>NC_080792.1:2010684-2610684 GCF_028018385.1 Neofelis nebulosa | reverse complement strand
TGTTGAGGGGCGTTCTGTGGCCCTCAGTGGCCCCACAGGTGGTGGACGGATCTCACGCTCTCAGTCACTGTGTCCTTCGATGAGTCAGCAGGTGGCCGTGCTGGATTGCAGGTGTGCGTTTTGAATAGTGCGTTGAGCTGGGACACCGCAGCACGTCTCGGTTTAGTTGGAAAAGCCACGATACGGTAGAACGAAGGTAATTAAGGAGAACCTAGTTTCCCTCTGACCCCCTGGCTCCGAACCCCCTAGGACGCAGAGCGCGTTCGGGCAGCACCATCGCTCCGCCCCCCGGTGGCCCTGTGCGGAAGGGTACTTACCGGGCCTCCGGGACGACAGTGTCCCGGACCCGTCATGCCAGGCGCACGCTGGCTGTTTTGACTCTGCAAACTGACTTCCCTCTTCTAGGTTCTAGTTCTTTCCATTTGTAAAGGAGGGATGTTTCCCGCCTCGCCCCCTGGCCAGTGCTGAGCCAGTTTCCGGCCGTACGAACACAGGCCGTCGCGCTTGTGAAGTGCTCGCGGGCTGCTGGCCAGTGGCCCTGTCGGGGCCCCCGGGGTGACACGCACACGGTGGCGACGCTGCCCGGGCGCCCCCCTGGGAGGGCCACTTGGAAGCCAGCGTCCGTGAACCTCATCCTCACCGAGTGGCCTTCTGTGGAAAAGCGTGTGGTGGGTCCTGTGCGGCGGGGAGGGGGGGGGGGGGGCACCTGCTGAGTTCTGTGCAGCCAGTCCTTGCTCACATCGTGTGACAGTTACGTGTTCTCACGTGTTACTCAGCACCTGTTTTCATGACACAGTCACCCTTCTGAATACCGAAAATTAGCATTGTGTTGGGGGGGGGCACCTGAAAATTAGCATTGTGTTGTGGGGGGGGGCGCCTGAAAATTAGCATTGTGTTGTGGGGGGGGGGGCGCCTGAAAATAGCATTGTGTTGTGGGGGGGGGTGCCTGAAAATTAGCATTGTGTTGTGGGGGGGGGCGCCTGAAAATAGCATTGTGTTGTGGGGGGGGTGCCTGAAAATTAGCATCGTGTTGTGTGTGGGGGGGCGCCTGAAAATAGCATTGTGTTGGGGGCGTCCTGAAAATTAGCATCCTGATGTGGGGGGGGGCACCTGAAAATAGCATTCTGTTGTTGGGGGGGTGCGTGAAAATGAGCATTGTGTTGTGGGGGGGTGCCTGAAAATGAGCATTGTGTTGTGGGGGGGGCGCCTGAAAATGAGCATCTGTTGTCGGTGGGGGCGCCTCGGTGGCTCAGTCGGTAGAGCATCAGACTAGATCTCGGGGTTGTGAGGTCAAGCCCTGTGTTGGGCGTGGAACCTACATACATACATATATGGGGCAGGGGGTAGCCGTCTTAAGAGGTCCATGTGCTGTGTTTTCTTTCTAGGCGCAGGATGCAGGGAGCCTGATTGTTTTCTGGTGAATCGCTGTGTGTTGTTATTTCCTGCCCTGATTCTAGCGCGTCCGTCACAGGGCTGGGTTCGGGTCATCCGTGATCCGGGGCGGGCGGGTAGGGAAGGAGGCTGCGCAGCAAGTACCTGTTACACACTTACTCTGCGAAGAACAGACTGCCGGCCCAGGTCCACGATGCCACGAAGGGCCTTACTTTATTTGCTCCACCTTTGACTTGCTGCTAAGCTGCCGATTTTATATTCCCACGGTGGTAGCTGTAAACAGGACCTTGTATCGTGGTCGCCATTCAAAGCCTGACCTACGCATGGTGCCGCCTTGCCCTTGACTGGCTGTGGCCGGCGCTCGGCCTCGGCGACATGACTGCCGTCGTGTTGCATTTCTCTCCAGCCCCCGGGCCGTGTCCCCGTGTGCACTTCTAGCCACGTAGTCCTGGAAGTAGCGTAAGGTAAAAACTATTCAAGGTACAGATTTTAATGAAATTCAGTGCCTTTGAATAACTTTTGTGGGGTGGGGTAAGGTTTGATCAGAAAGAGCCAGGGAACCATTTGCTTTTCTGATTATGGGTTTATTTTCTGTTGGTTAAATTAGATCGCTTTGTTTTTTGCAATAGTAGTATTACTGATCTCCAAGAGAAATTCTGTAGTTTTATTTGAATCTTTCCTGTCAGCTGCCAAACTTGGATTCACAATGATTTAAAACTGAAAATTTGTGGGGCGCCTGGGTGGCGCAGTCGGTTAAGTGTCCGACTTCAGCCAGGTCACGATCTCGCGGTCCGTGAGTTCGAGCCCCGCGTCGGGCTCTGGGCTGATGGCTCGGAGCCTGGAGCCTGTTTCCGATTCTGTGTCTCCCTCTCTCTCTGCCCCTCCCCCGTTCATGCTCTGTCTCTCTCTGTCCCAAAAATAAAAATAAAAAAACGTTGAAAAAAAAAAATTAAAAAAAAAAAACAAAACTGAAAATTTGAAAAGAAAAACAGAGCAAACCTGTCTTAGCTTTAGGAGTGTAATTTTTCTAAGTGTAATGAATTGTTGTACAAATAAAACCATCAATGGGGCGCCTGGGTGGCGCAGTCGGTTAAGCGTCCGACTTCAGCCAGGTCACGATCTCGCGGTCCGTGAGTTCGAGCCCCGCGTCAGGCTCTGGGCTGATGGCTCGGAGCCTGGAGCCTGTTTCCGATTCTGTGTCTCCCTCTCTCTCTGCCCCTCCCCCGTTCATGCTCTGTCTCTCTCTGTCCCAAAAATAAATAAAAAACGTTGAAAATAAAAAAATTTAAAAAAACAAAACAAAAAAAAAAAACCCATCATTGTCAAGAGGTCAGTGAACATCTATGGAAGTGTCTATAAATATGTAAATTATTAGGATTGATTATGACTATAAAAATGTGACCTGGAAATCAAAGGTATTTGTGAGAAATTAATCGTTCTAGCAGTAAGTGTTGCATACAGGCGAGAGTCACTAAGACGCAAAAGCTGAATGGCTTAATATTAGTCCCTTAAGACTATTCACAACATGTGCTGCTTGAATTCAGTGAGGAAATAAGTGAGAGCAGTGAGAAGGAGCTGCTGTCTGCAGGTGAAAGTCACACAGCACGTGGAAGCTCAGGATCCCCCTAAAGGCACGGGAAGGACACGAGATTGTAAACACGTGAATTACAATTTAAAGAGGCAGTATAGGGGCGCCTGGGTGGCGCAGTCGGTTAAGCGTCCGACTTCAGCCAGGTCACGATCTCGCGGTCCGTGAGTTCGAGCCCCGCGTCAGGCTCTGGGCTGATGGCTCGGAGCCTGGAGCCTGTTTCCGATTCTGTGTCTCCCTCTCTCTCTGCCCCTCCCCCGTTCATGCTATGTCTCTCTCTGTCCCAAAAATAAATAAAAAACGTTGAAAAAAAAAAAAATTTAAAGAGGCAGTATATTTAAAAAATAATACACTTTTTTGAGTGTCATTTTTCTATTTTTCTGTATCTGTTTATAAAGTCCACAAAAGAAAATGGTTCTCAAAACAAAAAGAGGTGGTCTTAAGTAGTTTACTTACATCGTATCGTTAAATAGTTTTTAGCCAAGGGTCGAAGTTGAGTCTGTCGTAGCAGAATGTTTGGGACGAACACATTTATGTAAGACCACGATTAATCGTAATTTAAAACTTGCAACTAGCCCAACTAGAGAAGAATATTTTGTGGGGTAAATGATCATTCTGAGACAGAAAAGAATTAGTTTATTGAAAAATATAATGTGTTGAAGCCAAAGTTAGAATACAGTGATGTGACACACACTTGGATTAAGAAGTGACTTTGTAGTTACTCCGCTAGGGGAAGTATTAAAAGAAAAATTGGTGGGTTATGAAGATTCCTCTTTCAACTGCAAACCTGAAGTTAGGTTTTCTTTCCAAATGTTGGACTGTTGTTGGTGGGGGTGGGGATCAGGCCCAGGGTGTGTCGTCGCTAGGTGGCTAAGTGTGACAGTTTTTTTTGTTTGTTTAAAAAAATTTTTTTTCATGTTTATTTTTGAGAGAGAGAGAGAGACAGAGCATGAACAGGGGAGGAGCAGAGAGAGGGAGACACAGAATCCGAAGCAGGCTCCAGGCTCTGAGCTGTCAGCACAGAGCCTGATGCGGGGTTGGAACCCATGAATTGCAAGATCATGACCTGAGCCGAAGTCGGACGCTTAACCGACTGAGCCACCCAGGCGCCCCTAAGTGTGACAGTTTTATAAGGAAATAAATGCAAGCATACGTTTAAAACTCTGTTCAAGAAAGCAGAGTGATTCTTCAGCATTTATTCTGAAAACAAAAAGAAGTAACTGATTCTTGATGGGAATTCTATTTTATATGAATTCTTGTGGGTTTTGGTTTCTTGTTTGTTCGTTTGGCTTTTATTAACTCTATTAGTACAGATAACTGGCCCGGTACCAAACATAGGAAACTTAGTGGTTAGACATGTAAATGTGGTTTTCCGGGTCTTAATAAGAAGTCAGAGTTTGACAGTGGGGTGAGGCGGACACTGACAAGTCTGATTAGAGACTCTCGATGTGAAAAGCAGCCGGTTCTGAAGTAACAGGACTTGTTTTAGCCCGGGCTGCTAATTCCAGCTCCTCCGCTTCCTTCCTGTACGTGTCCCGTCCTGGTCCTGGCTTGTTCTAACTCTCACGGCATTTTCATTGAGGCGCAGGGTTTATTGTAGTTCATTAAGAGTTCTACAGGGAATTCAGGCCATGAGCTGCTACGAATATATTCCTGGTGAGATTAGCACATGGGAATATTAAATTAGGTTGACTTAGAGGGACCTGACAGGGAGTCAGATTTGCCGTCGTACCAAGTCTCACCCATCAGTGTGGCAGCTCTTGGTAATTTTGCAGCAGTATTTCTCAGACTTGTTTGCACGTGAGAATCCTTGGCTCTCGTCCTGCAGGGTCGATTCAGTAGTAGTGGGTGGGGCTGGAGTCTGGTAGTGGTCCCCTCCCTCCCCGTGACTCTCCTGCAGCCCTCGGCCCAGCAGCGTCCAGGTGCTTGCAAAACCCACGTGTGCTTGAGAGCGAGAATTCCTGTAACTTCCAACACAGCGCGAGCCAAATATGGCAAAAAAATACACTGCAAGTAATACTGCGAAGCGAAAAGAGATGACTTTCAGATGGCGTCACTTTCGCAGATTCAGGTCACTGCATTCATGAGTGTGGCTGATGGTTGAGCATTTATTTTACTAGAGGCTTGATTTTTATATATTAAAAAAATTTTTAACATTCATTTATTTTTGAGCGTGTGCGAGAGAGAGTAGGAGCAGGGAAAGGGCAGAGAGAGACACACACACCCACAGAATCCGAAGAGGCTCCAGGCTCCGAGCTGTTAGCACAGAGCCCGACGTGGGGCTCGAACTCAGAAGCTGCGAAATTGTGACCTGAGCTGACGTTGGACGCTTGATCGACTGAGCCACCCAGGTGCTCCTGAATGCTTGATTTTTAAATCAGGGTGTATACGTTAGGAAGACTTAATATTAGCAGTTGAACCACCAACGATAAGCTAGTAAGTTACGTGTGTTTGGGGTTCTTTTCATTAAACTTTTTGAGATAATTACCGACTCGTCGTCAGTTTTAAGAAACATACGGGGGGAGCCGGCGCACCCAGTGGTAGTATCTTGTGAAGCTGCCGGTGTAGTATCGCAGGACCTCCCATCCCACAAGTTCCAGCCCACGAGGTCCCTCACGTTTGATTTCCTGCATCCCCTTCCCCTGACAACTGCTCATCTGTCCCTCGCTTCTGTAATTTTGTCACTTCGGAACAAAAGGAGCTGCGATTTCTCCTCGAAAACCCTATAGGAGCTGAGTATTGCAGAGGCCTCAGCTTTCTTTGAGAGTATATGGATTTACCGAGCCAACGCTGGTTCTCAGGTGAATCAGAATTTCTGGCCAGCAGTTGCATTTGTCTTTCTTTGACGGGTAAAATTACGAAATGGGAATTTATGAATTTTGATCGATGCCATTCCCCCAAATCGGGTGGTTTGGCGAGAGGGCAGGCAGAGCCGGCCGCAGACAAGGCACCACGGACGGTGCGGGAGTCACCAGTACTTGAAGGGAGCCGTATCGAAGCGTCTTCGCCACCAGAGGGGGATAGCGAGCGGGAATCTCTGTGGATGTAGATCGGAACTTTTCAAAATACGTCCGTGTAAAAAAATTTGATATATGGAGACACCCAAAATGTCATTTTGGTTTTTTTGTAAAGGTGCCTGCAGAAAGCAGAGAATCCAAATCAATTTAAGACGCTCCTTTTGTCTAGAATCTATGACGATGTCCTTGTAAATTTATGTTCTGCCCCATTGCCTCTGTTTCCCTGTGTGCCTTGGGAAGTGTCTTTCCACAAGAAGTGGACCTAAAATTCCTTCACTGCCTTCTCAGTCCATTTTCCACCGCCCACCCCTGCTCAAGTCTCTGCCCCATTGGAGCACAGCTCGCGCAGTGTCCCAAAGACACAAGAACAGCCCTTGTCTTCAGCCGTGGGGGACCTGTGACACGGGCCACGTTCTTTACGACCCAAGTTCTCTTGGAGACTCCTGGCCCCTTCGTGCGTGGGTGTTGGCCCTTGAATCCTTGTGTTTCACGCACACTTTCTGATCGCGGGTCGGCCGTGTTGGAGTCTGTGCCGATTCGGCAGCCCGCCCTGTGTGTGTGCGACGTTTGCGTGGCTCCCGCGCTGGCGTGTGCGGTCGGCCCGCCGGGCGCAGTGGGAGGTGTGCTGGAGCAGGGGAAGGCTCAAAGTAGCTGGTGGGCCACAGCAAAATGGAATGTGTGGTGTTTTGGGTTTTTTTTTTAAAGTTGATTTTGAGAGAGAGAATGAGCAGGGGAGGAGCAGAGAGAGAGGGAGACACAGAATCCGAAGCAGGTTCCAGGCTCTGAGCTGTCAGCACAGAGCCCCATGTGGGGCTCGAACCCGTGAACCGCGAGATCATGACCTGAGCTGAAACCAAGAGTCAGATGCTTAACCAACTGAGCCACCAGGCACCCCCCAAATGTGTGTTTTTAAGCACGAGTGCTTATGATATATATATATATATATATATATATATATATATATATATATTTACAACTTTGTTGAGATATAACGTGTGTGCTGTAGTGTTCACTTGTTCAGCTTAAAGTATACAACCTACCGGTCTTTAGTATGTTTACAGAGTTGCGCACACATGATCACATCTAGTTCGGGAACATATCATCACCTCAGAAATGTGGCACCGTGAGCAGCTCGCAGTCACCCCCGTGTCACCCCTGCCCACCTCTCGCTGTCTCCCCCGCCCCTGACAAGCACCAGGCGCTCTCCCCTTCTGTGGACGCACCTGTTTGGGACGCGTCACATGAGTGGGTCTGCACCGGCCCCCCTCACTCAGCGTCTTCTGTTTCCACGGCTCACCCTTCTCGTGGCTGAAAAAAGCATAGATACACCTCGGTTTACAACCCCTTCTTGGTTGCCATGAATGTTCGTACATAAGCGTTTTTGTTTCCTTGGGGCAGATACCTGGGACGGAGCTGCCTGGTCACCTGCTGATTCTGTGGTTGTTTCCGAGGGCCTGCCAGCTCATTTTCCACAGTAACGGCTCCCGAAGCGATCTTTTAAATTCTTCCTGGGTTCGATAACGGTATGGCCTCTAACACAGTCTGTCTCCAGCAGGGTCAGCAGTTCCCAGCCTTACTCACGGATCCCTCGCTCTCCGGCCAAGGGGGAGCGGGCTCCCCACAGGTCATCTTAGTGAGCCACACCCCCCAGCCCTCCTCCGCTGCTGGCGAAGACATCGCCTACCAGGTACGTCACACTCAGCCCCAGGTGCTGACACACACGGACCGGGAAGGGCTGGTCCCTCTGGGGGGGCCGTCTGCACCCGAGCAGGGATGAGGAGTGGGCGCTGCGGGGCAGCCAGTGGTGAGCGGAGGACACTGGTCTCGTCCGGGCCGTGATATGTTGCTTGTTGGGTGGGCTTTCCGTATTGCAGAGTCATGTAGAAACAACTCGTGAGTCTGGTTGTAAATTTATTCCTCTGGCCAACCGATCCGATTTCACTCGGCCATTTACCTGCGTTTAGTTCTTTTCATAGGTTTTCTTGTCAAGCCTTTGCTGATTGTTTTAAGTCTGGTTATACTTTTTCATGCATCACACCTATATGTGTCTGCATGACCTATTTGTCATTTGACCAGTTTTGTACTTAAAATGCATGTTTTCAGGGTCTAAGATTTAGTGAATGATAGTTCTAAATATACAAGAATCTACAAACTCTTTCCTTAAAACTTTTCAAAGTTAAAGTACAGATAATAAATACTGACTGTAAGCAGCATTACATTTTATGCAATTTTAGCAAGTAAGTTTTCAAGAAAATTTCTCATTGGCCTTTCAATGGGATGAGGACTCCTTTTTTTTATTTTTTTTATTTTTGAAAGAGAGCACAAGTGGGGGAGGGGCAGATGGAGAGAGAGACACAGATTGTGAAGCAGGCTCCAGGTCTGAGCTGTCAGCACAGAGCCCCACGTGGGGCTTGAACTTGTAAAACCATGAGATCATGACCCGAGCCGAAGTCAGATGCTTAAGTGAGCCACTCAGGCGCCCCCCAAGGACTCCTTTGTGATGAAGAATTGAGACACGGTCAGCCTCATGCAGCTGCATGTCAGCGGGGGTCATGGTAGCCCACTTGTCTCCGGGGCTCTCGGGCTGTGCTGCCCGTGGAGGACGGCCTGGGGAGGCTCCCCCTCTGATCTTTCACTTGTGGTCCCAGCGATAGGGCGCCGCCTCGAGTCTTCATGTCTTGTGATGGCGTCCAGTTACCATAGCTACTGGGAAGGACCGGCGGAGGAATGGAGGCACGTCAGCGCCATTAGCTCCCAGGGTCTGTTTTAGGGACTGCACTTTTTGCATCATTTGCTTTAATCGTGTGGTTTGTTTTTGTTTTTGTTTTAATTTTTTTTAATGTTTATTTATTTTTGAGAGAGAGAGAGAGAGACAGAGCACGAGCAGGGGAGGGGCAGAGAGAGGGAGACACAGAATCTGAAACAGGCTCCAGGCTCCGAGCTGTCGGCACAGAGCCCGATGCAGGGCTCGAACTCAAACTGCGAGATCATGACCTGAGCCGAAGTCGGACGCTCAACCGACTGAGCCACGCAGGCGCTTTGAGTCTGATTTATTCCAGGGGTTTTCAGACTTTTTTTTGACTCACAACAAATATATTTTATGCGCTGATCTGAATACACAGTGTGTCCTTGTTTCTTTGCTTTGCACACACCGTCACATGTAGAAACGTGTACCCCTAACAGACACCACAAAGTGACACCTATTTATGGCATGTGACGCAACTGCATCAGCTTTGTGCCTCTCATGTTTTCTATTTTGTTTTTTCATTCCATTCTTTTTTTTTTTTTATTACAGCACAGATTAATAATATTAGAGCACCTTGTAGAAATCTTTTCATGTTAGGTGTTTAAATTTTATCCACTTCTGTATATTACAGTATTACGAAAAAGTACTTGATAAACTAGAACAAAAATGTTGAAAATCCCATCAATTATCTTTATAACTATTTCTGATTTTCTTCCACTAAATTGTTCTATATAAGTTTTCACCTGCAAAACCAAAGTCTTTTTTATAAAAGTGAGTAGTAAACTCCTCTGGCTTTATTTATTCTCCGGGTGCTAATAGCATCCCATTAACATGATTTGAAAACCTAATTCGTTGTGGTTAAAGTTTGGAGAAAATGCTCTCATCCAATCAAAAGCTAAAAACCCCTTCTACTAAGTATTGTTTATGTTGCACTTTGCTGAAAAGATCTTCAGCCAAGGCAGCAGCACGGTGGGGGCAGTGTCCTTTATACTTGTCTCTGCTAAAACTACCATCACGAATAGCATTTCCTGAGTACGAGCTGTAAGCCAGGCGTTATTCTCAGGACCTTTCATGGGTTACCTCATCGAACCGTCGCCAGCCCTGATAGTTACGGTTGACCAGATGAGGAAGCCAGGGACAGGGTGGAGAAGCTCTCTCCAGAGCAGCCGGGACGTCAGGTGGGAGCCGAATTGGCACCTGGGAGGTCACGTGTGCGGAACCCCGTTCCGTTCTCTAAACTCTGCCCCGAGTGCGAGAGCGGGCCGGTCAGATAGGATGCCTGGGTCCCCGCCGCCCCCCCTAGGGTGACAGACGACACTCGGGGCTGGGTGTGCCCGTGTCAGAGGGTGCCTCTGTCGCTCTGCTGCGAGCCGCAGCCGTGGAGTAACGCCCGGGGTTTCCGGCCCCGCCGCAGGTCACTGACGTCTCTGCCAGCCTGGCCCAGGGCGGGCCGCCCGAGAAGGAGGCCCGGCTGCACCAGTGCGTGGAGTGTGGCCGCGGCTTCGCGTCGGCCGCCATGCTGCTGCAGCACAGCAAGGAGGTGCACGGCCGGGAGCGCATCCACGTGTGTCCCGTGTGCAGGAAGGCCTTCAAGCGTGCCACTCACCTCAAGGTAGGCTCCCCTGCGGCCCGGCCGCCGTCCCCCAGCACCACCACCCCCTCCGAGGGTGACCGACGCGATTCGGTGGAAGTCCTGAACCTCACCGGTGGAAAGAAAAGGGTAACAAATGTGTCGAAGGCACCCGGGAACCCTCTGGAAGAGCTCCCGGCGGCCAGAGCTGGAACAGTTGCAGCAAGAAAAGGTATGAGGTAGCGTTGGGTTATAACCCACGGCGCACGATAAATCCCCGCGAGTCCTCGCGGGCGTAAATGTGCTTGGAGAAGTTAATGGCCAGGAAGAGGAGACAAACCCAAGCAGTCTGTGTGGACACCGCCCTCGTGGCGTCCCCTCCTCCTTCCTTCTTCCCCAGGGCGCGCGAGGATGCGCGAAAAGCAGAGTTAAGTGTGCCTGGGAGGGGCTGACAGGTGAGACGTCGGCCACGTGCTGCAGCTTGTCCACGGTCACGGAGCAGCCTGTGCGCCCCTGACAGTCTGGGACCGAGACACCTCCTTACCCCCTAAGCCCAGAGCCACGGTCCCGTCACGGGAAACATTTCAGACGGTTCTCAGCTGACGAACATCCTACAGAATAGCTGAGCGGTGCTCCTAAAAACCGTCAAGGTCGCGGGCAACGAGGGAGGGCAGAGGCCCTGGAGAACCTCACAGCTGGTGCCCGAGGGCGGCGGGGTGGGCCTGCTGTGTCCGACCCGCGGGGCGGGGCCCCGGGTGGGCCGTGCTGCCGCCGTGATCCCGTGGCCGAGTTGCCTTTCCTGTCACAGGTCCGTGGTCCCGGCGTGACCTCAGGTGTCTTGTGTGGTCGTTAACAGGAGCACATGCAGACGCACCAAGCCGGCCCTTCCCTCAGCTCCCAGAAGCCCAGAGTGTTCAAGTGCGACACCTGTGAGAAGGCGTTCGCCAAGCCCAGCCAGCTGGAGCGGCACAGCCGCATCCACACAGGTAACCGGGGCGCCGCCGCCGAGTAAGGGGATCGCGCCACACGTGCCCTGTGGAGCTGGGCCTGCACGCTGCCGTCGCTCACTTGGCACGCTGGCTTCCGCAGGCCACGGCGTTTGTGGTCTCCTGGGCGACGACCACAGAACTCACGACGCGTGAGGCGCCGGCTGCTGCGCCCTCCGGGGCTGGGCCCGCATTCGGGGGCCGTTCCTTCCCTTCCCCTGCATCCTCAGGCTTCTCTGTGCGGACGTCCTGTCCCCACCTGAGCCTGCTCGGGTCCGTCCCTGCCTCTCCCGCCCCGTGACACGCCACCCGCCCTGACCCGGCCCGGCGGCCTCTGCCTCAGCGCCTTCCCTGCTCCGCCGAGGCCCCGTCTGCCTCCGCGCCGGCCGGGTGGAGACCCTGCGGGGGGGGGGGGGGGGGGGGGGGGGCAGGCGGACGTGGCCGTCTCGTGCCCTCTGAGGACCTGCAGCTGCGCCTGCTGTCCCGTGACTGGCATTGCTGTGCGCGACCTGTGCCGGCCTCCAGGTCTCCCTCCGCCCGGCCTCCTCTGACTCCTCTTCAGGTGTCAGCCCGGACCCCGCCCCCCACGAGGCCTCTGCGCCCTCCGGTGCCCCTGGCCGGCCCCCGTCCGCGCCCCTCCCGGCCCCGGGCTCCGGCGTCCTCGGGGACGTCCCCGGTGGTCCGCACAGGCCGGCACTCGGCAGCGTGGGAGTGAAAAGCAGCGATGCCCTACCTGCTCGTGTACTGACGCGCTAAGGGGCTTTCCCGGCGAGCCGGGTGCGCACGGAGGCGTGGAGAGCCCGCTGCTGGCCCGTCGCCCCGTGCGCTGCGTGCCGCTGACCGGGACCGCCCCCTTCCCGCGGGCGCTCCGTCTGCAAACCAGCGGAGAGCCCCGTGCAGCCTCCGGTCCCTGCGGCCGCCTCTGCTCCGGCAGGGTGTGTGTGTGGGCCCACAGGGACGATCCCCCTCTGGGTCCCCCGAGTCCCCTCACCTGTGGCTGTCATGACGTCTGTGATACCGTTCCCTGTGTGTGAGGGAGCCCCGTCACAGGTACGACGTCCTCGCGTGCAGAGTCCCGGGGATTAGGGCCGGACTGCGTCGGAGCCCTTTCACGGCTCTGCCTGGCACCGGTGAGCCGTGGTTGAGACCTCCTGCGTCTCGGCCACTGGGTAGCAGGGACAGACTTAGCGTGACACCCTGGGAGCATGCAGGGCAGGTGATCTCTGAGCCACCACGCGGTGCTTCCTGCTGACACGTGGTCCAGGAAGGCCGGGCCGGGAGAGGGACAGACCCCTAACCAGGGGGCAGCCGTGCGGAGTCCACGGGAAAGAACCTTGTAGGCCCGGAGGGAGGGGTCGTGCCCTGGGGGCTCGGCGGTGGCCCGGCGTGTGGGGCAGAGGCAGGGACGGCGAGGGGCAGGGCTGCGGGCGGGAGGGGGCCCTGGGGACGAGCCCACCGCCAGACGGGCTTGCCGCGGGAGGCCGACATGGAAGCTCTGCCTTCCGTGTTCAGTTTGTGCATTAACTCAAAAGCAGCTAAAATGGCATTTGAGAAAACACTAGATAAATGAGCCTTTTAATTAAGTGGCTTTGATGTTCTCGCCTACTTCGTGTTTTCTTGCCTTACTGCCCAAGGTGCATCAGCAACGTTTTGTGTAAGCCACGGGCGCTCTACTTTTATTTCCAGATGCTTCTAGGAGTTGCAGTAGCTTCTGATTCAGGCTTTATTTTGGGTGTCGCCGTGGGGTACATTCGCCCCAGCACTCTGTGGAGACCGCTCGGGACGCTTTCCCCGTGTGTGCCCTCGGGCGCGGGGGGCGGGGCGCGGGCGGCGGAGGGGGGGCGCGCCCGTGGGCGCAGCGTCCGGGAGGGCGCTCACGGCTGTGCGTCCCCCCAGGGGAGCGGCCGTTCCACTGCGCGCTCTGCGAGAAGGCCTTCAACCAGAAGAGCGCGCTGCAGGTGCACATGAAGAAGCACACGGGCGAGAGGCCCTACAAGTGTGACTACTGCGTCATGGGCTTCACGCAGAAGAGCAACATGAAGCTGCACATGAAGCGGGCGCACAGCTACACCGGTAAGGCCCGCCCCCGCCTGCTCCGGCCCGCCCCGGCCCGCCTCCCCCCTGCCCCCGTCCCCCCCCCCACGGCCCGCCTCCCCCCTGCCCCCGTCCCCCCCCCACCCCCCACGGCCCGTCTCCCCCCTGCCCCCGCCCCGGCCCGTCTCCCCCCTGCCCCCCGCCCCCCCCACCACGGCCCGTCTCCCCCCTGCCCCCGCCCCCCCCCCCCACGGCCCGTCTCCTCTCTGCCCCCCGCCCCCCCCCCACGGCCCGTCTCCCCCCCGCCCCGGCCCGCCTCCCCCCTGCCCCCCGCCCCCCCCCCCACGGCCCGTCTCCCCCCCTGCCCCCCCCGCCCCGGCCCGTCTCCCCCCTGCCCCCCGCCCCCCCTCCCCCCCCACAGCCCGTCTCCCTCCTGGTCCTTGGTGGCCCGCACAGCACCCGGCTGTGCCAGGGAGGCAAGGGGAGCACATGGCCTCGCCACGGCCACCGTGGACACTGCTAGCTGAGTGGGAGGCCCGTGCTTCTGTGTCTCGGGATCATGGTTGTTCAGGACGGCGGGGTCCGGGAGCCAGCGGGACGGGCCTTCACCTGGGGCGGGGCATCCAGAGAGGGAGGCTATGTTGTCACACAAACATTCTGTGCTCCTCGTCCTGTGAGGAGGCCATGCCCGCCGTATTGGTGGGATTCGTGATTAATCGCTCACCACGGCCCGCGTTGACGAAACCGTCCGGCAGCGAGCGTGCGGCAAGGGCCGTTCATTCACATTCCAAGAGCGGAAGTTGTCACCCCCATAATTATTTAAGCTGCAGCTCAAATGATTTTTCCAGTGGACGGAAAGCGAACCAATTTAGAGATCTCTGGTCTCTGTTTAATCGTCTCTGTGTAAACGTGAGTAGCCGTGTGCTGCTGGCCGAGCCCCCGCCTGCTCTTTCCCGTCTGTGCTGCAGGAAGCGTGCAGGAGCCCGTGGCCCCGCAGGAGCCCGGAGCGGAGGAGCTGAGCCGGACCCTCCAGCTGGAAGACGTGGTGCAGGAGGCCGCGAGCGAGTGGCAGGCCTTGGCTGGTGTGTTCTGACGCGCCCGTCCCCGCCTGGACGGCCGTCCCTCGAGTCGCATGTGGCGGAAGAACAGAGCGCTTGGAGTGTCCGTGTTGAAGCTCCAAGTGTCAAGGATGTTACCACCGCGGTGTTTCAGTTATAAAATTATCTAAGAATCATTGTCTTTCAGAGACTGAGAGGAAAAAACCGGGGACGGTGTGAACGCGGTGCCGGCATTTGTCTACGAATCATTGAGCTCAGGTACTACGATAGGTAGTTTCCCCCTCTACTCGGCGGCCAGTGCCTCTAGTTAAACAGAACTTAACTGGATCTCACTGTCCTCGTGGTGTGACGTCTTTGTATTGGCAAAGACGAAAGTTACTGTGGAAAAAGGAAGATCGTTTCCTTCATGCTTTCTGTCGTAAGAAGCAGAGCTTATAAAACACACATAAAATTAGGTGCATGAGGTTCGAAAAATGTCAGAACACACAGGGAAGTTTTTTCCATTTCTTTTCCTCTGTGCATTTTGAAGTTAGAAATGGACTCTTTTTGGTCTACCGTAAGTTAATCTAACTAGTTCCTTGAGAGCTGGCTGGACCAGTTCTCTCCGCATTACGTTTGTCTGACCATTAGCTACAGGAACACAGCATCGGGGCAGAAACCTGGGGGGTTGTAAACCCGACGCCGAGAAGGATTAAACCGTCCTCACGGGAGGGGCCGCACTTGCTTCTTTAGTCGACATCCAGGTACGCGGGTTAGACGGTTGCAGAAAGCACAAGCCATACGTCACAAGCAGGGAAGGGCAGAGCTGGCTCCCGGGAGTGAGGGCGCCGTGGCCCTGCCCACCCCGATGCCTGAGAGGTGCATTTGTAGATTAAAGGTAAGGACCGTACGAGCCCCGTGACTTTCTCTTCACGCATAAGCAGGTGTATTTTTTATTTCAGGGAATTCTTTACTATCATCAATGGTGCCACATTGAACACGTCCCAAACCAAATCCCACCCCGTGCGGGGGGCGGTGTGCGTTGCTCCTACAGCATTCCAAAGATGGAAAGTTCTTTACTTCATGTGAATTTCTCCTTCAGAGTTATTTATATGTTCTATATATAAATACATATGTACATACGCAGATATATGGGCCTCTGTGTGGCTGAACAGTATATTTTGTAAATAGAAGCTCTAGTCCCCAGATTCCAGAGAGAGCGTCAGAGTTTTTAGCTCCCTGCGAGCACTTCAGATCAGTATTGTATTCGTTATATTCACAAATGGGTATCTTTTCATTGTAACATAAAGGTGGGGTTGCTTTGCCTTTGGTTTTTTCTTCCTGAAAAATAATTGCTTTTATTTTCTCTCATTGCCTCCCTGGTTTCAGAAGAGAGCAGTTTTACTATAAATATTGTATGGACTTTGTATATTAAGAGACGGGCTCATTTCAGATTCCTGAAGAAAGAGACATTCTCACTGTTATTTTTTCAAAGGGCATCTTTTGATTTTTTTGTTGTTGTTGTTGTTGTTGTTCACTTTGGGCATATGTATATAAGTAATATTGATGGTGATATAAAAACTTTTGTTATGTGAAAATATTTAAGTCAGAAAACTGTTAAATAATATTACTTTTTTTTCAAACTGCTTTGTGTATTGTATATTTTTTTAAGGAAAAAAAAAAAGCCTTATTTGACTTATTCTTGTGATACTGGACTTCTATATCCTGAGGTTCTCCTTGAATGTCATTGTGTACCGGCAGTAGTCCATATATTCAGAATAATTGTAATTGTGCCAGAGTTTTAAAGATTCTGCTTTTAATGCACTTTTCTTTTATAATTTTGTATTAAAATATTTTAGAAATGTTGATTAATTTTGGTGAACAGAGATCTCCAAAGTTGAAATTATTGCATTTAAAAAATTTTGTTCTCGCTAGGTTATTTATTTTGGTTGTAGCATTAAATGTCATCTCTCAGGACAGTGTCTAAAAGGGTTTGATTCCTACTTGTACAGAAAGCGTAGTTCAGTGAACTGTATTGGTGAACTGCCTGTTTACGTAAGGCCTTACCAGGTGAATCTAAAGCCTACTTTTATTTTCGTCAAAGAAAATGAGGAACAATCTATCAATAATTCATTTTGTGAGTTTTCTCGATTTATTAACTCAGCAGGCAAACACAAGACATTAATATATTATTTTTATTTACTTCCTAGTTATAAAAGCTGCTTCTTTGCAAAACATTCCTTGAAAATATAAGGTTTTGTAAAGACATAATTTCACTTGAACCTTTGGTGGAGTACAGGTTGATCTTTATATTTTACTGGTTAATAAATGTCTTCTGACAAGAGATTTCTAGCCTCCTGCATAACCAGGGTTTTGAGAACAGATAACTGTATTTTTAGAAATATCTCCTCATAGCGTACCTGCTTTGGAATAACAATAAATAAAAAATGAAGTTAGGAAGTGTGATTAATTTTTTTCTTTTAAAGTATTTAATACGTAATAGTTTGGCACATGAATTAATTTCAAGTTCAGATCATTTTTAACAGAGCAGAACTTTAGCGATCTTTCCCTTCCCCTCTGTGAAGGCCGGACGACGAGGACTTAACCCCCTGGAAGGTCCCTCTGAGGGGCTCCAGACCTCACAAATCAGGATGTGGGTCAGTGACAGGCGCACCATCCATGTGAGCTATGAATGTCCCTCCTGTTGTCCGTTGTCTTCATGATTGGCCACCTTAGACAATCCCCTGGTCACTTGGGTCCCTCTGGAAAGTGCGTGACTGTCCTGAACCCACTCTGGTGGTGAGGGGAGGGTCCAGGAGCACTCACGTGAGCCTAGAGGGTGACCTGCCTTTGCACAGACACTAAGAACCAGGGGATGCTTCCTGGGGCGGGCAGGCAGCCAGGGTGTGGCGGGCGTAGGGTCCCGTCCCCTGGAGGACACAAGGGTGGTCCTGTTTTCCCAGAACAATAGAGTAAAATAAAAACATCTCTTCAGAAATGTAAACCGAAGTGTCCCTACCCCGGGCCCTCCTCTGTGGGTCCCCCAGTGCTTGCACGGGTCGGGGGGAGGGGGGTCAGACCCCACAAGGGACTGGGGGAGACGCCTGCCTGGCTGTTCGGTGCAGACCCGACCCCCCGCCGCCCAACGCGGATGGGACGGGACCATCTGTTCTAACGAGGAATTCCCACTGACTGCCCCGTCCGGTTTCTGTTCCGAGCAAGTGAGACACTGAATGGGGCAGCAACTCTAGCTTGATATCCTGTGCTCCCTGCCCCATTGCCTGTAAGGGAATGTGAGCTTGGCCTTCACGATTATACCCAGTTCTTCCATCTCTGAACCTCCCGTGGAGCGTTTATGTGCCAGAAATGCTTGCGCTGGTACAGGTACAAGGTTTTCTTAGAAGTGTGAGTAGGTTTCTGTTCTCCTTCGCAGACAAATATCTGTAACTCATGAAGGTGCACACTTTTGACATTAAATGATCACTCAGATTTATGTAAGTAACACCTTTGAAAGAAGATACGTAAGATACGTAGGTCTGCTTTCTGGGTGTTCTTTTTAGAGACTTCTCATGCCTGCTTTTTTGCCTGTTTTTTTTTTTTTTTTTTCTTCCCAGAAGTTTATTTCAAAAATCATTATTGCGTCCCCACCACCACCACCAAAAAAATAATAATCCAAGGGTTGGTCATCGCTAATCTATTCTTTTTCTCAAATCTATGTAAAGTGAGGCAGAGATGAAATTATATAATTGGCACTTTGTAGTAATCTAGGTTTTTTTTTTCTCTTTTTGCCACTGAATCCCTATTCATGCAACGTAGGGGTTTGGGTTTTTAGAACAGAATTTCAAAGGTGTTGACATCCCGGGGCCTCTAGATCTTTGCCTTATCCTTACCAAGGCGTTTTCTTCGCCTTGGTAAGTTTTGTAAGTCAAGTTTCTCTTTGTCACTGTTGACCTGATCTGAATGGACTGCCCTTCCTGAGGCATGTGCGCGTGTGCGCGCGCACACACACACACACACACACACACACACACACACACACAGATGAGCTCACACTCCCTGTCATACCCCTGCCCTTCACATAGAGGCGCTATGGTAGGTTCTCATGGATGATGAATAAACTATTTGAAGCACTAAAAAAAATAAAGATTACGTGGCAGGAGCAATAGGCAGTAACCTTAAGAAATTTTGCTATTTAATCTTTTTTACATGTAATGCTTTACAACATGAAGACTTTTGTATTAAATCAAGGTTTGTAATCTATTTGACAAATCCTACAATGACATAGTGATTCACTCTTGATTCACCAGTAAAGAAAATTAAAATTTTTTTTTTTATTTACAGAAGAATTTTTTTTCTACCCTTCAAAATTGTCCCGTGGTCTATTTATACATTGGATAATATTTATTTAATCCAATTTTGTATTAGAAATGGATAGTTCTGCCAAAAGCCACTGTGCTGGCTTTAAGAAGAATAAAAATAGTTTTGGTATTATTTTAAAGCTCCTGTATATCTACATTTTTTGGGTTCGGGGTGAGTTACGACTGTTTTAAAGATGGATGTTTTCTGTAGGTAGCGTTTTCAGCAAGGGTTAACCCAACACAGCGACGCTGGATTTGCAATGAATTGAGATCCATGGGGTTTGAAGAGTGTGAGCGGGTCTTCTTTTCTGTCCTTGAGGATAACTGTTCATTTTCTCTCTCGCACAAGGTATTTGGGGGTAAAAACAAGGAAATGAAATGCCATCACGGTATCACTGTGTCTGTTTGTGAGCTGTGTGGGGTGTTAGACTTCCTCAGAAACACCAGTGGAGTTCGTTTATATTATTTAAAGATCTATTTAAAGATCTATGTCCAGGGGCGTCTGGCTGGCTCAGTAGGTTAATTGTCCTACTCTTGGTTTCGGCTCAGGTCGTGATCTCATGGCTTCGTGAGTTCGAGCCCCTGCTTGGGATTCTCTGTCTCTCTCTCTCTGCTTCTCTCCCGCTCAGCGGTCTCTGTTTACCTTAAAATAAGTAAATAAATTTTAAATAAGTAAAGATATATTTGCAAACTTTTAGAAGTTGGAGGTTTATGAAGTCCTTGTCCTGTTGAGACGACAAACTGAGGACATCCCTGTGCACCTTGTTCCTAGCACAGAGTGGAGGCTCCATACCTTGTTGGACTGAACTACCTAAAATGATTTTGGGTTTTCTTTCCTGGACTTGTATCGGAGGGAATGGTGAGAAATTGACAATTCTTGTTTGTCGGAGGAATATTGCTCTAACAGGTTTTAAAATGTGATGGGTGGGGGGAAGGGACTTTTTAGAAAGAATTCCCAGATTCTGGAAGATCTGCTCTCTTCCAGAGAGATAACAGTGGTTGTCTCCACCGTTTAAAACGCTTCTCCAGATGCATTTTCCCGGGCCGCTTGGCTCTCTGATGATGTAAGAGTCTTTGTGTCCAAACGCAAAGGCATGAGTTCACAAAGCTTCCTGTGCGCCAGCAAAGCTGAGGGGCAGGGTGACTTGGGACCTCGGGTCAGACCGGTCCTGGGGCTGATGGCTGACCGTGTCGTCAGGACACTCAGGTAACTTCTCAGGACCTGTCCCCTCACCTATAAAGTTAGTTGTTCTCAGTTAATGAGCCGTCACGGGTGGGAGGCCACGTTCCTGGGGGTGCCTCGTTCCTGGGCGTCCTGGGACACAGTGCTCTCTGCCTTTGACCCAGGATCTTTCCAAGGCTGTTCGTGTAGGACTCGGACTCTGGAGCTGGGGAATCTTCAGAGCAGAGCCATGCTTGTTTCCTGACCGGTCTAATCAAGACGTGTCTTCCTCTGGGGCCAGGTCAGGCCAGCTGGCTGCCTTGTATAAAAGCCCCGGGTTCCCTAAGCCCGGGCTCCTCTCCTGCACCACGGTGCCCTGTGCGTGCGGGCATCACCTGGCCCACTTTGGGTCGCCCTGTGGGAGTCGGGCGTGGGGATATCCGCACAGAGGCTGATGCCCTGCTTCCCCCGGTGCTGTGACCGATCACCCTCTTTCTCTCTGACCCAGGAGCCCTCTGCCAGCGCCCAGGAAACTGGCGTCTTGTGAGAAGTTCAGATGCATCGTGGCTGCTGGTGCTACGTCGTCCGATCACTCGGGAGGCCGTGAAATGTCCCTGGCTCGGCTTGCTCTCTCAATGGGAATTTTTATTACAAACGTCAGTGGCCAATTTACCCCACACCATCCACGATGCCGTCCCCGTCACCGAGAAGCTGTTATTGTCACGTAGCACCTTTGAGGTATTGGCTCTTTTTAGTCCTTCAGGAAGGAGTGAAAAATGGAAACTGTCTACACCCACACACACTGCTTCACACTCTCTACTGACAAACACGTTTCCCTGATTCCATTATCCTGGATCAATCGAGAGACACGGTCCTATGCTGCCACTCTTGTATCAGAACCAAGTTACCCTGGTAACCACACTCCCTGGGAAGACGGTCCTATGACTCACGCAGAGCAGCTCATCTTGACGTGAGGTCCGCCAGTTTCTTGGTGGCTCTGTGCCAAGTGGGACAACAGCTGGCCACCTGCCCCGGGGCGCTCTTCACGGCGCCCTTTTCTTGCTTCCCTGGCATCTCTTTTTTTTTTTTTTTTAATGTTTATTTCTGAGACAGAGACAGAGCAAGGGTGGGGGAGGGGGAGAGAGAGGGAGACACAGAATCTGAAGCAGGGTCCAGGCTCCGAGGTGTCGGCCCAGAGCCCGACGCGGGGCTCGAACTCACAAACCGTGAGATCATGACCTGAGCCGAAGTCGGACGCTCAACCGACTGAGCCACCCAGGCGCCCCATAATGACCGACCGTCTTTATCCCTTCTGTGTACCCCTGCATTTCTGAAGCGGTTTCAAACTTCCATACGAGTTACAGGAAGGGCACGGACAGTACTGCCCTCATACCAACAGAGGGCTTCAGGCTCCCACCTACCCTGACCTTCGGGTCGGAACTGCACCCCCTCTGGCCGTGGCTCCCGTCACGGCGACATTTCTGAAAAACGGGCCGGTCAGGCAGGAGGCGGTCCCCCACTTTCTCCCCCAGCGTTTCTTCATGATGCACCTTTGGTCAAGACATCACAGACGTGATGCTGTGTTCTCGTTGTGTGGCTTTTTAAAACTTATTTTGAGAGAGAACGGGAGCGTGGGGCAGGCAGAGAGAGGGAGAGAGAATCCCAAGCAGGCTCAGTACTGTCAGCACCGAGTCTGACACGGGCTTGAACTCAGGAACCGTGAGTCACTTAACCAACGGAACCACACAGGCGCCCCATTATATTTTTTTAGTTTCAAAAACCTGTCTTATATGTCCGTTAAGATGCCCCTGAAAGAATACTATTTTCAAAACGTGTCTATCTGTGCATGAGTTTCACAATTCGTCAGTCTGAGGGTTTGGGTCCAGAGGTGGAGAGGAGAGGGGTCGGTCCCGGCCGAGCAGGACAGCTTCCCCGTTCGTTCTTGGGGGGATTCGCACGACACCGGGCCCGGGGCCCCTGGAGAAGGGCTCCCACAAACATCCCAGAGTTGGGGGGCTTCCCTCGCTAACCCGCAGGCGTGCACGGTTTCTCATGGCTGAGGCACTAGGGAGTCCAAGATTTTAGTTAAAAGCAAAACAAAACCAAGTGAAAACTTTGGTTTATCTTTTGGAAACAGAACTTCTGTAACCCACAGCAGCCGACACACAAAATTTCCCAAACCCCTTATGGTTGTTGAGGTCTCTGTGTGGCAAGAAGTAATTTCTCAGAGTTTCTTCAGCTCACGTTAACAGGTGTTTACTCTGGCAAAACAATAAAGTGTAAATCTATTTCAACAGGCTGTTCAGGGACAAATTGAAAATTCTTTGCCTTGTGAGCGAGCAAACCAGTGCCCCAACCATGACCTGTGTTCCACTTTCTCTTACCGGGAAAGCCGTCCGGTGATAACGCACCGACCGGCGGCTCAGCCCCTGCTCAGGAAGCACTCACACATGTTGCCTCCGAGACGCGACTTTTGCTCTGTTTGGCTCGCGGTCCACAGACCAGAATAAAGATAAAGTAAGACACCCGTACAAATATCATTAAAAGTTTATTATTTTATTTCAATATTCAAGAACAGTGTGTACTTTCCATGAGACCCCCCCCCCCCTCCCCATCACAGCGCACGCTGACGGGGTGCGTAGCCACGAAGAGAGATCACTCGGTGAGCAGTCGGCTCAAAGATGTCGAGTGTGTGTGTTGAGCAATTTGGAGGTTCTGTTTCTGGAATTTTGTACCTTTTTTCTGCCCCCCCCCCACCCTCTCATCGTTGAGGCTAGGTATTAATAGACACTACATTAAACCCACACCGAACAGGAATTAGGACAGGATTACGCTCACTACTCCTCATCTGGGTTCTAAGGGGGCGGGGGTGCCGGTGTGGGGCTCTTTGGAAGGCCTGTGAGAGATACGCTAAAATCAAAAGGTGGGGTCAGTGTGTTAGGAGGGGCGCACAGGAAAGGTCAGCTCGCGTTAGAAGAGACACAGCTCAGAGGAGTCCCCCTCTCCGCTCGCACGTCCAGGTCAGCGATTCGGGAAGAGAGCTCTCCGAAGCCTACCGACTACGCACGTCTGTGTCTGGGATGCGGGTGGGCGGGACGCTACCCGTCCTCCCAGGGTTAGTGTCTGCTGTGTGCCGTGCCGTGGTAAGCATACCGCCGGTCACCTCCCGCAGTGACCAGGGTGACGCTGCGAGACCACCCAGAAAACTCCTCCAGTCCCGCTCAGACCCTCCTGCTGGGCTCTGGGGGGAAACAGGCGGCTTGCGGGGGCCGCTCTGGCTCCCGCTGCGCCATCACCTAATGTCCAAGAAGACCCTGTTTCCTGTTGGGGCCGCAGCCCAGCCCAGGTTTGCCTCCCTGTTCCCCTCTCCGCCACGCCTGAATTCCGCCAGCCGGCCGTGGTGGGCAGCCGCCCCCGCAGGCGCCCCCTCTGCGCCCACCACATGGGACTCTCCACAGCTGCCCGCCCGCACTTCACATACCGAAGCCCCCTGTGCCGCTCCCGACTGCCTAACCCTGGAGGGAGAGTGAGTGTGTGTTAGGAGGTGAGCAAGGGCAGGGGAAGAAACCAAAGGAAGCTCGGATCAACAGTCCTCACCGCCCCGCACGTGTCTCTGTGTCCACAGCAGCGTCGCCACGGCAGTGCCCGGGAAGCCGAGGGATGCCGAGTCAGCAAAGCGAGTCCAAGGACGGAGGGTGAACTTGGAGGCGCGCCGTGCACCTGCACCACAGTGCGGCGGGGCCGCGTCGCAGGGGGATGAGAGTCCCAGGGCGTTTATCTTCAAACTCAGAGTCGCCGTTTAATTTTCTGTCTGCGTTTTCTCCATTTAGCTGATGGCCAGAAATTGCCAGTAGGATGCGGCGTGCCTGCCCCTACTGTGTGCACAACTCAACGGGCATTAGGCAAGGGGGGTTTGCTACAAGTAGGTAATTTATGTGAACAGTATTAAAATCTTAAGGCAGTTATATTAAGAAGCTGAGGACGGGATTCTATAACAACAACGGGGCAGGGCTTCAGCGTCTAGCCATGGGTGATCCGGAACGACTGTCTCTTCCTCCCTGAGAAAAGGAAACACGCAGTTAGGTGGCTCGTACGGGCAGCCTCAGGCATGCGCCCCGCTTGGGTGGAAGCCAGGCCACAAACCAGCCGATGCGGGCGCTAATGCGATTCTCAAGTGGGTAAGATTCTCAAGTGTCCAGTGCGATTCTCTTACACGGGGTAAACTCACTTGACCTCCTGCCCAGGACACAGAGAGCCGGTGCCTCGTGGAACGCTGCACTTCTGGGGGTGGAAAGCTCACCCACCCTGTTACCGTGCACTGACTGAGCCCTATTTGCTCCAGCTGCACCGACTGAGCCCTGGTTGTCTCCAGCTAGAGATTCTGGGGTAATTGAGGCAGGCGTCTGCAAACAGTAGGGACAGCTTCATCTTGGAAGAGATTTCAGTCCCGTGATCACACCTGCTGCTGTGCCCCCCAGGCAAGGGCCAGGCCCTGCAAAGTCATCCCCAGGAACAGTCCTGTTCGCGCTCTGCCCCGCCTCACCCATAAAACGAGCTGCCCAGAGGGGTCGTCCGTAGACTCTGACATCAAGGTCTTAAAACCACGAATGGACGTATTTTCCGGACGAACAGAAACCCAAATTGGCGATCGCCGAGGTGGCACACAGCTGTGCAGAGACCAGTGGCGGAGAGGGGGCTCGGTTGAGATGTCAGCTCCCCAGGAGACGGGGCCATTTGTGGGTCCAGATGCCACTTAGACGGACCCGGGGGAAATGTACCTTTCTTTTGGCATTCACATTTTTATTCAAGGTTTAGGCTCTTTCTCCTTGGATTCCCCTTTTCTTCTTGGATTATGAACGAACAATTAAGTCACCTCCCAAAGATTTCCTTGAGACTGCGAGCCCCCAGAAAGCAAGATATACATGAAACATCCTATTTGCCCAATGACACGTGCACTGAGCCCACCCTGACCTGTTCCAATCACACGTTTGCCACGTTGCCCGACAATATCAATAATGGGAGCGCTAAAGCCAAAAACGCCTTACAAACAGCACAGTCAACAGAGTGAGGTGACGGTTCTGATTTGTCAGGGTTTTACGTTTCAACTCACTTGTGGGATTTTATGTTCAGAAGCGAAAACGTTTATGGAATTCTAGCCTCTGAAGTATCTGAAGGAGTCACCGGAGGGGGCCTTTCTCCTACACCTGAGCCGGGTCCTAGGGGCCAGCCCCCTACCCGTGTGCCTGGCTCGCCTTTGACCACCGGCCCTCAGCGCTGCCCTCGGGAGGAGCCAGAACAAGTGTGCACTGGCTTCACCGTTCTCTAAATTCCCAAGAAACCCACCTGCGGGCGTCCCTGTACAGTGTGATTTGTTCCCGAAAAGCAGAACCACTGCTCTATACAGCAAAGCCCGTCTGTGCTGAGATGGACCAAGTTCCCCACAGCCCTCGCAAGACACCTGGCCTGAGGCCCCATCTTCACTTCCTGATGGCTCCTTCTGAGATGGACACAACGGTGGACATTTGGTTTTGTTTCCTGTTGTTGTACCTACAGCTTACGGAGTGTCTCCCGTGAGCAAAATCCATTGCATCTGTTTCCTCTGAGGAAAGAGAAAGCCGATCCCAGAGGCAGGGATTCTTAGCTTCCCCGGTTTACAGTCGGAGGAGCCAAAGCACAGAGACGTTGAGTTATTTCCCCAAAGTCAGTCAGCCAAAGGCGGAGTCAGGTTTAGAGCCAGCACCCCTGCTGCGTGGGTCTCACGCTTTTCTCTCTGTCGGGTTTTTAGCACGTTTGAACCGACTGATGTCCAGCGCCTGGTCGGCCCTGGGCTCGGCCGAGTGGATGAGGCTGGCCTCACTAGGAGAAGGCTGGCCCGAAGCTGAGTCGTGGGCTGGGAAGGAACAGAACCTGCCGGAAGGTCCTGCGCCCTCTCCCCACTTGTACCCCAGTGCAGGGAACTGTTTCAGCTGCGTATTTGGAAATAGCGAACTCCAACTACATTTTGATTCCGTTCCCTGACGATTGGGAGAAATACAGTGCTCTCCACCCAGTTTCCAACCAGCGAGGAAGGAAACAGCACCACCGTAACTACCGTGAGGTCTCTGCCATCTCCCCCTCCCCTCCCCCTCCCCGAGCCCTTCTCACTTCTGGAGGGATCGTTTTTAATCTGTCACCGCACTGCGGTGGGTCTTTCAGCAGCACGTGACCGTAGTCGGCCAAAATCTGATCAAAGCCATATGAATTGAAATTGGAAGTTTCCCTGGGTCTGTACAGGAGTTTTAAAATTTCTAAACCACTTTGTACAAAAAGAAATTCGTAGGAAAAGTGCTGAACCTACAAAACCCAAATGGGCCTCAGGCTTGTGTTAGTCGTGAACCGTAAATGTGCAGGATAGACACGGGGCTCTCTCGGTGGGGCTGGTGACCGGGCTGGCACACAGGCACGTTCCTTAGACAGAGGTCCCCCTCGGCCTTCCCTGTCCCCCGGCCATTCCGTCCGCGGGATGAACAGTCACCACGCCGGAAAGCACAGGAACTGCTTTCCCCGAGTGGGTACGTCTGCATTTCTCCGACGAGGGGGAGGCCTTCCAACTGCGCACTTCCGGGCTCCGACCCGACCCGGGGCGCTCTGGGGTAGGAAGCCTTGGGGGGAGCCCGGGAGCGGCGTGGGCACCGTAGGCAATTCAGACGCAGGCGAGGGCACGCCTGGCCAGGCTCTGGGCACCTAGGAAGCGCTGCTCTCCCGGACGCGGCTCTGGGTTTGTACCCAGGGCCTCCACGCGGTGCTTTTCCTCACCTTCTCGTCGCCACATTTCAGAACTGAGCAAAGGCATCGCGATGACCTGTTACTTGAATGTGCGGGGTAGGATTTGTCTTCTTACTCAGATTTGCTTTAGAATTGACCTTGGGAAGAAGATCCTGCCTGCACTTTACCTGACATAAGACGACTTAGCAAGTCAGTTGGTGACCACTCACTTCACAGATTTGAGCCTTTTCCCGGATACGGCTGACTTTCCTCAACCACAGTCCTGCTTCCCCTCACCTCTGTGTGGGCCCAGCATCCGCCGAATCTGGACTCGCCGTGGCGGGGAAGGGGGGGGATTCCACACGCACACGCTCACTGGGCCGTTCCCGCCGCGTGTCCCGGCCACCGGGCACACCACTCATGCGACCCCACGATGGCTATTTGGGCCACACGCCAAATTATCCCGGCACAAATCGTAAAACGTCGGCGTGTTACGAAGCCATCAGCAAGCTCACACAGGTCGGAGGCCTCGTGTCAATGGCGAGTTGGGTCGAGGAGCCTCGTGCTTGGCTGGCGGAGACCGAGCCCGAACCGGGCGTGACCTGGAGCTTGCGGGAAGCGTGGGTCCCGCCTTTCAGCTGCCCAGTCTCTTGGGGCGACACCGCCGAGCCACGTACAGCAGGACCTTTTAATGTTAGATTAACTTGTTCACTGGGACCCCTCGCGTGGTCTGAGGACAGGCGGAGAGAGGCCGACCCCGTTCTCATCCGCAACCAAGAACACCGACAACGTGCAGTTTCCGTGGAAACACACGCCTCCCCCAGGATGTGACCACTGGCCTGAAGACACAAGGTGAGGAGGCCGTCATGTGGAATAAGAACCCGGGATGCTTTGTCTGTGATGGCTGGACGCTGCGGACGAGCACGGACGGAGCAGGTGCGCCCGTGCTGGTGTCTGGGAACCAAGCCCAGACCATCCCCGCCCCCACTCCCCCTTGCGGCGACCACGTCTTCCGTGTTCTACAGCAACGCTCGCTCACCTTTCTTTCACTCGAGAAAGATAAAAGTGAAATCTTTCATGATTTGTGGTTCTCTCGGCAGGGCGCTGCGGGCATCGTGGGGTTTTGCCCCTCGCCTGATGCCTTTCCTGCCGTGACACAGAAACCCTGTCTTTTACGTGCGGGCATCACACTTGTTCAGGTCGGACAAAGGGCGGACCAGGCCGCCTTGCAAATACTCGTGGCTGGTTGCTCAGAACCGGCTCTGGCGCCATCAAGCAAGGAAGGGGACGGCCTCGCCTGCATTCAGAGTGGAAACCGGCTTGTGGTGCTACTCTAACGAGAGTGTGTGAGCACACCGGCCAGAGAACGGTGCTCCCCGGGGCCTTCAGTCAGCCTGGGGACTGTCCCGCACTGCCCAGAGGGGCGATGCGTCCCCGCTGGGGCCGTCCCTCTCCTTTTCCAGCTGCGGGCCCTCGAGTGCTGGCTCGGCCACCAAGACCCCGCGTGGGTGCCGCGGACACCCCAGCCCCCTTTTACGGGTCTCTGCCAGACCCACATGGCTGGCCCCTCGACGCGCACACATAAGGTGTAGGTGTCATGGGACCCAGGTGGCAAAGCCCTCGGGAGGTCAGAGGGCCCTCTGTGGGGGGAGCCCCGTGCCTCACCTGCGGTCTCCCCTCAGCCGGGAGCCCCCTGGGTGTGAGGCCAGCTCCGCAGCCTGGTGGGGCTCTCTCCCTGGAGCCGTGAGCAGCTCTCTGGGGCGCGGAGGCCCGTGCCCCCCGTGGGCCCTGCCCTGCCTCTTCCCTGTAGCACCCATCTTTTTCCGTCCCCACCACGAGAACCCACTCCTCTGGGAGGCTGTGGATTCATCTGTGCGGGGGACGGTCCCGGACCCCCAACGGCACACGGCAATGCTGTCGGCCAAGTCCCTGAGCCCGACGAGAATTGTGTGATCGCAGGGATGGGATGCCTGGGCAGCCTCGGGCCCCTGACTGTGGGCTTACGGCCTGCCCGCACTGGGAGCAGCCCTGGGGGCGCAGACCAGTCACTGTGCCCACCCACGGGGACAGCGGCTGCCGTCAGGTGGGTCCCGTGCCCGAGGCCCTCGGACGTCCGGCTCCCAGGCAGTTACAGCCTGTTCACGGCAATGTTCTTCCTGCCCTCCGGGACCGACAGTGAACCCGGGATGTGACCGTGAGCCACGCCAGGGGCCGGGAATGAACAGAGGCAGACGGGGCCCTCCCACAACCCACGGGCAGGTGGAGGTCTGGATCCCAGCCCAGAGCGGGGGGCTGCGGGGCTCTCTGACCACCTGCTGTCCTTACTCTGTCTCCCCAAGTCCCGTCCCGGTGTCCGGGCCTTGCTGAGCTCAGGAGCTGACAGATGGTGGCCCCTGTGACTCCAGCGTCCACATCAGCCAGTGCGGCTGACCCACGTGTGGCCTCTGGGGGGGCTCTGCCTGATGCAGTGACCTCCCCTCTGTTCGCTCGGCTCCTATTCCTTCCCTTGGGCACGTGGGACCCTCTGCGTGTCCTCAGGCCCCCGAGGGAGCCCGGCCCAGCCCAGGGCTTGCTCACGTAAGCCTGGAGAAGGCCCGCTGAACCGGCCAGCCTGGCAAGCTAGCCCCGCGGGACAGGCGGTGTGGGAAGGCTGCAGGCCGCCCCAGGGCCCCCCACCTGCAGCCCCGACGCACCCCTGACGTTAAGAGGGGCTACGTTACCAGTTTGAAGATTTTGGAGAGCGTGCCCTGGGCGTCGGCCCCCTTGAATCCCTTGTGGGCTGCAGCTCGGCCCCCGTAGCCAAATCCCGGCTTCTGCCCCTCGGCTCCCTGCAAGAGACCAGACGGCTCTCAGGGCGGCGCCTGTGGGGCCACGCGGCACGCGGGGAGACCCCAGCACCGAGCCCCCCCCCCCGCTCCTCACTGCAGCGCTGGCCCAGCCCCGGCCCCCGCGTGAGGAGCCGTGCACCCAAGTGCACGTCACTGAAAGACCAGATCCCTTCCTCACACCGTGTGGCTTTCAAGAGAAGTGCAGCGCGTCAAGCAAAAGCCTTCTCCCCCACATCTGCGGAAGGGGGTGGCTCGTGTCCCTGGAAAGGAGGCTGTGGGAGGGCTGGCACCTGTCCTGGGTGTGGGGAGGGGGTGGGCGGGGTCCCCGCCTGCTTCTTCGTGCAGACCCCTCACCCCTGCCCCCTCCTGCTAGAGGCCTGGAGGGTGCAGAGCTTTGCACTTAGCACTCTGCAAAATTTTGAGGCTCAGACTTTTTCTAAAGCAGAAAGAAGATCCGCATTCTCTGGCTTCGAGGAGGCTCTCCCAGGAAGCACCACCCCTGGCCATGGCTTGGGTCCCTGAGCACCGATGTGTGGCACCAGGACCAGAGTCCTCCTGGGGGCCCTGGGATCTGGGCCGGTCGTGAAGAAGGAAATGGGGCGGGGCCGGCCAGCAAGCCAGGCACCAGGGCGCAGCCTGGGCGGTCTCAGCTCTCCACTCCCTAGCTGTGTGACCTCGGGCAAGTGTCAAAACCTCTCCGAGCCTCAGTTTCCTCTTCTATAAAATGGGGATAAACGGCCCCTCCTTACGGGGTGGTCAGGAGGCTCTGCTCTGTGAACAGAGCCTGTGGGCTCACGGTGTGTGTGTCATGAAGGGAGAAGCCAACCCCTGCCTCCAGCTGCCAGCGGCCCCCCTCACTCCTCACTTCCGGGTCTGTGGCCCAGGGCAGTGGCCGCTGACGGCTGAAATGTAAGAATATCTGTGTCCCTACGACCAGCGTGTTTTCCGACGTGCTTGACTTTCCTCTGCGATCACGAGGAGGGGTGGGGCTCGGGGTGTGCAGACACGGTGAGGTGGGCATTCACGGTACACGCTCCAGCCTCAGGTGCGACACGGGGGCCAAGCAAGCCGCTGGGTGTCGGCGGAAGGTCGCCGGCAGCCCCCCGGCTCTGTCCTCGGCGGACAGGCCCCGAGATTTCACCGTCGTGCCAACAGGATGTGGGAGACTCCGTGCCCCGCCCCCCAGGAATCGAGTCGACAGGACAAAACCGTCTTCTGATGGAGCCCCCAGGACCCCGTGCCTCGGCCTACAGTCCTTTCGACTTTCACAAACGCGTTAGGGCTGGAGGGGACGGGGGAGCCATGCAATCTGTGTCTTGCTTTCAAAGGTGCTGGGGATGGGGTCAGGCAGGGCTGTGGCGGCGCTGCCCCGGGGTCCAGACGTTTCCGCGGACATGCTCCCCGCACGGCCGCACACGGAGGGGCACGTGGATGGCTAAAGCGTGCAGAGCCGAGCACAGACATGTGACGTGGCGGAAAACCGCACCCCACATGCCAGTGCTAAATCCTCCCGTCCCTGCGGCTTTTCCCCGAAAATGAAAGCTTGCGAGGACAAGATTCAAGCATAGGTTCTCAGATTAACAATCTGCTTGACTTTTCTTCCTTTCAAATTCTTGGTCACTTATGTCTTTGGGCAACCTAGAATTTACCGAGAAACACTCAGTGTAGTTTAGAAAGAGAATAGGGGACACTCAGAAACGCCAAGCGGAAGACAGTCCTGTGGCTCGAGAAAACGGACAAGCAAAAGAAAAACGTGGAAGCATCTTGCTTTGGAAAAAAGAGAAATTGAATACACGTTAGTAGGGGCCGGAAGGGAGATGTGGAGGGAAGGGAAGGTCCTTCCGGTCAGCTGTTGGGCCGAGTGTGCGGGGGACGCCCAGAGGGACAGAGGTCCTCTTGCTCCGGCCACTGGCTGCGAGAGTGCCCGGGAGGCCACGCCTAGAAAGTCGGGGGGCAGACCAAGGAGTTACGGGAACAAGAGTTCGTCCTTCCATGTCGTCTGTCTCCTGCTGGCGGAGAAAGTCACACGTCACTCGGCTGCGGGGGTCAGCCCATGTGACGGTCCTACCCTGTGTCACCTTTTTGGCAAATTAATTAGCTTAGGAAGAGGCTCAACTATATTCCTGTAAAATGGTGCAGCAAATATCTGCGTGTAATTCAACGTAAGAGTGCATCGGACCGAGGCAGCCGCTTCGTGGAACCCCCCTACCCCTGCGGGCCTCGCCCTCCCCCTCGCTCCCCTCCTCCTTACTGGTCTTTCTTCCCTCTTCCCTTTCTCTTTCTTTCTCTGAAAATTTATCCATTTGTTTATATGATGCTTCTTAATTATGCACCAAGTAGAGGCAGGCTCTGTGCTAGAGAATCAGGATGTGTTTCCAGGATGGACATGACTCCCGGCCTGTAGGTTAGTGGCTTTTCTTCTATTTTATCCCGAAAATTACAACTTTTGTCAAGTAAGAACTCTACCTACCATGACTACTGAGTGGAGTCTGTGGGTTTGGTTAGACTCTACCAACGGCCATTCTAGGCTGGCACAGACACAAATTTCACTGGTATCTGGAAGGTGGGCAAGCTGGCCGTTGGAAATCTTCACTGACACTTTGTTCTTAGTATTCAAAAGCCTAAAATTCCTCAAAAAGACTTTTCCTGGATGGCTTGATATCTACGCTGTGGCTGTTACCACACCACAGTCAAACCCCACATCTCGTGGCTCAGTTAGGCTGTTGTGAGTGTGTAACCGAAGGCAGCATCGTGTTTCCTCAACAAGGCGTCAACCCCGGGGGTCAGGGGTGGCCATGGAGAGTCCTCTGGCCGCGGGGCCTCCCTTGGCCAGCGCTGCACGGACTCGTCTCCCATCCCCTGTGCTCCCATCCCTCCAGCACGGAGCCGAACCCTCCCGGGGAGGGGCTCAGGTCCAGCGTGGCAAGGGGGCAGCGGCCCAGCGCTGGGTTCCCCTCGGGAAAAGCAGGTGGCCCCCCGGTGGCCGGGCCAGCGGGCTTGAAGGGGAAGAAAGGGGACCGTCGGGCAAAGGAACGGAGCCCAGCGCAGGAGCTGGGTGGCTGTGAGAGCAGGAAGGAGAGGCAGCCGCGTGGACATGCGCGTGTCACCTACCCAGCTAAATCTGCTGAGGGACAGTCCTCGCCCCTGTGTGACAAGAGAGAGAAACAGACACTGTGATCAAGGCAGGAAAAAGTAAAGTCTTTTGACAAACCAGAAACACTGATCGGGATCGTGCTGAGGGGGTGAATCAGTTTTAGGACACTTGCCGCTTCCCTGGGAGTGGGGGGGGCGGCTGGGGGAGGGTCTGGGACCAGGTGGAGGGGGAGCGCGCTGGGGACCAGCAGCACCGAGTGACCGGCGGCCCCCGGGGCCTGTTCCGGCCGGGACCACGTGGTGAACATTCCGGGGTGAAGCTGTGAGTCCGGCCCTCTTCTGGGTACGTTTAGGGATTCCGGGGAAGGCCTACGCACCGTAATAATTAACGACAACACGCGGAGGTCTTACCTTTCCTTGCGACGGAGGAGGTGTGCGCGGCGTCACCTACAAAGACACGCAGACCGGTGAGCGGGGCGGGAGCCTCCCTCCCTCCCGTGTCCCCACCTTCCTGCTCCCGGGGACCTCCTGTCTGCTGGGGGCCCCCGGGGTCTAACAAGTCACCCGCTGGCTGCCTGCCCACCCCGCCCCTTCCTGTCCTAGTTCGATGTCAGGGAACGGGAGCGGCTCGGCAGGCAGGAACCAGCCCTCCCGGGGCACGCCTGCTGCACGCGGGTGGAGACGGTGAGCCTCCTTCCCCACGGTCCTTTCCCGGGTGGGAGGTGAAGCGTCCCCCACCCTTCAGGGCTTCAGACGGCGCACTCTCAGGTCTGCGGCTCCTAAAACTCGCTTGCAAAACACCGTCTTACAATGCCTGCTGCAGAAACGCTCAGGGTCACAAGTGCGTGGTTTCGCTTCTGTTTTCAAACCTGAATTTGTCAGGGGCCCCTGGCCGGCTCAGCCGGCGGAACGTGCGACACGGATCCCTGTGGGTTCGAGCCCTGCGTCGGGCTCTGCGGACGCATGGGTGATGTCGTGTTCCCCCCAAACCCTGACGGCCACTCATCTTTTTATCTCTTTGGTCTTGCTGTCCCCATGGTTTGGCAAAGCCTGTGTCTTTAAACTAAGCATCACATAGCACTGTAGTCTTAAAAGCAGTGAGTTCTGTGCTAGAACACAAAATTCCAGTGAGTGGCAGAGACGGTCTGTCCCTCGTGATGAGGCCCAACTCTTGCAGCCGGCCTCACCCCGAGGAGGAGGGAGGCATCGCTGGGGATATAGTCACGTCCCTTGTGGGTTAGCACCCAGGGGCCTCTGGGGACATACTCAGAGCCCCTGGAGGGTGCGGTGGCCAGCCCTCCCTGCCCCCTGTGGCTGGCACTTACGATGTTCTTGAAGAAGTGCACTACGGGGTTCTCGTCTTGGGGCCGGCCGTGCTGAGACTTCTGGGGCAGGGAGCCATAGTGGGCAGTTCTCGCCGCGTGATGTCCATCCTGAAAGAGAGAGTATGGTGGCCTCAGGCCGGGTTCCGCCTGTCGGGCCTTCCTGGAAAGCTGCCTCTCTCCTCCTCTGGGCATCTAGATTCTGTTAAAAATTTTTTTAAACATTTTTTATTTTATGTTTTGAGAGAAAAAGAGACAGAGAGAGAGAGAGAGCGAGCACAGGAGACGGGCAGAGAGAGAGGGAGACACAGAATCCGAAGCAGGCTCCAGGCTCCGAGCCGTCGGCACAGAGCCCGACGCGGGGCTCGAACTCACAGACTGTGAGATCATGACCCAAGCTGAAGTTGGATGCTTAACCGACTAAGCCCCCCAGGCGCCCCTAGATTCTGTTTAGACCAGGACCTCACACTGGGAAGTGGCTGACCCGGCAGGGGACACTCCCGGGGCATCAGGGGACCAGGAGCATCCCGGGTGTCAGGCTGCAATGTTCTGGGCTGCGTCTCCATCACCGAGCCAGGGTCTGGCTCCCCAGACGTCACATACACACCGCACAGGGGGGCGGAGTCCACCCACGACGGACACGGGGCGAGCCGGCATTCATTCCCCAAGCTGCTGGCGTGGGTAAAGGAGAATACTCTGGAATTTTGGATTGGACTGACCGCCACTAACAGCCGAAGACCAGCCTGTCTTGGCTCCGGGGTGGCTGCATTGCGTGAACTAGCGTCTGTTTCCCGTCAGCGTGTCAGGTCACAGGGTCCCTGGGCCTCCACCCTGTTTGGGACGGTCATGTCCGGAGCAGAGGGAAGGGCCGTGGGGAGTGACGCCCAGGGCTTCCCCACTCGGCGAGTGGGGCAGGAACGACACCGGACATGCGGGGGGGGGGGGGGGGTGGTCCGCCGAGCAGCAGCTTCCAGTGACCCCACGGGCCGAGTGTTGGCCGCATGTGGCCACCAGCAGGAGACACGGGCTCATCCCGGCAGCGTCAGCAACCCGGGGCTTTCCTCCCGCTCGCCCGGGGACAGAACAGGGCGCAGAAGGCCCGAGGAGTCGGCGCCAGACTGGCCCTACACCCACGACGGGGATTTCCGTTAAAGCAAGTCAGACAGATGCGCTGGCGTCACTGGGGGCGCCGCCCCCGTCCGCTCTGTGCCTGTTGCACGAGATGGCGCTTTCTTAGGAGACACGTGTCACCAGGACGGCTGCAGCTGGCTTCTGCAGAATGCGATGCCTTTGAGGGGCCTCCCGTAAGCAGAGCCAGCTGCACCCCCGACCGGGGTGGCTGGAGTGACAGGTGCCCTGTCCCCAGACGCCCCCTTCCCTGCCTCAGAGCACCAGGCCTGCAACCCCGCGGTCGCCCTGGCCTCCGGGAACAAGTCCTGTACGTCTCCCTTTCACATCTCTTGAATCCCTTCCCCTCCCCCGCTACTGACATTAAAACAAGAGCCATGAGCTCCTCCTCTGACTCCTCCCTTGGCAGCCCAGACACACCTGTGAACTCTTCCCTCCACTCCCACCCCCTGCTCTCCCTCCATGCCCACCCCTGCCCTGCCTCACCAAATACGGCGTCTTCTCTCTGGCTGGACATCTCGCTGTGCTGTGGACAAGGTGTCCTGTGCCCTGCCGGCCTGAGCAGACTGCTTAGGTCGCTTTCCATACAGAGCCTCACACAAAGAATTGATCTTAAGTCACTAGAAGGATGGTCTGGGAATCACACGCTTCTTTTGTTACATGCCCAGTGAAGACTGACTTGACTTGGGCTCTGGGCTGTAAGTTGTCAGCTGCACAAGTAATCTGAGGTAGTCACACAGTTACGACCACATTGATATATTTTTAGTGGCCTGGTACTAAAATGACGTTTAGCGAGTCATATTTCTATATACTAAGCAAAGAACAGCTAAAGAGGAAAATTTGAAAACACTACCACGTGTAATAGCATCAAAGAAACAAAAAGTTATGTACGAATCTAGAAAAGCAAGTATAGGATCCCTCTGCTCAACACCAGGAAAGGCTGGAGGAAGAAGGCAAAGGAGGCTTGGGTGAGCAGAGAGATGTACCATATTCATGGATGGGAAGACTCAACATGGTCAAGATGTCAATTCTCCCCAGGTTGCTCCACAGATTTAATGCGCTTCCAGTCAAAGTCCCAGCGGGGTTTTCTTTAGATGTAGACAAACTGTTTCTATAACTATACAGAAATGCAAAGGAACCAAAAAAGCCAAAAAAATTGTGGAAGAGAAGAATAAAGTTCGAGGAGGCACATCACTTGATTTTAAGATTTCTATACAGTAATAGTAATCAAGGGAGTGTGGTGTTAGAGGAGAGAGAGACACATAGATTGGTGGAACACTACTGCACCCAGAAATGGCACCCCCCGCCCCCGCCAAATATGATCAGTTGATTTTTGAGAAAGGTGCAAGACCATTCAATGGAGAAAAGACCGTCTTTTCAACAAAATGTTATTGGGGCAACAGCTTCTCCATACCCCCAAATGAACCTCAATCCCAAATCACACCTATAAAAAAGTTAACTCAAAATGGATTCTAGATCTTTATCTATAATGTCAACCTATAAAATTTCAGAAGAAAACATAGTTCTTAGACCCAACACGCAAGGAACGGCCCATAAAAAACGCTGACAAACCGGACTTGATCAACATTTAGAACTGTTGTTTTGCAAAAGACACCATTAAGAGAATGAAAAGTCAATGCTACAGGCTGGAGAAAACACTGGCAAACCGCACATCTGACAAAGGACTTGAAAGCAGAACATACCAGTGTATGTTAACTCAGTGGTTAAAAAAAATAACCCAGCTAAAAACGGTGGACAAAATGTGGAATTGACACCGCAGGGACCAGGATGGGTGGGGCGTCGATAAGCATGTGAAAAGATCCCCAACATCATTAGCCATTAGGAAAATGCAAATCAAAGCCATGGGGGCGATACGGCCACACACGTATTACAACGGGGAGAATGAAAAGTACTCACAACACTAAGTGTTGGAGGGGATATGGAACGACAAATGGTCTTGCATTGCTGGCAAGATTGCAAAAACGGTGCGGTCACTCCGTAAAACCATTTGGCAGTTTCTTATAAAGTTAACCATCTACTTCCCCTATGATCCTGCTTTGAGTGGTAGAAGGAAAAAAAAATATTTTTGGAAGTGATTTTTTTTCCTAGTATGGGTCACCATTTTTGAGGGGAAAAAGTAATTTAAGTCTTAACTGCAAACTTACGTTCATGAGAAAACGCGTCCACAAACGTTTCTTCGCAGCTCAATTCATAATCCCTAAATCTGCAAACAACCCAAATGTTCATCAGTGGGAGAAAGGACAAACAAAATGGCGCATCCATCCAGGGGAACGCCACTCCCGCCAGAAAAGAGAACAAACTTTGGATGCCTGCGACAGCTCAGAGGTATCGCCACGGCGCAGCGCTGAGCAAAAGACGCCGTTCTAGAAGATTTCCTTCCGTGCGATCTCATTTATGTGACATTCTTCTAACGATCAAACCACAGTGAGGTGAGCAGGGCGGCACGTGGCAGGAGCCGGGATGGGGGAGGGGACGGGTGTGGCGTGGGTACGACGTGGACGCAGTTGGGACTGTCCTGGGGTGCTGTGGCCTCACAGCAGCTACACAAAAGCCCACCTGGCTGAAACTTCACAGAACTGGACGTGGCCAACGAGTGTCACTATGGGTTAGTATCTAAACCAGAGGAGACCCGTCTAGCGGGGCCGTCATGACGAAGCCCGGCGTTGATGGCTACACGTTGCCCCTCCTTGCTGGGCGCCTGGTCCCAGAGTCTGGCCTTCCCTCCACATGCAGCATCTCATTTCCAGGCCCGAGCTCTTGCTCCCACGGCCGCCCTTGCCGCAAAAGCCTTCACCTTCCACATGTGTCTGTCTCCTGAGCAACACGGTCCCTTGAGGCTGCAAGACCTCACGTGCCGTCGGACTGTTCTTTCTCCGTCGGCATCTTACCCCTTCAGCTGGATCTCACCTTTGAGGCCTCGGCAGGGAGCACGCCGCGGGGGTCGGGGAGGCCCTGGGGCTTTGATTTGCTCACATGAGAAGCCAGATGCACTGGAGGGTCTTCCTCCTAGAATATTACCACCGGGCCCGTGAAGAGCAGCCACGGAAGGAAAATCATTCTCCAGGGAGGTTTATACCTCAGGGCGTTTCCTAGGACGCTAGACCTCGTGTTTAACCTCCTTATTTTTGGATCACTAACTAAAGAGCTTCTGCGGTGAGCACAGGAAGAAACGCTGCGAAAACACACCCTGGTTGTCATGGTGATGATGCCCTCGCGCAGCGGTGGGGGTGGGGGTGCCAGCTATATCTGAGCCACCCGTTCGTCACATATGTCTCTAGTTGTGGTCAAATGTACGTGAAATTTACCGCCTTTGCCAGTATTGAGGGCACAGTGCGGTGGCATTAAGTAAATTTACACTGTCGTGCAACTGTGACACCACCACCTGCAGAAGCTTCTATTGCCCAAGCTGAGACCCCGTGCCCATTAGACACTAAGTCCCCTCCCCAGCCCCTGGCACTCGCCCTCTACTCTCTGTCACCACGAACGTGACTGTTCTCGGTATCTCATCCGATTTGCCCTGCTACGTCTGGCTTCCTTCACTCAACATCGCGCCCTCAAGGCTCACCCACGTCGTCACTAGGGTCCCATTTCTTTCCAAGACTTTCAAGGCCGGATAACGCTCTATCGCACGGACACGCCGCAATTACTTTATCACCCGTTGACCGGCACTTGGGTTGCTCCCGCCTTTTGGCCGCTGGTCCGACCAGATCTGGCGAGGCCGATGTGGTCTGGCCACATTTCCGTGGCCTCCGACACCTGGCAGAAGGGACGCCCAGACCCCGACTCCCCCCACCTCCACGGCGGGAAGCGCAGCTGCCCGGCAGGGGGTCTGAGCGCAAGTAGGGCGCGCACCGTGACGAAGGCCTGTGGGCTCTGCTGGGACGAGGGGCCCACCCGCGGCTGGAGGGCTGTCTGGGCTGCGAGGCCGAGGCCCTCGAAGCCCTGCCCCGGCCCTGCTCAGGTCGTGGTCAGAGCATGGCACCTTTGTCCATAGGGCAGCGGGAGCCCCTGGGAGCCCTGCGGAGTCACTCGAAAGATAGCGGGGTTTGGTTACTCGTCATATTTGAGTCTGTGGGGAGCCTTAGCCCTCACCGTGAACAAGGGGACCTGTTTGCCGGGACAGGACGGACGGGGATGATGCTAGGTCTGCAGGAAAGACGGGCAGCTCCCCGGGGCACGAGGGTGACCTGTTGGCCCCACGGTCCAGCTGGGGCCAGGCCGGGCAAGGGCGTGAAGGGCGGGGGCCAGGCGGCGGCCGCCGAGCGTCCCCTGTGGAAACCCTCCGAGTCTTGGGCCAGTGACTTGTCCCGGTTTCCTCCTTCAGTCCCACTGGCCCACTGGGCCGGGGCTCCCTAACAGGGGAACGGTTTTTGTCATTTAGTTTTTAAGACACACAGTAATTCTCTGATGAAGAACTTTTGTGTTCACTAAGGTTGAAAAGAAAAGGAGGCAAAACTGTTAACATTTTCCAGTTATTTCTCAAGACTGGTGTGTCCTCGCCTGCCTCTACCCCGTCCCGGGAGCTTGTTTCCTCCGTAGGAGGTTAGCGGGCAAAGGAGGGCGTTCGAAGGTGGGCCACGGGCCGTGGGTGAGGGGCAGGGCAGCGGCTCCCCGTCGGCTGAGAGCCGAGACGCGGAGACGGAGGCCCTGGGAGCCCCACCCCACATCCACAGGTCTACACCCCAGGCTAGGCCGTCTCAACATGGTATCCCCGAGGCATGTGCCGCTGGACATTTTGGACAAGCGAAATTCGAAAAAAAGAATCTACTGAGAGCATTTCGGCTAATGGGCAAAATAACACACACTCATATAAAGAAGTCAAAATTTGAAAGGTTGTAGAAGAAATTCTACCACTTAAGGATGACCCTCGTTTCTCAGTTCGGTGAAACTATGTTCAGACCTGGCTCAACCCACCTAAACAGAGCCACGTGTAGGTGCCCTGAAACGCGGTCTCAGGATGCACAGGTGCTACTGTGTTCTTTTTTTTTTTTTTTTTTGGCATCATGACCAATAACACAGCAACTCCTTGATGGCAAATAACGTCATGCTGAGAAGTTTTAAACACCATGGGAGGGAAGCCAGGGGACAAAGAGCAACCATTTCATAAATTTTGGGGGTTAACTGCTTTTTCCATTAACCTCTGTCAATCCTGTTGCTTTTGAAAAACAAACAGGATTTCCCCCCCACTTGGGATAATGTCCATCACCAGCAGGGGGAGCTCATGTACTGGCTTCCAGGCCCCTTCCGCGTTCCGTCCAGACCTCGGGAAGGGATTTTTAACTGTTTTCCAATTAGCCAGGGAGCTGGGAGTTCTTAAACTGACAAGTAATAACAGGAGATTAGTTTCCACCTGACACATCTGAAGATCAATGCACATCAGGTGGGGTAAAGATTCGTTCCTTTGAATACAGCGCCCGGCTCCCGAAAACACGGAGAAGACATTAGTCTACACCACGTTTGCATTTGGATTTGATTGGAGACAAACTGATGGGAGTCATTCCCTCTCAGAAGAAAATGGTGTATCTTGAAAAAAATTAATATCACCGTGCCTGGGGTTTTGTGGTTAGGGAAAAAAAGTTCTGGTTCTTTCTTTCTTTTCTGAGAGAGGAATTTAAAGTCGAGGGAGTCAGCCATCAGCATGTCAAGGAAGGGAATCATAGTGAATCCGTGTCTCCCGGCGGTCTGTGTGCTCAGCGCTCACGGGGCCTGGGCCCCGAGATGCACCTGCGTGTCCCCTGTTGCACCAGGCACAGCCCAGGGAGACTCGGGTCCCCCCCCTCTCACGGGCCGGGCTGGGCCTCTCACGGCTGGCCTTTCTCTTCTGGACGGGGGGTGTTGCGTGAGTGCAAAGGCGGAGCCGAGACAGTAGTGACAAATCACTAGATGCACGCGCACAAATGAAGACAGCTAGAAGATCACCCACGTGTAGACCAAGGGCTTTGATTAGCCACGGGGTCGCTGAGGAGCCCGTGTGAGGATCTGTTCTTGCCGGTGTTTTACAGCCCAAACTTCACGTTCTGGTGCGTCCAGCCCCCTGTCCCTGACGGTCAAGAGTGTTCACAACCATGGGACGACTCGGGATATGTTACAATATTAGACCATCTTTCAAAAATCATTAAGTGTGGCCCGGCTTCCTGCGGATCACGCGCGTTGACTAACACTACATTCGGTCCCTCCGCCGTTTACTCTGTCGTGCACTAGTTCGGGGGACGTTGGCCCTTGGAACCCAGTGCGGACCTGACAGTGCGTGTGGCAGGTATCAGCTCCGTCTTTCCTACATGACGGACAAGAAATGAGCTCGCTGCTCCTCACACCGGGCTCTCTCCCCTCAAGCCCCGGTTGGTGCCGAGACCTCCGACGTGCTCCCGGTCTGGCCCGTCAGCCGGCTCGCTGGTGTTCAGCAAACATCGGAGCCCGTGAAGAGAAGCCCGGAGCCGACGGAGACCCCTTGCAGCGGCCTCACTCCGTGCTACGGCCCCTGACGTCCGGCGACGGTAACGGCAGGGACGCTTTTCTTGCTGGCACTTTCCCCATTACGTAAGTCACGCAAGTTCCAGGAGTTTCTCCATGTGTCCCCCAAAGGATTCAATTTAAAAAGGGAATTAAGAGAGCGATTGTACTTGCTTTCAAATATGAGGCGTATGATTCTTACGTTCACCCTCGCTGTTTCTGGATCAAAAATGTTGCACGGCACCCTCTGAACCAGCCACTCCATTTAACAGGTGTGACGACTGGTACCCGAGTGGAAAAGGCGCGTGCCGGCCCGTCTCTAACTTGAGAGTCTGGGGCCCGTGCCTGTGGGGTCGACGTGGGACAGAGGCTGATGCTCCCGACCTAACACTCCTCACGGGCTAGCCGGACGCCCCAAGGGAAAGGTAAGAAAGAAGAATAAATTTTTAAAACCTGGAGGTTTATTTGGTTTATTTTTGTTTAAGTTAGGAGACTTACCTTACGATAAGCTGTGAAGGTACGATGGGCTAGAAACAGAAATGTTCTCGTGTATAAGGAAAAATTAATGCGTGTTGATGGAGACAGTTAGAGGTGTCAGCTAATGCCCGGAGCACTGGGGACCCGTGCCCTCTGCTCTTCCCTCCAAAATTGGTTCCTGCTTGTTTTGGCAACCGTGATGGCTGGGGACAAGGAGAGCAAGTCTGGTTAATGAAGTGGGATGTCTCTGCTTCGTTGTTGGTATAAAGGCTGCAGTTCTATGCACCGAAAGCTAGAAGCCAGTTCGCTCCCACTGTCCATGGGAAGTTATGGCTCCACGCGAATGACGGTCTCATCCGCGTCATTCTGTTTTGTTCCTGTCACTGAAACCAGCCCACCAACCAGCCGTCCAACAGACAAACATATCTTGGATACTTACTCGTGTAGCGGACAGGGTCGACAACACGGAGCACTGCCCATACCCACGGCGTGGCAGGGAGGACACTTACCGTTTAGAGGGTTTCCCCAGACATCTTGAGAGGGCGGGAGTCAAGGAATGTGCCCTTTGCTTTTTACCCCCAGAGAAATCTTTGCTTCTGTGGCGGTCTCGGAAAACTCAGACCCGGGGAGCCGCGTGGTTAATCCCTTTCCCCTTTGGAGCCACGGACTGTAATGGTGTCATTATTGTCCTGAGTGGCCCACACCTGAGCAAGACTTGGAATCAACACAACGGTTTTCTCTTGTGAAAGTGGTCATGAGTCCTAATACGCTCTTGCATACGATGTACTTCATACTTACGAACCGTGAACAGAGTTTACTACGAAACCTGGATACTTTTCTGCCCCTTCTCTCTTACTTCATGCTTCTTCCACGGCGTGTACAAACCCTTTACGTCCACAAACAATCTTGCTTAAATGGTTTATCCTCCTGGAGGACTTCCTGAAAGACTCTGTGCCTGAACAGCCTCCTCTTTCTATCCAAGACTCTTCCGTATACCTGCCCGCCCCCCCCCCCCCCCGTCCTGTCGACCTCGGGGAGGTAAGGACCGTGGCATCTTCCTGTCCCCACCGTGGCCACTGGCCCAGGTATCGACCCAGGTGCCACTGAGGTAAGTGGTATCAAATCCAGCGTGTGCACCAAGGGGCACAAGTTTGGGGACAAAATGACAGGTCCGACCAAGAGGTGTTCGAGGCGTCACCTTCCTCCCTTTCAGAGTGGGTCCCGGTGTGTGGGGCGGAATCCCCAGGGGCGTTGCTCTGATCCACACATCCCAGACTCCCACGGCCCCCGGGTGTTCCCAGAAACCACCGATGGACACGAGGTTCTCCTACAGCCCGTTGGGTCTCGCTCACTAGTTCTGTTCACGTACGTTTTCCAGAGGAAGCAATGATGCCATTTTGTCCAGACTTGTGCCGTGCCTGGGGAGACAGGGTTAGTTTTTGTTTCCGTTCCCGTTGTTGGCAAAGTCAAGGCATTTTAGATTTTGTAAACTGGAGAGAGTTCTTTTCCGTCCGGATGATATGTGCAAGGTGCCCTGTGCAAGTTTAAGAATATGTTTGCTCCTGGATTGCCGACTCGAGTGAGTTTAATTAAAGATGCGGCTCCTTCCTTTGGCGAGACAGAGAGAGCTGTGCAGTGGCAGCGGATGTCTTTTCTCTATTTCTGGAGGACTTTACAGGCAGACCTTTGATGCAGATGGAAATTCTAGGTTACCTGGCGATTGTCCCGAAGCGGCCTTCTCTGCGGACATTGCGAAGTCAGAGCGTCGGCCGGTGCAGGCTGCTGGCAGTAGAGGGGTGCGGGGGTTTGTGCTGTTCCTGGCGTTCGGGAGGGACTGTCGCTTTGTCCCCTGATCGGAGGGACCAGCTCCAAGGTCAGCAGAGAATGAAGCTGTGGGAAACTACCCCCCGCCCGCCTCCCCTGCGGGGACGGCTCTCCCTCCCTCGGCTGGTGGTGCGGGACCGAGGCCAGAACCAGGATCTCCGGGAAATGAACCGAAATGCGAGCCTGAGGCCGTCACCCTGGGCGGAGAGACGCGGCCAGCCTAGTGTCGCGGCCCGCAGTGCCTGGTGCTCAACCCCCTCATCCTGGGAAGCGGGTGCCTTGGAGGGGAGAGAGACGGAGGCGGACCAGGGGTGCCCGTCGGGGCGGGAAGCGCTTCCCAAGTTGGGGAGAAATGGTGGAGAGTTTGCCGCCCTCCTGGGCTCTGTCTCCCATCAGCGAGCTGGTGCACCCGGCGCCTCACGGGCGTTTTAGTGAGGAGTCCGCGTGGGAGCGCGTCTGCGAGGACCAGCGTGTCGTCTCCACCTTGTCACAGGCAGCCCCCCCCCCCCCCCCCGCCCACTTGCTGCAGGAAACCGGGGACGGCTCACAGAGGAAGGAACCGGTGGTCTTCCCCGCAGGAAAGCTCCGTGCCGCACAGCTGGGGCAGCGGGCGCTGACCAGAGCCGGAGTCCGGCTCAGCTCCGGTCTCTGGCGCTTCCCTGCTGGCTCCTCCAAAGCGGTGGGAGGCAGGGTCGGAGGCCGGCCCGCACCGCTCTGACTTCTGCCCCTTGCAGACACACATGCTTAATGACCTCAGTGTGTCCAGCGTTCATGGTAGAGTCTTCCTGGCAGGAGCATCAGGCTAGCCTCCCGGGGGACAGAAGCCAAAACAATTTCCCTGGACGTCTTTCCTGGGCTTGGAACCCAGTTGTCTTCGTGCGCAGGTTGTGCACAAGCATGTTCGGAGCTGCGGGGCCTGGACGGTCTTCTTCGGAAGGAAAAGGCAAGTTGCAAGATGCTTTCCGGCAAGTAAGGGCCGTGGGTCCCCAAGGCGGCTTCGGTGGGCAGAACGGACCGCTGGCCCCCTCCGGGGCGAGGACATCCAGGTGGCCTGCGTGGCCCCCCCCCCCCCCCGCCCCAGGGGCTCGGTGGGCTCCCGGTCTCCACGGCTAGACCTCCAGCGCCCGCCCAAGGTGCAGCCGTCGAAATCATTCGACTCTGTCCGAGCCGTCTGTCCGGCGACGATGAAGAAATCGGACTCAGGAAACGCCAAGGAGGAGCACGAGGGAATCTCCGGAGGCCTCCCCGTGTGCGTGACGAGGGTTCTGTTCCTAACAAGCCTAGCGCACAGGAAGTCATGCCCTGATGGCTGCCGCCTCAGCAAGACTGGAGTCACCACGTGCGGCTACAGGCGTCCCCAAACACCGCCACGCCGTCGTCCTCAAAGGAACATGCACGATCTGTCATCTGACACTCTTATTTTCTGGTCGAGAAACTGGGGTCTGAGGGCAGAAACCGGTGAGCCCGAGGCCAGAGCCGGTGAGCCGCAGAGGGGGGCCTGCGGCTGCCGGGGCCACCGCGTGTCCCTCGCGGGCAGCTCAGGCCTCGCGCGGCCGAGGGGCAGGGCTCCCGGGCTGGGGCGGCACGTCCGCCCCTACTATTTCGCTCCGTTAGCACGGGATCCGCACGGTGTGGGCAGCACTCGTGGCTGCTTTCGCTGTTGTTGATGCTTTAAGGTGAGGACGGGAGCCCAGTAGTCAAAGCAGAGCCACAGCCCGTGCGTCTGATTCGTGCTCGGCGCGTTTCCGTAGTGCGAAGTCTTTGGTCCCTTAAACCTGTTGCGCGCGGTGGCCACCCCTCACCCTCTCCGGCCCCGGCGAGGCCCGAGGGAACGGGAGCTGGAGAGCAAGCAGGAGTGTGGGCCGTCCCCTTGCCGCCCCTCGCTCGTCCCCGGGGCCCACGTGGCGGCCACACGCAGGGCGCTGGCTGCGGGACCAGGTGTCCCGCGTAAGCCTCGGCACACCCACAGCACCCTCCGGCTCTGGGCGTCTCCCGCCCCTCTTTCGTCCACAGGCCCTTGCTTCACGCGGTGATGCCAAGACGGGGACCCTGTGCAGGGCGAGGTGGCCGGCTGTGCAGAGCGGGACCCCCAGGAGAATAGGATTTGCTGTTCTCCTCCACTGGTGTGCTCCCTGCTCCTCTCTTGGAATTCTTGCCTTTCCGACTTGCTTTTGGGTCCCCGAATATGATGCCCTCCTCGTCAGCCTGTAGCCCCCCCTCCTCGCCTGCCGTGGTCACGCTCCTCCCTGGAAAAGTGGAGCTCTGTATTCCTAGAACAGATGTCGAGTCTCCTGGAATCCAAGAACTCCTGGTGGGGAGTTGGCTCTCGAAGGCCGGGGGCAGCGCTGGGACCGATCTGCCCTTGGATGGGTTACCTCTGATTTCATGGCGGTTTTCCTAGGCTTTCCTATCTTTCTTGGTGTATTTGCAGAGAGGCAGAGAGGTCGACCACGACAGAGAGAGAGAGAGAAGGAAGAGTATTCTGGAAGGTAGGAAGGCAGTGCTCATCGACCCCGTTGGAGTTTCCAAACCACAGGGGCGGGAAGGCACTCTTGGTTCTGAGAGCTGAGAGTCAGCTGTTCATATTGTGGTTTCATCCAGCGGCCTTCCTTCCCTCCGCAAGCCTGTTTCAAGTGCTCTTGGTCACAGATGCTCAGACAAGTGCATTTTGAAACCGTTTAGTGCCGCCCTTGCGATCCTTCCCCACGGCGGGTGCCATCAGACCTCCAGTAAACACACCCACCTTCTTGAAAGAGTAAGGGATCCCAAGCTGCTGGGGGCAGACGTTCCAAGTAACGGGAAGTTCTTGCTCAGAGAGAAGACCCCAGCTGGAGAAGAGCATGGCCCTGCTGCCTGCTGAGGCCCTCTCCGCGGAAAGGGGGTTCCGGGGGGCGGGTTCCGAGGTCCTCAGACCAGGCCGCCCCACCTTCCGTGTGCACCTGACGCACAAGCACCTCCTGAAAAGCATTTCGCGTCCTGAGCGCCCACCGCGTGGATCACGGACGCAACGGCCCTTGGAACTCAGCCTGTGAGGGGCCTTCGGGGTCAGCGAGGACTTTGTCGAGCCCACGGGCTGGGTCCGTGCGGCGAATTTGCCCTTGGTTTTGGCTCAGGCTCTGTCTTGGAATTCCCGTCACTTAACAGGCGTGTGAATACGTACACAGTCAGCAGGTACTTTCCGTGTTTTAACAGCCTTCTCGTGTACGTCCTCCAAAGCCAATCCCAATCCTACTTGGACCGGAACGGGGTCTCCGTGACCGAACAAAGGATAAAGGCAGAGGAGGACCCATTGCCAGGAGCCTGCAGTGCGTCCTGTGTGCCTTACGACGTGTCCGCGTGGTCCCGCAAAGGTGCTGTTGGGCAGAATGTTTATTTCTTTCAGGTCAGGTTTTTTTTGACGGATGCACAGAAGTCAGTCTGGGGTGAGGACGTGGAGGAGAGGGGTGTTGTTTTTTCTCTGCCAAGCAGTTCTTTAAAAGAGGAAAATCAACATTCCGTTGAAAGTGTCTTGACATGACCTCAGGAGCACAGCCCTGTGTTCCTCGACTTTGCATCTGGGCGTTTCCGGCGAAGTCTCGGCCTCTCCGTGGATCCGTCTGCTTCCGATGGCAACTGTCTCCTCAGCGGAGGAGAGAACGAGGCAGGGAGGTGCCGGGTGGCGGCAGGGTGAAAGGAGCAAGCCAGCCCCGCCTGGGGCTTCTAACTCCGCTGTGGGGCTCACTGCTGTCCCGTCACACACGCTGCTGTGGCTTTGGCACTCCGGTGGCTTTGCCGGGTGTCTGGGACCACGCGCCTCCCGGGTAGGGTGTTTGCTTTGACCGAGGCGCCGCTGAGAGACGCCTTTCCAAAGCGAGTGGAGCAGGAGCTGAGATGCCGGCCGCCGCGTGGACGCTCGCGGGTGGGGACTCTCCACACGCACGTGGGGACAGCGGGCTCACCGTCCCGTCCATCGTCTCCGGGCCTCGCTTCCCCACCTTCTGCATTCTCCCAGGTGAAAAACTCAGACATCCGGGCCCGGCGCCCGCTGGAGGCCTGTGGCCGCCAGCTTGTGTGTGGGCCGCCCCCACGAGCAAGGAGCAGTGTTACTCCCGCTCGACTTAGGGCCTCCTCTTTCCCGTTGCCCCCCTGCCAGCCAGACGGGCCCGGGGGCTCTAGACGCCGCAAGCAGTAGAGGACAGGCAGTGGCTTGTCCTTCGTCCCAGCGCAGGCTCAGCCGAGCCCGGGCGGGGACAGCGACCTGCCACCCGACTTCCCAAGGGCACGCGTCATGTGACAACCCAACTAGCGAGGGCTCCACGCGTGTTAGGCGCTGGTTTCCAAGGGCGGGTCGACCCTGGCGCGCCGAGGCCCCCGTGGCCTTGTGGGCTTGTCTGCTGCCCCGGCCCCGCGGCCGGCCCTGCCCCGGGCACCTGCGCGGGACCCCACTTGCGGATTCAAAGGCCCCTGGGAGGGTTTTCTGCCACCACGCCTTTCCTTTGCCTGCTTCCCCTCAGGGGCTGCCCCACTCGCTTTGGCAAAAGCGACTTCCCCACGCATTCACGACCTGCCGCGGCCCGGACGTGGCCCGTGCTGACCGAGGACGGGGAGGGCCTGGCAGGGTCAGCGCGTCTTACCTGGTACATGTTGCACAGCCCGGGCTGGCTGCGGGCATGAGAGGGCACAGGGCTCCTTCTCTGCTTGAGCCAGGGCACCTGCCGGGGGACACAGAGTGGCCGTTGAGTCCACGAGGCACCAGCGGCAAAGCCCCCAAGTCCTCCAGCAAACGTCCCCTCCTGACCGGGCTCGGCGAGCCCCCGCGCGGCGAGGAGGGTTAGTGGGGGATGGAGGTCAGAGGGAGACGGTGTGAGGATGATGGGTGCTGGCCGCCAAGGGCGCGGGGCGGGAGGAGACGGCAGGGAGAGAAAGGAGCGAGAGGAGAGATTCAGGGGCGAGGCTGGGGCTCCGGCCCAGTCACGTGAGCAAGGTTTCTTAGCGCTGGTCGCGGCGGGCCCAGCCCCGTAAGGTTTCGCGCGGAGGCAGCGCGTTCCAGGCGGTGTGATGCGCGAACGGGCTTTCCCGGCCTGCGTGGGGCGGGTGCCCGTAGAGGCTTCTTCCCCGTAGAGCAGCTGTGGCCGCTTCCGTGCGGGACGTACGGTCGAGACCACGCCCGCTCCGCGGGGGACACAGGGCGCCGGGAAGTAGTTCCTCGAGGAACGCGGTGGCCGAAGTCAGGCCGGGCGACGGTGTGGGGTCACGCTCTCTGACACGTCTCCTGCCGCCGCCGAGACCGGGGAGCTTAATATTAACGTAACGTTCCTGGACGTGAGCTGCGCGTTAACCTGGACTCTGAGCGCGATCGCTGCAAATCTTCCTCAGTAGCGTTTGCCTCTAGTGTCGCGTTCTCCCTGCGTGTCACGCGATTTTGAGCGGTGTGGTTGACAGTATTACAGGAGCCAGGTAAATGGCCTGCAGAGAGGTCCTCTTGTCTGCGCGTCGCAGAATGGTGTGTGCGTGGGTGAGAGAGGGAGACACACAGAGAGAGGCTGGTAGACAGACAGAGAGAGACAGAGACAGAGAGACTGACAGAGGCTTCAGAGAGAGGGACAGAGAGGGAGGGAGGGAGGGAGGGAAGGAGCCTTACAGTGGTCAAGAGACAAAATCAACGTAATGGGTTTCAAGAGATGTCTCAGGTGGGCTACAGATTAAATGAATGTTTTAAAAACAGGTTACCAGCTGGTTATGTGTGGAAATGAACAGTGGTTATGACACACAAGAATGTTAGGACACTCTAGAAGGATTATTGCAAAGTGAGCACACGGGGTTTCCAGAGGCAACTCTGGGGCGAGTCTGGGCTCAGCTCTACGTCCCACAACTGATCCTCCCCGGCGAGAGGGGATCTTTCTGTTCCGGCAAGAAGCCCTGGTGAGTTTAGTTCAGGGTCCTGAGCACTTAAGAGGAAGGCGACTGAGTATTTGGGTTCAAGTGCGTCTGGGAGGGTACGCCTGGGGTGGCTTCTGCCTTGATGAGGCCGGGTTGTCCCCACAGGGCGTGACGTGCCTCAGAGGGTGGCAGAAAGGCAAGTCTGTTACGCCCTTGGCCAAAAGGCAAAGAAGAATTCTCCAGTTTGTTTCCCCCATTTAGGACAATGTCCCTTCTTAAGGACGGGCTCAGCTCCTCGAGCCGTGTCAGGTGGCTGGGGGGTCTGTGTCAGCTGCCTCCGTGGGCTGCTGGCCACGCAGCTCGGGGCGGGGAGGCTGGGGGGCGGGACCTGCCTGGCTTGCAGGAGACACACCCCCCCTACCCCGCACCTGCAGGAGGGGAACGCGGCTTCCTCCCCCCTCTGCAGGCGGTGCTCAGCCTGCTTCTTCTGCACAGGTGCGGGCAGGGGCGCAGCCCACAGGCCTGCGACGACGGCAAGAAGGGCCCCCGAGAGGAGCCCTCGTTCCTGTGACTCTCCCTGCCCGTCAGACTTTCTTAGGAAGCAGAGGAAGGCTCCAGAGCACCTAAGGGTGTGGTGTAGACGTGTGGAGAAATGCTTACTATGTGAGCCAGAGTTTGACCAGAGATTCTCCGGTGGTTAAACGCCCTAGACGCTCCCGGGAGCTCCGGAGAGTGGGGTACGCTCCCTGAGATGTCAGGTCAAGATCTCCATCAGCCGGTCAGAAATTCCTGCCACCAAATGACTGATGTTTTACCAAAAGGAAAATCAATAGATGCCCTGTATGGAAATGAACGTCAAAGGAGGTGAGCATTTCCCGGCAGAGGTCGTTGGAGGGGTCAGTGCGTCCAAATTAATCGCATTCTTGCTTTTGTGCCTAGTTCATCCACAACCCACCTTATGCATGACCTTCACACTCGCTGACGCCCCCCAACGCCAGACTGCCCGGGTTCCTGGGACCCCCTCGGACGTACCCTCAGCGGGGCACACAGTCGCTCAGGAAATGCTGCCCTGGGGACTGTGTCCCACACACACAAAGGGGACCGGAGTCTGCTCAGTGCCCACGTCTGCCCACCCGCGTGGGACGGCACTCCCAGACACGCGCTGCACACGTCGAGCAGAACGAGAGCAGTCACGGCAGAAAGACCGGGACGCTTAGCTATCTGTCCGTGGAGAGAAAAGAGTAAACGAATGTCTGTGCAAAAGCACACGAGCGAGAAAGAGACCTGGCTGTGCACAGGTGGCAGGTGCTCGCACACTCACCTGTTGGCGGTCCCATCAGGGGACCACAACCACACCAGTGATGCATGTAGTGAGGGAGGGAGGGAACAGGAAGGAGGCAGCTTAGGAAATTCACGAGCAATTAGCACACCACCGTTGGTCTGTCAAAATGTTTAATGAATGCATAAAAAGGAAGAAATGTCTATAAAACAAAAGTTCATCGCAAAATCAAACTGGCATACAATCACCAGAAGGCAGTCAGCATCGAACCCATCAGCATAGCGTACAGACGTGTGGCTCGTACAGAGGACGCGGCAAGGCCCCCACCGTCCTAACTCAGGTCCCGCCCGCTGACACCAGTGGCCGTGGACTCGGGGGCAGGTGCCGCGCGGCCCGGAGGACCCAACACACATGTCCTACCACGTCCCTCCCGCCGCCTCTGAACGCCACACTCCCCACGAGAGTACAGAACGTATCTACACAACTGGGATATTATGCGAACAATGAGGAATTGAGCTACGGCAGAACTAAAATGTGTTAAATGAACTTAAAGGCAGCAAACAGGACGCGGTGATTAATCTACAAGACCGATGACACGCCATAGCAGTAAATGACAAATGGTCTTCATCCCGTACAACCAAAACTAGAGGCATACACATCATCCTCAGTGCTAAACAACGGAGAGCAGGTTATAAACGGAGCCTTGACAGTGAATGTCAAGATGACAGCAAGATCATCAGTGCAGGACCGACTTTCAAAAACTCTTAAAATACAGCGGTATGGAGAAATCCGCGATGGGCATATTCTGGCTGCATTCTTACTTGGGAACCGTCCAGGTGTTACGTCACCGTGTCCAGCTTAGGTTTTCATCAGACCTCACCTCTTCGAGATAAAAAGAAACAAGGACGGTTTCCAAAGCTAACGGTCAGGGCCTGAGTGGCTGCAGCCCCCGTGTGGGCACGTGAGGTCTGACGGGGTGGGGACGGCAGCGGGTGGGGAGGGACAGCTCTGAGAGCCGCCCTTCTCACAAAGAACACATGCATCTTAAACTTTGTCCTAAACGCCTGTCCGTTCCTCCCGGGACCCCACGTCCCAGGGCATTGGAAAACCTGTCCTTTAAAGGCAACAACACGGTCCTTCTTTCCTCCTGCAACAAAGGAACGTGTTCCCCATGAATACACTTTTCATTTGTGGCTCTCAAAAGAATATGCCTCCTCAAGGAATTTATAATGCACTTTCCCTGAATGTCAACGCCCCGGCCATCCGAGGGTGGGTGTTGTCGGTGCATTCCGAGGATTGGGGGGGGGGCAGGAGTCCCACGTGGCCTCAGCGGGGGGAGGGGCACCGGAAGGGCCAGAGGCCAACAGCCTCCTTCCCAGGGGCCGTGCATTCAGTCTTGCATGACTGTCCCATGAAAAACGTACTCCGGACAGAGTAACTGAGTAACTGCTTCCCCCCAAACCCACAAGGTGGGGGCAGGCCGCCACTCAGGCCTGGGGGACCCTTAGCATTCCCCGTACCTTACCCAACGACCCCGTCAGCGACAGACGGTGGAAACCTGAAATGGGCTTTTATGGATGATAATCGGGCCTTTGGATTCTCTTCTTTTCTCAAGCTTCAACCCAAAGACCTTTCAATAAAATGAGGGCTCTCCTGATTTATACACAGAGCAAAGCAAGAATAAAAACAAAACCCAAAAAGAACCCCTCGGCAGCCCAGGCCAGTAAGGACCCCAGAATCCTAGGGCCATCGTGGGGGTGTGCCTGGGTGGAGAGTGATTAAGTGTACATCTGCAGTGTTTAAAAGCAAACAGAGGCCGCAATAAAACAGGGGTGTTGAAAACACACTGCTTTCCTGCCGGTGTGCCTGGTAAGCACTCGTGTGAGTATACACACCCAAACTCCCAACTTTTTCTCCGGCATCAAAAGGCAAGGCTGTTCATTTTTAAACCTTCTTTATTCAACATTCAGCAGTGAACAGGGCTGACACTTCAGAAACTCTGACACAATTATTTAAACATTGTTTTTCGTTTTTAAAATCCTGTGGAAATATTGTCATTTCTCTGGGTCCTTGATAATCTAGCAACCCTATTTTGCAAAGCTGAGGCCTACTTCTGAGCTGAATCTTTTCTTTCAAAGTATTAAAGAGGAGGAGAGCCTTAAAGCAAAAGGTTGTGATCCTACATAAAGGAAGAAAAACGTGTATGTGTGCACACACACACACACACACACACATATATACATCATTCGGAAATAGAGTCACAATGGTTGATATAAATGCATTCACAATTTTATTTTCATTGAAGCCACAAGCACTGAAATGAAGTTTGTTTTATAATATATGCTATATAGCCATTTAATCTTTTCTGCACACTTCAAATACATTTTTTCCTGTTCCTTGAGTTCAGCAGAGAAGCTTATGGTTCCAGAGTGGCTGCATGCATACGGCGTGCTTAGCATCATAGCAAAGCTTCATTGGGCAGCCAGAACCTGGTGTGGTCGGACAGCTGTGCTCGAGAAAGCACCTCGGACAGAAACCAGCATTCGAAACAGATCAGGGGACCGACACTTTAGGGTGACGCGAGACTGCCCCAGAGTAAGAGCGCACGTCTCCAAACACAGACACTCAAAGAACCAAGCAGAAGACGAACTCCGTCAGCACGCAGGATGTACCAAGTGTTAGTCCCAAGAAGGCGCGACAAGAGCCACATGAGCGGCCTCGCCTCGGGGCAGGTACCAGAGACATTAGCAGCGCCCAGGGCCCCGCGTGTGCAGCGAAACTGACCGCGTGGTTCGCGCGCGACCATTTCACGATCATCAGTCGTTTTAAGAATTGTCGTTAGAGATGAGAGCAACTTTTAGAAGCTCCTTTAGAAACCGCAGGTCGGGGTCCCTGCTCCACACTTTACCCAGAAGCCTCTTGACGTTCCCAAGACCGAGTTCAGAATAAGAACAATACACAGCCAGAGCAAGACCTACGGCGTGTGAGTTCTGTGCGCCCGGCCAGTAAACCCAGGCTTCTTTGAAAACACCCTCTCCTTCCGAAATGCTCAGCTATGCGCCACCCCAAAAAGGCATGTGACCTGCTATGTGTCTGCTATGGGAAAGCCACTTGGGATGTGGCTCTTGGATGAAACATGAGCACGGATGACCCAGTGACAATCCAGTCCAGAAGCCACTGCTGGACACGGGAGTATAATGGGGGCCTTTTGTCTCGTGATACAATTCTCATCTACAGAACATTTAAATAATGAAACTTCACAGACTCTAGATTCAGGCTAATGGAATAACAGAATAATACAGTTGTGATTCATAGGCACACTCAACCCTCCCGCCCCCCCCCCCCACCCCTTGCCCCCAAAATAACTCAGACAAAAGACAAAATCTGCTCAAGGCGAATTTAAATCTCGGCTTTGTGCGAAAGTCCTCAATCGCATTATTGTTACAAGACAACGCGAAGCTAGCAGTGCGGACTCCAAGAAAAACAAGCACGACCCAATGTCGAACCTGAAAGCGGGGGCGCGGGAGGCAAAGCAGCCACGAAGCCCCCAAGCATGAGCCACCAAAGAGCCGAGAACGCGGTGCCCTTCCTGCAGTGCCCACACCAGGCCACCCTAGAGATGCCCGATTCGGAACGTTCTTGCAGCCCTGGGCCACATCCCGATGGCATCCCTTGGGAGGAGGGGAAAGAGGCTGAGTTGTGTGCCAACACGGCAGGCGGCCCCCCGGGCCCCTCCCGCGGCCGGGGGGCACGTCCAGCAAGGACGGCAGGTGGAAAGCGGAGGGGCCGCACCAGCATCTCCCCTACGGCTTAGCTCACCTGCACACTTTCCTTCCTTCTCCTTGTCAACTACAGCGGACACACGTTCTGTGCACCCCTGTTACTCCTCAGAGCTCACCTTGCCTGAGCCCCGCTTGGGCACACCCCTGTCACCGCCAAAGAAGCGCCCGAGGGAGTCAAGGATGCCCGTGTCTCTGTGCCTCGGGAGGAAGCCGTGCCTGGCGTGATCCATGGCACTGGCGGATGCCAGGTACTTGGAGCCGTGCCGCTGGGAGGGTCTTTTCTGTGACGCCATCACATCGAGGCCCTCGGGAGTGGCTGTGCTGTCCTCTTGGATGGTCTGGAGCTCGTCTGACTCCGAGGGCCGGTCTTTGAAGGTGTTGTCCTCCCTCCCGGGGGCATCTCGGGAAAAGAGGCGGATCAAGTGGGGGCGGCCCCCTGGGTCAGCTGGGTTGGCGTCCTGCCAGGCATTCTTTGGGTCCGCTGTGCGCTTGGAGTCTGTCACCGCCGTGTCCTGAGAGGGGGCCCCATTGTTCTGCTCCACATCTGCCTCCCCTGCAAACAACAGTGAGATATGAATACGGGCCGTGCAAAGCGGAGCGGGGGACAATGACGCTTTCTTCCAGGGCTAGTGTCCTACCGAATCCACAGGACGCGCGAGGGGCCATCGAGCTGCATGGCAACCCCACGTCGCTCGGGCAGGACCCAACCTGGACCGAGCGAGCACCCTACCTGCCGCTCTCGGGCCCCGGGACTTGCCTCACTGGCTCGAGATTTGGCACCCCACATAAAGAGCACCCCCGCTTCCTGCCGACGTGGCCAATCCCCCTTGGGCGCCGCCCTGCCGCGTCTGGAGAGGCCAGCACCGCAGGCACCTTAGTGGGACGTTGAATCTCGAAAATTCCACTGGTGCATAAGCTAAACGTGTCCGGGAGCATTTATTTGACCAAAGGTATTTTTAGCATTCTTGATAAACATGGAACTTCCCACATCTTTTCGCAATTCATGCCTTAAAGAAATGGGGCATTTAGAATTCTTCAGTTTGAGATTCCACAAGAGGCCTGTTGCACTAGAGAACTGCTTATTCAGGACATTTTCATTTGGCCTCTCTTCTCTAAGTGGCCACGACTGTAAAGTTCGAAGTGGGAACGGTGGATTTCAAGTGGGATCCCACCATCTCATAGCTTTGTGCGCGCACACGAACGCAGCGTTTCCTCCCAGAATGGCAACGCATCCACTTTCCTCTCAAGTTGTAGGTTAGGTTTAAGTGCACGTCCACTCCAGCCCACTCCACCTTTTGTTACTTATCTATAGAAAATGTGGGTTTCCTCACGCTTCCTTATAATACTCCCCATCCTTCAACCACCCACTAATCTGCTCACTGTCATTTACCCAACGGCAGCATCCATCGTCTGTTTGGCCACCTACCTCTCTATCCACCCGCCAATCCGCCCACAGACCATCCACCCAGCTCCCCACCCAGCTCCCCGCCACCCATCCAGGCACTCACCCTCCCTCCCGCCCACCACCAGCTCCCCAGCCACCCGCCCAGCCACCCCGGCCATCTACCCACCCAGCCACCCAGCCACCCAGCCGTTATTTGCTGAGGACCTAGTAAGCGGGGTGCACTGTGCTAGGCGCCTGGTTTGCAGTGATGAACATCTGGTCCTTGTCTCAGGAACACTGATGAAAACGAGTGTCATGAATTGAAGGGTCCCCCCAAAATGGCGGGTCCCCACCCTAAACCCCAGTAGCTGTGAACGCGAGCTTTTTCAGAACAGGGTCGTTCGTAGACACCAACGTAAGATGAGGCCCTACTGGAGGAGGGTGGGCTTGACCAATGGCTGTTGTCCTTGCAGAAAGAGGGGGCTCTGGATCCAGACACTGCCACACCGGGAAGAAGAGGCCACATGAACATGGGGGCGGGGACCGGAGTGATGAGGGAGCACCGGCCGGTCACAGACCTGGCGCCCACCCTCCCCTAAGCCGGCAGCCATGGCACAGCCCCGCGGACACGCTGAGTTTGGATCTCCAGCCTCCAGAATGTGAGCATGGAAATTCTGTTGTTTGAAACCACCCAGCGCGTGGCGGTTTGCCCTTCGGCCACAGGACACCAACATAACGTACAATTTCGTGTCAGCTGCTGATACAGAGACCACAGGGCGGGAGCAGGGGCTTCAGGGAGGCCCCTCGAGGGATGGGATGGGTGGGCCCGGGCGGGGGTGCCGAAGCGGAGGAGAGGGCACCCAGTGCGCAGGCGGCAGGAAGAAGGGGCTGGGTCTGCAGGTGCACAGGTGGGGGGGGGGGGGATGCCGCCCACGGGAGAGATGGAGGGAGTATTTGAGGATGTTTGTGCATCTACACGATACATACTTTCACAAACACATCAGAAACAGAAGGCGAACGATTCCACTCTCTTTCAACAAAATCCCGGCCGTCAGGAGACGGTCCCGTGAATGATACTCATCACACAGTTTCTTGACCTGTACTTCCAAAGTAGAGAACCTCACTCCCCACGTCCGTGCTCAGTGTTCGCCAGTGACAAAGTACAAGGCAGAGCCCGGAACCCGGGATCCCCGTGACCTTATCCAGGCTCCTAGGAGACAGCATGCAGGGTCAGCTGTGCCCGATGCCTCAGAAATACGTCCCTTAGAGTATGGCACGTCCTTCGGGACCCCTGATGAAAGGAGGGAGCAACACAAGTATTTTTACAACGTATGTACTAAATGTACTAAATGGCTCGCGGCACAGTAGCAACATGAAAAAGCAACGTACAGAATCCTAGGGCCGCACAAAGCTGTAGATTTTCGCAGGGATGGGATGCTAATTTATAGGTTGCCACAGAAATAGAGTCTGATTTTCTAGCTGTGCCTTATATTCTGTGGCTAATATAAATTAATGCAAATGCGGGAGAGAAACAAAAGCTATATTGTACATACTTAAACACATTAACAAAACACAAGCGCATCTGAATACTAATATTTGTGTAACAGTTGGGCCTTGTGTCCCTGAATACGGCTGTTTGTGAGGGCACAGAGAAGGCGTTCCTGTCCTGAAAGTGGCTTCTCTGAGCACACAAGGGGCACGGGGACACTGAAATCTGTGATGTGCAGCATTTTGGGTAGGGACAAATGCAGTTTTAATTTGTCAATTAATATCAGCTTTCATCGAATTACAGCCCAATGTAGTCTTTTTATTGAGACTCGAAGCATGGAGCATAGCGATTTCGGGCACAATTTGTGAGCCATGGACCTGATTCTACCAGAACATGCACTTACAATGCTCTATTGTCGTTCAAATTCTACGCGAATTCGCAATAAAACTTTTTTTTTTTTTTAAAGCCCACCTCACCTAAATGCTAGAATGGCCCCCAGAAAGCTTCGGAGGGGAGACGTATTGGACCTTTGAAAGTAATGCTGTGAAAATCACAGAATGGCTTCCTGGAACATCTCTGAGAAACAGAGACGTCACTCACTCGACAGTGGTTTCTGGAACAGAGACACCCACCGAACCGGAGGTTGATTTTGGGGGAGGCGGTGTTTATTGTTCGAAGAAACTCAGACGTCCTAACCACAGCAAGTCTCCAGCTGAAGGTCCCAGTGGTCCCGCTGATCCCTGTGTGTCTGGCTCCTTCCCAGGCGGGGTGTCCTCAGTCCGGCCCCCCTGGGTGACTTCTTTTTTGACTGACTGCAATCATCTTCTTCTTTTTTCTTCTTCCTTTTTTTTTTTTTTCTTCCACTTTATGCTGGGGTTTTTGCTTCTCCATCACCGCTGGTCCCAAGGCCATGGGCTTCTCTGGTGGGATCCCACACTATACCCAGGGCTGCTGGAAGGACCATACAAGGTTTCACAGTACATGGCCTTACTTCCCCCCAATGTCACATGCACCAAGGACAGACTCGCCCGCCTGCTCTTCCGTTTGCCCTCCACCGTGTCCCACATGTGTGCCCCCCGTGTTGTTTGATCTCTGCGCATCCCATGCGGTGCGTGGTTGGCACTAGGTGCCCAGCAAGATCACAGCCATGCCGGTGTGAGCTGGGCCATTCCTCCCAGAGGAAGGAAGTCAAATCCCCACCTCTTCTTTGCTAGAACTTCGCCATTGGCATCGCTGCTGTTAAACTGTTTTCTTATATGCTTATTTTTAAGTGAAGATTTCCCTTCGGTCCTGAAAGGCCCTGCAGCAGGGTCTAAGCTCTGGCTTGGGAACGAATTTCAGTTGTATCATCTGACTCTTTCCGGCTACGCAAAGGGTTTGTAATAGTCTAAATGTAACCCGTCAGCGTGGCTCTGAGGTACCAGCATAAGGAATTCAGTGTCCCGGCTCTATTCTTTCATCAAGTCCAAATCCAAGTTTGTGCGTCAGGCCTGATTGCTCGGATGTCCATGGTTCACTGGGTGGGACGCACCTGACGAGCTCTGGGACCGCTGGACCGCGGCTGAGCCCGTGGACAACAGAGAAACTGCATGCTGTGGACAGCAGTATCCGGAGTCAGGGCCAGCGAGGGCCCGAGGTCTGCAGGGCGCAGAGGAGAAGGACCCTGCAGACCAGCCTCAACCTCTCCGACTGGACGACGGCTTCGGGCAGGTCGCTGAACTGGGCGTCTGTGGTGATGACGTGGGACGATACAGCTACGTTCTTGCCTCAGATACCTTCAGGCCCCTTTCAGCAGCACGCGCTAGGGTTTGGCGAGCTGAGTTTTCACCCAGGGCGGCTGCTCCCGTACGTGCGGCTGTCCCCAGAGAGCCCGGGACGGGAGGCCTTGGCTGACCGCACTGGGTGTCTTGTACGCATTACCAACAACCCTAACAAGCAGGTAGTTCTAGAAGCGCTTTTACTCACATGAGGAAACAGACACGTAGGGAAGCTAAGGAGGACTCACTGGAGGACGCGGTGTTAATTCCAGGTGTACGGTCGGAACACCACGGCTCCGGGCCTCGCTCAGGGTCTCTTCCGGCCCTGACGCCCCGACGGGCCTTACCTGCAGCTGGGCTCTTGCCTCTACGGGGAGAATTTAACTGCACACACTTGACTGCTAAGCCACGTGTGGGTCACATCTGCTGAATGGAGAGGGACAGGCGTAGGGGCGGCAGAGGGACCTCACAGAAAGCCGCCCATCCGAGCGAGCAGCTCAGCCAGCGCCCCCACCTGCAAACAGGAGACCCGCTGGAGGCACCCCGCGGGCTCAGTGCACCCTGGGCTCCGGGAGCTGTGCAGGCATACGCAGAGGTGCCTCCCTGCACGTCCCCTGCTCCCCCAGAACCAGAGCCCGATATTCCTAGGATGGGCTCAGATAAAACTGAGGACGAAGTGCATATTGTCCTGTATTTAAGTATCACTGCATTTAACGTAGAACATACCTCGTCTGTTCTACTCCACCACACCCGTGGGAATCACAGCTCATGAATAAGTTCCATCAGAACCGTCTGCGTGTGCACGCACATGGGAAAAAATACAGATGTCCAGGCACGTCCCAGACCCCACAAGTCGGGACGCACGGGATGGCACCCAATTCTGCTTTTTTAACAGGTCGGGCGAAGTGCCCAGTCGGCCATTCTGAGGACACCTCGGCTCACCGTGTGACGATGGCACGTCCCCTCCCCCCTCCCGCCCCTCCGCTCCCTGCCTCCACTCACAGACCACAGTCTCTGGGAGGAGAGCTTAGTCTCGGAGACGCGGAGCATCCTAGGCCTGCTGTGTGTCGGGCCCTTTCCCACCGTCGTTGTGGGGCTCGGCGCTTTTCGCCCCTTTGGGTTGGCTTGAGAAGGTGCACCCCTCTGTGTGCTGAGTCTGTGGGGCTGAGGTGATGAGAGGTTTTGCCAACATTGAACTTAAAAACGTGCCCTGTACGCTCATCCCACCCAAACCACCGCTGTTGGCTTATTTTACATACGCACACTCCTATCTCCACCCCAGGCGGAGGCCTTGAGCCCAGCCCCGGTGAGCGGCCTCCTGGAGAGGTCAAGGCTGGGAAAGCATTAGGAAGCCCGGGGTCTGCACCAGACCTGAAATTCAGATCCAACTCCCCACCCCCTGCTCGTTGCAAACGGCCCAAACCCCACAAGTTGCATGGCCTCCACGTGGGGCAACCGCTACAATTTTCCCCACAGAGCGGCTTTTGTGAGCCACCCCTCCGTCTGTATTTTTTCTACACAACATCCATCAACTGTTTGGGCAGAAAATAAAAAGTGTGCATTCATTTTGAGGGATCAGACTGAACTGATTTCGTGCATCTTCTTACCTTGGTTTTAAAAGCACCTGTCCTGGGGCACCCAGGTGGCTCAGCTGGTTAAGTGACCAACTCTTGGTTTTGGCTCAGGTCATGATCTCAAAGTTTGTGGGTGCGATCCCCACATCAGGCTCTGCACTGGCAGTGAGGAGCCTGCTTGGGACTCTCTCTCTCTCTCTCTCTCTCTGCCCCTCCCCTGCTCACACTGTGTCTCTCTCAAAATAAATAAATAAACTTAAAAAGAAGAAAAGCACCTGTCCTGGGGGGAGATCTGGTCAGGTCTATAGCACAGAGTACAGGTCAGGCTTGTTTGAGGTGTTTTAAGTTCCCATAAGTGAGCAAACAACCACAAAGCCAGAGCTGAACTGATTTGATGAGTCTGTCCTCCATCACAGGGTGTTTTCACCCAAGGAACTAGGATTTTTCCTGGCTGAAAAACACAGGTTCCCAGCTTCCTATCCGCACCCCCTCCTTGTGGGGGCCCCGGACACAGACTGGACCCGGACGGGGTCTCAGAGACCCTACAGGAGGCCTCGCGGAATCTCTTCCTCTGTGGCTTCCATGGGGCCTGCAGTACAGACAAGTAACGAAATGGTGAGATTCATAAAGAAAAGACAAGCAGCTACAAACGCACGTTCCCAGATGCCCAGACAGCAGTCGGCATCACCCTGCTGTCCTGTCCTTTATTGTGCACCGTGGACAACCTTGCAGCGCCTGCAACAAGGCAGGGACCCCGCACGGAGGAGTTTCTCAATGGGGCTCAGTCACCTTCCGGGGCCGGAGAGTGCATCCGCATAGCGATGGGGACACTTGGTGACTTTCATCTAAATACACAATGGCAGAATTCAGAGGCGCTGTATGCGCCCTTGTCCTGGTACACTGGACGGTTTTCTCCTAAGTGATTTGCAATCTGGTTTTCCAGCTTATGGTCCCTTTGGGAAGTATTATCCCCACATAGGTCCGTATATCCAAATGCACCAATGTGTCCTGTTTCTGGTAATTGTCCAGGCTAGTCCTTCGTTCCTAACTCAAAGCAGCAGCATGACAGATTAACGCCCATCATTATGGAATCCACACAATGGAGGAAATCTTCAATTACTGGGTCTTTGGTTTCTCGTTTTTAAACTCACGCTTTTTTAACTTGTACTTTCTTCCCCAGAGCTTTTCTTCATCGGGTATGTTAGAGATTCCTGAGACTATTAAGGCCACTGTGCAATCTAGAGAACCACAACCGACCTGATTTCGGGTCCTCTCTTCCTGGGATGAGTTGCCATAGGCAAGCAAGGGCATGCCCACCCAAATTCACACGCCAAGTTCACGTCCTTCAGAGCGGGTGAGCTGAAGTCACACAAGGGACTTCTCAGGCTAAAAGGTCTTGAGATGCAGAGACGGCTGTAAGGGGCTCAGGAAAAGCTACCTAATACTTCGCGCCTTTGCAGAAGAGCCCCAACCAATAGAAGGTGGCCCTGCCTTGTACGGCCTGGGGAAAACCGTCCGGAAACACAGGGCTTGAACTGAAGCGACACCATTAACTCTCCTCCACGGGTCTTGTTAAATTCTGATCCTCTGTTAGCTTCTGTTGGTGGCAGGCGGTGTGGATCTCTCTGTTCGGGACTTTTAGGGAAGGCAGCTTTGCAGATGAGCCCACGGCCTCCGGGAGCACGCCTGTCCGCCCGCCGACTGAGCCCTGCCCGTCCGGCCCCTCTGGCCTCCCGCGCCCATCCTCTCCCAGCCAGCCCATCGATAACCGCTCAGAGCGCCAGCTCCTGGGGCTCCAATTCCCCCAAGCGCAGATTCCAGGAAAGAACCAGGAGGCAGACACCGTTCCCTTTGCTTAGACCTGAGGCTGGGCTACAGTCGCATTTTCACTCAAAGTATGAAATCAGTCATTACCGGAACAAAATCTCCAGGTTGCTTTTCCGTAAGGGTGGTGTTTTGGTTGTTGTTGCTTGTTTAAATTTTTTTTTTCTTTGCCTCGCCACTCTGGGCCTGGAGGTGCGGGACCCCCTGCGGTGTCCCACCACCAGCCGGTCCCACCGCGAGAGTCTAGATGGCGGACTCTCCTTGGAGCCCTAACGAGGACCCATGAAGCTAAGAGCACCCTGACAGCCGAGAGGCGAACGTAGAGCTCCTCAGACCCTCTACAGCCAAGTGCAGAAATAAAACCCGCGCGTGTGTGAAGGGCACGCGATGTTTCATGGCGGGTGCTTGGAAGCAGATGCTGGGAATAACAGGTTCAGGCCTGGCTGCCCCACCTCACCCCTACCCGCCTCCAAGCGGGGCCAGGCAGCCTTCCCGGGAACGGAGTCGCTGGGGAGCCCCTGCTTCCTCGCCTAAGGCCTGAGAGGCTGAGATGGGGGGTGGGGCTCTGGAGGTAGGAGCAATGTGCCCTCCTCCACCTCCAGCCGGAAGTGCCCTCTTCCTAAGTGACGTTAACACGGGGCACGCAGGTGTGTCCCTGACGTGGGAGGCCCCAGGAGAAGCATCCTGCCCAGTCTGCGTGTGGACCAGCCCCCGCCCATCGTGGGGGGGCGGCCAGAGGACCGCACTGACCACCAAGCCTGTGGCTCCGCTGGGCTCTGATTAAGCTCAGACCGAGAGCCCCCGCGGGAAGGCCAAGGACTGGCGGCAGACAGAGGCCCGCAGGCGCTGTGGTGCGGACCGCGACCTGGGAACCGGTGCTCGTGACCAAGCCCCCAACTCCTATCCCGGAGACGAAGGCAGGAGGGATCCCCTTCCTGCGAGGGGCAGCCTTCTGAGGCCACGCCACAGGCCCGGCACGGACAGGACCTCAAGCTGCCACAACGTGGCTGACCACCCGCTTTAAGGAACAGGGGCGCTGTGAGTGCCTGTGTGTCCCCGGCCCAGCGGCCCAGCCCCTCTCCACAGAGGAGCCCTCGGGGACCTTGGGTGGGTGGGGCCGTGGAATGTGTCAGTGTAGGCCAGGGCTGAGAGGACCCTCCTTGTTCGTGGAATACTTCTGTCCTTGGCTCCCCGTGCTCGGGGTCACCAGGGAGGGCGATGGAAACAAAAAGGCCCATGGTTGTGGCCCGTGGATGTGCTGTGGCAGAAATTCTGCATCTATGAGAGGCATGCGGCCGCCCGCCAGGCTACTGGCAGAGACGTCTTTAAAACTTTTCCACAAACGAATCTTATCAACCCACCCATCGCACACAAATGCCTCCTTTGTGCGCCCAGAACATATAGTTTTTATGTGCTCTAAATAGCTCACCCCTGGAGCCCTCCCACAGCAGGGACGGGGTCGCGGGAGAGGCAGCCCGAGTGCAGAGCAAACGGCCCGCGAGGGTCAGACCGGGGCTCCACTGCGAGTCTGCACCTCGTGGGGCCCGAGTTTGTTCATCGTACAACGTGGTGCCGGCTTCCCCGGCACAGCTGGTGTAGAGATACGGGATTTTTTTTTTTCAAAAGCCCGATGTCCACATGGGTTCTGTGCCCTGAGCAGCCTCTGTCGATTCTCAGTGAAACTGGGTACCAGCAATGAACAGGCCCGGAGAGGCGACGAGATCGCCCGCAAGCAGGTGGCATCCCGGGAACGCTACCGACTGCTCTCCAGCGGGGGGTAAATTAGCTGAAAGAGGTGTTCCTGTCTCCATGTCTGTCGTACCCAGTGGGGCTCAGTAATCATGGCAGAGTTAAACTGACTTGGGGCTGTGAGACCAAAGCTCGCTGAGGTCAAATCCAGTGGACTTTGGTTCTACCGCCAACTCTGAGGCCTCGAGCATGTGAATCCATGTGTTCACGTCCCGGTGCCTCAGCTGCAGAATGGAGCGAATTACTGGGCTCCCTCACAGGACTGCTGGGACAAGTACGTGAAGGGCACGTAATAAAGTGGCTTAGCCCTGGTGCAGACGGAATACCCATCGGTCAGGGCTTCTGTTACTGTGGCTGGTGTGATATTTGAAACACTAGTCTAGGGATACCTTGTATACAGCAGTAAGAGCCTACACGTTTTCCACATACCAACTATCCATCCATCCGTCCACCATCCACCATCCATCCACAATCCATCCATCCACCCATCCATCCACCTACCCACCCACCCACCCATCCATCCATCCATCCATCCACCCATCCACCCATCTATCCATCCACCCACTCATCCACCCATCCACCCACCCATCCACCCATCTATCCATCCACCCACTCATCCACCCATCCACCCATCCATCTATCCATCCACCCACTCATCCACCCATCCACCCATCCATCCACCCATCCATCCATCCACCCACCCACCCATCCATCCATCCATCCACCCATCCATCCATCCACCCATCCACCCACCCATCCATCCATCTATCCATCCATCCATCCATCCATCCATCCATCCATCCATCCACCGTCCACCCACCACCCATCTGCCATCCATCTACTCATCCATCCACCACCCATCCACAATCCATCCACCCATCCACCATCCATCCACCCATCCATCCACCCATCCCTCCATCCACCCACCCATCCATCCATCCATCCATCCACCCACCAATCCATCCATCCATCTATCCATCCACCCACCACCCATCCACCTACCCACCCATCCACCCATCCACCCACCCATCCACCCATCCATCCATCCATCCATCCACCCATCCATCCATCCGTCCATCCACCCACCCATCCATCCACCCACCACCCATCCACCCATCCATCCACCCATCCAACCATCCACCCATCCATCCATCTACCTACCCACCCATCCATCCACCCATCTATCCATCCACCCATCCACCTACCCATCCACCCATCTATCCATCCACCCACTCATCCACCCATCCACCCATCCATCCATCCACCCACCCACCCATCCATCCATCCACCCACTCATCCACCCATCCACCCATCCATCCATCCACCCACCCACCCATCCATCCATCCACCCATCCATCCACCCATCCACCCACCCATCCATCCATCCATCCATCCACCGTCCACCCACCACCCATCTGCCATCCATCTACTCATCCATCCACCACCCATCCACAATCCATCCACCCATCCACCATCCATCCACCCATCCATCCACCCATCCCTCCATCCACCCATCCACCCACCCATCCATCCATCCATCCATCCACCCACCCATCCATCCATCCATCTATCCATCCACCCACCACCCATCCACCTACCCACCCATCCATCCACCCATCCACCCACCCATCCACCCATCCATCCATCCATCCATCCATCCATCTACCTACCCACCCATCCATCCATCTATCCATCCACCCACCACCCATCCACCTACCCACCCATCCACCCATCCACCCACCCACCCACCCATCCACCCACCCACCCACCCATCCACCCATCCACCCATCCACCCATCCATCCATCTACCTACCCACCCATCCATCCATCTATCTATCCATCCACCCACTACCCATCCACCTACCCATGTACCCATCCACCCACCCAATCACTCACCCATCCACCAGCCATCCATCCATCTACCCATCCAATTACCCACCCATCTGTCCAGCCATCCATGTATACATCCCCCCCCCAATACTCATTTCATTCCTACGTTTAGCAGAATTCGAACTGCCCCCAATAATTCTCACCCTTATATAATCCTAAAAAACTTATAAACATGATGAGGCATCCCTTGTGATTATATTATGTCACATGGAAAAAGGGAGATTATCTGGGACCGTTTACTCCAACCACAGGAGCCTTTTGAAGGCAGAGAGTTTTCTTCAGCTGGCAGTGGAGGCAGAGGTTAGAGAGACTCTCGATCAAGCAACGAAAGGTGGAAAGCACCGTCTCTGGCTTTAGAGACACAGGGTCCATGTGCAGGGTCCAGAGATTGGCCGCTAGGAGCTGAGGGCGACCTCAGAAGACAGCCAACAAAGAAATGGGGATCTCATCCCAACTACCACACAGAACTGGATTCTGCCAACAACCTGCATGAACCTGAAGCCAGATATCCCCCCGGGCCTCCAGATAAGGGTCCGAGCTGGTTGACCCCTTGACGTCACCCTGGGTGGTGCTGGGCAGAGAACCCAGCACCTCACAGACAAGTTGTGTTTTCAGCTGCTGAGAGTGTGGTGACTGGTTATGCAGCAACAGAAAACGCATCTGTGTCTGCTGTGTGCTGGGGGAGCAGACGGAGGCGAATGAAACCGGGCTCCTGTCCCCGTGCGCTCGCAGATTAGGAGACGGGAATTCATAGGACAACCTCACAGATAAATACACGGGCTTTACACGAAAGAATCTCGTCAGTGGGAGGGCCTGGGGGTCGGAGAAACTTAGCTTCCCTGTGGCCTGGGGTGAGAAAGGGTCAGCCAGACACCAGGGCTGGAGATGGAAAGGGGCCCGGACACGGAGGGGAACGTGGTCCCAGCAGGCCGAGTGTGGGCGCGCTGGGTGTTGAAGGTCACGTAATGTGCTTTGTTCTTAATTCTATGAGCATGAGATGCCACAGAAAGGCCTTTTCAACTGGGACACAACATAACCAGAGGTATGTTTTCAGAAAGCCCTCCTGGTTCCACTGAGGAAAAAAGCCAGAGCCAGGGAACAGCAGAGAGGTTGAGGGGTCAACCAGGCCAGGGATGATGGAGGCCTGGGCTGGGGTCAGCGTTTGGGGGCTGGAGCAAAGTGCAGATCCGGGAGTTTAGGGGATAAGAATCAGCACGGCTTATGGCAAAGCTCTGGGGGTGGGGAGGGGGGGAGGGGGGGACAGGACAGCTTCCAGGCAGCGTCGGCATCGCCTGGGAACTTGCCAGAAGTGCAGATTCTCTGGCTTGTGCCAGGCCTGCTGACCAGAAACCGGGCGGGCCCCGGTCTGCGTGTTGAGAAAGCTCCACAGGGATTCTGATCACGGGGCACCTGCAGAGCGGGAAGCCTCGGGCGGGCGGAGGGGTGGGCATCCACCGAATCAACACGACCGCCCAGAGAGGCTGTCACGTACACTCCCAATGCGGGCCACACTCCCCTCCGTCCGAGCCTCTGGACGCCCCGCCCCCAAACCAAGTCAACAGAAATCTCAGGGCGCGGTGAGAGCACCTTTAGAGGCATCCCCTGGGCTCCAGGGCCACCGAGGTGGCGGGTGTCGGTGCCACCTTCCCCACAGTCTCCCCCGAGTGGCCCAGGACCTGTGTCACCACTGAGGAACCGCCTTCAGGGCAGGGGGGGTCTCACTCATGAACACGGGTGTCATCCTCTCCCCCAGGGAACGTCGGGGAGCTTTCAACACCGACCTGTGTTGTGGTCCCAATGCCAGCCTGGTTGACGCAGATTTGCCCGTTCTGGAAGCGGGCCCCACACATCGCTCTTAGATTCCTGCAGCGATTTTAAAGTGCAAACACTTCAATACATGAACGGGAACTGCAGGAGGAAATGCCGGGCCAATCCCTTCCAGCTTTCCGTACTTCTCCTTCTCCCCCAAAATTTGGCCTCAGAAAACAAACAAGAAGGTAACAAGACTCCAGGCTTCGACGAGCTACAGTCAGTGCAGCAAACAGTGAAGAAAAGTGGAAACATCCTCAGAACACGAAAACAGCATCATGCACCTTAAACATCACCTTTAAACCGTCTTGGTTTACCTTTAGCCCAAACACAAGTTCAACAGTGGCTTTCCAGAGCTCAGCGGGCATCACACTCAAGCTCTGTGCTGACGCCTTCAGCCAGGATAGTAACCTTTCCTCGGGAGAAGCCGTCTGGCCCTGGGTCACGACTGTCAACAGCTGCAAAGTAGCAGCCCGTGGTCCGAGCCCTTCCTGCTGGCCCCAACCTGTGCTCAGGTCACTTCCTTCACTTTGACCCCATTCAGCCCTTGTCCCTGTTGCAATCCTGGGCAGGTCTGAGATCTCCCAGCCGGGTCTGTGACCTCACGGCTGACTTGTGTGAAAATCACAATGTCATCTGATGTGCGTTATCACACCCTGAAACGCCGCACAGAGTAGCTGGGTTGGAAATGTCGTGGGCAGGCGCTCCACGCCCAGAGCTCAGGCTGCCACCTTCCCCACCAGCCACGGGGCCACCCCAGGCTGCCCAGCGCACCCTCAAGACGGCCAACTCGGCACAGGCTTGAGATGGAGATCCAGGGGCGGCTCAGGGTCTCTCGGGGGCCGGGAGCCCTTTCCGGGGCACGTCAACAAGTTAAGGAGCCCTCGTCCTGGCTCGGGGCAGTCAGGCCCCCCACCCCCTGCTCCCAGTCCTCCTCGGGGGCCAGGAGATGTGAACAGGTGCTTGCTTCCTTTGTGGGAGAAGAAGTACCACAGAGGAAAGCTCAAACACACGCCCCACACCTTGACCCCCCTGCGTGTATGCTCACGCATTTACAGCAAATGTGTGTGAGGGGCACCCATGGGGGCGGTGTTGGGGGGAGCAGGTACACATCAGGCCAAAGCAGGAAAGCCAAGTGCATGGCCTTTGCTGGCGGTGGCCATCGTGCACCAGGAACGAGACTGAGTCTGCATGCAGCCCCCGCCACAGTGACTATTAAGAAGGGAAGAAAATGCTGCAAAAGCAGAGGAGGGGTCTCTTCTCAGAGGCCACGTGGCAGGACGACTGCAGGGGGGCAGGGGGGCCCCTGTGCTGTCAGAGTCTCCCAGTGCCGTGTGCAGCGGTCAAAGAAGGTTGGAGGGGAGGTGACTTCCTACTGTAAGGAGCCTTTGGAGCAGGTACCATCTGGGCGCTGCCTCAGACTTCCTCTCTGTAGGACTGTGGGAAAGACAGTCACCTGCTGGGAGAAGATGGAGGGCAGGGAGGGACACGCAACACCTGTAATGGTGTGTGCATTGTGCGGAGCTTGGTGACAGTGCCTTTCTGCTGCTCCTGATTCCTCTGCTCCTCTTGTGTGTGTGCATGCATGTGTGTGCATGCCTGTGCATTTGTGCACACATGTGAGTGTGTGCATGTTAAGTGCATGCACACATATGTGTACATGTAAGTGCATGCGTGCACGTAAGAGTATGCATGTGTGCATGGGTGTGGATGTGTGCGCATGCATATATGTGCAAGTGTGCGCTGTGTGCACATGTATGTGTACACGCGTGTATGTGTATACGCACATGTGTGCATGTTAGTGCACACACGCGTATACATACGTGTACATACATGTGACCGTGTGAGTGTACATGTGTGCATGCCTGTGCATTTGTGCACACATGTAAGTACATGCACATATGTGTACATGTAAGCATATGTATGTGTGCATGTGTGTGCATGTGTGCATGTAACAGTATGCATGTGTGTATGTGTGTGCATGCACATACGCGCATGTGTGTGTTATGTGCACATGTAGACGTGTGCATGCGTATATGTGCTCGTGTGCCTGTAAATGCAACATGTGTGCACATGTGTACACGTGCATGTGCATGCACGCGAGCGTGTGCACGAGTGTACATGTGTGCGTGCGTGTGTGTGCATGGGCACGCGTGTGCTGGGGAGACTAGGTGTGCCGGGTCACGTTGACGCCACCATGCCGCTAAAGGACTTTTGCTGGAAAGCCAATGCTGTGACTTGAACACAGGTCTGTTTCCCTTCCTAGTGTGGGGGTGCCTGGAGAACCGATCCGGGCCACACCGGCTCTACCGGCTCCTTCCGGTCTCCCACGCCCTCCCAGCGCCCACCCTCCGCTCAGGCCCCTGTGTACGTGCATTCTCGGGCACCCTCAGGAACCCACGGGGGCCCCTCTCCCGTCGGAGGACGCCACCTTCTCGGGCGGAAGCTGTCTGTCCTGCAGGCCTCGCTGACCTTGGGGCCTGTGCGACCATCTTCCTTCCAGCTTTCTTTCCCTACTTCCAAACGCTCTCCCTGGGTCCCAGGAGGAGGCTCAGGCCATCCGGCTCTGGCAGCCGACCCCTGCCCTCTGCCTGGCCTGCCCTCGGGTCCCGAGCAGCCCGCACCCTCCCGTCCATCTGACTGCCTGCTGATCCAGCGGGCAGAATAGGGACGTCATCTCTTGGGACAAACTGACAGACCAGGGAGGCTCGCTCCACATCAGGCCTCCTGTTTCCGAGCACTGGCTGACCAAGCACTCGGATATCCTTCTCCCGTGATGCCCTGTTGTCAGGAGTGTGTCCAGCTTCTGGAGAGACTGGCCAGAGGCACAGAGAGACCGCTGGAGGGCTGCTCCCAACAGTCCTGGCTGAAGGTCAGTGAACGGGATGGGGGAGCGGATGCCGGTGGGCTCTCCAGGAGGGACGCAGAAATTAGTAAAGAACAGACCCTCTGGGGGGAGGCTGCACTGACCGGCTCTGTGACTGTGGGGAGGTTCCTCACCTTCACCGGGGGAGCGTCTGTTCCCTGAGGGGTGGACGGCCTCTCGGCGGTGGGGGGAGGTTGCTCCGTGCACATCAGGTTCCGGGAGCCACGCTGATGCTTGGTGAGGGCAGGCACAGAGCACGCGCTGGTGACAGAGGGGACGTGGCCCCAGGCAGGGTGCAGGGGGACGGGGGGGGGGGGTCCATCCAACTGACCCCCTGAGTCAGGGCATGTGAACCAATTACAGAAAGACACGATTCTGAAATAAAACACTGTTGCACTTGGAGGGTATTTCCACACAAATTCGAAGCCACAGCAGGGAGTAGTAAGGTGATCGATAATCCCTCCGGAAGACGGCGAGCAAATTAAACGTTTAAAAACCCTCCCCGCGCACGAGGGCTTCGGTCCGTACCAGGGCCAATAATTTAGGCCAGTTAGCACTGGCAGGAGGCCTTTCAGTGAATCACCCAATAGATCGATCCGCTGAAGGATTAATCGATCCGCATGGGAATTAAGAGCTGGAGTCAGAAATCTTAGATGAAAGGAAACGGGAACAGCAGCAGCTGAAAGGACAAGAGCCTGAAAACACGTCACAGCACGGAGGGCAGGTTCGGAACCAACAGCTCCGAAGCGTGGCAGTGGCCTCTCTAAGAACCGGCACGAGGGGACCTGGGGGTTACAGACGCTCGGACACATCTCCACAAAGAACGTACGTCACCGCCCCAATTTTACACGTGACGCAGTCATGCTTGGGCGGTCTTACCCGCCAGCACCCAGCGAGGAGAAATGCCAACCCGAGCTTTCTGCTACCATATCGTGTGGTTTTTCACGCTGCTTCGTAACGTGTCCTGGGAATTAGACGGACATACTGTCCCGGATGTGTGACGCCTCTGTTCAGTCTCCCTGTAGTCCCACCTCCACAGGGCCCAGAAAGGCCTGGAAGGGCCTGGGAGTGCTGCCATGCATGGGTGCATGCATGCACACGACATCTGTGCGGCTGTGTGCACGGACACACGCACACCAGCACGTGTGTGCATACAGCACTTGCTTAATGAAGGAATCCTTCGTCAGTTACTTCGTGGACTGTTTTTCAAGCACAGGAAATGTTCTGACTGGCTATAGGCACAGTGCTTCATTCCTATTCTGAACTGAGCAGAAATCATCACGACTTTACTGGTTAGCAGGCCATTTGCATCATCAGTGACGCAAAAGTTGTCTGCAAACTACACCCACGGCCAAATCTGGCCCGTCTCCTTTCTTGTACAGCTTGCAAGCCGACAATTTTTTTTTGTTACTTTCTTAAATAGTTTAGAAGGAAAAAAATAGTATTTCATGACACATGGAAAGTATATAAAATTCAAATGTCGGTGTCCATAAATAAAGTTTTATTGGAACGCAGCCTTGCTCATTTACTGACAAAAGCATCTGTGTTCGCTTCCATGCTCCAAAAACAGAGTTGAGTAAGCACCAAACGGACCATCTGGCCTAAAACATTTACTGCCTGCCCCTTTACAGAGAAAGCTTATTGACCCCTGTCATCTATAATCTAATTTTCAGCTCTAAGAACAGGACTAATTAGCCATGCGGCCTCCATAGGATACAAAACGGACAGTTACACATCACACAACTTCAGGAGAAGTCAGCAAACTGTGAGCCCCAGAGTCCAAGAATCTACGTAACTCTTTTTTTGCACTCAGTGCCAGGACGCATGGGAAGGTGTTCCTTGCGCTGTGGAAGTGTTGTGGCTTGACCCATAAGGTGGTGATAAAAATGCATTTGGTTTTCACGTAATGAGTAAAATTAATGATGATTATTTTATGATTCATTATCTTAAAAATTCTTTAAATTTTAATTTAGAGAGAAAGAGAGGGGGGGAGAGAGAGAGAGAGAGAGGAGGGCAGAGAAGGAGACAGAGAATCTTAAATAGGCTCCTCGCTCAGCTTGGAACCCGACACAGGGCTCGATCCCATGACCTGAGCTGAAATCCCATGATCCCATGGGATCCCATGATCACAACCTAAGCTGAAATTAAGAGTCAGACGCTTAACCGACTGAGGCCCCCAGGCGCCCCTTCCCTCCTTTACAATTCTGAAGTTTGTTCGCTAACTCATCAGATGACACACGACTGCTTATTTTGGAAAAATTACCGATAAAGGCCTGTAGAAAACGGAAGTGAGGACTGCAGTGGAGTTTATCTATTTGAAACCAGGTAAAAGCTGAGCCATTCCTACGAATCACAGCACAACAGAAGTCAAACTTGGAGCTCTCCAGTGTGGACGTGAAGAAGCACCATTCACGACGAAATGGAAAGAGGTGCCAGCGTCTACAGCCTCTGAGATCTTTTTGGAACTTTTGCTTGCTGACTGCATAGCTGCGGGTGTTCCGGATTGAAGGGAGCAGAGAGCAGGTGCACGGAAAGTGGCAAGCTTTCTCATGCTTTCAGCCAAAGACACAGGTTCCAGAAACTGTGTCCTTGGTCTTCCGAGAAGATCGGACACTGGCACCAGACCGCCTTACGGGGGGCGTGTGCTGTGACCAGACGAAGAGGAAACAGGGGTCCGTGACTTAACTGTTTTGACCGGCCTCCCTTCTCTCAGCTGAAACAATTTCAAGCTTGACCGTCGCACCTCGAAACATTAATGCTACTTCGTAAGTATTCAGAGAATACTTTGGTCACGCCTTACCCAGGACGGGTCAGAAACAGGACGGCATCGCCCACGGCTCCCAGTGTCAACAAATAATCGATACATTTACATTTTAGTAAATGAGAGAGTTATTTTTAGGTCTCTTCTTGGGGACAGTTGCAGATCTGTTCAGCAGCACTTTCTGTCCCTGGGAGCCAAGGAACAATGCCGTCAAATGTCTGGCACCGCGGAGACGGGGGTTCTTCAACAATGTCTGCTTTTCACAAGCAGCGTCCAGCACCGAGAAAGTGCCGACACGGTGCCAGCCTGGTACCAGCCCGTGTTAGCTGCTGCTAGTGTTGAAGGATAAAAATAACTTGAAAACTCTTCAGGTTAAGAAACGTTCAGGGGAATGCTTTAAAAAACTCAGGCAACGAGACGTGGTTATTCAGATTAAGAAACAGCGATGTCCGGCCAGACACACGGGGAGAAAAAGACATTCCAAGATACCATTTACACAGACGGCCTCAGGTGAGCCCTCTTCAGCTCACCTGCTGCTCTAACTCTTCTTAGATATATGTTGTTTCAGTGAAGGGCACACGAATACACTTTTCGTTTTGGTTTATTTTCTTTTCTGGAAACCATCTCAAGACCGTTTATCACGATCCTATCGTCAGATACCATCCGATGCCACAGGGTGTCCAACTGAAGAAACAGCAAAACTCCCCTAAGTACTTCTGAAGATTTATGTATGAAAATCCTAAATTAGCCACGGGGGTGCTTATGATAATCTACTCTCATGTTTTGTTCCATGAACCTTGACTAGGTTGGTAATTCCGAAAGGAAATTGTAAGCAGAAAGTCAGCGTTTCCACCGCACGGAAGTAAGCTCGTATCTATGCTCTTACGTGGGTGTGTGTTTACAAAGTTCTCTACGGGGAATCAGTCCCCTTGAACCAAACGTGACATTCAAACTTTTGATCACAGGGACAGTGTGCTCATTTCCACCAGTCTTGGGTGAATTCTGGGGTCCGGTTCCTGGTCCCTGAGTATCTGAGACACAGCTGTGTGATGTAACCTGCCAGGTGGCTGTGCAGGCCCCCGGGCACTGAGCGGGTGTCACTGCTCGCTGTCATCACCCAAGGCCAGTGTCCCTCACAGCACGGCAGGGTGGGTTGCAGAGTCACCTCGGCCTGTATGTCCACACAAGTTCAAATGCAGTGCATGAAAAGTCCTCACCAGAAAGTGGTTTACAGGACGCGAAGCTTTTGATCTGCATGAATATCCCGCGTCTTGTAACGGACTGAGCAATGGTCGCGCTGTCACGTGAGGGGGCTACGTTCTCCCTCTGCTTCCACGAGGTCCCAGAGTTGAGGGACAACAAAGGCAGAACACGTCAAAGCTGAGCCATCCACATCTGCCTAAAATACCGTTTTCACAGATGCCACTCACACCTGAACGGGCAGAGCCGGGATCTCACACCGCCTCTCCCTGCTCACACCGCCTCCCCCTGCTCGCACCGCCTCCCCCCTGCTCGCAACACCTCCCCCCTGCTCGCAACACCTCCCCCCCTGCTCGCAACACCTCCCCTTGCTCGCAACACCTCCCCCCTGCTCGCAACACCTCCCCCCTGCTCCCAACCACCTCCCCCTGCTCCCACCGCCTCCCCCTGCTCCCATCACCTCCTCTCCTCCCACCACCTCCCCCTGCTCACTCCACATCCCGTTCCTTGGGTGCAGGAAGAGGCGCCCATCTTGGAAGGTGTGAGCGGTGGGCTTTTAGTCCAGGGAAGTGTCGGCTTAGAGAAGTTACATTGGAAAGTGATCACCCAATGACCGCAACAGTTCACGGAGGCTAGAGAAGAAATATCTAGGGTCTCTCCATCCCTGCGCTGCCTGCGCACCGGACATCTTCATGGATGGAGCGAATCAGACACGAAAATGCACTTTTCCAGGGGGCGGTGGACGGTGTTCGACAAACACCCAAATGCAAATGGCAGACATCCACAGGGAAGCAGAGGCAGACAGCCTGCCCTCTGGAGCTCAGCGTGCAAACAAAATAAAGCCACGGCGGGCAGGCGTCCGCCCGAGCCAGCAAACACCTCTAACCACCGAGGCCGTAAACAGCAGCGGGGCTCACACTAGGCAGGATGAAGAGACAGCCCACACACCCACCAGCCGGGACGGGACCGACAGCACAGGGGGCGTCCCCAAGGAGCGAAGCCCGAGACACCCCGCCACGTGGACAGACCTGCAAAGCGCTGAGCGAAATGACAGAAGTGTGCAGATCCACAGACAGAACGTGGCTTAGCGGTTCGGGGACTGGAGGTGGCAGAGAGGGCGGAGAACCGCCATCGGTGCGTGAGATCTCTGGGACAAGAAGCTTCTGGATTCGGTGATGGTGAGCACTGCCCATCTCCGTGAACTCGATGGGCTAGAAATCGCATCTCAATAAAGCCGCGAACAATGAAAGCAATGACGGAGGTCACTTCACTCGCGTTGCTTTACTACAACTTTTCAACAAAACAGAAGAGACACCAGAACAAAAAAGGGGACGCGTTCAGATTTTCCACGCAATGGAAAGAAGCCAAACCATGTTGAGTATTTAATTCCTAATGCCGGCGAGCGCACTGATGGTGATGTATCTATGCAATAAAATAAGTAGATCTATTACTTGTCAGGAGCAGATTCTGAGCAAAACTTACAATCACAGGATTACTGAAAACCACTGCAGAGATAGAAATGTAACGATCTTCCGTATTGTGGCCTCCGCACAGGACCGCCAGGCCGGTACGAAGGATGCTGTGGGCTGAGAATCAAAGATCTCAGTGTAACAGGTGTCTCTCTGGCTTTGTCTCCACTGGGAAGCACACTCCTGCTCAAATCCTCTCCCGGGGCTCACGCACTCAACAAGAAGCAGACGAGAAGTGGTCCCAATGGCTAGTACCCTTAGCTTGCAGGAGTGCTGTCCCCTGAGGATGACACAGGCAGGGACCGGACCCCCGGCTGAGAAGGTGGCTGTGGAACAAAGAGGCGCCAGGATGGCCCATACGGGAGGGGAAGGTAGGAAAAGTAAATGTCGTCCTTACGAGGTCGATGTATTAGGCCCGTTACTGACTTCGCTCCCCCCAAATTGCTGCTATTATAGGCTCTGTTTTACCGATGTCAACAGCGAGGCCCAACAAGGTCAAAACAGAAAACACGCACTTATTAAGCAAGAGGCGGGATTTGAACCCCATTCAAAAGCAATCTCCAGGCGGGCAGGGTCCCGGCTGTTTCGTTCAGTGCTGTACCCCTGCACTCAGACGCGGCCTGGGGCGAAAGCCCCACGATATCGTCCCACGATAAAGATCAGTGGGACAAGTGATTCCTATTTCCAATAAGAAGACAACCTTCGCGGGATGCACTAGGCGATATGGGCCGTGTGGTGAGAGCGTCGTAGCCCAGCCCCCGTTTAAATCTGAGCAAAGAAAACATTGCTCTATTTTCTGTCTTTGAAGTTCCTGCAAGTGTAGGGTCCAAGCCACGTGGGGAGCTCCAGGGGGACCTGGACGTGATGCCCGGTGGTTTGAACATCCTCACTTCGGGAAGCCAGGCCTCAGGTGTGCAGGGAAGGGGGAGCGCTGCTGTCCAGCCCCGCCCCTACCGACCACGGTCTCTGCTCACACGCAGGTATGCTACGTGCTCACCACTGCGTGCCCCCTGATGACCCTCGACTCCCCGCGGGAAGCCCACCCCTGCAGCCACAGGCACAGGCGCCCTTTCAGGTTTCTCGGAGTGCGGACGTTGTCACCGCCGAGGCCCTGAACCCGGTGACGGCAGCGATGACAGAAGCCACACGTTTTCCGCGAGCAATTCTATTCCCACATTCTTGTCCTCTCTTGACTCCGAGAAGCTGTATGTCCCCGGAGCACCGCGGCTCCACGGAAGTGTCTGGAAACCTGGGAGCTGCTGACTCATCGGGACGATCTGGCAGTGAGCCCTCCCCTTCTGGCTCGTGGATCTGGCCGAGGACAGACATGGTTGCAAAAATAAGGACTTGAAGACTCACATAGTCTGTTACCGTTTTCGAAGATAAACTAGGGTTCTGAAACGCGAAGATGCGTTCTATTTATACTTTAAATGTCAAACTATGTATTTCCCCCTTCGTGAGCTTTGTGGGAGCCGGCTGCCAGCTACCGAGTCACTGTGCACTCGATGACGGGGCCCCAGCTCTACACACACCGCGTGGCCACTGACGAGCGCAAGTTCTGTGAATGGCTTAGAAGCGACAGCCTTTGAAGGATTCATACCGGTTTGTGCAATACTTCTAAGGCACATCTCCGAGCGCACCAGCCCGCCGCCGATCGTCCCGGACACGCAAACTTGGAAAGAACATTTCCTGGAATCCAAGGGGCGTGTGCAGAAGACACGACCGTGATCCTGACATCTCAGCCCCTGGGGCTCCCGCCCTGCCCGAGGGCCAAGGTGTCCACACTTTCTCTTTGTCCTCCTGTGGCCCCCTCCCCCCCAGCTGGCTCCCCACCCCCACAGGATCTCAGGCCTTTATTTCTCTAACTCAGTTGGAATGACAGTGAGAGCAAGAATGGCTCAGGGGACCAGACAGCATCCCCTGAAGGATGAGGCTGATTCCTACGTACTGGAAAAGCCGGAACCACAACCCGCTGCTCAGGAGGGAAATGCCCAAGGGACCCCCCAAGTCCTGCGGGATAAACATCCTGCCCCTCTGTTCCCAAGAAAAACAGCCCCAGCGACTACTGTGCTCTGTGAAGCAGCCCTGAGAGCACAGGCTTCCTGATCCTACTGAAGCCCTTTAGTCATCCATCCAGGCAAGCCACCGCCTACAGGGAGGCCCCCAGGAAGCCCTCTGTCAGCACACTCCACCGCACAGCTGGAGCGGCGCTCGCTCCTTGGGCGCAGAGCCTCGCGGTCCACACGGCTGCCCCCGTGCCTGCAGACAGGCGCACCTCCACCCTCGGGCCTCTGACCCAGCTTGGGGTCACGGGAGACCCCTTACTGTGTGTGTGAGGGTGAGCACGTGTGTCCATGCACGTGTGAGTGCGTGTCTGTGCACGTGTGCGAGGACATGTAAGGGTGAGTGTGTCTCTGCACACGTGGGCGAGTGTGAGCATGTCAGCACACGCATGGGAGAGCGTGAGCACAGATTCCAGTCCGCTGTGGCAGGTGCCGCACAGGCCGGCAGAATGATGGACAAATCTTGTCCTGAGGCCCCGAGATGACCCGGAATCCGAGGAGCGAGCGTTGCGAGGACCTTACAGAGCGTTACCATCTGGAGGCAAGTGCCCCATCCCCTCGTCCCTCCACGTGTGGCACGCCATAGTGACGAAGGGTCACATTCCGGTTACGGGACCACCGGTTACAACACGTGCTCATGGTGTCTTTGGTTCTTAAGAAAGACTCCGAGAAAAAGAAACTGAACAGTAAGACATCATTTTTTGAAGTCACTGAAATACAAAAGTTTCAGCTAGAGGCAGAGGTAAGACCCCCCCCCCCCCGGTATTAGAGAGACAGGGAGGAAGGTAGGGGTCCCTTCCTGTACACATTTTATATAATCTGCAAAGTCCTGAAATAAAAACGGCCCGGATACACAAAGTCTACCTAATGAAACATTCCGGTTAGAATGTGCACGAACTGCATCCGTTTACCTGGATTTCACCTGCTGGCGACATGATGTGTCTCCAGCCGCCTCTGACCCCCCGAACGCGGGCATCTCCAGCCACCTCTGACCCCCCGAACGATAACATCAAATTTGCTGGCACTGTGCTGTGTTCATCGTCTAGATTAGAAGCCCGCCTGTCACCATCATCACAGCTGTCCCCTACCACACAGACGTGGGACTGTTTCTTTGGATCTGGAGCCTGGTGACATTCCACACAGCAGGAAGTCTGGGTGAAGCAAGGACCCGACTTTCACCCGTCAGTTGCTGTGAGCTAGGAGGCTGTGGCCACTGGGCCCGCGCGTGCAGGAGGGACAGGGAGGCGTAAGGACCACGGACAGCTTCCTAGGAAGTGACACATCACAGCTCCGAGGGCAGAACCAGTCAGAGCACGACTCAGTCGCCAGTGGTGTGGACAGGAGAGGGGTCAGTCGGTGTGCTGGGGAAGGACAGCTGCGAGGCCCCGTGTCCGGCCCGCGGTGCCACCAAACTGGAACGTAGCATGGTGTTTTACTTTCCTTTAAAGACTTCCTTCCTTCAGTTAAAAACCATCCAGGGTAACGCTCTCGGCAGAAGTGAGGATGCGGGCAGGCTCACCCCCGAGAGGATTCACTATAGAAACACGCAGGTCCCTCCCGCGGCAGGAGGAGAGCACCACAGGGTAGGGCCCCCTCCCGAACCGTGGCGGGCAGAGAGGGTGTGAGCACTGCTCTGCCCGCGGGCTGGTCCCCGGCCCCTGGACGTGTTCCTTGCGGCCGAGGCGTCAGGAGGACACAGTCCACAGCCGCATGGCAGCTCCTGAGTTCACCCTGCGAGTGAGTCCGGGCTGGGTGTGCGGAGGAAGCGAGAAACGTAACTTTTACTGGGGGAGCCACACGCGGGTGCTTTCAAACTGGGGGCCTGAGACCCACGAGCACAGCAGCGGGTCAGATGAAGGGATCCATAGACAGAGGCCCGGAGGATTCTGAGTCCCCGGGTCTCAGGCTGGGACACGGTGCTGTCCACTGGCCACAGCCCATCACAGATGCTATTTGTGCCTTTGTAAGGTCTGTGTTCCCTCTTTGTTCTGGAAGTCTTTCAGTTGTCCTATTGTGGCTCTGATGGCCTCGAGTGACTCTTAGCCGCCCATTTTATGGCGAAGGCCACGCCAGTGGGGGCAAGTGCACAGGGCAGCCACCATCAGGCCTCTGTGACTCCGGACGCCCAGCAAGCTTGTGGTGCTCCCGAGAGTCGTTCCTTCTGCAGTGAGCCTCCACGGGTGCAGCGTGGCCTGGGCTTGGACCTTGCGATGCTCGCGGCCACCTCCCAGCCTCCTTCTGGACCCAGTACCCCCTCCCTCCTCACCTGACCTCACCAGCGGAGACGCTGGGGGAGGTGTTGGGAACGTGTGCTAGCCCGGGCCTGCTTTGGAGAAACCTTCCTCAGCTCTCTTTAGAAGGTGAAACACGGGTTCTGTCTCCCAACGTAGAAGGCCGTGAAGAAGCCGCCAACACTGGCCTCTGCTGGGGCAGGTCAGTGGCGAGGACAGCAGGGCGTGCCATGACCGTGAGGAGATGCCCCGCTCGGTGCCCCACACCCTTGTCTGCAGGGGCTCCTTGCTGTCACCGGGGGCATCCTCGGGGCGGCGTGCCATGCAGGGTGCACCAGAAGGTGGGACCGAGCTGCTCAGCTGGGGGCAGCCCCTCCCCACAGGGGCCGCGTGGCCAGGGTTTCACCATCATGCGGAATTTCTACGGAACAGGTTGGCCAGCAAGCCCCAAAACTACAAACCACGTCTGTGGACCCCGTCCTCACGAAAACACTGGGATGAAGGCAGTCTTGGCATCTGCCAGTTTCAAAGGACCAAAGCCACTCCCCGAGTTTCAGAGATAACGTTGTCAGTGAAGCACATGTGTGCACACGAGTGTGCATGCAAGTGGCCAATGCGCATGCACACGCACACGCGTGTTGACGTGCGGCGCTTATGCACACACGCATGCGCATGCATGTTCTGATGCATAACACGCGTGCACACATGCACACGCGTGTTCTGACGTCCGACGCTTATGCACATGAGGCGAGCTTCTCGCTAGGGGAAAGCTCAGGTTGAGGATGGGCAGTCCGGGTGGCCTGGATCTTGGAACACAGCAGTTTGCGGAAGAGGGGGCAGCGGGCTGGGGCAGTGTCCCTCGGATCACCGCGTTATCGCCAGGTGAGGACTCAGCCACACGGGGCTGGCCCTCCGCGAGCCTGCGTCCGCCACATGGACTCACCTTCCACAGGTGGCGGGGAGGCCGACAACACACGCGGGCATGGTGAGCCCAACCCCAGACAGCAGGGGGCAGTGTCCCCCTGTCCCGGCCAGACGGGGCCACGGGACGGGCTTGTGTGCCGGGGCCGCGTGACTGCTTCTGGCCTGGGGAGTGTCGGCGGAAGGGATGAACCCCGGCTCCCTGACGATTAGCCACCCCCGGCTCCCCAGGCCCCAGGGGAAGCAGCCGGGGCCTCTGAGTCGCTGCTGAGAGGACAGCTGCCTGACCTTGCCGGGCTGTGACACAGTAAAGCCGTGTCACGGAGCTCTGAGATTTTGGTGTCTGCAGGGTGGGCTGGCATAGCCCACCCGTGCCAATGCAGCTGTCTTCTCAGTAGGCGGGTCAGAGGAGTCTTTGCTCTGCAGGGGACATGGGGGTGCAGACTGGAAGGTGGGAAGCTTGCTTCCAGATGTCTGGGGAAGGAGGTCACAGAGGGAGGGCACAGCCTGTGCAAAGGCCCTGCGCTCAGGAGCAGAGCAGGTGGGTGAGGGAGGCAGGGCCGTGCAGGAGGTGCAGTCGGAGGCCTCCGGGCCCACTGGGAGCCACAGACTGTGAGGAGGGTGGCGGGCTCTGAACAGGGAGGGGCGTGAGGGCGGGGCCTGGCCAGAAGCAGGAGCCAGGTGGGGCTCCCAGAACCACCTGGGTGAGTGCCAACGGTGGCTTGGACCGCAGTGATGGACAGGCGGGAGCTAGACAAGCCTGCCAGGGTCCCGGGGGCATTAGAGCCCGGCGCTGTGGGCAGAGGTGCACCGGCCACACTGCTGTCCGAGCGGCAGAGGACAGGGAGGCCCAGAGTCCAGCCAGAACCGGTGCGTGGTCACCAGGCACCGGCCTCCATTCCGTCCTGCTCGCCCACTACCTTCCTCAGGCGTCCCTGTCTCCGGGAAGACAGCGCACACACCTCCACGCACCTACGTGTAAACACTGCCCACCCAAGGGTCACACGGCATACCGACTCTCGAAGGCGTGATGGATTTCGTTAGGGAGGCCAGACACTCGGGGGCAGCTGCACCCTGGTGGAGACGCTGGGTGGCGGTCCTCCCTGGTGAGCTCCACCCAGCGTGGCTCCTCTTGGACGCCCTGGACTCGTCACGACAGCCCAGGGCTCGGCCGTTAGGGAGTCAGCAGGCGCCTGAGGTTGCCAGTCCTGCCCAGAGGTCTGCGGGCCAGAGTCCTAGATACGTGGCCAAGCCATGTGTCCAGCAGCTGGTGCTGGGGGCTGGCGAGTAGAAGCAGACGTCCCAGGGGGCCTGAGCGCCCACAGTCACTGCGGGTGCCTCTGCGCTCTGCCCCACTCCCCACCCCCCGGAGGGCATCGTGGCTGGAAATAGGTAAGCTCGGGGAGCGGGGAATTGACTTTGCTGGGGAGGGGGGGGCAAGGGGCGGCCTGGGAGCTGCCAGGACGCAGCAAATCTTCACAGGTGTCCATGGGTCCAAGACGCACAAGTACCATCACAGTCACTGAAACGCACAGACTAATACGTATTACGTTGTCTCACTGTTTTTGACGTATCCGTCAAATAGAAACGGAAGCGGCCTCTGTTCTCCCCGGGCCCCCCGGGGCTAAGCCATTGTGCCCTCCGTGGGGCTCAGAGCAGGGCCAGGAGCCACAGTCTTGTCCTTGTGGCCTTTGAGCCTCTAACCGTCCTGGCAGTCAGGCCCTCGTCTCTACAACGAGGGGTCAGACAAGACGATTTCCAATGTTCCTTCAAGTTCTCGGCTCGTGGTTTTGACTCTACGGTTTATATCTGCCCCCAAAGACACACTCAGGACGGATTCTGTCCCTGGTGCGCATACGAGTAAGAGGGCTCAGGCAGCCATCGAGCCACAGGTGGCAACAAAAGCCAGCAGCCGGCGTTCCAAGAGTGGGTGGTGCAACAGCCGTTCTCGGAGGGCACCGAGGACCTCCCCAGACAGACAGTTAACGAGGGGTTCCCAGGAAGGCACAGAGCTATTACTGAGCTGACAACCCTCTATCAGTAAGGACTACAACCTACTAGTTTTGTAGCTTAATCTACGAGTCAGGATCGATTCAACGCAAAGATTCCTCGACAAAGCATCTCAAAGAGCTTTGCTCATGGAAAGGCCTTGGAAACCACAAAAAGCAACGATTGTTTTAAGGCTACGTGAAAGCACTCAGGGAACGTATCTTTCTGTCTGCGGCACAGCGTTGCTCCTCCTGGTCCTGCTCTTATGGACACTTCCCACCAGGAGGGACACCCCCACCCCGCCTGGGTCCCTCGAGGCATGTGAGGGGGCCATGCGTGAGACCCACAAGGCGAGGTCACCAGGAGGACGCGTGCATCACACCCAGCGCCCGGGCACGAGGAAGCTCGTTACCCAGTTTATTTCAATTTGCCTGTGCAACTAACCAGTGCGTTCGCCGGACAAGAACCCCAGGGTTGCTGACGACCGCAGGGTTATCTGAGACAACAACTTAAACAGGAGGGAAATTCTCACAGCTGGCTCAACAGAGCTGCGCATCCTTTGAGGAAGGCAAGGAGCCTTGGTTCTGCCGGTGGGGCTGACGGTCCCGGTGGGAGACGGGAGCGTCAGACACGTGCACATTCCCTAGCTGGTTCCTAAGCTACGGGTACGTCTGCTGTCCCTCCTGCCTGCCCGGGGGGGAACCAAGACACAAGATGAGCACACGGGCAGAGATTGCACAGCTAACAGGTGGTGCGGCTGCATTTCCTCCCACGTTAATGGGAGAAATTAAAAAAAAAAACAAACGGACTGCATCTCACTTTCCATTTGGCATCTGGGAATCTCCGGGTTCAATGAGAAGTCCAGCTTTGAGCAACTGCTGTAGGGCAGACCCATGGTCTTACTTTAGTCGACCTCCACTCTGCGCTTTTTATGTTGTATTGTTTCCTGGTGCGTGAGCCAACTCAAGCTTTGTGGCATGAAGATACACAAACACACACACACGTATCTGTACTTCAGATATGTGTATACACTTCAGTGTTTCTAGTAGGACTACTCTTTGGCTTCGCCTTAAACACGGCTCACTGTATCTCCATCATTTAAGCACCAAGGTGCTGGTGGATCTGCACAGGGGTCCGCACTCAGCCACGCGAGGGGTCCTGCAGGCGATGTTCTCGGGACCCCGACACGCGGCGCAGGTGCGCCCGAATCTCCCTGACGTGCCGGGGCCGCATCGCTTCCGCTTGGACTTTTGAGATGTGGGTGGCGTCCAGAAGGAACCACGGTTGTCTGGAAAGAGCAGGGGTGCCCTCTTTTGGGGATTTTGCTCCTTTGTCACTATAACTGAGGGAGACCCAAGGCGTCTGCTCGTGGCAACTGCATCGTTCCAGCCCGTGTTTCAGTCCTGGGGCTGGTGAACTCTGGAGGGAGGGGTGGAGGTACGTGTTCCTTGCTGGCTGGGCTTCAGATGACAAGGACCACGGATGACGCGTGTGGGTGTGTGGTTCAAAAAAAGCTCAAAACCTGGCCTACCACAAAACAACCTGGTTCCCCAAAGCTCAGACAACACAGGGTTCCCTAGGCTACCGTGTTTCCTTCCTCTTCGGGTAACTAGGCAAACAGTCCTGAAGTATAACCACACACTGTCATAAAAAAACACTACAGAAAGGGATTTATACATGTGCTCTGATGAGTTATTTACTTAGGTCAACAGCAATCTTTCATTCGGATTTTCCCTTGAAATGGAAAAGTCAATACAAATCTTTGGTGCATCACCGTGTAGATGACCAGCCGTGGCCTTCCCAGAAGTGGGGGCTAACTGTGCCCTTGGTGATTCTGAGTGTGTGGCGTGCAGGCCGGCAGCTTAGGGCACCTGCACCACGGTCAGCGCAGACCTCTCTTGGCCCCTCTAGTCCCGTCCTCCATGCGGGGCTCCTACCGGCCGCGGCACGACAGTCTTTTGTCCTGACATTCACAGAGACCTCGAGTACATCCTGCAGGAGCGTGTCAGGTAAGGGATAAGGACCATTCTTCTGACAGGCGGACAACACGATCGTTAGGAGCCTGGAGATTACTGCTAAACGGGTGCCACTGACTCAGGGCTCACAGGGCATCGCGAAAGCATGGCTTTTTATCGTACTTGGGAAACTTCTGTACTTTTTACCCTACTTCCCAGTCAAGAAAAGTGGGAGAGGGCTGCCGATTTCATTTGGAGTGACATTTGTACAACACTTTGTAATTCATTTAAAATTTTTTTTAATGTTTGTTTATTTTTGAGACAGAGAGAGAGAGAGAGCACACGTGAGCAAGTGGGGGAGGGGCAGAGAGAGAGAGGGAGACACAGACTCTGAAGAGGTTCCAGGCTCTGAGCTGTCAGCACAGAGCCTGAGGCGGGGCTTGAACTCACAAACCGTGAGATCATGACCTGAGCCGAAGTCGGACGCTTTCCGGGTGCCCCGGACACTTTGCAATTTAGAATGAGTTCTCATATGTATTTCCTGAGATTATACAGTCAAGACCGGGAGCCAAGATCACGTTTGCTTCTCTTTTCCCTGTCACTCTGCCCCTCTAGCCTGGGGTTCCTTTGCATTTCAGGAAAGCGCTAGGACGGGTTACGGGTGGGAGACTCTCGTAAGTCAAAAGCAGGGGCCCAGCCGCTTTGCGGGGCCGCCTTGTCTGCGTCTTCAGGCTTGCTGAGCACAGAACAGTGGGAGCCAGGAGGCCCCTGGGCCGTCCTTACTCAAGGTCGGAGGGCAGGCTCCTCGCGCTTCCCTCTGCGATGACTCAGCCTGGGTCCAGTGTGAGCCGCACGTGCCGAGGTGATGATTCGGGAGCTGCTTCCTGACCACGTGAGGGTGGCTGTCGACCCCACATCCGTAAGCGTCTCCAGGGCTCTAGGCCCCAGAAGTCACGGTAAACACAAGAGGCGGAGGGGGCCCGTGTCAGTATTCTTCCCACCGGGAGACAAATCTAAGTTTGTCACATGACTGAAACGGCAGCATCTCTGCTGGTTTTCACCATCAACTGTAGGCAGCCATTGTCCAAAGTGTCTCTCTGGGACCACGGTCCAAACCGTCCCTCTGGGACCACTGTCCAAAGTGGTTTCAGAACCACTGTTCTGAAAACAACCGGGGGAACAATGAGGAAGGTGGTGGTTGCTTTAAAGACAAGTAAGCTTCGGGGCGCCTGGGTGGCTCAGTTGAGTGTCCGACTCTTGGTGTTGGCTCAGGTGATGATCTCACAGTTCGTGGTTTCGAGCCCCATGTTGGGTTCTGTGCTGACAGCGTGGAGCCTGCTTGGAATTCTGTCTCTCCCTCCCTCTCTCTGCCCCTCCCCCCACCACTCTGTCTCTCTCAAAAATAAGTAAATAAACTTTAAAAAATAAAAACAAGTAAGCTTAGCCAAATCATTCCAAAAGGTATTCTTATCATATAGAAAGCTTAAATTTGGACATTTTTATTTTGTCATTTTCTTTTACGTGTGTATATACATATGCAGTTGGAATACAGGAGGAGAGAGAGAGTCGAGAGAAACCTTTATGTTAGAGGTTCAGAGATGGACTTATTCTCGAAATCATCGACGCTCGGACATTCCCTTCAAATCTGCAGACTGCCTTCCCTCTGCATTCAGAACACCTGTGGGGGGCGCCTCGCCTCGAGAGCTGCCTCTAAGGCCTGGAGACCCCACCTGGAAGGCAGCGGACTATACCCCTCTGCCCAATTCCCGTGAAAATCGACGTGCAACACGTACAACCAGGTGGGTATTGATTCCCGTGGCAGTATCTGACTGGTTTCCGTTAAACGAATCTTCCTGGTTTTTCCGTCCCTGAGCCTCCGGGTTGTGCTGGTTTTCATTACAGTTTAAGACCCCGAGGAAATGGGCAGTGGGACTTGTGTAATTACGAGCGCTTACTCAGGGCAGGATCACAGGAACAGAAGGGATTTTTGAAAAAGAACAAGCAAATCAGGAACAAAAAAATTGGGGTGGCTTTTCCTGCCCGAGAATCAAATGACAAAGAAGCCCTTTCCGTCAGTAAGCAGCGGCCAGGCCAGGGAACGTGGCGAGAGGCTGTCGGCTGTCGGCCGGGAGCGCCATGATGTGCAGGTGCAGGGGGGGCTTACTTCTGTAGCCAGAAAACCGCTCTCCTCTCCTCCTCTCTACCCTGTGCCCTCAGGGTCCTGGCCGGTCCTCTGCTGCCCCCTTGTCCCCTCCTCTTTGGGAATTCTTGGAGAAGAGAACTCAGTAAGGCGTGTGGACAGATCTGCTTGGCCGTGTGACCTTGGGGGCATCACTGAGCATCGTGGTCACATGGGAAAGGGGAGTTTTTTCCATGTAAAATCAGATGAGAACTCGTTTATTCTCAGGGCGGGGGGTGGGCACAGAAATGGAAATGAACAACGTATATAACGGCGACGTGTGTCAGCTGGGCTCCACAAAATGTACACTTTTATAGAAAACAGTTATTTTCCAACGCCTCCTGAGTCATTCCTTGTGGTTGAACTATCTGGGCTTTGGGACCGTTTCACTTCCCTGTTAGATATTTTTCACCGGCACCGTTAGGTTTTCCACCCCCAATTGGTCAAACAGATGATGAGAGAAATATAGTATAGTGAGGATACACGTGGGAAGTCTCTGGCCTCTGTGTACAGACAGGCACACAACACAAGAACCCGAAGGGGACGGGCCCCCGGGGCGGTCACGTTGTTGGGGAGAAGAGACAGCAGGTGGCTAATGAAGGGGAGTTACCTCCACGTTTCTAGGGGGTCTGCAGTTTTAATACTGAGAACAGAGCCATGGATTACTCATGTAACAATAAAATTAAAACCATCCCTCAATGAGTGCACGTGCACAAAGATGTCACACGAAGCCACGTCTACAAGTTCCGTGTCACCTACCGAACACGTCACTGTCTTCCGAGGCCTCCCGGGAAAGGTAGTGGGGGTTCCTCCTCTTGCTAGATTCTCCTGTGCTCGTGTCTGCATCCTGGGAACAAAACAAAACAGACAACACCCTTTCTTAAGATGCAGTGTTTCACCTGGGTGCCTGGGGGGCTCAGTGGGTTAAGCATCTGACTTCAGCTCAGGTCGTGATCTCATGGCTAGTGAGTTCGAGCCCCGCATCGGGCTGTGCTGACAGCTCAGAGCCTGGAGCCTGCTGCGGATTCCGTGTCTCCCTCTCTCCCTGCTCCTCCCCCGCTCGTGCTCTGTCTCTCTCAAAAATAAAAATAAATAAACATTAAAAAAAAAAAAGATGCAGTGTTCTATCAACAAGCTAGTTGTAATACATTTTTCTTCTTGTAAACTTTGTGGCAAGATAATTAGCTCAGGGTGGGTTTTCTGCGGAGAATTCTGGATTCCGGCCTGTTTTCTCTGCCTGGGCTTGCAAGCATTCTCTTGTTCCAGGGGATAGATTTTCACACAAAGGAAATTGCATATCACCTCGGATAAAATAAATCAGCTACACATCACGGCCTGCGTTCCGGAAGCCGGCCCAGTGGCTGTCTGGGTTGCAGGAAAGGACGGATGCCAAACCTGACTTTCTTGAATTCCAACTCTGGCCTCCTGGAAGCCAGGCAGGGCAGCCTTGGTGGGAGGCCGGGCAGAGACCTCCCCTCTGCTCCTTCCTGGGGCCCTAACGGCAGCACCAGAGTGCACGTTCTTTTTGATTTTAGGATTTTAAGGGCATAGAGTAGATATGGTTTAGCTTCTATTCTTTGCAGTCAGTCGGGAACGCTCGCATAGATGCCCCTGCAAAGGACCCTGACAAGCACAGCAGGAGGGCCTGCTCTCCCCTCCCCACCACATCTCCCCCTGCCCCACCACCCCGTCAGGGGATCCTTTCCAGCTTGTCCTGTGCTCCTTTAGAAGAGCCTCTGCACGGCGCCCGGCACGGCCTGACCTGCCTCTGCGGCCAGAGCACGCGCCCCGACCTGAGCCATTGCCACGAAGGCCACCATTGCCGGTGACTATTCACCTGGTTTGCACTTCTCCCGGTTACGAGCAGCGCCCGTGAGCTGGGGTTGCTGACTCACGGGCCACAAGCCCAGGGTTCGTTCCCGGACTCTGCCCCCGTGGCTCGAGGCTCCCGTGGCCGCACTCCGGCCTCCACCCTTGCTCTGTATCACTTTGTCCCAGGCCGCTCTCATTTCCTGAGGTTCCAGCTAGGACTTTTTCCTCTATTTTACAATCTTTTCTTCGTAAAGAGAGGAGAAACAGTGGCTCCAGAGCCATACTGCCTGGGTGTATACTCTGGCTTGGCTCTTATTTACTGGCTGTGTGACCTGGGACAAGTCACTTAACCTCTCTGGGCTTCAGTTTCCTTTTCTATAAAAGAGAGGAAATACTGATATTGCTTATCGTGCTGGTAGTCGGGGTTAATAAAGTTAATATTTGTTAGTGTTTCAACACACCTGGCGCACAGAAACTGTAAAATGAGTGTTTGTTAAATAAAAGGGAAACTCTGAAAAAAAAAAAGTGAACACCCTCCCCTCTGTCTCAGCTCTGGCTCTTGGCTGCCCCTCCCCCAGCTCTGTTCCCAAGCTTTGTCTTACAGCCGATGGGCCTCACCTGCCCGGCTTTCCCCCCTCCACTTCTCCCATGCTCTGGCAGATCTCTGGGGGGCCTAGAGAGCGGGCACGTGGCCCCGAAGCTGGGCACCAGCCCTGCAGAAGCTTCTGGGGCCGGCTGGACGGGCGTCACCTCCGGGCACTGCCAGCAGTGTGCTCCCCCTGGGCCAGGTGGGCAGGAGGCGGGGAGAGAGATGCCCTTTGTGACGCCAACGTGCCCAGCCAATCTGACCCAGGAAGTCCCGCCCCTCCGTCCCCCTCCTTCCCAGGTTCCGGGCTCTACTTGGGTCTGCATTGCAACAAAACCCATCCTAATACGAGTCTTCTCGTGAGGAGGCCATAAGTGACTGTCCTGTCAACATAAGGTCTGATTCAGCAGGATGGTTCACAGTCAGGGAGCAGCACAGGCAGGCAGCCAGCAGGTGGGAGAGCAGGTGAAGGCCCAGGCTGGAGGTGACCTCTGTGGCCTTGGGGAGGTGGAGGCCAGCCCTCTGGAGTTCACACCTGTGCTCCCCACCACTGCCCCCAAGTCCCTCTGGAAGGCTCTAGCCCAAACAAGGGTAGGGTTCCCGCTCCTACATCAGCATGGGGTCTCCTCTCCCACACCGGCGTGGGGTCTCCACTCCCCATAGGTAAGGCAGGGGCAGACGGATGGGTGAGATCCCACCGGCCAACATTTAGAACCCGGTTCCTACAATTAAATGATGTCCAATGTTATACATATAAAAAAAGCTTACTGTTAATTAACACCCAGAATACGGAGGAGGGAGAAGTTTGCTTTCATTTTCACAGTGAAGCTGATGTTACCAGCTGGGTTTTTTTAAATTTTTTTTTTAACGTTTATTTTTGAGACAGAGAGAGACAGAGCATGAACGGGGGAGGGTCAGAGAGAGAGGGGAAGACACAGAATCCGAAACAGGCTCCAGGCTCTGAGCGGTCAGCACAGAGCCCGACGGGCTGAAACTCACAGCCCGCGAGATCATGACCTGAGCCGAAGTCGGCCGCTTAACCAACTGAGCCACCCAGGCACCCCACCAGCTGGTTAATACACTAAATTGGGGTTTCCCAGACTGAGATCTAACAGTCTCATAAAATCACTATTAACAGCACACAGTCGTGTTCAAACTCACTGGTAATTGAAAAGATACAAAGCAAGACAAGAATGAGAGACTGTTTTCTAACATCCTGACGTATTCTCGACTTGACAAAGTTGAGAAAAAAGAACTTTGCAGCCTTGTTGGGGATGCAGTGACACAGGAGCCCTCTGGGAGCTGGATAAACATTCACAGCAGGTTCTGTGACACCAACAATAACAAAACCAAGCTGTCCCTCCCCTGGATCAGGCTCTCGCCTCCTGCCCTCAGGGTCCAGGAGGGTCAGAGTGTCTGGGAGGGAGGACCTGACCAGGCTCAGCCCCACCCCTAGTGGCTTCCTCCTCCTGCCCTCAGCCTTCCTCCCCCTCCCCCCTCCCCCTCTTCCCCTTCTTCCCCTCCCTCTCTTCCTGCCCTCCTCCCCACACCCTTCCCCTCCCACAAGGGCAGGTCTGAACTCCTCTCCCCTGTAGACTTGGCCACCGCTCCCCCCCACCCCACCCCTGCCCCTGTAGGCTCACTCCTCTCTCCCCCAACCAGGCTGTAAATTGTTTGACAAGAGGGACCTTGCCTTATAAACCCTTCTGCCCCCAGACCTCGACAGCGTCTGGCACCCAGCAAGTGCTGGAGAGAAAACTGTTTGGCTGTTATATTTGCAAAGCTTTTGGTGGCAGAGGAAGCCAAAGGTGGCTCCGTGGGCATTTTCTCCTATCTACCTATTTACTCAGAGGAGAGTAAAACTGGGGTGGGCAAGCACTTCTCGATAGCTCCGTTCGTCAGCCGTGAATCCAGTCTCGTGTCTTTGTTTCACGTCGCGCTTTGAGGCTGACAGCAGTGTCGTGTTCTTTGCCAAGCTCACAATACCCATCACTGGAGAAGTAATCAATCGAATACAATTTAGCTGCCGTGTTCCTTTATCGCGGGTGCATCTTCTCACGCTTTCACATTTAGATCAAGATGCCCCTTACGACCAGCAGCGTCTTCTACTTAGAACCGAGGACTCCTTCCTTCCGGGAGGCTTGGAGTCTCAGGGATGAGGGCACTTCGGGGTCAGGGTCAAAGCTCGGTATTGAAAGCGAACCACTCTGCCCTCAGTGACTGCAGCTGGATGATAGGGTCACACAGCCTCCCTATCTCCGCTGCTGGGGTCGGCGCGGCCGGACGTGGTGGTGAAGAGATAGCTGGTGTCCTCAGCCCGTGCCCGGTGCAGGCCTCCCTGCTGCAGCATCCGAACGGGCACCGTCTGCTCCCTCAAGGGGCCACAGGGGGAGGCGGGGCAGAGTCCCGATGACAGACGGGACCCCAAACCTCACCCACCTCCTCCGGTCATAATGCGTCATAACTCCACGCGCTGTGCAGGACGCTGTGCGAAAAGTCCACGCGCACGGCCTGGGAAATCTACTCGCTGACTTCTGTCCCAACAAAGAGTTACTTTCTGAGACCTGATGCTGTTGCTTTACCGCGAACGTAAAATATATCCTTACGACGAACACACTTCCAACAAGCGAAACGTCCACCAGCAAAACACACACGATCAAGATGGTGTGGGTCAAACGTAAGGGAATTTTCACGATAAAGAAAGTAAATAACAGACATGAAACACTCAGATACACAAAGAGGGTCGGTGCCGACGAGACCCGCGACCCAGGGTGTCACTGCCCCAACGTGTCCTGATTCTCAAATCGTGTCTGTGACTGCACGTGTCTAAATGTGTTTCAAGCAGTCATGGTTCCTTCATAATATTTGTACTAATTTTCATTTCCATCAGCCTAAATATGAGAGATGTGACCAATGTAAGAATTCACTTACTTTTCTACATTAATTTTAGGGGTAAACACAATAAGGCAAAAGTCTCATAATTACAAATGCCGATTTAACAATATTTTTACAAAAATTTTTTTTAAACGTTTGTTTATTATTGAGAGACACAGCATGGACAGGGGAGGGGCAGAGAAAGAGGGAGACGCAGAATCCGAAGCAGGCTCCAGGCTCCAAGCTGTCAGCACAGAGCCCGACGCGGGGCTGCAACTCACAAACCGTGAGATCGTGACCTGAACCGAAGTCGGATCCTTAACCGACTGAGCCACCCAGGCGCCCCTAAAAATATTTTAAAATATTGAGGCACCTGGGGGGCTCAGTTGAGTGTCCGACTCTTGATTTCAGCTCAGGTCATGATCCTGGGGTCGTGGGATCAAGCCTTGCACTGGGCTCCCAGCTGAGCATGAAGCCTGCTCAAGATTCTCTCTCTCCTTCTCCCTCTGTCCCTCCCCGCCACTCGCGTGCTCTCTCCCAAATACAAAAAACTAAAAATATTTCTAAATGCGGATGAGACTTATTTTTCAACACGGATACAACACTCATGATAAATTAAGCAATTTACCGCATCTCTGGTCTGTATGTTTTCACTCAACAGTCTTCATCCAAGTGGGATTAAAACCCCCCTCTTAACCAACGGGTTCTCTGCTCACTGAATGACGCCCCTGAGGGACAGGTGCACTCAAGCCCTGCCCAGTGTCTGGCCCCCTCCCGTCCTTGTTCAGAAGAGAAGCGAGGCCCTGTCTGCTCCGGGCACTGCCATCCTAGGGGCCCCGGGTCCCTCGTCTGTGCTGTTGGACACAAGCTGAGCAGACAGCGTTTTTCGTCTTTTCTGGTTCTGGGCACCATCCTGAATGGAAACCCCGGACGGAATCTACTTCAGCGTTGGAAGTGTTTCAAAGTTCGCTTTCAATGTAAGTGTGGGTATTTGTTGCATTTCCTAAAGAAATACCGACTTTCAAAGGAGACCTGTTGAGGGGACCAGGAGTCACGTACTCACCTACAGGGAAAGGTGCGGTGTGTGCATTCGGTGTTTGGGGGACATGCTGTGTGTGCGGTCACCTGGGGAATGTGCTTTGTGTGGTCACCTGGGGGACGTGCAGTGTGTACGGTCACTGCTTGGGGGACACTCCATCAAAGCCAGGCGAAGCGTCCGTGCTCAGGGAAGAGCTGGTTCCTCCAGATTTGACAGAAATCTAATCAGGTCAAACCAAAGACCCGCATCTGGCCCTCAACCAGCCTCAGGGAGGGCGCCTCAGGGGTCCACATGCCTGTGTCCAGTCCGAGTCCATCCTTGGATGTTAAAAAAATATTCAAATAAGAATGAGGGCTCCTGCAGATCAGCTATGAAGAGGTCATACTGCCGTGAGTGGGTCCCTAAGCCACGATGGGTGTCTTCATAAGAGGCAATTCAGACACACAGACACAGACACACAGGGAGGGGGCCGTGAGCCAACAGGGGGATACGTCCCCAGCCAAGGACTGCTGGAAACCACCGGATTCTAGGACAGAGGCTGGAACGCAGCTGCCGTGAGAACCTCCCGGAGACCCATCCCTGCCGACTCGTGGGTTCTGGACTTCTGGTCTCCAACAGTGTGAGAGACCAAATTCCTGGTGTTTTTAGCACCGGTTTGCAGACCTTTGTTGCAGAAGCATCAGGAAATGAACACAAGTCCCTCTACGTCCCTCTATATGTAGCACAAATAGCTCTGGATGTTAACATGAATAGTGAAACAGAGAAAGGCACTGTTTTTGGCATTAAGGAATTTCTAGTGCTTTTTTTGGTATTAAGGAATTTCTAGTCTCCTAACCTACTTACAAACCAGAGAACGTTCTCATTTGTTGTGTGAATAAAACATTAAAAAAACCAACGAAACACAAAAACCTCACCTGGCCTTGACTTCTAAACTTTAAGCATCCAAGTATTCCTCGCGGGCCAGTGTGGGTCCTGCACTAGGCTCGGTGTGAGGAGAGAGGGACCTGGGAACTCACAGGGTTCGCCTTGGTACCCAGGAAGTACGATTCAGGGCCGCCTCCATGAGGACCAAGCGGAACAACAAAGGATAAAATGGAGTCAAACCTACCAAAGCTGCAAACAAACCAAAACACTGGTAAAAGGCATCCGGGTTTAATTATTTTAGGCCCTGGTCTGTTCAGCCACTTGTAACTTTGTACCCATCTTGTCCAGTCATTTCCCTGCAACCTAACCCACCGTCCAGGGACCGCAGCCATCCTAAGAGATTTTCTTAAGGTGTAGCTATTTACACATACACGGAATTGTAAGTATAAAACGTGTTTAATCAGCCTTGAGTTTTTGAAAGGCTGATGGTCTGGAAGCAACAATTTTAGGAGGAATGGCCCAGAAGATAAGTTTCTAATCACCGTAGCAACATCCGGAAAAAAAAAAAAAAATTAAAAAGTCTCTGAGAGAGGGCAACCCTGGAGTCATAGTTTTAAAAAAAATTATACAATTTACAAAATTCTGATTCAAACTAAAAAACAGGCATCCGGAGAGGAAAGATGTTGAAAGACATTAAAAGTGATATTTTAAACCGCAAGACCATTTTAAACTGTTGGACTCTGAGGCGTGACCCACCACGGGCTGCTTTAAAAAAGAAAAAAAGAAGTGATTTTGACAAGTCTGCAATACCTTAGAAGAAGACGACATTTCATGTGATTTCATAAAACTTGAGTTGGGACTCACAGGCTTAGATGCAGGGAGTTGGGTCTGGTTTGAGTTCCCTGACTAGGTTCCCATTCAGTCACTCACTGACTGGTTCCCACCCAAACGTGCTGGGAGCTGGGGCTGGGACAAGACAAGAGGGCTTCCTGGAGGAGTTCACAGTGCAGTAAACAAGGCGGACATGTCAGAAATGAAATCGGAAAACAAGCCAGCCGGCATTCAGTCGAACCAAGTGCGGGGTATGCAAGCTTGACTCCACCCCCGGGTGTATTTGCTGTAGGAACCACACCACACCTACTTTTCTGAGACCCCCCAGAAGAAAAATGACACAGCGATTTGTTGTTTTTGTAATGCAAACGATGTTCACGACAAGTGTAGAAGATCGGTTCATAAAGTAGACATTTTTGCATTATCTACTTTTCTGGAGAGAACTGACACCAGGTTAGTGTTGAAGGCTGTGAAAAACCTGAGATCTTACTTCTGTGCAGGCTGCAGGCTGACGAGCCAGCCTGCTGGTGTCATGGGTGCTGACGGAAGACAGGAGACTCCTGGATCAGAGACCACAGATGGCTTATTACCCACAGCAGTCCTAGAACCTCATCATCTGGGCACTCGGTTCCTACAGGTTCCTACAGGCCCGTGGGGACCAAGCCCCGGTTCTTACAGGTCAGTGGGCACGGACCCGATGTGCAGGGTTGTGCTGTTGGAAGAAGGATCTTGGCTTAGGGACCCCGAATCTTGTACAAGAGACAGTATGTTTGCCCCGCCCCCCCCCCCCCCCCCCCCCATCCTGAGGCTTTGCCTGCAGGATGTGTAGAATACAAGAGACGCTGGGGCGTCCTCCTAAGAGCTGGTTGCAGAACAGGCGGCCTCCCGAACGTCGGCCACGTGATGGTGCAGTCTCTTGGCATTGACCGCTTCACGGTCAAACCCAACCTGACATGTTTCCTTCTCAAGCTCAAAGTTCTCCAGGGCAGCTGTGCTCAGCCGAGTTCAGAGGAGACAGGGGGAGGCAAGACTTCTACAGTTGGGAGGAATCCAGAGGCCACCCAACCGGCCCATTTTACTACTGAGGTCACTGAAGCCAAGAGAGGTTCCGATGATGTGTGCTCACGCACCAGCCTCTCAGGTCAGAGCCCAGATGGAAACCTCGAGGCAGATGTGCAGAAAGGGCATTTCTGGTCTGGACAGAAGGGTGGAGAAGGTGTCGGGGGTGGGGGGCAGAGCATTCCTGATGGGGGGGGGGGTTACGGCTCATGTCAACAGCATGCCTCACGTGGTCCAGACAGCCCCAGACAGCCTCACGCGGCCAGGGGCTGCACCTGGGGCCGGGATGGTTCCACCGCCCAGCCCGCCCAAATCTTGTGCACCCCGAGGCGGGGAAGGCTCCTGGCCCTGCCCGGGCTTCCTGGGACCTGCCCAGGACACGCCTGGTTCAGCAACTCCCCCACCCACCAAGCCCCCAGGAAGGCGGCTCAGTGAGCCAAGAGGAGTTGGCCCCACGGAGCGGGCCTGCCGGAGCCGGGGAGGCGATGAGGGGAGAGTCACAGAGCACTGGCCGTCATCTCCCCCGACGTGAGCCTCCGAAGGACCCTCATGCTTCCCAGCTCCAGGCTCCAGAGTCAGCAAAGAGACAGAACACGGTCCCCACGTGCCCAGAGCGGGGGATGAGGAGCTGTGGACGGAGGTCACAGGGCCAAGCACTCGTCAGGTGGGAAGAGCAGCCACCCCGGCCCCACACCACTGGCAGGTGACACGGGCTCCCAGGAGGGGAGGGCTGCTGGGGACCCGGCCCCGGAGGGCGCGGGGCAGGGTGACAATTCCTCGGCCGTGGCTTGGGCGGCACGGGCACCGGGGACGCGAAGGCCAGGCTGCCAGCACGTTTGTACGGAGAACTGTGGACGCTAAGGGAAACTTGCTCCCTCGCTCTCTTTTATTTTACTCAAGAGGCAAAACATCCTTTTATGCTCGGAATGAGTCCAGGCTGGCTGTGTACACGCCGAAGGCCTACAGCTCCATCCTTCGGTTGCATCCCAAAGATGCATGGTCCACAGCCAAGGTCTGTCTGGCCGACGCGGTCTGGGGCTGAGCCGCTCTTCATGGGCTAGGGCGGAGCGAGGGTCAAATCACCGCTATTTTATGTGCATGGAAACATCCTCCTGTATGTTCCTGTTATTTAAATGTGGTGATAAACTTTGTCTGAAACCGTGGAAGTAAAAATTCCCGAGTATGAGTGTGTGTGTGTGCATGCCTGTATGTCTATGTGTAAGTGTATGTGTGTATCTGTGTGTACCCATGTGAGACAGTGCGTGTGTGTGCACATCTGTGTGTATCCTATGTGTGGGTATCTGTGCATATCAGTGTGAGAGAGTGTGTGTATGTGTGTGTATGCCTGTGTAGGGGGTGTAATAGAAATAGTTCTTACAACTTGCACTCATTACTCCGCAATTTTGGTTTGTTTCTTAAAAACGAAGGATCAGGGGCACCTGGGTGGCTCAGTCAGTTAAGTGTCCGACTTCGGCTCAGGTCGTGATCTCGCGGTCCGTGGGTTCCAGCCCTGCGTCGGGCTCTGTGCTGACCGCTCAGAGCCCGGAGCCTGTTTCACATTCTGTGTCTCCCTCTCTCTCTGACCCTCCCCATTCATGCTCTCTCTCTCTCTCTCTGTGTCTCAAAAATAAATAAATGTTAAAAAAAACCCAGAAAACGAAGGATCATACTGACTCCTGCTCTAGGCTGGGTCTGGAGAAGCAGCAGAAGAAACTAGCAAAACAATGGAAGCTCTTAGGATCGAAGTAAAGAATCTGAACCAGAATGAAAGCCAGACTCATGGCGCATCTCTACGGCGTGTCCTCCTTATTGCAGGCTCAGAATGCAGACACAGAATGCAGGTATTAGTGCAAAAGGGCAGGCCTCAGACAGTGTAGACAACGGCTTCTCGGTGTGGTGTTACTGACGCTGTGGACTGGATGAGTGTTGGCTGTGCGGTGTAGGATTTCCTGTCCACCGTGGGATGTTTCGCAGCGTCTCTGGCCTCTACCTACGCGATGCTCATGGTATCCTGCTGCTGTGACAACAAGAAATGTCTCCTGACGTTGACAAATGTCCCTGAGGATGGGAAGGGAGGCTCACTCTTAGCTGAGAGCCCCTGGTCTAGACCAAAAGAAGTATTTGAGAAGGAGAGAAAACCGTAAAGCCATTCACTAGTGTGCTTGCTGGTAACAAATTCAAATACTTTGTAAGTCATCAAAAACTCTTCTGAGTTTAATGTGAGAGAGGGGACAACCTGACCGGATTAGAAACCGAAGGTGAGAACCAGATTTAATTTAGAACAAGGGGCCCATTGGCAATGGTTCTTAGACGGGACGCCGGAACACAGCACCAAAGAAATAATGGATAAATCAGACCTCGTCGAAAGTTAAAACTGTGCGTTGCAATGGACGCCATCAAGAAAGGAAAATAACAACCTGGAGAAAGAGAGAAAATACTTTCAAATCATCTCTCTGATAAGATATTCGTGTCCAGAATATGTAAAGAGCTCCTACCATTCAACAATGAAAAGACGAAACGCCTAATTTTTTAAAAAACGGGCCAAGAATCTGAATAGGCATTTCTCTGAAGAAGACAGACAGATGGCCAGTAAGTACAGGAAAAGATGCTCAACATTTTCGTGCGTGAAGGAAATACAATCGAAAGCACAACGTGAGGTACCACTTTGCATCCGCTAGGACGGATACCAGCAAGAAGACTGACAACAGTAAGTTGGTCAGGACACGGAGAAGTCGGAAACCCTCAGAGATTGCCAGTAAAACGGTGCAGCCACTGCACAAAACAGCTTGATGGGTCCTCACAAAGTTCATCACAGAGTTACCATAGTAGGACTCATCAGATCCACTCCTGGGTACACGCCCAAGAGAAATGAAAACGGATGTCCACACAAAAACCTGTGTAGGAGTGTTCATAGCAGCATATTCACAATACCAAACGATGGAAGCATCCCAAATGACCAGCAGCGAATGAATGGATAATTAGAATGCGGCCTATTCCTACAAGGGCATATAATTCTTTAACAGCAAGGAACAAAGTGTTGCCACCTGCCACAGGCATGAGCTTGAAAACACTGTGCTCTTCGGAAGGAGGCGGTCGCCAAAAATCCATGCTGCGTCATCACCTATAAACGAAACGTCCAGAACAGTCAAATCCAGAGGGACTGGAAGTACGTTAGCAGTTGCCCGGGGTGGACGGGGTTAAGTGGGGGCTTCTAGTGGCTGCGAGGTCTCCTTGAGAGGTGACAAATACGTTATAGAGTCAGATTGTGGTGATGGCTGCACAATCCTGGGAAGATACTAAAAAGGACTGAGCTGTACGTTTCAGATGGGTGAAGGTTAACGGTATCTGAATTTATCTCAATAGAACTATTTGTTAAACGAAAAAGAGCGGAATGCACCCCATAGCCAGGACCCGGTGAGATTCTGGCTATGACGTTAAAGGTGAGGAATCATTCCTCACATAGCTGGCTCATGGGCTGTGGGGACCGCGTGGGATTCAGTGCTAAGATCCCAGACTGGTTTTTGAAATGTGGGGGATTAAAATTTTGGAAGACTTTATTCTAAGTCTTAGGCTGGTTATTTCTACACCTGGCGACAGTGATTACCTCCAATGCATTTATGAACAAAGGCACAGAAAACATCTCCTGCTCAATATCACAGACCCCAGAAGAAAGAAAAAAACAAACAATGATGTTACAAGTCTCCATGGGGTGAGATTGCAAAGTCAGGGCTCCTTATCCAGACCTGTCTGTTTTAATGGCATCAAAGAAAACACAGCAAGCATTTCTGCTAACAAGAGTATATGAAAATCCAGGTTTTTTTTTTTAATTAAGAAACTATATAAGAGAAAAGAAAACACATACACACACAAAACCTCGTACGTGAGCTTTTGCTGCTAGCCGTGGTGTTTATAAGCCCCAAAAGGTGGAAAGAGCCCGATGCCCATCCGTGGGTGAATGGATACACCGAATGTGGTCCGTCCACACAACGCAACATTATTCAGCCGTAAAAAAGAATGGAGCGCTGGCCCGTGCTACGTGGACTCTGAAAACATTACGCTCCATGAAAGGAGCCGGACAGAAACGAGCACATATCAGATGATTCCATTCGGGTGAAATGCCCAGAACAGGGAAACCTAGAGACAGAAAAGAGATTGGTGGTTGCTGAGGGCCGGGGCACGGAGGCTGAGGGCTGGAGCGAATGACAGCTTCTTTCTGAGATGATGCCAATAGGTAAAATTGACCGTTGGTGGCTGTCCTGCATATCTGTGAATACACCAGAAACCCACCGAATTGTACACTTCAAATGGGTGAATGGTACGGCACGTGAATGACATCTTCATAAAGGTGTTTTTAAAAAGCGTGGGAGCTGGGCCTGCAGGCAGTTAACAGCGAAAGGTCCCGGCATCACTGGAAGGGAGTCTGGAGCTCAGTATTCGAGGCGGTTTATGGAGCCATTACCCTAGATTAGGAAGTGGCTCTTTTAACGACTTAAGTGTTAAAGCCACCGTCTCTGCCAAGATCATTTTGTAGTGTAATTAGGACTGCGGTGTTCCAATAATCAGGGCAAAGAAATGAGCCCAGGGTTTGATTTAAACAGTGACTTTCAGAAGTCACAGCAAAACAAGCACTGACCAGCGTCACGGCAAGACTGTTTATCGGGGCGTGTTGCGTAACCGGACACAGTAACTTCTATTTTCGGAACACAAATATCTTGCCATTTATTCCTGGAAGCTACTGCTGTATCAGCCGGTCACGTCTTAAATGAGAAGGATGGTCACATAAGGAAGGGTGTGAGGGGGAGAGGGAGAGAGAGACTGTTGAGCGTGGCTCTTTCGCTTAGAGTTCTAGAGTAAATTGCAAGTTCGATTAAAACGCACTGAAAGGCCATTCGCGTAAGGAAGTTCATTCAGTTCCAACGGATATTCTACATTACTGAACACAGAACAAGGCGGTGGAAACCTCTGATCTTCTCAACTGGAAGCTGAATGCATTGCCTTTAGTTGTATGTAATAAAAACCTCAGGGTCCTACTTACGTGCCCCAAACATATGCCCCCATGCCTGCACATGCTTATTTACTTGCTTCCCCTAATGCGGATAGGGCAGAAGGACAATAAGGTCTAACATTTCTGTATTTCTGACCGTAGCCCTCAGCGATGCCAGCCTCCCGGCCTCCTTGCTGAAAGTGGTCACGAGGGTCCCAACGGCCCCGTGTGGGAAGCCTGCCAGCTACCATTAACTTATTTTGCAAACCTGCATCTTCTATTTTCCGTACTTTAGAAGAGGTGAACGTAAACTCGTTTTTTTAAGTAACAAACAGGCTTTCATGAGCATGTTAATGCAGTAAGATTCAAACAGAAAGAGAAATTTCCCACAGAACTAGACTTGTACCTGCACTCTGGTGTCCTCGCTCTAAGCGAACACACTCGCGCTGCACACGGAATTATCCCTGGGCCACGCACACGCTCGTCTTCCAAGCGGAACCCTGCTGTCCCTGTGATGGGGGCCGAGCCGTGAGAGCCGCAGACCTGGCCCCAGCGGGCTCTCGGCGCCGGAGAAACCAATCAGGCTACGTCTGTGGACTCCATTAAGAGACTGAGAATGTCTGGAGAACTTCACGAGTACAGGTGGTGATAGGTCCGATCACCAGGGGTGATAAGATCAAGTCCTCCCTCCATCAAGGGTCTGAACGTGACGTTGGCTGCAAAGGCACATTGAGGAGAAATATTCTTTTTCAGGCCACAGACCTCTCTTGTTTCGTAACTGACGATAAAATCAAGGCAGCGTCTAGTTAGATGAAGATACAAATTATAAACATATTTTGAACCAAGTCTTTATGGACCTGACAGGTCACGTGGAGGCTGGGTCACCCAGGACAGATGTGCTCCGTTGGGTTTCTCCGTGTTGTTCGTGAAGCATCCTGGTGTTCTGAGCACTGTGGGAACTGTGACTTTAAAAAACCACACTCCGTCTCCTAGTAGAGTGCTATCATGTATGTTCACGAACAAAGACCAGAAAATCAAAGACTGATTTTCTTTTTAAAACACTGAAGAGCTGGCAAGAAAGGCATGAAATGCAATGTTCCTAAACTGAGTAACTAAATACTTTGCATTCGAACCATCAAACGAGAAGAGTCTGTGCATTAAACACGGCTCGTCAAAAGGAAGAATCATACACTCTTGGAATATTCTACAAATACCACATCACATTTCACCTTGAAATGCACTGCAATGAACCGTTTTTTAAAACACTGTAATTGTGACAAAGTAGAATAGAAGGACAAAAAAAGGATTTTGCATTCAATTTATTTGGTGTGTGGGTGGCAGCCACAAGAGCCCTTTTATTAATTCAATAGAAAAAAAAATCTAAGACCCATGATTTTAGCGTCTCAGGAACAACGAGCCAGGACAGCCTAGACAATGAAGCGAACGTGGCCATCAGCGTCACTGGGTGTCCCTTAGACACATGTGCTTTCACGGAGGCCTTACTTCATAGAAAGACAAGGACATACATTCGATCATGCCATTTCCTCTCATTGTTTCCTGCCCTGAGATGAGCCTGGGCTGGGGCCACTGCCCAGAAAGCCAAGAGCTCCCAGGAGCTGTGGTGTCTGAGGGCATCCCTGGTTGGGGGTTCCACCACTCCCCTTTGAGAAGGCCAGCCGCTGCGTCCCCTGCCCCACTGAATCTGGCTCAAGTCTGGCCTCTTTCTTTTTTCTTCTTCTTCTTTTTTTAAGTTTGTTTATTTATTTTGAGAGAGACACAGATAGCATGAGCAGGGGAGGGGCAGAGACAGGGAGAGATTGAGAATCCCACGCAGGCTCCGTGCTGCCAGCACAGGGCCAGATGCAGGGCTCAAAGTCACAAACTAGGAGACCGTGACTTGGGCTGAAACCAAGAGTCGGACGCTTAACCGACTGAGCCACCCAGGCACCCCTGGTCTGGCCTCTTTCAACGCTCCTCAGGCACCAGGGGGAGGAGGTCTGGACAGTGAGGAGCCAGCTGGGGCCCTGGTCCCTCCTGGAGGCGGTGCTGGGATCCCCAGAGCGGTTGCTGTTGTACAAGTCCTCGCAAAGCCACTCCTGCAACCACGGGGGCTCTAAGCCTCCACCTGGGACCACATGCATGCAGAGTTCAGGGTTTCAGAAGCGGCTTCTGTAAATTCCACTCACTGAGTGTAAAATGGTGTCTCTAAATCGTAGCACAGAGCCTGGGGACAGCAGGGCCCCACAAGTGCGTGCAGAGCAGACAGGCGAGATGCCCAAATGCACACAAATGGCTCAGTGCTCGGGGCCAGCGGGGTGCCCACGGCACCTTTCACGGGTGAGGAAATGGGCTGAGAGTGGGTGCTGGCATCCGGGGCAAAACCCCAGAGACACACACAAGGGACCTGGCATTGGGGGTGGGGTGCTGCATGAGCACAGTGACACAGAGTAGCTGCAAGAGGAGGTCTGGGAGAAGCCAGAGACTAGACAGCAGGTGCGAGGCGGCCTGGCCGGGCCCCGGGGGCAGGAGAGGACGACCTGGCTGGAGGGAGAGCTGAGCCGGCAGGGCCCTCCTCAAACACATCGGAAAGCAACACCAGAGCTAGCCTTTACTTTTAAATCTGAAGACGCTGGTATTTTCTCACGTGTCTTAACGCAATTTCGAGGCAGGAGCACACGCCTCCCTGCCCTAATCCTACCACGCCGTGTGTAATTAATGTCATCACCCACTTGCCTTACTTGTTGACGTATGGCCCGTGTTTGGTTACACATGCCTCGTGCTCAAGTGTAATTTAGGGTGCATTAAATAACAGTCTGTTTTGCAAGGACCAATAGCCACAGAAACATTAAGAATGAACTTTATCTAGGTTTTTGCCTAACCATAGGACAATTAAAGTAATGCAGGTACCGGGTCACGGCTAGGAGACTAGGTTGGATGCATCTGACTGCGGAGCTGGGCTGAGCAGGAGGTGAGCTGGAGGCTGGTGATTAGTGTTCACGGCGTTTGGGGCTGGCGGGCTCGAAACACCCCCTACACACACACACACACACACACACACACACGGAAGACAACTTTTCACAAGCATATTCCAGCACATAAAATCTCCTGCTTCCAAATTTAAACGTTTAAAACCACACTGCCAAAGGAGTTAAGTGAGAAAAGACAGGAAATAACATTCTGACACCTGGATTTTTACATTTCGTTTCGTTAAAAGTACCGTAAGAGGGTTTTACGAAATATAAAGATGTTCTCCCTCTCTCTCTTTTTTTTCTTTCTGAGTGAGGAAAACTTTTAGAGTTTTATTCAGTGAGAATTTTTGGTAAACTTTCAGTTTTCACTGAGATAGAAAAAACTCAAAATTGCATCATTAGACTTGAAAAATACTTTTGCTGGTATAGAGTTCTAGGTTGACATTTATTTTCTTCTAGGTACATTAGAGAGTCTCCCACTGCTTCTGTCTTCCAGCTATCAGGTTAAAACCATCCCTTTTGCTCAGGCTTCTATACATATCCCACTCCATTTAGTGCTCCACAGTTTCATTTAAAATGTTGGATGACTGTGGCGCTTGGGTGGCTCAGTTGGTTAAGCATCTGGCTTTGGGTCAGGTCATGATCTCACGGTTCGTGAGTTCGAGTTCCTCTTTGGGTGAGGATGAGCCCTGCTTCCGGTGAGCCTCGCTTCTGTCTCTCCCACGAGGGATTCTCTCTCTCCCAATCTTTCTGCCCCTCACTCACTTGCGCCCTCTCTCTTTTTCTCTCTCAAAAAAAAATGTCAGATGACTAACTATATAAATATAGTCATATATGTATTTGTTATTTAAGGCCATCAGTGGGTTTCTGGAATCAGTGTTTTGTGTCTTTCCATAATTTAGGAACATATATTTTCCATATTTTTGTATCTTTGGACTACTTTCAAGTAACTTCTCCGTATCTAGCTTTTAATTCAATAATTTTTTCTTCAGCCGTATCTAACGTTTACTTCAACCTGTCAACTGAGTTTTACATTTTTCATTTAAAAAAATTGTATTTAACTTATTTCAAACCTTACTGTTTTTTATATTCTCTGTCCCTTGCTTATAATTTTTTTTTAAATTTTAACTTGTTCTATCGTTTTATTTTTTAAAATTTATATCCAAATTAGTTAGCATAGGGTGCAACAGTGATTTCGGGAGTAGATTCCTTAGTGCCCCTTCCCTATTGAGCCCATCCCTCCTCCCACAACCCCTCCAGTAACCTTCAGTTTGTTCTCCATATTTATGAGTCTCTTCTGTTTTGTCCCCCTCCCAGTTTTTATATTATTTTGGTTTCCTTTCCCTTATGTTCATCTGTTTTGTCTCTTAAAGTCCTCATATGAGTGAAGTCCTATGATTTTTGTCTTTCTCTGACTAATTTCACTGCGCATAATACCCTGCAGTTCCATCCACGTAGTTGCAAATGGCAAGATTTCATTCTTTTTGACTGCCGAGTAATACTGCATTGTATATATATGCCACATCTTCTTTATCCATTCACCCATCGATGGACATTTGGGCTCTTTCCATACTTTGGCTATTGTCGATAGTGCTGCTATAAACATTGGGGCGCACGTGTCCCTTCGAAACAGCACACCTGTATCCCGAGGATCAATGCCTAGTAGTGCGGTTGCTGGGTCGTAGGGTAGTTCTAGTTTTAGTTTTTTGAGGAACCCCCATCCTGTTTTCCAGAGGGGCTGCACCAGCCTGCATTCTCACGTTCTTTCTTAATAATAAAGCAGCACAGAGTTTTCATATGAAAGGACATGCTTTTCCCTGTCGGTATCAGAGACAAATATGCCTTCAAAGATTAAGTTCCTCAGTGGCGTCCCTGAGCTCACCTGGCCTGGACTGTGACACGGGGTTCAGCCAGCCTTGTGTGAGCTGCCAGAACGGCAAGGGACTGAGTCACTGGGGGTGATGACAGCCACTCAGCACCCAAAGCGGCCTCAGCCCCAGCACGGCCGGCTCCGGGAAACGTGGCTCGTCACCTGTCCCAGAGGCCCCCCGCCCCCTGCCGTCTAACACCCTCCACGTCACTGATGATTCACGAACAAGTATGTGCTCGGCCCCACCCGAGACCATGTTTTCGGTCACAGGTAAACCCCAAAGAGAGCTTAAAAACCGCTTCACACAGATCACACTCATCACAAGCTCAAAAGCCTTCTCGATTGAAACACACACACACGGAATGAAAGGAGCTGCGCTTCTGCTCGCTCCGTGCTCCCTTTGACGCTAGGGCAAGATTTCGGACTCCCCTTCCTCCCCGTCCGCACACGCACAATAACAGAGCGCCACAGACGCAGCGACAGAGCCATTAGGGAAGATCAGCCAGTGAAGTAAGAGAGCTCGGTGCATCCAGCTGGAAACAAGACGGCAAACAGGCCTGTCTCACAGTAGCACCGGCCGCCTCGTCTCAGGCCCCCAGCTGCTCGAGGGCCAAGGACATAAGTCCGGGACGGGAGACAGAAGACAGGTTTGCGGGCCGGGCGAACACGGAGGACATGTGACATCTGGTGCGTGTTCTGTCCCGTCCGTAGTGTTACGCAATTATTTTACTGGCGCCTGATTTCACTTTAATAACCAGTGTTAATATATCACTTACATCTAACAACCGCTCGGCTCTCAAGTTAGCAGCTTGCGAACTGGGTCACAGTTTCTGATAAAAACCAGCTTTGCCCACGAACTTGCAGACCTCGGAAACCCTACGGTAGCACGCGAGGACACGGAACATGAGCGTCGCACGGGTGTCCCGGCCATGGGGTTTTCAAGCCCCAAACCAGACGCTGGAGCCCTCGGGGTCCCGAGCCCGGAGACCGTCGGGAGCCCTTCCCAACCGCAGGCCCAGGATCCCGAGGCCTTGGCTTCGAAGGAGGAGCGGGCATGGAAGGGGTCCCCCCAGGGTGGAGGGTGGCCGGCTCCGAGCCACGGGGGCGCCGGGCAGGGGGCAGGACGGGACAGCCTGCGGGCTGACGGTCCACAGGCCGGCTGCTGACAGCTCGGCTCGTGGGTTTACGCGGCCTGGGGCACCGCGTCACAATCAGCCCGGCGCTATTTTTACTAAGGGTTGTTGAGGGGTGGCTGTGTCACTAATTACACCTTCTGTCTTCGGTAATTACACGGGTGTTTGTCCACTCACTGCCGCGCGACCCGCAAAGGTGTGAGCGTTCTTGCGTCAGTTGACGAAACAAGTGCCTGCTTCTGACCCTTCGACGGCAGAGTCAACCTTAGGGTCGTGTTTCTATGCAAATCGGTGATAAGGGACTTTCTCTTTGAGTCCGTCCTACAGGCAGGAGCACTGCTGACTCAACACGTTCTAGAATCTGCTGTAAACACTTAGTAAGACGATTCTGTAATGTTGGTAAAAAAGCTCTGTATCTCGGACACAGCACCGACATGCCCACCAGTGGGCACTGCGGCCTTTCCCTGCGGGGCACAAACACCTGCCCTCTGGGTTGGGAGCCCCCCCCCCCCAACCCCCCAGAGCTGGCTCTGGTCCCCAGCACGAGCGTGACTTTACAAAACCCAACGGCAGGAAGATGGTTCGCGTGACATTCTCTGGCTTGTGCTCAAGTCAGATGCGGACTCACCGTGAGTTTTCCAGAACTGTAATGAGAAGGTTATTGACTATTCACAGATTTTGGAAGGCTTCTTTCAAAGGGCATGTCTCTCATATTATTGTATTTCTCTCTTTTTCGGCGCTCACTGAAGTTCTCTGGAAGCAAGCAGGAGGGTGGACTCGAGTGTGCATTGAACCCCGAAACAGCCTGTGTCAACAGACGCTGTTGGAACGATCACGTGCCTGAATTCTGACCCGGGCGGCCCGCCTTGGAGCGAGACGGAGACAGAGCCACATGCTGTGGGCCTTCCGGGCTGCGGGGGGCAAGAACACCTTCTTTCTCTCTCTCTCTCTCTCTCTCTCTCTCTTTTTTTTATGTTTATTCATTTTTGAGAGAGAGCGAGAGCAGGGGGGTAGGGCAGAGACAGAGAGAATCCCAGGCAAGCTCTGTGCCGTCAGGGTGAAGCCCGGCACGGGGCTCAAACTCACAAGCTGTGAGACCATGACCTGAGCTGAAGTCACATGCTCCACTGGCTGAGCCCCCCAGGCGCCCCGAGACCTCTTTCTCACCATCGGAGGCTGTAGGGCACCAGCATCACCCTCGGTAGTTTCTGGTACTTCTAACTGTGTTTGTGTCGTTCACGGGATTTTGCCTTCTGCCTTCACCATTAACCTTTGCACGAAACTATATGACTTTGACAGAGACCAGAATTCTTTTCGCTGACAGAAAGGTGCTGATGCTTATCTGACAGGGTTCCAGGTACCCTGAGGATTAGGGTGACGGGGACGGAACATCCAGTGGGGCCGTGCCGCACCTCCAAACTTAGACCATTTAAGTCTAAGTGATTTAAAAATAAATAACATTTCAAATGTGGCTCTTGGGTCAAGCTAGCCGCACATCATGTGCTTCTGGGCCACATGCGTCTGAGAGACAGTTGAACGTTCCACCGTCGGCGTCGGGAGGAATCCTTTACAGGGGTGTGTGTGTGTGTGTGTGTGAGACAGAGACGCAGAGACAGAGACCAGGACTGACAGAGAACGAGCTCTGAGGTGCTGCTGAGGGTAAGGCACAGCGGAAGTCCCTACCTCGCCGTCTAAGAATTTACTAGATGTTGTCTAGATGTGTCCGTGTTTCAGACCATCAAACTATTTGGTACGTGCCTGTAAGGAAACACCTTCTGCTTTTCAGTTCCCCAGGCTTTCTTTTTTTTTGTTTTTTATTTTTTTTAATATTTTTTAACGTTTATTCACTTTTTGAGAGGCAGAGAGAGTGTGTGGGCAAGGCAGGAGCAGAGAGAGAGGGAAACACAGAATCTGAAGCAGGCTCCAGGCTCCGAGCTGTCAGCACAGAGCCCGACGTGGGGCTCGAACTCACGGACCGCAAGATCATGACCTGAGCCGAAGTCAGATGCCTAACCAACTGAGCCACCCAGGCACCCCTTCAGTTCCTGAAGCTTTTAAACATATGATTAACACAAGAATTATCTGGGTTCTCAAAGTTTCCTTTAGGTGATGTGCCTCGAAACTAGACATTATGCATTTATGGCTCTAACAATTGCCAACGCACTGCAGTCAAATCAGGAAGGGAAGTATTTCCGGGTGAATTCCGTGCTCAGTCAGTCTCACGAGGCTGCTGGCTGGAGCCTGGGCGGCTGCAGGGAGTACAGGCGCCCGGCCCGGGGCTCGCAGGCTGGCGACCCCGGGGGAGCCCGGGCGACCTGGAGCTGGTGGTGGGAGGGGTGCACTGGCCACACTCACCCACAGACTGTGCCGTCAGGACCCCCTCAGAAGCAGCGCCAGGGAGAGAGGGGGCCTGGGGACACATCCACGAGCAGAGCTGGCCCAGGTCAGGACCCTGTTGAACTTGACTTCCATGTGGGGAGGAGAGAGGATTAGCTCGAACCAATGATGGTTTCAAACAGAACTCCTTCTCACCCTTGAGCATGGTACAGCCAGAACGGAGTGTTCCAAACAGGCCGGGCAACCTAACAGCATCCATCCCATACCTGGGATGAGAACTTGCTGGACCCAGGGCTCCATGGAGGCGTGGCCTTGAGGAACCAGCCAGCAGGCGGACATGGTCTGCCCCTCGTACAGCTGGGATGTCGGTGGTTTCAAAGGAAACGTACACTCCCGTCAGAGGGAAAGACGGTCCGCACGTTGCTGGGTCTATTTGTACATCTGCAAACTGGTGTCTCTTTTCTCAGAGCATCCTTCGAATGGTCTCTGGAGAGTCTCATCAAGGAAGCGGGTTTTAATGATCATTAAATACGCGAATGAACTTTTCAGGGATGTGAACGCCCCCGGAGAGGCAACGTGCATGGGCTGGTGCCTGGCACGCACTCGGCTTTGAACAACAGCCCAGATAATCCGTTTAATTGGAAATACCAAACTACGAAGTTACTCCCCACTGTAAAACTTAGATGTGAATGTTTGCAAGCTCTCAGATTTTGTTTTTCAGTGTGGTCTATTTTTCCTTAGGCTGATTAAACAGAAACCTCCAGAAACATGGCCAGGCACCTGTGGAGAAAGTGTGTGAGGCCAGATACGACCACGAGGAGGAGTCCAGGCCACCCCCAGATGAAAGCAGGTTTTCAGGACTGTTGTCCTTGGCTAGGATTTCAACATTTTAACTCATCACTTGACTTCACTCATTTTGGAAAAAGGAGAAAATATGTCAACGCAGACTACTGGTTGTCTTTATTTTTCACATTTCCAGTAGGAATGATTCTGACGAGTGACACCCTCTACTTTCACGGGAGAAGAAAGAAATCAGGGGATTTTAAGGGCTCCTTTTTTTAAAGTTCATTCCCAAGGAAACTGATGTCAGTGTTCAAAAACAGAGACAGACAAAACAGACAAAGCTGAGAATTCAGATGTTAAGAAATAGTTCAAGGGCACTGGAAATCCTAATTCCTTAAGGTAGGTAGGAAATTGGGAAATGGGGAAATGCAGGGTCCCACGCCGAGTGGGATACAAACCCAGGGCAGCCTAAGCAACATACGTGGTCTCTGCCTGGAGTGCCTGAGGTGTATGCACCCTAACCTCAGGGCCCGTCATCTGTGAACCCTCTGCTCAGGGCCTGTGGCATAAAGACCATGTCCCAAGTGCCCGTCATGTACGGACCCTCTGCTCGGGGCCTGTTGTATACGCAGCTCCTCCCAAGGAACAGTTGGTCTGACACCTTCTATTCAAGCCGACGAAAGGTAAGGAATCCCTGTAGTAGCCAGTGAGCCAAATGTCTCCTCTCCCTGTGCAGGTGTCCTGCCCCGTTTCCCCAGGGCCATCGGCCAGGTGCAGCCTCCCCAAAGGCAGGGGAGTCTATTTTTAGCTTGTGGAACCAGTTTTCCCCGGAGCCTCTGTGGGAGGGGCCTGCTGAGAACCCTGTGAGTCTGGCCTGGAGCCGGGAGTTGGGGGGGGGGGGTTCAGTAGCAAACGTGGGCGCCCTCTGGGTCATCCAGGGCGGCTGGGACATTTTGGTTCTACCAAGTCACCTTGCTAGACAGGGAGCGACTGATAAAGAGCTGATAAGTTAGTGAGCTGGCGCTATCTGGAAATCAAATTCTACCACAACTCTTAAAAACACGGGGCATCAAAGGCAAAATAAGGGTTTCTTCATTTCTGGGAACGGGAAGGAATCACGGAAACGTTCTGTTCCCGTGGTTCCTCCCGGGGCTGGGGTCTTTGTCCCTCACACTCACCATGGGGTGTTCTGCTCTGTGCTGGGGCCACGGGCACAGGGCTGTCAGCCACCTTGCTACGCGGCCGTGCGTCCCGCCCCAGCGGTTACCAGCAATGCCAGGGTGGAAAGGGGGGCCTTTCCTTTCACCTTTGGAGAAACTCCAGAGTAATCCCTTCCGTACGCTCCTCCCTCCTGCATCTAACACATCTTCTTTAGGAGGAGAGAGAAGCCAGTAAGAAGGCACAAGGTGCTGAGTCACGGGCAGACACCCGAGAGCTGGAGACTGGAAGGTCCCGGCAGGAAGCGACTATGTCTCCTTCCCCAGCGCTGGACAGAGGGCCCGGCCGGACCAGGAAGCTGTGCAAACAACCAATGCCAAGACCCTCGTGCACGGCACGATGCGGGAGGTGAGGGGTGGACAGGCCAGAGGAGGAGGCCAGGGTTTGGGGGGGAAGGGAAGGGACTCTGCCTTGCAGCTGCCCCCCACTAACAGGTCAGCCCAGCACCCTGCCACGACAGAAGCTTTCCTTCCACTCTCCCGTGAGTCAAAACACGCCTCACAGGATTACATGCAGAAACACACAGAATGGGCAACAGTATGGCAGGAGCTCGTGTACTTGTTTTCTGTCCTGGTACAAGTTTACGTGCCGTGTAACATCTCTGGCACTCGCTCTGAAAGGCATCAAACATTTTCTGTCCAGTTACAAAACAGTTTTTTTACAAAGAGCTTTTACACCTAACAACACCTGCAGGAACCAGTGTCCGTAAATTTCCAATGTTGCAAACCATCCAAACGTTACACATCAGATGTCAGGAGACAAGAGCCTCAAGTGTAGGCTTTACTGGCGCTCAACAACCTTACTTAGGTAGAAGTAACAAATTAAGACCATGTCTCTGGGTTTTATGAGGTCCAACGACAGGAAAGAAACTGAGAGCCACAGAGTGGCATTTAGAACAGGAGTCACAAATCTGTCCCTACAAGACTTGCGCTCCCGCGGCCCTGACAGGCCAGAGCTCCGCCTAGGGCCCCTCTCCACTTTCACCTCTGGGGGAGACTCTGCCCTGGGTCAGAGGGCACCCCGGTCCCCGAATCTCCAGGCTCCACGGTAACCCGGCACAGAGCTCAACCCCTCTGCCCATTATGACAATGAGATTATCACTAGAATGGTTTGACCTTTAAAAATTAACAAGTCAGTCCCCGTTCAGTATTTACTGGAATCGTTGAAGTATTCATAAAATTTTTCCCTTTCGGCGGGAAAGGGAGGATTCCAAACCCATAGCAACGTCACAGACACGTAACTCCCTTCCCGCTCACCTTGGGCCTGAAATCGTGAGTCAAGAAACTAGATGATGCTGTTTGCAACTTCAGCTGAGGTAAAACATGGGTAAGAACAGGGTGTTCTCACTCATTCCTTTGCAGGGGAAGACCTGAAAGCAAATTCCGGAACATGTCGCAGTCGGCGGATACAGAAATGGGGTCCAAGCACCGAGCAGGAAGGACCCAGTGCTGCTGGGTGGGTTGTTATCATACAAAGACTGTGCTACGCAACACGACAAGGGGGTGGGCCTCCACTCAGTTCGGTCCCACGTGGCGCTGGGGGCACCCCGGCCTCAGTGCCAGGACGTTGTGAACTGCCATCTGTCTGTGGCTGTAACACTTGTCAGGTTCCGTGGAGTTAGGCACCAAGGACAAGGAGTGATTTCCCTTGCCTGCCCCCCACGGGTCAGGGGAGATTCAGCACGTCTCACCCCATGTCAGCCCCTTTTCCTCATCTGAAATGACCCTTCGGTGGTGGAGAAAAAGCCCCGGCCAGAGCGTGAGGCCACCAGGAGCCTGGTGGGTGGCAGACGTCGTGTGGGACATACAGAGGAGACTCCTTCAGACTCCCTGGAAGGAATCGGACCATTCTTATTGGCCCTTTCCCCTCTGGCGCGTCTGTACTTTCCAAGGGCGGCACAGCGATGGTGTGGGACGGGAGGGAGGGGGGTGTCACTGGCAAGGTCGTGGGCCTGGGGTCCTGGCCGAGGCGTGCGGGGTTCGGTCTGTCTGCCCTAGAGGTTTCTAAGGTAGGGGGTAACAATCCACCAGCTGTACCAGGAGCTCTGGCAGCCACCGTGTGCATCGGGAGGGTCGTGTTTAAGGACAAAACCAAACGCTGTTGGAGGGATGCTCCGAGCCCGGCTCACTTCTTACCTTGTGGCCCTTCTCGGCGTTTAACTCCCGCTTTCCGGCGTGGTTTCCCATCCTGAGCCGGTGCGCTGGTCAGAAGCTAGAAGAAAAACAGAAGGCGTTAGCCTTAAGGCTGGGACTCCCAAAGTTTCCAATCCGAGCAACAGTCCTGTGACACGTGCTCTGTTCTGCCCATTTCTGAAAGGAGAAAATAAAAACCCCCAGACTTGAGGCATGGGAAGCCTCACCAGCGGGTGCCTCTGTTGGCCCCCGATCCCAAGCCAAACACTGGGAAGTGGGGCCCCTGCCCGTACCCACACTCTGTTCAGTCTCCAAGACTCTCCAGTGTGTTCTCATCTGTAGACAAAGAACCCGGGTCGAGAACACTCGTGGATGGTGTTGACCCGGCGACCCGCACACACTTGGGGGGCACGCCTCCCCCCACCCCAGGCGTGGTGAGACGCATTGACAGGCAGAACAGGGCAACCCTCCTGAAAACGAGAGGCGGTCCACTCGGGCTCACTGTTTGGGGAATCACGTGAGCACAGAAACCGCAAGATCAGACCAAGGACTGCTTATCAGACAAGTATCCCAAGAATTTGCAGCATTTGCAAGGAAGATAAAGTTGGATTAAAAAAAAAAAAAACTCTGTTCCCCATTTGTATTTTTAACATAAACTTCAGCAGCAAATTCATGATTTTCCCCCCCGGAAAGGATCAACACTGCAGAATGTAGCCAAACCCACTCTACACCAATTGTGTTTCCACCTTCACCCTTGGACGTGCACCGACCACCAGGACCACTCACTCCGTCGCTGTGAACCACCAATGGGCCGCAGGTGCTGGTATTTAGGGGCAGTTCTGAAATGTAACTTTCCACAAGGAACCCTTTTTAACGACTAAGAGAGAACCGACTCCCTGCTGAACGTGACACAGCTTTCCTTGAAAGGTAACAAAACGAACTGTCTTCTGAAAACGGGAAGGATTTCTAAAACGTTACACACGCCTGGATGAAAGGCAAGAGTTGCCCCCCCAAAAGGTGCTCCTCAGGAAAAAGGGGAATTAATTGCTTAAGATCTGAATTTTTCCAAAGCCTCCCATGGCTCTGGATGCCTCTCAGTGACCCTGAAGGATGCCCTTGCCTTTGTCCACAGGACCCCAACTGAGGGCAGGATGGGTGAGAAAGGGATTTTCAAGCGTCACCTCCCAGGGTGTGTGTGAGTACATGAGCCGTTACACAGCAGAGACGAGCAACAGCCAACCACGTGTGGACAGAACACCCTTCCCACCTCACGCTTTGTAAATAGAAACTGGGGCGGGTGATCCCATTTCCAGTGACGGCCCCGGGAAGAGAAAGATTCGGTGACGTGGCAATAATGAGTTCTGGCAAATCACAGACACAGCTCTGGCAGTGAGAAAACACCATAAGCTTAGAGGATTCAGGTGAATTCCTCATTTTTGATGCATGCGAGTGAAAGAAACCCCCAATATTTAAAAATACATGCTTTAAAAAAGTTTTTTAATGTTTATTTAGTTTTGAGAGACAGAGAGAGACAGAGCATGAGTGGGGATGGGGCAGAGAGGGAGACACAGAATCCGAAGCAGGTTCCAGGCTCCGAGCTGTCAGCACAGAGCCCGACGTGGGGCTTGAACCCACGAACCGAAGCCGGAGTCGGACGCTCAACCGACTGAGCCACTCAGGCGCCCCTAAAAATGCATGCTTTTAAAGATGCAAGTTTACCTTTGCAGATAATTTCAGCCTCTGGTGTGATTCTGTCATCTCTGTACTCATTCATTTAAATTGGATCACCACAGAACCCTCACGGGGAAAATGGAGGTTTGGGCACCCATAGTACTTTACTCAATAAGGGGAGAACTCGTTTTTGTCATCTGGGAGTCTGCTCAGTCGTCAGGGAACGTGAGTGGGTGTTCTCCCAGGAGACCTGGGTCTGAATGTGGATGTGAAGCAGCTGTTACTCTGAGGTTTGATTTCTCTTGGATTCCACGCAGGGTTTTAACTGAATACTGAGAACTTGTGAGATGAAGAGAGGACACAGAATAAAAACGCATTACACACTTGTGGATCTCCCACTCTCTTTTAGAAATAAGAATTGACTATTCAAAACTAAACGCAGGCAGTAACAAATATTGTTCAAAGTCCATGATACCCAAAGCAATCTACACATTGAATGTAATCCCTATCAAAACACCAAAGCATTTTTCACAGAACTAGAACAAACAATTCTAAAATTCATATGGAACCACAAAAGACTCTGAAGAGCCAAAGCAATCTTGAAGAAGAAGAACAAAACTAAAGGTATCACAATCCCAGATTTCAAGATACGCCACAAAGCTGCAGTAATCAAAACAGTATGGTACTGACACAAAAACAGACAATGGAACAGAATAGAGATCCCAGAAATAAAACCACGATGATATGATCAATTAATCTTGACAAAGGAAGCAAGAATATGTAATGGGAAAAAGACAGCCTCTTCGATAAATGGTGTTGAGAAAACTGGACAGCTAGATGCACAAGAATGAAACTGGACCACTTTCATACACCAACACAAACATAAACTCATAATGAATTAAAGACCTAAATGCGAGACCTGAAACCACACAAATCTTAGAAGAGAACACAGGCAGTAATTTCTCTGACATCTGCCATAGCACCACATTTGTGTCCTATGACAAGGAAAACAAAAGCAAAACTAAACTCTTGGAACTACATTAAAACAAAAAGCTTCTGAACATCAAAGGAAAGAATCAATAACACTAGAAGACGACCTATAGAATACATTTGCAAATGACATATCTGACAAAGGGTTAGTATCTAAAATATGTAAAGTACTGATACAACTCAACACCAAAAGAACAAATAATCCAGTGCAGAAATGGGCAGAAGACATGAATAGACACTTTTCCAAAGAAGACATCCAGATGGCTAACAGACACATGAAAAGATGCTCAGCGTCACTCACCATCAGGGAAATACCAAACAAACCCACAATGAGATATCACCTCACACCTGTCAGAACGGCTAAAACAAACAAACAAAACAAGAAATAACAAGTGTTGGCAAGGATGCAGAGAAAGAGGATCTCTTTTGCACTGCTGGTGGGAATGCAAACTGGTGCAGCCACTGTGGAGAACAGTGTGGAGGTTCCTCAAAAAGTTAAAAATAGAACTACCCTATAATCCCGCAATCGTACTACTGGGTATTTACCCAAAGAATATGAAAACGCTATTTTGAAGGTATACACGCCCCCATGTTTACTGCATTATTTACAATAGCCCACGTGTCCATTGATACATGAATGAATAAAGAAGATGTAGTGTGTGTGTGTGTGTGTGTGTGTGTGTGTGTGCGTGCGCGCGCGCACGTACAGTGGAATATTAACCATAAAAAAGAATGAAATATTGCCATTTGCAACCATGTGGATGGGACTGGAGAGTATTATGCTCAATGAAATAAGTCAGTCAGAGAAAGACAAATACCATATGATTTCACTCAGGTGTGGAATTCGACAAACAAAACAAAGCAACAAAGAAAAAAAAAAGAGAAACAGACCAAGAAACAGGCTCTTTCTACAGAGAATACACTGATGGGCCCCAGAGGGGAGGTGGGGGGTGGGTGGGTGAAACAGGTGAAGGGGAAAAAAGTGAAACACAGGCAAAAGCAGTAACTGGAAGTCGGCAACTTGGACTTCCGGGGTCTTCTGTCTGAATGTAACGAGCGATGTTCCGTGTTCTCACCTGGGCACCCTGCTCTCCAGCCCCTACCCCCTGGTGCCCACCGCCTCCCTCACCGTCGCCCTGGCTGGCATTTGGGCAACTCCGGAGAGGTGTTCCGTCCTTCCAGAAGACAAAGCTCTAAGGATTTAACCTAAATCAGAACAGCGTGGGGTATAAATAGCTGGGGGTTGCTTGTGGGCAAACGCAGAGCAATGTTTGGACAGAGGGCCTTTGAGGTGCGGCTGAAACCCAATGATTGACCCCTCCCCCCCACCGTGGCTGAAACCCAGTGACCAATCTCCACCCCCCCCACCCCCCCGCCACCGACATACACACCGCGGCTGAAACCCAGTGACCGATCTCTCCCCAGCTGCGAAAGTAATGCTTTTTCCAAGCTGGTCTGTCCTGATCAAAACTTCATCACACTTCCAAGCAAAACTTCAGGCTGTACTTGGGAATCCCATTCCCAAAATATTTAATCAATATTCAGAAAGCTCAAGACCACCGGACCCGGGATAGACGGAAGTAACGCAAGTCCAGGTAAGACTTTTGAAGGCATACAAAAACCAGGTAGCTCTGACTGGCCTCTCAGATTCACCGAAGGAGAACTTACTTTATACGTATCATTTCGAGCGTGCAGATTCCAGCCCTAAATGCGCAACATGCAAACTGGGCGGGGAGAGAAAGACCGGGCATATGAGTGACAAGTAGCATCCGATCTTCATCTCAGATTAGGGCCTCGTCGCAGGCCAACGCCTTCCAAGGCACCTGTGGTGCTTGAGGGGCATCTTGTAGGACCTCGGGCAAACCACAGCGCGCCCACGAGTGACGGCCTGACCGCCAAGGGGGGGTCACAGGGGACTCACCGCCAGCCGCCAGCCTCCCGAACCCGCTGTGGACACAGGTGGGAGACTGGCAGGGCGTCTTTGGGCCACGTCATTTTTGCCATTAAGTGACTCGAGAGAGCAGGATTCTGGCGAACGTGTGGGGTGCTGCAAGGAAGCCCGCGGAGCGTGAGGCATCGCGGGTAATTCATCAAGCTTCTTGTACAACAGTGGCAAGAGGGAGGTGGGGGAGGGGAGGGCGAATGGCCTCTGGCTGTGGCCGGCTGCCACCCTCTCCTTAGAGGGAAGTCCAGGTCCAGAGGACACTCCTAGTCAGCGCCGGGGGTTTCTGGAACCTTCTATAATGCCCGCATGGTTACCCACACTGGTGTGAGCTGGGGGGGGGGAGGGGGAGCTAGAAGTGAGCATAAGCCTCACACGTGAGTGATCCAGTCTTACTGGAAAGCAACCCAGCCGTTGGGCCTTCGTGGTTTATAGTTCGCCCCTCATGCAGCCGGGACCCACGGCACCTCGGAGGGCACCCTGAAGGCACCCACAGGGACCGAATCCCCGGGGGTGTCTGGGTGCACCTGCACAGGAGGCTGACGTGCGCAGGGATGCGGAGGCACCACACTTCCAGCTGCTCTCACTCTGTGAAGGGCACACGCGGCAGGTCGGAGCCGGGCTCCAGGGCAGGCTGTGCTGGGTGACATGGGGCAGCTGGCTCCACCTCTCTGGGCCTCGGCTTCCTTTCAAGTGGAGGGAAGAAAAGCCCTCTCACTGCCCAGTGGTGAGAACGAGGCACCCCGTGGGGGGCTCTAGGCACCCTGGCTTCCGTCCCTCCGTCCCTCCATCCTCCCAGCAGGTGCATGGGAGCACGTGCTGGGGGGTAAACAGCTGCAGCCACCATCGCTGACTGCGTGTGTACCTCAGAGACCTTTCCAGGGGCTCCCCCAGGCGGGGGCATCCCCTCAGGCTGACAAGGTCAAGGGAAGGGAAGGGGGCAGGGACAGCAGCGGCCCTTGAGAAGCCCAGAAGCGACACCAAACAAGGAGCCCGTAAGGAGAGCTCCCCTGAACCACAGAGCAGCCCAGCACGGCAAGTTAACTGAGCACTTCTGCTGGTTCGAGACTGTAGTCACCATGCAGGCGACAAAGGAGACTGCGAGCAGGGGACTCCAGAGACAGCGGTTCCCCTATGGAAGAGCCTTCGGAAACGGAACGCTAACTGGCTGTGTCTGAGGCACCGCCACGAGCGTTTTTACAGGCAATGGGCTAACGTTATTGTGACACAGAGAAGGTCTCCATACCGGTCTTCCCAGAAATCACCCAGACCCTCTTACGTGCGCCCAAACCTCCCAGAATGCGGGGACTGAGCCTGGAGCTGCCCACGAAGCTGGGAGTGGCCGTGCGGGGTCAGGGAGACGGGGGCAGCTGGTCTGCTACTGTCCCTCACGGTGACTTTGGGCTCAAGGCATCCGCCTTGTAGGTTATGCAATTACAGGAAGAGCCCTGTAAGCTTTGTTCCCATTTCACAGCTGAGAAAGTGAAGTTCAGAAGACTGAATCTAGCTTTGAGGGTACTGTGCTTTTAGGAAAGTATTTTAAGTAAAACTAGGGATTGTTTTAACATACTATAAATATGTCTTATGTGGAATAAACCATTACAGTAGGTCTAAGCATCGTACATTTCTAAATTATTAATTGGCACAACAAAAGTAAGTAAGACCTTACTCTAGCAAGTAGCCTTGAAAACAATACGAACTTACAGGAACCCATTCCTTTAAACACCTGTATGGGGGGCGGGGTACACACGTTTAACAACGGGAAGGGCAGAGGCTTTCTTAAATCCCTACCGGGTATCTTACAAGAATAACTGGTGAGAAGTGCATGTGAGAAATTATTTGGGTTTTAATTCCCTGCCTGCCAATAGTTGTTACCTGTAGAGCTTCCTTAGCAAGTTTGATTTCTCTCGGCTTCTGGTTTTCCCTTGGGATCGGACACCTGTAGCAATGTGCTGTGGAGGGTTCAGTAACGTGATGGACCGACAGCCACGGCCCTGACCACACATCAGGAAGAGAACTGCCCTCTCCCCCTCTTACAGAATGGCTGGTATGTCACATAAGGTGCCGAATCCAGAGTGAGACAGACAGGGAGTTAATTAGGACCCCAAAGAGCCTATCTGCCACACATGTCTTAACTGGAAAAGTTCAACTTTCCTGTAATAATATTTCTTTAAAATAAATAATTGCTTCGTGATCAGTGTCGAGCCAGAGGGCGATGTGCCTTTGTCATCGGTCTCTGGTGCGACTGTTCACGTGTGCTGTTTCAGAGCAATGTTTTCCCCGTCCTGGGTGCACTTGCGGGAGTGTGGGCGGGGCCAGTAAGAAGCGCAGTGGCAGGGCACTGGGGGGTGCCGGGAGGGACGGGCTGGGGTCTGCACTGACCACAGAGACGGGTCCAGGCGTAGAGCCCACAGAGAATTTGCTAAAATCTACCCCCTAGGATCCCTGAGAGTCACTGCCAGCCGAGAGGAGCATTAACGTGTACTTACAGCAGCAGGATGTAAAATCCCACCGGGCTGGGAACTTCTGCTTTCTTTCATTTTTTAAATCACGAAGGCAATGTTTTCACAAGTCCATGTACTTTGTCATTAACCATTAACGGGAATTTTGCTTTTTACTAGACTTTAAAAGGTCAACAGACTTCACTGTCACTACTACAGTTCCTACTTCATCTGGGCCCTGGGTCCGAACGGCCCCCGCACCTCGTTACTGGGGTCCAGTAGCCAGTACCCAGGAGATGCCCTGTGGACACCTGCTGTGGGGCGGGGATCTGGGTCCTCGGGATGGAGTGTGTCAATCACGAGTATTGGAATCACCAGGTGCTCGTGTGTGTGCTGCTGGATTCTGGAGGTGGTCTGACTGTACATTCTAGAAGAATGCAAAGTAGGAGGAGGATTGTGGATTTGCACAGAAGGGGTCTATTTGACCTCTGAATCGCGGGTTGAAGATGGAGAGGAAAACTGTAGAATTTAGACTGATAGGGTGTAGTCAGGGTAGCCCGGAAATGGGGTAACCTGAATAAAGGTAGTAAGACAGGAGGCTGTGAAACTGCCAAAGGGGCATCATCATTTCCTTTTTGGGAACGCGAACCACAGACAGAAGGACCCCCAGGAGAGCTGCAGGCTGACCCTCCCAAGGGAAGCACCCTCGCCGTATCTGCCCTGCGCGGGGAGACCGCTAACCTCAGAGATCCCAGCATTTCCCGACACCGTCCGCCCCAGTGGTGAGCGGGGCTCCAAACGCTCATCAGTCACACGAGACATGTCCATCAATACAGCGAACTGAACACGAAGAGGGAGTCGCCAGCCGTCCCGTCCACCCCGGGGAAGGCCGCACACCCTTGGTGAAATGCACCCAAAGCAAACAGGGTCTCGTTTGGTATTTTTCAATTGAAAGGTCTAAAGGCTTTCTAGTCAGGACGGGTAGCGTTTTAAGGATTTTGAGCCATCTCACAAAAGGAGACGTGGGAGGAAGGGAGGGTTTTCTTAAGTTCAGAAGCTCATTGTTCGGGATGAAAGCAGCGTTGAGGGAACAGACTCGGAGTCTGGGCCCCTGGTTGGCTGCGACCTGGCCCCCCGGCCTCGAGCAACTCACCTAACCTCAGCCTCGGCCCCCACTTGTAAAGGGGGCGGTGACACCTGCCTGACCCACCTGAGCAGGCGGCTGTGAGGTTCGGGTAACGCAGCCGCACCGTGACACGTGCAGGAAGCGGGAACGCGGGACTGTCTCCGCAGTAGGCAGCGCTGGGCAAAGACGCTGAAAAGGATTTGCGAGCCGTCGTCTCGGAAACCAAGCCGCGGTCAAAACCCTCGGATTCGACCCACGGGCACCGGTGAGCAGCCGCGACGCGGGCTCCGGGCTGGGCGTCCTCAAGCTCACGCCGGAGCGGCCGCGCTCTCCGTGGCGCAATTTTGAGCCTGGGGACACAGGCGTGAGGCTGAGCCGGGCTGTTCCACGCCCTGCACGTCCGCACCAGGCTCCGTCACGGCAAGCGGGCGCGTGCGGATCTGCGGCGTGAGCAGCACGGGGAGGGGAACACGGGGGGCATCTGGAAGTTGGGGGTTCTTTCCAGCACGTTGGGAAACGAGGCAAGGAGGACGCCAAGAGCGCTTCCGAAGGCCACTCGCGGGCTAGACCTCACGGCGGGCGTGGGGGTCCGGCAGCGAACAGCAGGTGACGTGCTCGTCAACCGCGGGAAAGCTTACGGGAGCCGAGGTGAGAATGGGGAGTCTGAAGCAATTTCCGGGGCAAGCACTTGAACGATTCGTACAGCAGAGATGAGAGCAAGCGTCTGGACGCTGGTGTGCGTGCGAACACACAGCCCCCAGGAGAAAGGAGGCAGGGAGGCCGAGGGAGGCTGACCAGGCTCGGTTTGAGTTTCCGACTCAACAGCACGCGGGCCTCGGAATGGCCCGGTGACACCCCCGTTTTCTCCCATTTCGTGTCACTGGAGGGAGAGTCCTCAGCGGTCCGGACCCCCTTCCCCCTCCCCTCCTGGCTGATGACTGGGTCTCGCCCCACGAGGCCCCTCCCCGGCCTGCTACTGCACACAGAGAAAAAAGTCTCCGGGCACAAACAGGCGGTAGGAAGCTGGCCTTGCCCCGTATCACAAGTCACGTTGAGACGGGCCTTGCCGACGCGTGGGGAGAGGATCGGATCGGGGCACCCCCTTCCCCCGGCAGGTGGGAAGTCTGGAGGCCCCGCAGCACCGCTGGCCCGACTCCGTCACCGCGAGCGAATGCTGGGCCTCGCTGCCCCTGTGAGGCTCCGTGTCAGGCAGGCAGCGCACAAGCTGTCCCAGCCAGGGGCCCAGCACCGGGACGAGGCAGGCGGGGGTTCAGAGCGGAGGTATCTAGAGCCTGAGTAACAGGGGTGGGCAGGGCATGCCCTTTCTTGCAGACGCTCCCCGCCTGGCGCTGAGGATTCTGGCCCACATGGCTCCAAACGCGTAAACCTGGGACGGTGAATGTTACTTCCCGGAGGTGCTTGGAAACAACTGGTTAATATTTTACAGGCACCTGAAGATACAAACCTTGGGTCAGAGGATAATCAACCCCCGCAGGGGCCTTGCCTTCCGGGACCGGCCCACGGGCATCCCCCTCCTCGGCCCCCGCGGGGAGTCACGCGTGCGACATCATCACAGGGGTGTTAGGCCACACGGCCCAGGGCGCCGGCCATCAGCCACACCTGCCCGGTCACCAGAGATCCGGGGGTGCCTCGTGACCCGGGGCACTGTCAGCGGCAGTGAGAAGAAACTCAGACGCTCTGGGCATTGCTCAGAGCCCGGGCCAGTGATCAAACGACAGAACGATGTGTGTTCGACTCAGTGCATCTCAACCCACCTCCACGACGACTCATACATTCCTTGACATCAGGCATGATGGCTCATGATCATTAAGCACAGGGAGGAAATGCGCCTGCTCGGGCAGTAGGTTTCTGTGTGGCCTGGGGCCAAAAGAGCATAGTCTGAGTCTTAACTAAGATAAAGCTGTGTTTCTTTCCGAAAACACAGAGAACATTCGGATCCTAGAGCTGTTGATCTAAAACCTCCAGATCCAAATCACCAACCCCTAAGTGGTCCCACAGAGACAGCAGATCTCACTGGCACCTTATCTTCACACAGGCACGCAGCACAGTACTGAGTGACTTCTTTCCAGAACCTTCCAGATTGCAATCAGGGAAAAGAATGCTACGCCTGGTCACCAACCCACCGTGGCCTGCAGGAGACCCGGCTCGGAGCCGTCTAGTGGTCCCGAGGCTCACCCGGGCGTGCCACAAGTTACTGGGTGAGTCTGCACTTCTCGAGACGCAATGGAGAGATCCAGGACGCTGCGGAGTGGTAATCGTATTTACAGAAATAGCAGGAAGACGCGTCGCGGGAGAGCAGGACGCAGCGACGGGGCTGTGGGTTTGGATCCAGGAGGCCGACAGCAGCCGTCATGACGGGGTGACGACGTGACAGGTGCTAGATGGACGCGTCAACGGTGTGGCTTCTTTGTGTTCCCCCTGCGCTGAGGGGGGGCTCTAACTGAGCTCTCGGTTTACAGAAGATGAGCCTCTGACGGTCCCTGAGTTCCGGCTCAAGCTCGGCCTCGAATGGACCCGGGCACCTGGGCACGGCCTCCAATTTCCTCTGAGAAAGGATTTCTCCATGCATTGAGTCTTGGCTTCATTAAGGACAAAAGCTCCATCCAAAGGTCAGAGGCGGCCCCTCTTCCTCCATCTCAGGCCTTTTAACGTATGCTCTCCTGGTACAAAACACATTAGCGACAACTTCACAAAGCCTTCCTTCCTCACCTCCTTCTGCCTAAAAACCACCGCAAAGCAACAGTAAATAATGAAGCTTGACACGACCACATCATGCAATGAAGTCTCTTTTCAAGCTGTTCCTGAAAAACGGCACTTAAAGGAATAATTACAGGGGCGCCTGGGGGGCTCAGTCAGTTGAGCCTCTGACTCTTGGTTTCAGCTCAGGTCACGATCTCCAGGTTCGTGGGTTTGAGTCCCGCCTTGGGCTCTGTGCCGACAGCCAGGAGCCTGCTTCAGATTCGTGTCTCCCTCTCCCTCTGCCCCTCACCCACTCATGCTGTCTCTCTCAAAAAGAAATAAACTTAAAAAAAATAAAGGAATAATTACATAACAGGCAATCAAGAGTGCAGGAAGCATATTGTGAACACAAGATTGCCGGAAGCTTGCATTCTGAACTTGAGCTTTTGAAGCAGTTTCTGCGCAGCATTTGGTTTCTAAGTGGTACCTTGAAGGCGTAGGAAGATCGATATCCTTTCAGAAGGCACTGATTTATTACTACCAGGTTGAGGCCTTATGATTTTCTTGTTCCATCAAAATCAAGATCGTCTGGGATGGCCTTTTGTAGGCTATAAAGTGCTTCCCTGGTGAACTGCTATAATACTATCATGAGGGGTCTTAACCCTTCATACTCCATACAAACCACAGCATTTCTTACTTGACCCCCATCCCAGATTCAGATGAAGGGCGGGGACATCTAAAGGCAGAGCGGAACCAGCTTACTTGAAAGAGCAAAGGAACGGGACATGTGGCAGAAAACAGGCTTGGGGCAGAAAACCCGGATTCTAATACCACCTGCCCGTGGCAGTGAGGCGGCCGTGGACGGGCCCCCTGGCCTCTCTGGGCCCCGTTTGCTGTGTTTCTGGAGAAACAAGGGGCTGGACAAGGCTGGCTCCAGACTCGGCAGCCGCTAATAGCGTTCAGATTCCACCAGGGCTGAGCACAGACTTCGCACTCCCTGTGTCTTTACAACTGGAGCGTTTCCTGACAAGGTTTAGGCAAAGCCGCCCACGCTGTGTCCGACTGCTGACGACAGCTGGCTTCCTGAAGCCAGAGGCCAAGTCCAGGATGAGATGCTATGAAAACTCACGACGTGAGCGTCTCCTTGGTGCTCGGTGCCAGAAGGAGCATCGGAGGAGCAGGGCGAAAAGAGCTGGACTGCGTCACGTGCCGACACGAGCGTGTACTCGCCCGTGCACGCCCATGCACGGTGCGTCCGTGCTGTCTCTCTCCCTCTTCTGAGATCCGGGGCGGTAGGAGGACACAGACGTGTTATCCCACCGGTCACTTTGAAGGTGGATCCTCAGACCTCACCTAACCTACTTGTGCCTGAGACCTTTCTAGAGCGAGACAGGGTCCACCTGGGAAAGAAAACCCCACAGGCTGTCGGAGGCCAGTTCCAGAGGCACACTGCTACCTTCCCAGCACCACAACGGTGACCAGGACGTCGTAGGTACTCGAAGATGTCCCCTCTCTCAATCACATGTGCACATGCCCATTTACACGTGCACGCACACACACACACACACACGGCACACGTGTGTTTGGAGACCCGTTGTCGGTCTGTGGCATCCCACGGAACCGGAGCAACCTGTGAACCGTGGGGAGGCCTGGGGAGTAGCAGCTGCCGGGAGGTCCGTCCAGCCCGGTGCACCGGCAGGGGAGGAGTTTCGGATCCAGGGGCACCGAAGGGCCGTCTCGGGGCAGAGCCCTCTGAAAACAGAAACCCTTGCTCAGAAGGAACCAGAAAGGAAGCGTGGGTCCACACGCCAGTTGGGGTGCCGAGCACAGAGGGCGGCGGCCAGAGTCGCAGGCCCCGCCCTCAGCTCCGCACAGAGCCTTCCGACGCTTGGTCGCATAGGGACCAGAGGAGCAGAAGTGGTGGAGGGTGTGGAAGCCCCGGACCAGAGCCTCCCCCACGCACTGTGTGCAGGTGCCCATGGTCAAGGGCAAACACGGGCTCCTATGGGACCGGGAGGTGATCCAGCACGGAGGTGGGACGCAGCCCTTCAGAAGACAAGGTGGCCCCGGGGTCACATAAAGCCGCACCTGTGCTCAGCTCACCAGTCACTGGTTACGACAGGCCTGGGTGACACCACGTGGAAACATACTACAGTGTGTAATAGATGTCGAGGGGCGAGCATTCTTACGTGAGTTAATTACCCTTTCAGAGTGCTAAGGTAGACATTATATTCTAATAAAACTTCGCCCAAATGTCGTTAAACAGAAGCACCCGAAGCCAGGTGAATCCAAGCAGCATCCGGCACGGCGACTGGCCGCCAGGTGGAGGGCAGCCTGGTTATCTGGTCACCGGCCAGGTTGCCGGGGCAGAGGAGCCCAGCAGGGACCACTGGTGCACGAGCCAGGCCCACGGCTGAGGCTGTCCCAAGACCTCACTGTAGGCACGGCGTGGGGCCTGGGCTTCCCTGTCTGCACGTTTTCACATCTGCCCTCCCCTGGCCTCCACCAGACACCATCAGATGTCTGTGATCAGTCAGGGAGCCCAGAGCAACCACGCCCGGGACCCCACCCGATGACAGGTGTCACGGTCATTAAGTGTCACTCCACTGGAGGAGGTCAGGGACAAACCCTGGTTGAGCCCGGGGTGCCTTCTTCAAATTCGTCTTGGAGCCCACATCACGAGGGCAAATGGAGTCACGTCCCGGAGACGCAAGGTCTGAGGTGACCGGATCACGGTAGCTCGCGCAAAGGCACCACCGGCGACCGTCTCTTTCTTCATGAGCAAATTCAGTTGTGTTTTTACTTTTGGAGGGGCTTGCAGTTTGTCCCAGTTCTAATGTGCTCTCCCATTAAAACGTTCTTTTCCTACAGCACACTTCACTTGGGTGTTGCTAATCCCCTGTAAAGGCAGATCTACGGACCCTCGTTTATAGATGGTGTTAGGACGGTTCCCTAAAGTGGTTTCGACCGTGACCTCGTGCTGCATTTTCAGGGAGTTCATCTGCCGACTGTGTGCACTCACACCCTGCTTCACAGAGCAAGTTCCCACCAGCAGCCTGAAATGAGTAAGGTCAGCTTCCAGCATCTGGTCTAAATCCCTCTCTCTTCAAAAATGAGTCTGGACATACGCAAACGACGACAGAATAAAAGAGCCATCATCTCCCGTTTGGAACCACACCGCCTCTCAGACAGCAACACACGGCGATGAGCGGAAGCTACGGATGCATTACGCCGTCTCTGAAGTGTCATCGATCGTCTTCATATTTCTAGGAAGGACAGGGCAGCTGCTGCTGACAGTCAGACACCCTCGGTCCCAGCTAGCCCAAGGTTATTACATTTTCAGACACCAAAGAATCAGAATGAAAACAACCACAGCACCCTCACGGCCACACGTGCACATATGCACACACAAGCACACACACACCATTACTTCCTAATTCTATTAAATTCCTGCTTTAATTTATCTGGTCTTTTAAGGCAGGACAGTAAGCTGAGTCAACCTTAGGACTGGGCGTACTCCTGCACAATCCGGACCCTGCTGTGTCAGCTGTTTGGTGATGATCAGAATCAGCAGAGCCCGTCCCTCCGTGGATGCGGCAGGCACGAGCCCCACACGCTGTGAAATGACACCCAGGCCAGTAGACGTACGTGGAGGTTTCCCAGAACGCACAGGCGGCAGCCAACACCCATCCCTCATCTGCAAAATGCTACCAAACCACAGACGAGAGCCACCGCTGCTAAAAGCTGAGCAGGGAAGGTGGACATCCTGGAAACACAGCGAGGGAAGGGCCCCGGGGACGAGAGGGCCTATGAGGAAGCAGGACTTCCAGGACGGCCAGACAGGCCACCCCAGGGAGCGGTGCGGGGCTGCTGGGGGAGCAGGAGGCCTGGGAGGGACCTGGGTGCAGGGCAGAGTCCCCCTCACTGTGCAGTGCTGTTGGGGAAGGCTGCCTTGTCTCCCTCCCTCTCCCCGGGGGTCCCGCTCACCAGCAGTCCCGCGGCGTGGCTGTCTGTGCGCAGCGCGGGGCCGTGGGCAGACGTTTTGCCCTGGGAAACCTGTCTGTGTGCATCTAACCCCCCAGTAATACGGAGAAGCCTCTCGGGCCAAGAACCACACCCGTCTTATCTTGGTGGACCTGGGAACGCAGTGTGGAGCATGGTCAACGGGTTTTAAAAGATTAATCATGCATTCGCTGCATTTGGGAAGCCTGCAACACAGCTCCGTAGCGTTTGCTTTTAGAGCAAGTTTCACAAAAATGTTAGGCTTCAGGTGTACAGGCATCTGGATGAGAATAGGGGCACCCGTAAATACTCCTCGTCAGAGGCGCCAGTGCTCATTAGGCAGGAAATAAAAGCTATTCTCCGAATACAGAGAAAGTAACAAACAAGACGCAGATAAAAACACGAAAGCATAGAACTTATTTCCCACGGGTCCCTCTTTCTGACGCAAAGTCGCTCGACTAGTGAAACACACGGATTTCGGTGCCCTTATGAAAACGTGTGTGAGCACACGTGTGTACGCTCGGATAACCCCGTGTAGACTGGACACGGCTCCTTCCTTTCCTTAGAGCAGGCTCCTCGGAGTCTCCTGGGGACCTTATGAGAACACACACTCCTGCGCCCGATCCCCAAGCTGTGGGTGGTGCGGCGGAAACGGGGGCCCGGGACTCTGCATTCAACAGGAATCTGGATGAAATGTGTGCAGGTGGTTGGCCGACCAGCCAAGGGGGCTGAGGCACCAGCCCTGTCCCAGCAGCCTCGTGAGAAGACACGGGGCCCACGGGCTCCCCGCCAGCCGGCCACCAAGCCGATTCTGTGCCCCCTGGCAATCTACACAGAGGCGGGGGGGGGGGGGTTCACTCTGTGCGAGCTTCGCCTCCAGGTTTCCACGGGACCCCGTATAAGGAAGAACTGTGCCTGCGTGGGTCCTTCCTCTCTGTCTCGGCTGCTGGTTGGGGAGGCGGTGGCCTCGTGCCTCTGCGAGGTCTTTGCCGGAGAAGGGTCCTCCCGGCTCTCGGCTCCCGCCGGCAGGGACAGACTTTCTCCCTGGAGGGCGGGCAGGACGTGGCTGGGGCAGGGGAGATCCCACGGCGCCCGACCCCACAAGGCAGGGACGGCACTTGTGCAGGAAGGCCAGCGAGTGGCGACAAGGCCCTCGGGAGCCCCAACTTTCCCACCCCTACTTAAAACACTGGGGCCATGGGGGCGCCCGGGGGGGGGGGGCGGGGGGCTCAGTCGGTTAAGGGTCCGACTCTTGATTTCGTCTCAGGCCACGATCTCACGGTTGGTGGGATCGAGCCCCACGTCGGGGTCTGTGCGGACCGCTGGGACTCTGCTTGGGGCTCCGCCTCGCTCCCCTCTCTGCCCCTCCCCCGCTTGCTCACAGGAGATCACTCCTTCTCTCTCTCCTCCTCTCTCTCTAAAGAAACTTTAAAACAAAACAAAACCACCGGGACGGCCACACTCGCCACCCTCTCTGACAAAAACCAAACTGTCACCCAACTGCGCTGCAGCAAAGAGGAGTCATTCTCTGAGACACGAATCTCACGCAACGGGGTGCAGCGAGGTGCACTGCTCCCGCGGAGCCGGGTCTCCCCAGGCCCCAGGCCGCTGGGTGGTGGAGACGCTGGGCCGGGTCCCCGGGTGGGCAGCACTGGCCCCACGCTGGGCGGGGGGGAACGTGGCGCTGTGATGAGTGAGGGCCCAGCTGCCGAATACTCAGAGTGCACGGTCACCAGACGTCCAGGTGGTCATCACCAGATGCTGACCACGATCACAAGGAAACCCGCAAGCAAGTACAATCCCGTCACGTCTGCGTACAGGAGCATCAGCAGCCCTCGCGGTTGTCTGGGTGTCTTTTTAAAAAAATTTTTTTTTTTTTTTTAAATTTTAAAAATTAAAAAAAAATTTTTTAACGTTTGTTTAGTTTTGAAAGAGAGAGAGAGAGTGGGGGAGGGGCAGGGAGAGAGGGAGGCGCAGAATCCGAAGCGGGCTTCAGGCTCCGAGTCGTCAGCGCAGAGCCGATGCGGGGCTCGAACTCACGAGCCACGAGATCATGACCTGAGCTGAAGTGGGACCCTTAACCCACTGAGCCACCCAGGCGCCCCTTTCTGGGCGGTTTTAAAACAGAGGAGATACATAAACCAACCCCAAGCCTTCATTATGGCATAAATCACAATCCGCGTGCTGCTGAAAACCGCTGCATTTAATGAAATACTGAACGGCTCTTGTGACTATCGTTGTGTTTTAAACTGTACAAGGGGCGCCTGGGTGGCTCGGTCAGTTAAGCGTCCGACTTCAGCTCAGTTCATGATCTCGCGGTCCGTGAGTTCGAGCCCCGTGTCGGGCTCTGTGCTGACAGCTCAGAGCCTGGAGCCTGTTTCGGATTCTGTGTCTCCCTCTCTCTCTGCTCCTCCCCTGTTCATGCTCTGTCTCTCTCTGTCTCAAAAATAAATAAACGTTAAAAAATAATTAAAAAAAATAAACTGTACAACACGTAGCAAAGAGAAGCACTTCATCCTCAAGAAAAACAGCCAAGGGGCTCTGAGCAGAAGCTCATTTCCTGTAAGAAGGCTGTGGCTACAGGCCTCAGAGAAACCCCCTCACACTCTGAAAGGTGTCACCCGCTTGGTTATCATCTACGAGCCGCTGACCCCTTTTCAAAGTTGGGGTCAGTTTTGCTGTGCTGTGTCTTACCCCCATCAAGAGAGAGCTTCTCATGCTCCCGCACGTGAAAAAAGTGAGTGTTTTCCTACCTGCTTCTTTCCTCCCAAGAAGAGCTGTTCTGCAAAGGCCTCTGGTTTCTGAGCGGTCCCCAGGCGCTCGTGTGGCCGGCCTGGCACAGGGCGGGGTTGAGCCCTTGGGCCTGCTGGTGCCACTAGGGGGTGGCCGGATTCGACAGCTGGCTGAGAGACTGAGAAGGAGCACTGCCAGGCTTCCCCATTGGGTGCCAAGGAGGGCCTGGACCCATGGACACACAGCCTTCCTGCAGAGTCCACGATTAGCCCGTCTGTGTCCTTCCAGAAAACACATCTGACTGGGGGAGGTGGAGCTTAGTTACGCCTTTGAATGGGTTTTATGGATGTCCTGAAGATGTATGTCTATATCCAAGAACAGGTGTCACATAAACAGAAACTCCGGGCCGAGAGGTTCAGAGGAGTAACCCTTATTTAAAATAACCTTTGGGGACAGAGTGGCAGCTCTTTTGTGCCCCTGGGAGACTGTCCCCAGCATCGGCCAGCACACATGGAATCCAGGTGCAAGCAGGTGGGGGTGTGCGTGGCAGGTTGTGTGTGTGGAGAAGTGTGTGGGTGTACGTGCTTCTGCGTGTGTGTGTGGGGGGGGGGGTGTGGCCAAGAACTAGGCCCTCAGGCACTGAGAAAGCCTCTCTCGGCCCTGCCCTGCTCTCTGCCTCTCAGCCCCATCTCCCCATGCTCTTTCCCCTTTGTTAAAACTTGCCTTTTGGTATATTTTTTATATTTATCTCTACCGTAACACTAAGCGTGCAACGTGGCTCATTGCTTATTACCAATAAAACCGCATTTCCTTTCTTTTGTTTTGGAAAATGTTAACCCCTTCACTCTCAAAGAAAGTGAATTAGCAAAAAGGAAGTCAAGATCCCACGGAGAGTTTTCTGATGTAAGGCAAGCCTGTTGTGACACTTGCGAGGGAAGGCACAGGGCCCTCAGGAACCACCGCGATTTCTATTTTTTAATTAAAAAAATTTTGATGCTTATTTATTTCTGAGAGGGAGAGAAAGAGAGTTCACGTACGAGTTGGGGAAGGGCAGAGAGAGAGGGGGACAGAGGCTCCACAGCCGGCTCTGGGCTGTCTGCACAGAGCCCGACATGGGACTCAAACCCAGGAACCGCGAGATCATGACCTGAGTCGAAGTCAGACGCTTAAGTGACTGAGCCACCCAGGCGCCCCGGCCACCATGCTTTTAATAAAGAAAAGCAGAGAGGACCCAGTCTGCCTGACGTTAAGGTTTACTCCCCTGGGACAGTAATCCAGACAGTGTACCCTGGCGGACGGAACAAACACCCACAACCCAGAAACAGACGCGCACAAATCTGACGAAGGAGGAAAGCACCTTGGGGGAGGGGTGACCCTCCCTTCAACAGCAGCCTGGGAACAACCAGACACTCGGGACAGAACCAACCGAACAAAACCAAAAGCCCTCAACTTGCACCTCACGCTTCAGGAGAAATTAAATAGGCCTTCAGCTGAACGTGCAAATCTGCAATACGTAGAAAAAAACAACAGGGGAAAAGCCTCCAGGATGTCAGGCTCACAGAAAATTCTTACTTACCCACCCCCACCATCACAACTCATAAAAGGAAATCACTGCAAACCACTGGGACCCGCGTCTAGAACGCATTAAGGACAATCAAGGCCAAACAGCCAGTCAGACACGAGCAGGCTGTTCACCGACGGGATACACAGATGGCAGTTACACTCATGAAAATCTGCAACATCGTTACCGGGGAGGGAAGTGCAAATTAACATCACGACATCACGTGAGACACCTTAGCTGTTCTCACAGCTAAAATGAAAAGCAGCGAGGGTGCTGAATGCCCACAAGGTTGTGCGCATCCTGGGTCACTCCTCCCTTGCTGGTGGGACACAAATGGTGCAGCTATTCCAGAAAAGAGTGTAGCTGTCTTTGTTTTTGTTTTCATACAATTAAACATGTGCTTACCATATGACTTAGCAATTGACCTCTTAGGCATGTATCCCAAAGACATGAGAACTACGTTCGCAGGAAAACCTGTCCGTGGATGGCCACAGCGATTTTATTCTCAATAACCCCAAACTGGAAATGATCAGCGTGCCTTTCAAAGAGTGAATGGTTGAAAACCAAAGAATCCAGAGTGGTCCATCCGTACCATGAAATACTGCTCAGCAATAAACCAGAAAGACCGCCAGATATATAACCAACTTGGACGGATCTGAAGAGAATTGCGCTTAGTGGAAAAAAAAAAAAAGCCAGTCAAAAAGAAAGGCTGCATGTTGTAAGACTCCATTTCTACAGCATTCTCGAAATGATGAAATTGTAGAAAATGGGGAACAGGACTTGTGGTGCCAAGGGCTCGGGGAGGGGGAGGGGGGAGGGTGCACGTTGGCAGTGGCTAGAAAGGACGGGCTGTGGAAACCTGGGGTGGCACCGTCTTACTTGATTACTTGACTGTCGGCGACCACATGATTCACCTGACATTTGGAAGTTCAGGTGGCAACAGAACATCCCAGGGAAGGCTGCGGTCTAGTTTTCAGCACAAAGTCACGGCCATCAGCCACCAAGCAGCAAGAAAGACCCAGCGTTCAGAACCACCACGGAGGATTCAGAGGCAAATCACAAAGCAAGTGACTTTTCCCAAACTTTCTTATCTGGGGGCAGAGTGTGATACTTTAGGTAAAGATTTTCACCGTGGATTTGAACCAAATACTTTTGTGTGACCCCAGGTTAATAAAAGTAGTCATTTCAGAACAGTTACAACCCTGACAGTTACTGTTAAGCCATGTGGTTTCCTTCCCTTCAGGTTTTTGTTCATTCCATTAAAAAAAAACCCACAAAAAACTACTGATGGGCATTCTTCCTTGTCTGGGCTGCCCGCTTCGTGCGGGCCACCCGGCTTACCCTTCAAGAGCCGCTGGGTCCCAGGCTTCCCGGTTCTACACCAGGCAGTGATGTCTCTCAGGGTGGTCCCTGACTTGGAGGCCGTGGTCTGTAAAATGTCTCCCTGACCTTGGCCGGTGAAAATCTCAAATAACCACGGGTGTTACATAGGATGCTCCCCACACTCCACTTCCTCTGGAAACCTCCTTCTAGCAGCGTGGGCGTCCCTGGCCGGATGAGCGGCCCCCCGGAACCACGCTGACACCCCTCGGCACACATCCCGGCTACCTCCAGCAGAGAGGGACGCAACACATGTTGCTGCCTCTCAGGTTGTCGCAACTGGAAAACAGAACAGGAACCAGAACGCGCCCATTTCCTGCCAGAGCCTTACTGAGATCCCCCCACAAAAAAACGTACACGTTCTGCCAACTCCACTCCGCCTTCCGATAAGAGGGGGGAAAGCAGATCCTAAAAGAAACCAGGGGCTGCCACCAGCATGCCACAAGACCCGGGCCACCTGGGCGCCAGCGCCCTGAGAGCACAACACACACACCCTGGGGGTCACCGCCCCCCCCCCCCACGCGTCGGGCCCAGGAGGGGCGCGCGCGCTGCCCGCTCCCAGGCGCCAGGAGCGCAGGTGGGCGCAGGTGGACCCCGGTGGCCGCGGGCGGCGCGCGACGGAGCTGGGACAGGCCCCGAGAAAGCGGAAGCCAGGCGTCTCCGGTCCCCGCCCCCCGCGATCAAAGGGAAACTTGGTCCGTCTGGGGCGGGGCGGGGGCGTCCGCGGGGCTCCACGCGGGGAATCTGCAGGCACTTTAACCGGGTAGGGACACCCCCCTCCCCCCCCCCCCCCCCCGCCCCCAAGCCTGCTCTTCAGCTCGCCGCCTCCGGCACCCGTCTCCACGCCGCCCAGAGCCGCCTCCTTTGACCTCGGTCACCTCCCACCCCCGAACCCCACCCCCACCGCCAACCCCAGGCCGCCCGCTCTTCCCGCGACGGGGCCGCCGGACCCCGCCAGAGACCATACCCGGCCACCCGTCGGGTTCCCGCGCCCGCCGCTGTAGACCGGCGTCCACACCCGCGCCCACCAGCTCGCAGGGAGACCTAGGGCGGCCTCCTGCGCGCCACCTGCGCCGCCGCCCCGAGAACCCCGCGCCCCGCGTCACCCCCCCCCTCCCCAGGTCCCCGCGGCCCGCCCCCGCCGCGATCACCCACCGCGCGCTCGCCGCTCCGAGGCCGAGGGGCGCCGCGGGCTCCCACGCCGTCTCTCCGCTGCCCGGGTCCCCCTCGGGGGCGGCCGGGTCCCGGAGCTGCCGGCGCCGCCTTCCGGGGAGGGAGACGCGGGCCGCCAGGGCCGCAGGCTCGTCCTCGCTGGCGCGCGGCGGTGACTGACGGCTGCTGCTCGCGGCCCGGAGCGCACCCCGCCCCCCCGCCCCCGCCGCCCCGGCTTCCTGCGAGCCAGGTAAACACGGCCGCCCGCCGAGCCCGCCCACCTGCCGCCCCGCCCCCGCCCCGCCGCCCCGACCGCCTCGGGGACCGCCCGGGACCGCTCGGGGACCGCCTGGCCACGCGGAGGGCCGCGGACGCGCGGGGACCGGGGCGCAAAATCGGTGCCGGCGGGGCGAGGCCGGCTTGGGCCGCCTCCGAACCGCTTCTCTGGGAACCTTTCCCAGGGCCCAAGCCTCCGAACCCCAACCCCACCCCCTCCACCCCCCAGGCCGCCAGGAGGGACCTGAGATAAGGTCTCCAGGCCCCCGTTTCTCAGCCTGGCCACTTAGGTCCAAAGCGCAGCTGCCGGCCCGAATCCACCCACCAACTCCCCTTCGGTTCCCCGGGCTGGCCCTTGGGAGCCCCAGGTCATTAGCTTTGCGTGGATCCCGGCACCACAAACAGGGGCTCCGTGGGGGTTCCGCGTGTCCCCAGAGGAGGCAGGAGAGAACACACACAAAACAGACCAGAAAACGGCCAAGTGGGAGGGGCGAAGAACCCTGGGTCACCCAACCGGCTGGGCCCTGGTCAGTGTCACACTTTTGGTCCTGAAGGGAGCCTGCTGTTCGCACATTAGTCACCTGGACACACGGACTTGATGGGCAGGTGGGCTCTCCCCCCACGGCTCCTGGCCGCCTCCTGGCGGTGGGGAGGTCGGAGGTGGGAGGGAGAGCTGACACGCTGGTGTCCCTCCTGACTTGGACTCGGGGTCAGGGAATTGAATCTGTCACTGCCCCGGAGCCCACAGGGAGTGGCAGTATTTGTTAGGAGCAGGGGGAAGTATGTAGCGAGCCTGTGTCCCCTGGGCCAGCCGGGTGTGGGTTCACGGCTGTCTGCCCCAACCAGCCGCCCTCATGGACCCCAGGGGTCTCGCAACCAAGTTCAGGTGCTGGTGATTCTAGGAGAAATCTGCCTGCAGTAATATAAATGTTCAACCTGATCCTCTCTTCGGGAAAGACAGATTCCCGAGTGTGAGGTGCGGGGTCAGGAGGAGGAGTGGAAACCGCACGCCCCTGTGCCACACTTAAAATCTTCGTGCCTCATGCCCTCGGGCTCCGGGTCAGAAACGGGGAAACAGGGCAAGAGTGAGGGAGCCCGGCTAATACTGAGGGCACACAGGGCCCTGAGTCAGACCCAGGCAGCTCCCAGGTCCCTGACTCACCCACTCCCAGCCCCCCACCCCCACCCCCACCCCAAGCTTCTTAAAGGTCAGACCAGAAGAGCCCAGAACCTGGCTTCCATTTGGATGTCTGTTTCCGCATCAGAAACAGCTCCTCCTCCCCCTCCTCCCTGGGGTTGTGCCCTGCAGACTTTCCTGAAGGCTGGGTGGGTGGGGGGAGTCCCTTAGGCCACACTGAAACGGCATCCTTCTTCCATTTCCAGCTGCTTCTGCTGGTTTTCAGGGATTTATAGAAACTTTACAAATGCCAACGGGGGTTCTTTGCAAATGTCCGGCTTGGCGGTTAAAATGCTTTTTAAAGTATTTATAAAATTCCGCCGTGCATATTTTTGGGAGATATAGTGTCCCCAAATTCATATCCATGGGTACTTGAAAGAAGGTGTGTGTGAGGGAGTAACGAACCCTATTCGGTAAAGCGACAGGTGGCATTTGGAAGGTCCAATCATAGGGCTTTCCTCTGTCTGGAAAATCGGGAGACTTCGGGAGAGTCACGCTTTGTGTAAGGGTGGCCACGCACCCTTAACAAAACACGGACATCCATTTTGCTGAATAAAACTGAAAGACGTCTTTCGACAAGTAAGGGAAAGATGACCCAAGCCTCGCCCTCTCTTTGGTATTTCTGAAAAGATCCTATTACAATTCCCGCCGACCCGTGTACACGTCGGGCAAGGAGGGCAGGGACCCCCAGGACTCCATCCTGCTGCAGACACACACTCCGTAATTTGCGTTGAGTGGAACTGAACTTCAGATGACCCCAGCCAGAGAAGTAAGCAAATCAACCTAAATAATTTCCAGTGGCCAAGACGGCGTGCATTTTGAGTTTTCTTTCTCTTCCGCACCAGCAAACTGCACCTTGGTGATTGTATCTTTGCTTGGACGAGGCCAGAACCTCACGTTCACCCCGGTTCGTCAGTAACAGTCTGCCGGTGACCTTCGCAAAGCAGAAAAGGTACCTGCAAAGGCTGGAGGGGTGGACTGCTTCCTCACACGTCCCGGTTAGGAGGTGGGTGGATTCGGCTCGGGTCACAAACACCGGTAGACGAGGGGCGTGCGCTCCAGAAACTGCAATTAAGCACAACGCGGCACAAGACGCGTGAACGAGGAGGAAACACTTGAGGGTTCGAGACCGCGACCACGACCCCCACCCCCCGCACGTCACCCCACACTCCTCTCCCGACTTGCGGATGTCCCCGTGGCCTCCACAGCGGCTCCAAGCACCTGTGTGCCCAGGGCCCCCGTGCCCATCCCCCCACCCCGGGCTCGCCCAGCGCGTGTGCGGGTTCAGGGCCCTACTGCGGGGCCGCATGGTCGTGTTTGCACGGGCACCGGGAAAACCCGGTGGCCGTTTCCCCCTCGGGGCGCACAGCCAGATGGGGAAGGAGGCAGGCGGGCACCCCCCCCCCCCCCCCCCCCCCCCGCGAGCTGGGAGGACCTAGGGTGTGCGGTGCCAACCTTAGAAATCTTGCTCGGGCCTCTGCTGGTTCCAGCACGAAGGGCTTTCCAGGCTCCGCCCTGCGACCTCCAGGCAGCTCTGGGACGGGACCTGCTTCCCGCGTCCCAAAGGGCCCTGGGCTCCCGAGGGCGCAGCTGAAGCAGACACCCCCCTGTCATCGCCGTTGCAGTTCAGGCCCGCGGGGCCCGCTGCTGGGGGCGACTGAAGACCGTGCCCACTGGGACAGGCAGGGTGGGGAGGGGGGGAGAGGCACTGAGGCAGAGGGAGGGAGGGGTCTCACCGACAGGCAGGCCTCTGCCCGGCGGGCGGGGTGGGTTCTCGCGGAACGGACACCAGCCAAGGGGGAGAGGGAGAGATAAGGGCTCTGTAAGGGCAGGCTGGCTGTTCAGATAACACACCCCGTTAGGGGCCCTGCGCCCAGAGCGTGGCAGGATGGGTACTTACAAACAGTGGTGGGCGCGAAGCCTCCTTCTCACACGGTCCTGCCCCACGCGCCCAGCGTGAAGGACTTCCTCCAGAATGCAAGGGCACCAGTGGGTGGGCAGCATCTCCTTGGTGTCCTCGTTGTCCTTGCAGTTGTCCCAGGGGTTTGACCTAGCAGTGGGGGCTCACCAACAGGAAGATCACAGGTAGAATGAGGGCCTGATCCTTATAAAGAAGTGCCCAGGAGAAAAACAAGACAGGGAAGGGGGCTCGCAATGTGATGGGAGCAAGCCCTGTGGTTGTCTCCGGGGGTGTGGGTGGAGGAGCACATTCCAGGAAATGCGGGTGGCGAGTGCAAAGGTCCTGGGGTGGGCATGTCTGCGTGCTCAAGGACTTGTAGGAGCCCACTGTGGCTGGAGGAGAGAGAAGAGGAGGGGGTGGTTAGGAACAGAGATGGGAGTTTGGGCCTGGGGCCACAGCACAGAGTCTGAGCGGCTGGAGGACTGAGTGACCAGGGAGAGGTCAGCCGCTCTCTTTCGGACCCGCCTGTTCGGGTCTGAATGGAGGCTCACTGGATGTGTTTAATGGAGCCTGCCACAACAGACAGGGCAGATGGGGGGAGGAGCCAGCCAATGATTCTCAGGAAGGTGGCCACGTGAGGCAGGGGCCCTCGGGTCTAGCGGCATGGAGGTCTTGGGTCACCGTCGCCAGGACCGGAGTGACGATCTGAGTGTGGGGGGCAATCTGAGGCCGTGCCCGCACACCCTCCTTTCCGGGAGTTTGCTAAAGGGGTGAAGACACGGGTGTGAGGGGGAATGAATGGGGGAGTCAGGAGATGCTTATTGTTTAGGATGTGAAAGAGTGCAGCCCATTTGCACGCTGATGGAACCTTCCAGAGAGCAGGGCCCCTGGATGCCTACATTCCTATCTGAAAGTGCACCTCAAGGACGGTAAAGGACCCTCCTCAACCCTCTTGTACACTCATGGGGACAAGTGTCGCGGGGCCCAGAGCTCGTAACACTTGGGAGCCCTTCTTTTCTGGGACTTCAGAAAACTTCATTTCTTCACAGTGCAAGTGAGACGGTGCTCTGGGTCGTCTGACACTTTAACGAACCCCATTCGCCTTTGGGAAACGTTTCTGCTCGCACGTCGGTGTCATAACAGGCTCAGCACCACCCGTGACCAGCAGGTGGTTTTGTACTTAAAGCTTCTGGCTGAATAGTGCAAGATAAATGCAACCCAGGAGTTTTTACTGAAACAGGTATACCTTGGGGCTCTTAATTATGTCCCATCTTAAAATGTCTGACCCTAATGGCTGATATGAAAGAAACCACACGAGGGTTCAATTAACCTGCAAATCTGTATCCTGTCCCTGGGATCGAACATTTATATATAACTGTTCTTATGGCAACCAAAGGCAGCAATTCCAGAGGTTTCGCTTTGGTGAGGAAAACAGAATTAGCTTCTGTTTGGCAGAGGGCATGTTTCACAGGCTACTAAAAGAAATGCAAACAAGCCTGGATCATACGGGATCATCGGTGATTTTATCTCTACGGTAGCCAAAGATACGACCAGGTTTGCACAAAGAAAAGCGGTCTATTCTGTGACAGATTTGAAGAAACGTTAAATGTCCCTAAGATCCTGTGTCCTCAGATGTGGCCTCACTAATTAGCCCCGGGAGCCAGCGGCGTGACAGAACCCCACGTGTCCTGCCACCCCCCCCGCCCACGCTGGCGTCCGGTCCACCCCGGGAAAGACCTCACTGACCAGCCAGGGCCCAGGACACATCCCGATCCTGCCAGCTTGCCCACATCTCCGTGTACGTAACTTCCCAGTGGCTTGGCCAGCGCAGGACCAGGGCCCCGGGCGGGTTAGGAAAATCGTCCCGTGTGGGTGTGCGTGTGGGTGTCCCGGCCGATCCCAAGCAGTGACCAGAAGCTGGTTTCTCTCTTCTCAGCCCCTGACTCCTACTTCCCTCCCTTGTAAGTGTCTCCCCCTCCGTCCCTCTGTCTCTCTGTCCCAAGGGACAGCCGAGGGCCCCCTACCTTCATGCTTTGCCCTGCCAGTCGAGGGCTGCAGTCGGTTGGGACATTTTAAGTCTTGGGACCACCCTTGGCCTGTTGGCCGCAGGTGGGATTTCGTGATTTGTCTGGACTTCAGCCCCAGAGCCGAGGCACGGGGCCAGCTGCCCCGAGTGCATGTGCTACCAGAGGCAGTATCTCAGAGCCGTTGCTGACGGAGGGGACGTGGGACTCTGAGTGGTGGCGTCCTCAGCTAAGAGAGGGCAGGACGCCACTTAGGGCTTCCGCACAGACATTCACTTTCCAGAATGGCAGGAGACACCTTCACCGAGCCCTGCATGAGAAGAGAGCAAACCTCATGAAGACTCACGGCCGCTCTTGGCTCGGGCCTTCAGGTGAGGTGAAGCCCTCTCACCTCACCTGGGGGAAGCTCCTGAGGGTCTGGGGACCCATGGCTGCCCGCCCCCCCCCCCCGCCCCCCCCACCATGGTAGAGGGAAACAAGGGCTCGTTGTAAAAGAGGAGGGAGGAAACCCCACAGCCTGGCCCTTTGGGGTGGACAGAACAGCCCCGGCTCCTGGGAGAATATCCCGCAGGCCCAGGGCCACGGGGCCACCCCAGGGCCTGGCGCTGAGGTGCCTTCCAGCCAGCGCAGTGTGAGGCCACTCGCCGGCTGGAGGGATCCGAGGGGTGAGGAGACCTCACCGTCAGCATCAGTCTCCCTGGCAACACAGTGTTTTTGACAAGTCAGGCTTCTGTCCTATTAGTTTCCTGTCGGTTGCTTAGTAACCACCCAGGCCTCGTTCTCAGTCACTGTGTGTGAGCCAGCATTCGGGGACTCGATCCTGGAACAGGGCGTCCCTCTGCTTTGCTCTGCACCGAAGTGCTTTGCCCTGCGCCGGTGGGAGGCGGTGGGAGGGGCACGTCCTGTCCACCCCGCGACGGCAGATGACGGAGAGCCAGTAGCCTGGGGTCCGCTTGAAGGTCAGGCTCACCGTCTGTCCCCATCTTCCCTTTTCGCCAAGTCCCTGCTGTCCCTGGGCTCGGCCCTGTGGGGAGACACCCCTGCAAGGCTCCTGGTCCCCAGGCTGTCCCATAGACTGGATGGCATGCTAGAGGGAGACAGGTGTCCTGAACACCAAGCCAGCGTTTGGGTCCGCTCTGTCCACAGACGGTGGCCAGCTGCAGGGTAAGCTTATCTGCTTCCTGAGGTGCTCACTGCTCCCCCCGCCCCATGGGACTTGTCCTAACATCCTGCCGTCCTGCGGCCGCACGCCTCCAGGTGCCAAAGGCCAGCCGACATCGTGTAGCTGTGTGTTCACTCTCAAAAGTCAAGGACGGCCAGTCACTGCCCGTCTCCAGTGCAGCCCGTTCTATATTCGTTCCGTGTAAAGCTGCTGGTAACGACGTCACACTCCGGGACCAAATTACGTATTAGGCGCAAGTGGAAGAGAGCCAACGTGACCATGGCTTGAGCAATAAAAGGGCTCCACTGCATGCTGCCACAGGAAGGTCACAAAGAATGCTGCCTTCAGGTGCGGCTTGACGCAGCAGCTCCGATGCTCCCTGGGCTTTGCGGCTCTGCCTCCTGATTTAGGCTCAGTCTCCGAGTGAGAGCCCGGGGCTTCGTCGGTGCGGCCGGCTGAGTTTGCGTGGTCCCCGGTGGTCAGCAGGGAGGGCGTCACTCCGGAGGAAGCGTAGTGGCGGCTCACGTTCACATGTGACACGCACGTAACAATGACTTTTGTCACTGGGACCGCAGGGACACAGGAGGCGGAAGTCTGGCTCCAGCCTCTGCCCTGCAACACGCTGTGTGATCTCGGGCGAGCTGGTTGGCCCCTGCGCGACTCGGTTTCCCCGCTTGTAAGTGGTGGCAGTGGTCCCGCCCTTATCCGTCCACTGTCCCACGGATCCCGTGAGGTGCTGGGCGTAAGATGCTCGCCTGGGGCCGGGACCGTACAGACTAAGGAAGCGTCTGCCCGCGTGGGTGCATTTCCCACCCGTAACGGAAAATAGAAACGGTTTGTCCAAAGCGCCTGGGGTAACCACAGCCAGGCCGCAGGGGAGACCTGAGTGGAGGCCGTGAGAGGACAGTTCTGATAGCGTAAGACACGAGTCAGGAGAAACGCTTGCCGTAGCCGGGAGCGTGGGGGCGCGGGGAGGGGGGGGGTGTTTAAGTCGCTTACGCCCTTAAGCCGGTCGAACGTGCTTCTCGGACCGTCGCCTGCTGTCTGCCCGTCGATGCAGCGCTGATGGCGCGACATTGCAGGGTGAAGTGCGAGAGCGGCATCCGCCGTCTTCGGGGCCTGGGCACCTGCTCCCCTTGCAGCCTCGCGCTGCGCAAACCCCTCCCTGAGCGAGCGTGCGTCCCCCGCGCACCTCGGGGCGTCAGGACTAGCTGTCCGCGGTGCCCGAGGGAGACCCCGCGGCTCTTCTCCCGCGCCCACACACACCTGCTCCGAGGCCGAACGACGTCAAACCCCAATCGCACGAGGCCGCTCACGGGCGAAAAGGAACTCACATTTCTAACATTTAGTGGGGAATTTAGGGGGCTCGATCCTGCCTTTCCAAATATTTTCTGGTCCCGTTCTCTCCCCCATCCACTGCCCTTCTCTCCATATCTTTATATATACTTAGATGTCTGCAAATAACACCTTACAAGCAGTGGGGTGTGTCTTGGGATGGGAATGGGAGGCCGGACCTTGGGCGGTGGCACTGTGGGCCGCTCAGTGACATGTGGTGACATGTGGTGTCTCAGCTGAGCGGAAAGTTCACTCGAGGTCTTGGGGTTCGAAGATGCTTATCTTGCAGACCAGGAGAGGCGTTACAAGTGCTCACGCCTGTCAGTGCTTCGGTGTGGGGCCCAGTGCTGTCCCTGCCCTTCCCTGCCTTGACCCCGGGGGTCCAGTGTTGCCCCTGCCCGTCCCTGTCCTGACCCCTGGAGGCCGGAGGGAGGGGGCCCTTGGTGTGACAGTGATCGCTGAGCCAGGAGTGACTGGCAACGCGATTACTCCATCACTACCTGCTTGCAGTTGAAAGTTAGAAAATGCAGACACACTTTGTTTTTAAAATAAAAAGCTCCAGATTACACTCCTGAGAAGTGATTACTTGGGCATGGCGTGCATTTTCACTTCCAGACATTTTCGTTCTCTCTCTGTTTATAAAACTGTAATCGTGCCGTTATTTTGTGCTATTTTGTGTTATTGTTTTGTAATCTGCTTTTCCTACTGAGCAGAATGTCATAAGCTACTTTTTCTGTGTCAGTAAATAGATCCCGACCACCCCCCTCCTCACTGCTCACCATGGGGTGTGAGGACTGGCTGGTGGTCTTGCTGGGGACTCAGTTCCTTGTGTGTGAGTCTGCCGCAAAGGCCCCCTGGCCTCTTACATCAACCCTCCTTCGTTCTGCCTGGCTGTCAAGGTATCATTGGAGTATACTGGAGCACAGCTGATCACTAGAGTGACGCCTTGAAGATGAACGGAATAAAGACATCTGTCTACGCGCAGACCGGTCCTCGGCCATCCGTGGGGAAGGAAGAGCTCTCGGAACGTGAGGCGTCCTTACGCGGGAGTCCTCAAGTGGGTTTGAAGCAGCGAAGGGTCTGGGGAGGAGCTGGGGAAGGCGTCGGGGCCAGAGAACACGGCACGGTAGGACACAGAGGGCACCGGCCCCGGGGGTCACGTCCCACTTTTGACTCCCCCGGGTTATCATATCCTGCCGATGACTCGCGCGTTTTCTTTAAGGCACAATTTGCTCATCTGAAAGGTAAAGCTATAGGAGGTTGTGAGTATTAAGTGAGAAAATGTGTACGGACGCACCGTGGAAAATTCCGAGAACCAGTGGAACCGTGGCATTCCTGTTACATAATAATAGAAAGTCTCCACTGGTCGTAGTACCTAATCCACTCAACATCTCGGACGAAACACACGCTACCACGGGTAAATGCACTCCTGACGCTTTGGGCCATCATTATGGGATGGATATGGCTGGAATGATCAATTATTCCGAATTAGATACCGGTGACTTCACGGCACAGGCTTATGTTTATACTCTTAGTAAAACCTGACCCCTGCTTTGAGAAAAGCCACCCAAATTCCAGTGTTCCAGAGAACTTAAAAAAACCAGAAGATCCTTTTAAGTTTATTTATTTGAGAGAGAGAGTGCACATGTGAGCAGGGGAGGGGCAGAGAGGGAGGGAGAGAACCCCAAGCAGTCTCCACACCCAGTGCAGAGCCCGACGCGAGGCTCTAACTCACGCACCACAAGATCATGACCTGAGCCGAAATCAAGAGTTGGATGCTTAAGCAACTGAGCCACCCAGGAGCTCCAAAAGCCCTAGGAATCTTTTGAAAGACAGGTCCCCTCATTCGTTTTCAGTGAATTACTTATAATTCCATGTGTAATTCAAACTTGCCTTTATAAAATCACGGATACCACGGACCGAGACCCAGAACTCACAGCATCTTGTAACATGTCACGTTGCCACACTGCACGGCGTGGTGCAGGTGGGGAGCCGTGAGGAGATACGGCTGAGGAGAAGCCACAGGTCACAGGTGTCAGTTTATGTTAATGTGACAATTTCTTCCGGGACACCACAGTTGATCCCCTTGGAGATAGCCTGCGATTTCCACTTTTCATTTAGAGGGTTCCTAAATGAACCCTTACAGAGAAACAGTCAGGCAGGTCTCTTCCCAGGAGTTAATGAGGATCTTTCATGCATGCATGTGAATTTTGCTGCAGTGAAATGAGACAAATATGTAATAAGTTGGCAGAAAAGCTCAGTTAAACCTGACTAAGTAGTAAGTGTGTGCTCTCGTTAGACCTCGGGAGCAGGAGGGAAGCATCTCAAGATTAGCCTGGTGTCGTGGTTCCGTGTGTGCACATGTAAGTTCCAGTTGTGTGGTTCTGACCGATCCAGTCACAGGGAATCAGATCTTAAAGTGAATCCTGGACATGATAAAGCCCTTTGGAAGGTTTCCTGCCTCTTCTGGCCTCTTGAGTCACTCTGCCGATGTGTTCAGGGCACCAGGTGTGGCTTGAAAAAACTGATCTAATGCCATGAAGAATCTGTTCTTTAAGACAGTATCTCTAAATGTATTCACAGGGCTTCTACGCTTGCAAAAACTGTCGCGGGTGGGTCATCAATGAATTACTATTCCGGTAGGGGAAGGTGGCTTCCCTCCGGGGCTCTCCAGAGAGACAGAACCAATATGGGCCGTGGATGTCTACGTATGGGTCGATCCAGCCGCCACCCACGACGAGGTTGATGCCCGGGGAGTGGATCACAGACCCTGGAGACGGTGAGGTCGTCGTCTGCAGGCAGGCTGGGGACTCAGGCAGAAGCCAATACTGCAGTCTGGGGCAGGATTCCTTCTTCAGTAAACCTCCGTGTTTGCTCCCAAGGCTTTCGACTGATTGGATGAGTCCCATCCATATTCTCAAGGATCATCTTTTCACTGTCACCCGATTGAAGGTCCTAATCACCTCTACGATATATCTGCATGGCAACATCTAGGTTAGTATGTGACCGGACAGCGGGGCACCACAGCCCAGGCAAGTGGACACAGCGAACGTGCCCATCACGGAGGCATTGGTGGTGTTTCTTGAGAGAACTTGCAAACTTGTACGGACTGTCTTGGCTAACGTGGGTGTCCTAGTGTCAGTGGCTGAATTTATACCTGGGCCCCCTTTTCCTCACAACGTCTAGAGTCATAGACGTTATAAATCTACTGTTTAATGTCTATGGCCGCGGGATAAACAGACCGATGTTAAGATGTATTTTCTGTTTGTCTCCAACTCCTCATGAACTTTAAGGAAATAATTGCCTTCGGGATAGACATCTGGATGCTTTGAAAAACTAGCATTTGGCGGAGCTGAAAGACAGAGTGCTTGAAGCGGCCTCGAAGCCGCGTGGGCCCAGCTCGCCGGAGCTCGATGTGTTTCTTGTGCTAATGTGCGCCTCTGAACTTCTTTAAGATGCCGAATTATTCTCTTCTTGGATGGGGGCAATCAGTTCTCTGCCGACTATCATGAAAAATGTGGATAAAAGCGAAATTTCAAATGCTGTTCTACAAAACTTATTTAATCATCTCTGGCTTATTGTGGAAATTTATGCGCGCTGTGTGTTGACGGATAGCTGCACGGTCCTGTCTTGGCAGGTGCGATAATAGCCGGTTGAGTGAAAAACGCGGCTTACTCGTCTGTGCGGTAGATGCTTGCCCGGCGAGCAGAGTGCAGCCAAGGGCAGGCTTCCGTGAGGGCAGGAGACAGTTGGAACTGCAGGCATTTGAAAGGTCGTCCCCTGCCTTCCCCCCAAACACAATTTTCTGCTGCTGCTGACGGCAAGTCTGGCCCGATAACGTGATAATTTGATTTTAAGGCTTTGATTCATGATAGTATGCAAATGCTATGGGAGCGGCAAATGAAATGGAAGCTGTTAGCTACTTTCGTTTCGCAGGGACCGGTTTGGGGTCTTCCCTCATCTGGTTCCTGGAGCGGGGAGGAGAGAGCTCCGGGGGGCTGGGGGGCAGACCCTCGGCGGAGGCGGGCTGGCTGTGCGCACTGGGGTGCCGCGAGCTCTCCCTCCTCCCGGTTTTACCCAGAACAGACCTGACTGCAAGTGCTCGTACAGACGTGAAAAACAAGGGTTAGTATTTCAGCACAACTTACACGACATTAAGTGCTAGTGATGGAAGGAGTAACTACAGGGTGTAGAAAGTCCTGGACGTGAGGGAGAGTGTGGAAGGGAGGAGGTGGTGTCATGAAATAAGGCTGGACGGGTAAGAGAGGGGAGGTCACTGACGTCAAGAGCTCTGAGATTTACACTGGGGATAACCGGGGGCCATTAAAAATTCATAAGCGGGACAATAGGAGACCATGTTGGTGGGGAAATGTGACACCTTCTACACATTTCCACAAACTCTTTAAAATTTTTTTTTCAATGTTTAGTTATTTTTGAGAGGGAGAGAGAGAGAACGGGCAGGGGAGGAGCAGAGAGAGAGGGAGACACAGAATCCGAAGCAGGCACCAGGCTCCGAGCTGTCAGCACAGAGCCCGACGTGGGGCTCGAACCCATGAGCTGTGAGATCATGACCTGAGCTGAAGTCCGGCGCTCAACCCACTGAGCCACCCAGGCGCCCCTCTCTTTGTTGTCATTTTCAAGAGTAGGTCTGAGAGAGTTTTCCGTCTGCGTCGCATGTTATGAACATTCCATAAATATTTGTTAAATGATACAATACATTTCAGTTAAACTTTGGTAATTTTATATTTGAAATTTTTTTAATGTTTATTTATTTTTGAGAGAGAGACAGAGCATGAGCAGGGGAGGGGCAGAGAGAGAGGGAGACACAGAATCCGAAGCAGGCTCTAGGCTCCGAGCTGTCAACACAGAGCCTGACGTGGGGCTTGAACCCATGAACCCTGAGATGGTGACCTGGGCCGAACTCTGGTGCTTAACCGACTGAGCCACACAGGTGACCCAGTAATTTTGTATTTGGAAAACGGTTGATAAGAATGTGTTGCCTAGCAGTATCGAATTTGGAATATACACACAAAATCACGAAAAGTCGGAATTGTACACACAAAAGTAGCACGTCATAAAATATTTCAGAATCTTCAGGTATAATTCAAAAAGCTTGAGGTCCTGTTTAGTGGGTAATTTTTAAACTCTTTTTGGGTGTAATCCCATCATTGTGAGAAGTCATTAAAAAGATTATTACCACGGTCATTTATTTTATCGATGCTCAGAAGCCAAATAAACAATGAAGTAAGACTTTCTGCTTGTCAAAGCTTTACGCATCTGTACACAGGGAACTAAAGCAACATGTGTAATTTTAAAAATCAATGTAAAAATTATAGTAACCAAGGGATATTCTTTAAATAGTGAGAACATTGTGAAATTGCTCAAAGCATGTTAATAACTCATCATTTGGAAAGCCCAGCTGAAATGTGGTCTGTGGCATAAAATACAGGGTCCCAGAGGACAGCACGGAGGCGGGGGGCCCGGGGCAGGACAAGCTCCGTGTTGTGGGCTCCCAGATCCTGCGGCACCGCTAGGAGCTGGTGCGGGGTGGGGACGGGGCAGCCTTGAGAGAGCAGCATGGTACTGAGGGCACCTGGATGGGACTGAGCCCCGTTAAGACTTCTCTCCAGACTTTGAGTCGGAGACCTCCTCGCCTTGGGGTCCAGGACAACCCCCCCCAGGTAGGTTCCCTGGCCCTTACAGCGGCCGCCCGCCCATCTGGGGTGCCCCACCCAGTTCTTCGGTCTCTCCCGTCCTCAGCGTCCAGGGCAGTTTGCGACCGGACAGCGTGTACCTTACGTCGATGGTGCTGGCTTCTCACTGGCCCCACGGAGTGTTACCAAGCTTCCTCTCGTGCGGATCTGGGAGGACAGAGCCCGCCCCCAGTGGACAGACTACTGTGTGCGATCAACTTCTTTCCAGGGGATTAGTTCATTTTATATGATTTCTCTGCTCAGGGCCTTTCCCTATTTTCTTTTCCTATGCATATTTGGCCTTTTTATCAGCCTTTTAATGCTTTGTAAAAATTCTGTATTAGGGAAATCAGCCTCATGGGATGGGAGTTGGAAAAAAAGCGGTTCTTTTCGCCTTTTTACTTTGTGGGGGGATTTTGCCCTTTTTGAAGGTGTTCATTCGTTGTGAGATGTAATCTTGTGACAATTCTTGGGAGTGGCAGATCTTTGTCTCTTGAGGGACAGGGAAGACTGATGAGGTGTTGCTGCTGTTTTGAGGTAACAAGGAGACGACTTTGTCTTTAGCCGTCTTTGAAGGTGGTTCTGAAGAAGAGGCTTCAGGACGTTTTGAGCAGTGAGCGAAGCGTGCAACTGCCCAGGGTCTGTGTGTGCAGCTTCCCACTGGACGACTGTGAAAGATGACACCTTTCACAGGTGTATGAACCCCATCGTATTTGTTAAAAACAACTCTCGTGGGGCGCCTGGGTGGCGCAGTCGGTTAAGCGTCCGACTTCAGCCAGGTCACGATCTCACGGCCTGTGAGTTCGAGCCCCGCGTCAGGCCCTGGGCTGATGGCTTGGAGCCTGTTTCCGATTCTGTGTCTCCCTCTCTCTCTGCCCCTCCCCCGTTCATGCTCTGTCTCTCTCTGTCCCAAAAAATAAATAAAAAGCGTTGAAAAAAAAAAAATTAAAAAAAAAAACAACTCTCGTGATGTTAGAGTCGCCCGAACTATGAGCAGGAGTCTGCAGGGCAGAGGACGTGCAGTAGGGGGGTGGTGCAGCTTCCCAGGTGGATGGAATGGGCGCTGGGACAGCCGGGGGGGTGGCAGGAAGAGGGAGGGTCCCGTCATGCAAGGCCCCGTGTGCCATCCCGAGAGGGTAGCTCTGTCCCAGGGCAGTGGAACCTCTGGACCCCTCGACTCAGGAGCTATGGGACCTGTTTTTAATCTAATGTATTTGTTAAATAGAAGACATTTTACTTTTTATTAGTTGAGTTCACTTTAGCAATATCGCGGGCAATATCGCCTAACTTCTGGCATCTGCGAACGTGACCTCATTTGGAAAGAGGGTCTCTGCAGACGTTGTGTATGTGAGATGAAGTCAGGCTGGATCGGGGTGGACACACCCCAGTGACCTGTGCTCTTGTAAGAGGGAACTTTGGACATAAAGTGCAGAGAGAGGAGGCATGTGGCAGGGGAGGGGCAGAGGTCACAGTGACGCAGCCACAAGCCACGGGGTGCCGAGGAGGGCCAGTGGCCACAGAAAGCTGGGGCGGGGGTGGCCGAGCGCCCTCCAGGACTGTGGGGCCACAAGTCCAGCCAGGTCGTGGTACTTTGTGACGGCGGCCCCGGGAAGGTCACACAGGCATCGAGCACCAAACACGGAGTGTGGTTAGTGCCAGGGGAAAGAAAACTACAACACAAAAACACTGGAGAGGGCGTCTCTTGCCACTGGTGAGACCCTAGCAGGGCAGGCGGTGTGAACTGGCCAAGCTTCTGCGTCCACTCCGGGAGGGGTGAGGACTCGTGTTGGGCGGTTGTTCCCCGGAGAACACGCCCGCTGGGGGCCAGCTCAGAGCCCAGCCCGCAGGGGGACTTCTGCAGGTCGTTGCGTGCGTCCGAGGACAAGAGTGGTGGTGGCACTTTGTGTTTCTTTTCAGGAGACGTATTCAATGCGAGCCGATGTTGGCTCGGACGGCAGCCCACATGGCCCCGGGATGTCACATCGGGTGAAAGAGCTTTTTGAAAGCCTAACCTTTGCTCAGATAAGTCACACTGAAGTTCAGTTTGATTCTGGGAACTTGACTCCCGGCCAACATATAAAGACATATGTTCCATTTTCAGGATTGGGAAGTAATGCTTTGATAGTTGACACAGATTTAAAAGGATCACCACAAATATTGACCCAGCGGTTTACTTTGTTTTAATTATGAAGGATTTTTTTATGATGTTTTATTTTGAGAGAGAGCATGGGTGGGGAGGGTCAGAGAGAGGGAGAGAGAGAATCACGAGCAGGCTCCACCCTGAAGCGGGGCTCAAACGCACAAACGGTGAGATCATGACCTGAGCTGAAATCAAGAGTCGCACGCTCCACCACCTGAGCCGCCCAGGCACCCCTTAATCATGAAGGCTTTGGGACATACCGAAAAGGAACAAGTTCTATAGACCCACAGGCTCCCCATGAGGATGACAGACGTGAGCAGCATGGGGGATTTGCTTCAGGTGTCTCCATTCTTGCTGGAACCTGTGACGACACAGGTGAAGCTGAAGCTCCTTCCTCTCTTTTCTATCCCTGCCTCTCTCAGGTTCATGGGCGTCATTCTCGTGCCGGCCTCGGTGCCTTCCTGACACGGGAAGGCAAAGCTCACATGGTTTTCGTTTCTCAGGTATTTTGTGCGTTTAAAACACATAAGTGACTAAAGAAATTGTGGTTTATGTACACAACGGAATGTTACTTGGCAATGAGAAAGAATGAAATCTGGCTTTTGTAGCAACACGGATGGAACTGGAGAGTGTGATGCTAAGTGAAATAAGTCATACAGAGAAAGACAGATACCATATGTTTTCACTCTTATGTGGATCCTGAGAAACTTAACAGAAGACCATGGGGGACGGGAAGGGGAAAAAAAAAGTTGGGGAGGGAGCCAAACCATAAGAGACTCTTAAAAACTGAGAACAGACTGAGGGCAGATGGGGGGTGGGAGGGAGGGGAGGGTGGGTGATGGGCACTGATGAGGACACCTGTGGGGATGAGCACTGGGTGTTGTATGGAAACCAATTTGACAATGAATTTCAAAAAATATAAATTAAAATAAAAAATAAATTAAAAAAAAAATAAAACGCATAAGTGGTATTAGACCATAGGCGTCCGTACACAGCTTGCTTTTTCGTTTCACATTTTGGTTTTCAGATTTATCTGCAACGTACCTGTTGCTCTAGTTCACTCATTTCAACAGCCGCGGTCGATGCTCTTGTGTAAATGAATCCTAGGCTTTCGTCTCCCTCCTGAGGGCTGTTAGGTTGTGTTTACATTTTAATATTAAAGAGTTTCCTGCGGTAAACATTCTCATATATGTCTGTGCTCATTGGGTGTTTTTACACTTAATCAACCTTCTTTGTTTTTAATGTTTATTTATTTTTGAGAGAGAGAGTACAAGCAGGGGAGGGGCAGAGAGAGAGGACGACACAGAATCCGAAGCAGGTTCCAGGCTCTGAACCGTCAGCACAGAGCCTGATGCGGGGCTCGAACCCACAAACTGCGAGATCGTGACATGGGCCGGTCGGATACTTAACCTACTGAGCCACCCGTGGACCCCTACACTTAATCAACTTTCTTGATTGGACACTTAGCTTCTTCCTTTTTGGTCTTTTTTTTTTTTTTTTTTTTTTGGTAATATATGCAATGAAATCGATAGGTGTCTGTCCATCCTAGCCTTATCTCATAAAAGATTTCATGTTTGTTCATTTCAACTATTTAAAAATTCCCTTCGTGATTTGTTCTCTGACGCGTGGGAAAATGTGTGCTTACGTGCGTGATTCATTTCCAGATGTGTGTGGGGTGGGTCGTAGCCACCTTTTTGTCAGTCATTTGTAACGTGACTGCCTTGTGGACGTGCTTGCTTTGATTCCAGTTCTCGGGTCTCTGCTGAGAGTTGCTGTGTGATCTGGCACGTGGGTGATTTTCAGAACCGTTTCTGGCCTGCGCTGCCTGACGTTGGAGGTGTGTGTCCATTACGTTAAAGCTTCTCAGGCATGTAGTTTCAATCTCCCGCAGGCATGCTCATTTTTAAAACCTCCCACTTAAAATACGTTTGAGACCCACAGAATGTTGTGAACCTCTCTGTAGACAGTTCTCTCGTATATCCGTCACTCCGCTCCAGCTAATGGCAGCGACAGACGCGGCCAGACTACGCTCATGGAAACTAACGCTGCTAAGTGCTCTACAGACCTGGTGTGCATTTCCCGCTTGTCCCTCTGATGTCCTATGTTCACACCAATCGCTGGCCCAGGATTCTGCGCTGAGTTAGCGGTCGTTCCTTCTGCCTGTCTAACCTAAGACAGGCTCAGAGTCCGTCTCTTCGGCCATGAGCTTGAGGCTTTTGATGGGACTGGCCAGTTATTTTGTGGGATGGCCCCGTATGGGGTGGAACAGTGTTCTCCAAAGATCCGTATTCACCTAGAATCTCTGAATGTCACCTTCTTTGGAAGTAGGGTTTTGCAGATGTAATGAGTTGAGTTAGAACGAGGTCATGATGGATGGGGGAGGGGGGCCCTACCAGCAGTGACCGGTGTCCTTACGAGGAGGAGACTTTGGTCGCAGACACAGACGCCCAGAGAGCAGGAAACCACTTCTTTATCTCCGTTTGCTGATGAGCAAACCGAGGCACACAGAGCAAAGCAAAGCCTTGCACCCAAGGTCGCACAGTGGGCCCTCGGCTTCAGAGCCTCTGCCTGCGCGCCCTGGGATATGCATTTAAAATACGTTTCATTTCGGATGGATAGTTAACCGGCCTTCTTCTGTTCAGCTTCTTCCTGGTGGATCTCTTTTGTTGGCTGCTACTTTTCTGCCATTATGTCTTAGTGTGTTTCCTCTGAGCACTTGTTACCAGGTTTCTTGGTTGTGGCTTCTTCTGCTCAAAGCCTGGAATTCATGAGGGCAACAAGAGACTGCAGGGAGCTCACTGCCGTGCTGTCCACTGTCCGCGGCCAGTATGCCACTTCTCCCCGTGGGTCAGAAGCTTTCTGGTTTTATTGAATGCGACTTCTGTCCGGGATTTATCGTTGTACTAGTCTGTGGGGGGAGGTAGAAGTCCTACTCCATTTTCCTGGAAGAGGACGTAGACAGAATTGGCTTTTTAAATTCAAATACTCTTCAATCAAGACATATTTTAGGGGGCGCCTGAGTGGCTCAGTCAGTTAAGCGTCCCACTTCGGCTGAGGTCATGATCCCACAGTTTGTGGGTTCGAGCCCCGCATCGGGGTCTGTGCTGATGGCTTGGAGCCTGAAGCCTGCTTCCGATTCTGTGTCTCCCTCTCTCTCTGCCCCTCTCCTGCTCACACCCTGTCTCTCTGTCTCTGTCTCTCAAAAATGAATAAACATTAACGAAACTCTGAAAAAGACATATTTTAGGACTTTTGTCTGTTGTCCTAATTTCCCCATCTCCTTTCTAAATTTAGTAACGCTTGAGGCTCAGCAAGACGCCTGGCACAGGAGAACCCAAGGCCTCCGGAAGTTCCTTCTCTAAGTCTCTCTCCTGGGAGCTCACGCACATCCATAGCTTCACTCCTGTGGCAGGAGATCTGTGCCAACCCTCTTTCTGATTTCTGAAATCACTGAAGCTGTGATCCCCTGGGAAACCTGCCCCACATGGTATTATCTCCTCCCCGGGCTCTCGACGTGAGTTTGGAAATGAAGCTTGGAGTTTGGAAGTGAAGACTGATACGTGGTGCTTCCGCGTATCTGTCCTGTGTTGGAGCGTTTGTTGGCAGCTGGGCTCACGGAGGTCGTCCGGGAGGATCTTGAATTTTTCGAGGAAGTGTTATTCGGACATCGAGGTATCTGTCGATACTCTTTGATTCTGTATAAATGGTGATCAGTGAAGACGCACAGACTAGCTGTTCTCACGTTTTCACATCCTACGGTGACTACGAGAATGGCTTCGGGAAGAAAGGTCAATTCGCGGGACACTGAGTGCCAGCTCAGAGCCAGCCACAGCCCCGAGGAGAGAGGCCACGTGGGGCCATGCTGTCCACCTCTCCTGACTCCCTTCCCCATCACCCAGACTAGCTGGCGACATTCATGGCATAATTATACGCATCCCCGTGCAAAGACTTTAGAAAGTTCATCTACGTCAGACCCTCCCAGGATCACCCTGTGAAGTCCACCCTTACAAGTCACTTAATGGTTGTCTGGGCCTCGGTTCCCCACCGTACGTGATACCTTTGAACTTGATTTTCTCTCTGCAAGGTCCTTTTCAGCTCCGAATTCCCATGACTTTTCAGTTCAGAGGAAGGCAGTGTCTAAATGCAAGGTTGTGATCACCACTTTCTTTTTTTGTTGTATAATTACGGTTATGCGAGAAAAATGCTTCCTCTCCTCAGGCAGGGCTTTTAAAAATGCAAATGTAAATGTTCCACGTTATTTTTCTTTAATACTGTGACCCTTTATAAGGTAAAAAACTAGCAGGATTATGAATACGTGATGGATTTTTGGATGCCTTTCCAGCATGTTCTTTCCTGAGAAACAACAGACCGTAAGTCCCATCCAAACACCACAGAAATTAATGCCTCGTGGGAATTGTTGACTGTTGCTTAGCATTTTGGCCAGAATCGGTGATTAAAAACTGAGGGGTATGGGGGCGCCTGGGTGGCTCGGTCGGTTAAGCGTCCGACTTCGGCTCAGGTCATGATCTCACGGTCCGTGAGTTCGAGCCCCGCGTCGGGCTCTGTGCTGACAGCTCAGAGCCTGGAGCCTGCTTCCGATTCTGTGTCTCCCTCTCTCTCTGACCCTACCCCTTCATGCTCTGTCTCTCTCTGTCTCAAAAATAAATAAACGTTAAAAAAAAATTTTTTTTAAAAACTGAGGGGTATGAACAGAATGGACTTGAAAAATTGTGGAACTCATGACACTAAGTCCAATTTTTATTTACACGAGTCCGGCCAAAACCTTGAAATTTACTTGTAAATATTGGTTCCTGGTGAAAAACTTGTTAAATTCCTTTGCATCATAAATATTGGAAATATATAAGGACGGTGTAACGTCTCCGATTCCAGACTTTGAAAGGCTAGCGGAAAAGCTGAGTTACGCACGGTGATGACTGGGAGCCCTCACCCTAGCTCTGCATGAAGCTGGTTTTCCAGATAAAGCCTCCGCGATTCTGCCCAGTGTGAGTCAGGCCTCCCCTTGGCAGTGGACACGTCTGAGCGCTGTGTACCCCCTGAATTGTTTTCTTCCCTCCACCTCACCCGTCCTCGGGCCCTGCTCTCCCAGGTACCAGAGATGGGCACAAACCCCCCAGCTCTGGCCTTCTGGGCGGTGACTGATGACGTATTCTGAGGTAAGACCCCCTCTGCCTTGCTCCCTGATTCTCTCATCTCCCGAAACTCCACGGTGTCTCCCTCTTGCTTGAAACGTCCCTCATTAATGCACAATCTCTATTAGAATTGCCGGAAGAAAGTCATCTCCTTAACTGTCTTTGGATTTCCATTGTCTCCACCTGGGAAAGGAGGCCCTCTGGCCCTCTGTGCTCTGTCCTTGAGCAGTGATGGGTTTTACTCCTTGGAATTTTCACCCCATTACGGATGCCGAATTCTTTTGGCTTCATGATCTGTCCATTTGGCGAGCTCTGTGAATGGATTAGTGGTTTATGGAGAGATTGTCTCTGTTATATGGAGCCAGAGAATCTGGTCTGTTGCTCTCTTGTCTTCGTTTTTGTTTTTGTTTTTCTGTTCAAATTAGTTAAGTGTCATCGTGCCCACTGGGAAGTGGCAAGTTGTGTTTCTGCGTTTATGCTTGATCCATGGTTGAAATTTTAGAATGAGAGCTGTCAGCTTTCCCTCTGTGTGTGCAGACCACAGTCAGAAAGGCCTTTGTTTTGGGGAATGTGGGTGGCTCAGTCGGTTAAGCATCTGACTTCGGCTCAGGTCATGATCTCACAGCTCATGAGTTCGAGTCCCGCGTCGGGGTCTGTGCTGACAGCTCAGAGCCTGGAGCCTGCTTCGGATTCTGTGTCTTCCTCTCTGTCTGCTCCTCCCCTGCTCATGCTCTGTCTCTGTCTCTCAAAATTAAGTAAATGTTAAAAAAAAATTAAAAAAAAAAGAAAGGTCTTTGTTTCTCATTGTGTAAATGTTGGTGTTTTCCTACCTCCAGATGGTATTACCAAATTAGATTATAAAGTCTCTGCATGAAGCCCTATTCCGATTGGTTCATAGATAAATAAGTGATTATATACATTCGATTCTTAGAAATTTAAGAAACTTAACCTGTAATTCTTTCAATGTGAAAAGTTGTTCGTAAAGAAATCAATTTGGAAATACTTCAAGAATTCTGGTTCACACAATTTTGACAAGTCTTTGGCAAACAAGACTAGTTTAGTATTGTTTTAATAAAAACAAACCCTATTCTTTGAGCTGTCACGGTGAAGTATAAACCAAGGGTGCATTTTGTCTCTTCTTGGGTATATTCATCCCAACCCTACATGGGTGTACGGACCGAGCAGGCTCTAGCATTGCTTCTCCTGATGGCTAATGTGGTACAAAATGGAAAAGGGAAGTGAACTGATATTTAATCATTATTCTAACAAACTTGATTTCCAGAGTAATTATTCCAACTTGAAAGTAGTTCTCTAGACTTTTAGGTATTTTGAAAATCTTGGACTGATACTAAATTCAGTTGATTGACGTCTTCTTTAGATACACGCATCGTTTGCAAGTCAGATCGAATACTGAAATGTTATTAACCGTGATGTACATTTCTGTACTCTTCTTTCTTATTTGCATTTGCTGCAGACAGATGCCAGCTCTCCTTAGGTTAAATTTGTGTGGGTAAATGTCCTGCTGCACAGGACGCACACAGATCCGTGAATGTCCTCACCATCTGTGATGTCTGTCTGTCTGCGTGTTCATGATGCACTAAGTCAAGAATATTGTATGCTCTGTCTGAAGATACCTTTCTCTGTAAGAATTATGTTCATCCATTCTTACAAATTACAAACACTCCTTCTTTGAAAATAGCGTCAATGATTATGTTTGTGGATCTTTTTTTGTCTAAAACCCACTTGGATTGACTTTTTTCTCTTGGGTTGAAAGCCACAAAACAGCTAAAGCCCTCGTCAGTTGTATTATTCTTGTAGTGAACTCATCAGATCGTTCACTTTGGAAAATTATTGGTAGTAAATGAACCATAGTTATTTTAAGTCTTTTGTCATCGAGAGCTGTTTGTTACTTTTACTCTGCTGCTTTCCGGAAATTGCTTGCAATGAGATCCTGGCAAGAGCACTTCACCTTCTACAGAGGAGGGCGTCCGCAGAGCCTGTGGACCAGCATTAGGACAGGCACTCGTGGGCACAGGCTTCCAACGGCATCATTTAAACCATCGGAGCTCCACTGGTGGCTGAGTCAGGACTTTCAGATTCCAGCAAAGAACAGATGGGATCCCGAGACTCTTAACTCAGGATCAAGTAGAACAAGAATTAATTAATTACAATAGGACTGGCCAAGCTGATGAGGGATGACTGTGGGCTTTATTTGGAATATGCTTGATGCTTTCGTGATCTGTTTTCTGAATGTACAAGAAAGTTCTTTCTCCTTCCTCTAAGAGTTCTATAATTTATAACAATTTGGTAGACCTTGATTTGTAATCTGCGACAATCACTTAAATGACATCGTGTTCTCCCTGCTGGATGCATCTAGAATGCTGAAACTTTTATGGAGTCTTCTTAATTTCATGGCAATATGGTTATCTTTACAGGTTCATTAAGAATCTGTCCTCATGAAAAGGGCATGATTGGAAACACTGGTTATGCCACTGAGACTTTGACTGGAACGTCACATTTGGGAACCATGCTCACCGAATCACATGAGACCAGATGTTTCCAAGGAGCTAAGGTCCGCTTTATAGAGCTGATGCTTCAAAGTCCTCTTGGCAAAACTGGTCTGGTACTTTGCTCACCGGGCTCAAAGCCTCACAACTGAGTAAGGATGGTCACTTCCTGGAAGACTCAGGAAACTTGAGATAGTTTGGAGACCTCAAGAAGAGAGGAGTTCATCCAAATCTACATGTTTTGCAAGTGAAATCTGATGCAAGTTCTCGGCTTAGCTTCCTTGCATCAACAGTGGTTTTTTTTTTTTTTTTTTCCAGTGTTTATTTTTGACACAGAGAGAGAGAGAGAGAGAGAGAGAGAGAGAGAGAGAGACAGAGCATGAATGGGGGAGGGGCAGAGAGAGAGGGAGACACAGAATCTGAACAGGCTCCAGGCTCCGAGCTGTCAGCACAGAGCCCGATGCGGGGCTCAAACTCATGGACTGAGAGATCATGACCTGAGGCGAAGTCAGACGCTCAACCGACTGAGCCACCCAGGCGCCCCAGCGTCAAGAATGTTTTGTAATCCAGTCTGAGGGTCCTTAAGAAAACCTCTAACAAAGCATCTTAAGAAGGCCTATATGGAAAATTACCATTCTTATCGCACCTAGGTAAAAATAAATGAAGCCAAGTCTAATGAGATCAGTTTTATTTTGTGAACAAGAATAATCTTTCTTTGAGATTACTTTTGATCAAAAGGCTGTAGAGAGACATTTTGTATTTCAGTAGAAAATTTGCACCTTCTGTAGCACCCATCCTTCTGAGTTATCCGATCCTTGTTCGTTGTCTTTGAACGATGTTATATTTTGTGTAAATTGTGGTTAACTGATGGATATGCAAACTCTTGCGCGGTAGAGATTTAGTTGGCTTTTCTGCTTGTGGAAAAGATGGATTTAATGCCTGGCTGCATTTGGACTGGCCCCTGTTGCCCAAATTGCCAACTCTTGCCCAATTTGAGATGTCCCCAGGTTCTTTCCCATTTTTTCTCATTTGCCCCTGATTTGAAGTTACTGAGGACTAAAACCCGACTGCGACTCCCGCCTGGGTCTCCAGGGTGCCCCCAGATGGCCCATTTTCCCAGGATATGAAGGAGACCTGGTAGCTGAAGTCGATGACCCGTGTCAACCTGAAAATTGCCATTTTGATGAGTCCAGAGGTTTTGAGCCAATTCAAACAAAAGTGGGTAAGGTGGTTTCTCTCCAACAGCCACCCTGACTTCATTTTAAATGGCTCCAAACATGTCGAATTTTTACGCCTGATTATGCATCGTCACTGTTTTCGCTGACTGGAACTCTCTCTGAACAAGTTGCCATCTGGCTACTAAGGTGGTTTGGTGAGATGCCCTCATACAAGAAGTGACCAAGACCATGGACAGTATGACCGAGAATATTGACAGTCTGCCATCAAGAAACTCAGTAAATGAATATTTTGTTTATTGTGAATAAATGGAGATTTTGCTTGTTATGAGCTCAGTATCTGTGAATGAATGATAGAATGAGCAGTTTTCTGTGGGCGTGTGACACAAGCCAGTGGTGCCTTATATTCCATGGAACAATGGCTTCTTCTGGCTTGTTTTTGGATTATATACCTAGTACCTGGAACAGATCTGGCTCATAGTGGTTATTCAGTAAATCATGGTGGAATGAATTAATGTCAATACAACCAAAATAATCATTTTTGATAGTCTGTTTGCCAGGACTTTTATTTTTTATTTTTTAAATTTTTTTAGTGTTTATTTATTTTTGAGAGAGAGAGAGAGAGAGAGAGAGAGAGCAGGGGAGGGACAGAGGCAGAGGGAGACACAGAATCCAAAGCAGGCTCCAGGCTCCGAGCTGTCCACACAGAGCCCGACGCGGGGCTCGAACTCACAAGCCGTGAGATCATGACTGAGCCAAAGTCGGACGCTCAACCGACTGAGCCACCCAGGTGCCCCTGCCGGCACTTTTATTAGTGAAAGAAACCCAATTTGACTCAGGTAGATGAAGAGGAGATTTAATAAGATAATAAGATGTAATGAACCAACACAAGGGTCGATCTCGTCACAGAACCCAGAACAAGAAGGACAAGGATGCCAGGAATTGGAGAGCTATTGGAATCTCTCCCTCTTTTCCGCCATCTTGGTCTCCCTCTACGTCAGCCCCCTGCGATCTGCCCTGGCCTCTGAGCTCCCTTGAGTTTTATTACGGAGACACAGTCAATGGAGAGAGAGGCTCTTCCTACTTCACAGGGAGTGGAGTCCTCTTTTCCAGGCCAGGCTGAGCACATAATCACCTGGTCTTAAGCCAGCCCAACCCCCATCCCCTCAACCAATCCTGGGAGCAAGTTCAAGTAGCGGCTCCTGCAGGGGTCCTATGGATAGAATGTCACTGGATAGCTTCAGGAAATCGGGGAGCTGGTCCCAGACCTGAGGGCGCTGGGCAGATGAAACAATGCATGGGAACCACGCAGATCTTCTCAAAGTCCCTAGTGGCGAACGGTAAGTAATTTCACAGGACAACTCACTTCTTTAGCTATGGGGGGATTACTCTTCTTGGTGGGCACAAGGAGAAAATCACGTTGCTTAGAATACAGTGTTCCATGGGATCCACTGAGGTTTTCCTTCCTCTGGGTGAGACACAGGTAGCATTTGGTTTGAAAGTCTTTCCAGCTGAAAAGAATCCTGTCTTGTTCTATATGACTCAGCATATGGGGACTCAATAAGCATTTGCTCAGACACTGGGAAGGAAATCCTACCTGGGTTTGCAGATACCCTGGTGACCTACCTTTAGAGCTTATAACTATAGTGAAAAAAAAAAAAAAAAAAAAGCTTTGCAGACATAGGATTTACTTGCAGTCAAATCTTGCTTTGAAGTGTTCGGGTCAATGATTTTTAGTATATTTACCATCACTGTGATCTAATTTTAGAACATTTTCATCACACCAGGAAATAAAAGCCTGCCCATGAGCAGACACTCCCTATGTGCCCTCCCTGCACCCTGCCCTGGGCAGCCATGGGTCCACTTTCTATCTTTGTGGACCTGCCTGTTGTGGCCATCTCCTATAAGTGGAAGCATATCATCCGTGATGTTCTGTGGCTGCTTTCTTTCCTGCAGCCCAGTGCTTCTGATGTTCATTCATGCTGTGGCACGAATAGGGAGTTCATCCCTGTGCATTGGCCACATGGACTCTAGTTTATGGACAGACCACCTTCGTTTACATCCATTAATAGCCTCTGGGGTATTTAACTTAGGTGTAGATTTGAGTTAGCTACTTAATTTTATTTTTCCATAAAATGGCACCTACCTCAAATAAAGTCACCGCCTTCTCAGTGGAGAGACGTTTGACCTACTTTAGATTTACCTTAAAAATAATTATTTTACGTGTTTTTTTTCTTTAATGGTTCTCGCCTCTGAGCGCTAACAATAAATGCAGAGGGTAGAGGGAACACCTGATAGTTTTATTTGATCACTGTTCCCGTTTTTAAGTTTTGTTTTGCTACTTTATTATATACTTGTTTTGTGGTGATTCATCTCAAAGTCCTTTTCTTGAAAGAGGAGATATGTAAATAAGTAAAGATAAAGCATTTTAAAAAATGAGGAGTCCCCTCTTCTGTGCTTTGCCCTGGTTTAGAGAATATGAATTGATTAAAAAAATTTTTTTAATATAGTTATAAGCTATAAAGGTAGGTCACCGGGGTATCTGCAAACCCAGATAGGATTTCCATCCCAGGGTTTGAGCAAATGCTTGTTGAGCCCCCATATGCTGAGTCGTATAGAACAAGGTTGTTTGTGCCAATGTATGATGCTTCGTTATTTGTAAAAAAACGTTGGCGTTTCTAAAGCAAACTAACACGGTCTGTGTACTTTTCTAAGAATGCCATTTTTCTGTGAGCTAATTGCTTGAGTTGTGCGATGATTTTTCTCAGAACGTAGATTCTCCCTGTAAACGTCAAGAAGAAATATTTTTTAAAAAATATGCTTGACTTACTTGTTCCCACAGAATTTCACACGGAGGTAGACGCAAAAGGGCATTTATGCACGAGCACTCCTCCAGTCTCTCATCCGTGTGTAGCAACACAGGCTGTGATGTGTTTTCTTGGGCCGTTCAAGGACCTTCACAAGCAACATCTTGAGATAAAAGACTTCTCTCAAAGATATGTAGCTACGTTCAATATTTTTGCTTATACAAGAAGCTCAAGGTGTTCCTTGTGTGCACGATGCTGTGATTGGAACTGATAGTAACTGTGATATTTAAAATTTAGCTCCCTCCTTCCAAATGGTGAAGTCAGCTTTTATAGGACTGTGAGCGTGAACACAAGTTTTAAATGCAAGAGTAATTTGGAGAAAACATACTAAAAGTGTCAACTTTTCATATGGCTAAGGGAAGGATAATAGGAAGTTATCATTTTATTGATCGTGATTTCATAGTTCAAATTTTCATCTCCATGGGACATTGTAATTCTTCATGCATTTACCACCTCGCCGTGTGTATCCTAAGCTGTCATAACTTCCACGACCCTGCTTTGAAGATCCAGACTTGTCTTTCCCAATTCTACCCACTTATAGATGCACGTTAGCGATGCCCAGGCTCGATTTGGACCCTACTCCCCACCTGAGTGTCTTATCTCTGAAAGGGGGTTGCCTTCTGGTAGATTACGAGATGTTATTAGAGGAACACAGGCGACTCTGTTCCTGAATTTCTGGAGCCTGGGCCCTTGGGGAGTGAGTCCCTGGAGCTGTGTTGTCACCCCAGCCATCACCACGGTGGTCACCAAGCATCTGTTCAGGAAGAGTCATGGCGCTGTCCACTGGCAACAAGCGTGTGTCCTCGATTCGACTTTCGCAACCAGTGTGCAACCTCGTCTACTGCTCTTCTACATCCACCTTCCTTAACCCTGGCTTGTTGTAAATCCCTAACTGGTTCTAAATCCCCAGGTGGTTGGAAACGTCCTTCCCCCAGGCTGGTTCCCACCGGGTGAGACCGTTCAGGCCACGGCCCACGGCTGGCGCGCTCCTGGAAACCGGGGTCACGGGTGATGGAATCAGGTGCCTGCCCAGCTTCTCGACCGTCTCAGCAATCACGCTGTGATCACCTTATCTCTGAATCTGCAGAGACTTGTCGGCGGTCTGCTCCTCCCTGGGCCCCGTCTTCTGTGCTGAGATGTCTGTTCTGTCTCCCCCGGAATCTGCCCGAAGCCGTCTCACATCTTCCTTCTCCATGGAGCCCGTGACGAGCTGGGGTAACCGGCCGTCCGTGTCCTCGGCATTTGTGATGGCACTTTTCACCTTTTGGGTACTTTCTGTGGGTCGGCACTGAGGAATACCACATTTAATACTTAAAACGCCCTGTGAAGAAGATGTCATCATCCCTGCTTTGTAGAGGAAACATTGAGGGTCATGTGACTTTGCGCCCAACTCTTATGCAGACGTGCGTTTTCCAAAAACCCTCAACGCTTGAGCATTAGGGCCCCTCCATCTACGAACTCCTTTCTGGGCCCTGTACCTGAGTTGCTATTCGCAGTGATGACTCTTTCTCAGAGACGCCCCACTGTTGTAGCTTCAGGCCCCAGCAGGTGTGTCTACCTCCAGGGCACACCGGGTCTACACTAGCATGGGCTCGGGCAGCCTGGGGGTGGAGGCCAGCGCCCCTTCCCTCAGCCCTGTGAGCTCGAGTTAGTGAGGACGACGGCCCAGATGCCGGTGGCCACAGACTAGACACAGCTCTCCCCTGGGGGCCTCGCCTCCCCCAGACGGAAGGGGAGACAATGGGGAAACATTCTTGACTTGACCAAAAATTGTTCCCAGGAACAACACCCCTTTAACGCGCACGGTGAGCTTTGAGGCCTACCTTCAATTTCAGAGAAAAAAAATGTCATTGTTGCAGAGCTAACTCTGTGCCTGTGACATCTGTCCTGGGTCCCTGGGCACATCGGGTCACTTGGTCCCTGAGGACCTCTTTACAAGCAGGATATCGTCAGGAGCATTCTATAAACGAGAAGGTATGGGGGTCTGGCTGCTTCAGGCCCGTGCGCGGTCGGACTCGGGTCTCGTGACCCCTCTTCTGCATTCAGTGAACCCTAACGTCTCGCCTTCCCCGTGGGCTGGACCTTAGGGCAGGTGGAGGATGTGGGGACACCACAACCCTTTGTGCACTGACGACGTGAACGTCGACGTTGCGGCCTCTCTGGAGAACGGTGCGGAGGGTCCCCCACGCATTAAACACAGAACTACCGTATGGTTCAGGGTATTTATCCGGAAGGACTGAAAACAGGATCTCAAAGAGATATCAGCACTCTGGTGTTTGCTGCAGCAACGTTCCCCACAGCTAAGATATGGGAACAACCTAACCGTTCACCTACAGATGAACGAGGAAATAAGACACGGTATATCCAAACAGTGGAATACTATGTAGCTTTAAAAAAGACGTAAATTCAGGGCACCTGGGCGATTCAGCCGGCTGAGCGTCCAACTCTTGCCTTTGGCCCAGGTCATGATCTGACAGCTCGTGAGTTTGAGTCTCGAGTCAGCTCTGCGCCGAATGTGGAGCCTGTTTGGGATTCTTTCGCCCTCTCTCTCTTCCCCTCTCCCCCACTCGTGCATGCTCTCTCTCTCTAAAATAAAAATAAAATACAGTAAGTGTTTGAAAAAGAAGGAGACTCTGCAATATTCAAGAGCAGGAACGAACCTTGGGGACATGATGCTAAGTGAAATGAGCCAGTGACAGAAAGACCAACGCTGCTTGATTCCGCTTAGAGGACTGATCGGAAGTGGTCACATTCCTAGAATCAAAGAGGGGAAGGGGGGCGGCCGGCGGCTGGTGAGGGAAAGGGGGAGATGATAGTCAAATGCATAAAGTCTTAAATAAGATGAGTGGGTCAGACATCCGTGGTCCAACTGTGGGAGGGGCTCCTAAAATTTGTTATAAGGGTAGATCTCATGGTAAGTGTTCTTCGCGCAGGAAAGAGTGAGAACAGAACCCATGTCCAAGACCTTAAACTCTGCAGTTTCCTCTTCTGGTCAAAGCTGCTCTGCAACTTTTTGAGGGCGGTAAAAGCAGGATCATAAGATGGGCCAGAGACCAAGCAGGGCTTTGAAAACTCAAATGCATCTTGAACATTCAAATTGGGGGTCCGGCGTGAGCTGTTCAGGTGTGTTTGAGCTATCTGATGGTGGCGGGAGCTCAGCGGAAGGCTCTGGGAACAGGGGCCGATGTGGAGGCTGGCCGGGCCAGGCCACGGTCATTCTCTGCCCGGCGAAGCCTTGGGTGGTGACAGAACCAGGGAAGGGACACAAGTGGATCTGGGTTTAAGAAAAGGGAATATGGTTAAGTGTGGATTGCAGGGGGATGTGGTACAAAAGCGAATCGGGGAATGATTACCGGATCCTGGACAGAAAGTGAAGGTCAGTGGGTGAGTGACTGTGGAGACAGGGGTGAGCGTTGGGGTGAGTCCTATTTAGGGTGACTCCCGGCCAATTGGGGACCAAAGCTCCGGCATGTGGGGCAGTCAAGGCACAAAGAAACTCGGTAATGTGCCCCTGCAGATTTTTAAGCCAGTGCTAGAACATGAACGCCAAGAATCCCCAAACATGAAAGTCCCTTCAGAGGGACTTTCCTGCTCAGGGAGGGACCCCAGCCCTGTCACCGGATGGGCTCATGACCCCTTGCGGAAACGCCTCTTTGTTCTGTCTGTGCCCCACGGGCCACTTGTGCCCGGAGAGCCTGGCGTCTCTGGTCAAACACGCGCACGGAGTTGGCTTTTATGCAAACAAACGTTCTCTGGGGGAGGGACACCGAGGGCCCTCACCCAGCCCATCAGATGACGCACGCTCCAGAGGCCCAGCTGACCGGTGGGGTGCACGGGCCTCACAGACAGCCTTCGCTCAAACGCCACCACACGTGCAACGGGGCAGTTCCCGTGTCCTGGCTGACAGCGATAATCTACGTGGGGATCCAATGCCCTGTTTTGGAGGAAGGCTTGTGTGGCCCGTGGCTCACGGAGCACATCCGTCCAGCAGTCGGTCTGTCAGGGGCACATGGAGTCTTGGTCCCAAGGCGCTCATGGAGGGCACCCGAGAAGACCAGAGAGAGGCAAGGGAAGCGGAACAGTGGGAGAGGTTCAAGGCCCCCAGAGGACAGGCTCTCGGCACTGCCCGACTTGTTAGTACTGTTTCAACAGTATGTTAGAGGACCGCAAGCCGAGCTTGTATCCAGAACCTAAGCAGGACGGACGGACCCGGCCACCAGAAGGCACACGTCACGGTTCCCGAGAAAATGCCCAGCCCTCCTCCCCTGAGAAACATCTCGGGCGGGCCCCTCACCCACAGCCCACCTTGCTTACGTGGCTGTGCACGGACAGGCCAGCGAGGATGCCGTGGGGAGCACTGAGATGAGGGCGTGCTTCTCGACCGTCTTGGTCCGTTGCGATAATGGGGAACCCCAAGCTCGGGCAGGCCCACCAGACGGTTCCAAGGTGTGCCAGGCGCCTCCGTGTCTAAAGGTCCCCAGGTGTCAAAGCGGCAATTGTACTGGACAGGGTGGAGCAGGCAAGGGAGATTTTATTCCGAGCCGTTGCTACAGAGGAGGGAGGCAGACTGAGCTCCGTGCCACGAGACCACAGGTGGGAGGGACACGGATGCCACATAAGCCACCTGCATTCACCAGCTGGCCTCACCTTGTAAACCTCCTTGTTTCTTTGTTAGAGGACGCAGTTTTTGCAACTTGAAGCAAGGCGCCCATGGAATTTAGGGGCTCTGCAGAGGTGGGGGGGTGGGGGGCTACATTCCTTGAGGGTAACCTTTCTTTTTTTTTAAAGTTTATTTATTGAGAGAGACAGAGGACACAGCAGGAGCTGGGGAGGGGCAGAGAGAGAGAGAAAGAGAGAGAGAACCTCAAGCAGGCTCCATGCCGTTAGCACAGACCCCAACGTGGGGCTCGAACTCGCAAACTGTGAGATCATGACATGAGACGAGACCAAGTCGGACACTTAACTGACCGAGCCACCCAGGTGCCCCCAGGGTGATGTTCCAAAGGGCTGGCCCCGAGTCCTCGAGAAAGACATTTCCTGGCTCGTACAACTGGCAGAGGCTTTTACAAAGATTTACACCTCAAAAGGGTAGAGAAAGAATGTGCAATGACACATTTTCTGAAGTCAGTGCTCTAAGCAAAGGGTCGGGGCCCAGCCTCAGGAAGAGGCCTGTCTGAGGTTACGTCAATGGGAGGGGAATGCTAAGGCCCTCTTGCTCACAGGATTGAGACCCGGGAGACCAGACCCAAGAGTAGACATTAAATGCTGCCATCCAGGTGGAAAGCGTGAGGTTTCCAGCTAAAAGGGTGGCGGGGTTGGGGGGTGGAGTTTACCACGTGCAGCCGGAGTGGGTGCTGGGCGTCCTTCGGCAGCTCGGGCTTGCCAGAGCTCCGCCTGGGGAGGCAGGGTGGTGGGGGTCTACCGCTCCCCCGGGGACGAGGAAGAAAGGCAGCCCCTCCCCTGTGACCTTGAGCTGATGGGTGTTCAGACGCGCTGAGTTCGAGGCCCCCCCGGATCCAGGGATGGAGACAGCCCAGCACTGACGGGTCCTGGCAGCCGGAAACGGAGGGGATTTGGACCTTTGTCGCGAGACCTTTGTCATCAGAATGAGCCTCCCCGTTCAGGATCCTGTTTAAGTGGAATTATTCTTAAAATAAGACCCTCTTCCACCCCAAAGTGCAAAATTCTCAACCGCTAGCATCACGCGCTAAGTAGGATGCGGCATTTTATTGCCGTCAGTAAGCCTTTGGGGGACTTCTGTGCTTTTGCGGAGAGTTGGCATGATATGTTGCATATTTATCTGCAAAGCCTTATCATCCGTGCTGGGAAAAGGGGTTGGGAGACAGGGACTGTCTATTCCCTGCCTGTCTCTCCGGTCCGGGGGTGATAAAAAAGTTAAAGTGTGGGATGTGTATTTTAATTGCAGAATCAGATCAACTTACCCAAGTGGGAGTACAGCCAATTCACAGACACGCTTAGTATTTACTACAATACTTTCAAATGAAGAGATAGAAAACTACTTTAACTCGAATAGTAAGAGTTTGATGGACTTTATTTATAAAGTGTCTGTGGAGGATGGCTGTCCAGTGTTCGATTTTAGAGCTTTGTAAAATCCTTGGGGATAAGATTGGCAGCGACCAGAACTCTGGTCACACTCACGCTGAGCTGAATGTTGTGGGCACTCGCCCTGGAGAGGGGTAAGTGGGTGGCTTTTCATCGTGTCTCCCAGGAGGCTCTCAGGGTCTCTGCTACTCGCTGCTTTGGGCCCTTGTTACCTCCCCACATAATGTCCCTTTTCTATGTTTATTTGTGTCCTTCGCTAACATGGGCTCCTTTTCCAACTGTTCCAATCCCTTGCCTCTGGGGAGCCATTGTCCCCCTTAGCCCAGTGACTCTCAAGGTGATGCCAATGGTGGTCTTCTGTCCCCGGAGGGACTCTGGGGCCAGTGACACAGACCTGCCCGATTGGATTATGCTTTCCCGGACCCCAGGGATCGCCCAGCCCAGGCCTGGCAGTGGCCCTTCCATGTGGGAGAAGGAGAGGCCTTCCTAGAGTGTGTGTGTGTGTGCGTGCGTGTCTGTGCGTGTGCGTGTATGTCATGGTAACTTGGAGGATAAAATTCTGAGTTTCCTAGATGCTAGTTTCCTTTTAACATGAAGGATATCTTCCCATAAGAGAATTGTTTCAAGCAGAGACTAAGAGACACAGGCAATAAATAGAACGAGGGTGAGATCCCGGGAGATCGTTTTATTGCCAGGGTTCAGCTGTGCTGAGTCCACCCTGCCGCAGGCTTGCGGGTCGCGTGAAGCCAGAACTTTCCTCTGCGGCTGAATCCACTACGAAATCCATCTTCCTGGTTTACGTCTGCAAGGGTCCGAGCGAGTGCAGCAACTTGCTTCCTCAATGATAACAATCATTGTAGTGATAGGAATACCCGTGGGAATGCCGTGGCGGCTATTTATAGGACGCTCACGGGGTACCGGGCAATGTGCCTGGTGATTTACAAGTGTGGTTCCATTTCATTTTCAAGAGGGGGCTTTCCAGATGAGAAAAACGAGGTCAGAGACTTTGCCAGGGCCGCAGTCCCAGTCAGCAGTAGTTCCAGAATCTGATATCCACGTTCTAGGTTTTAAATGCCCGTCGACGTGTCCCCTTAAGGGTTGAGCCTGCTCCTTTTACGTACTCTGTCTCTCCATGGTGTTCTCACTGCCTCAAGATGACGAGTGAGCGCTGATTGGATGCGTGCATTTGGACAACGTCAGTAGACCCGTCCTGTCCGTAAGACACTAGTAACCCTCGTCCTCGAGTCCTTTATTATGCACCAGGCGCTGTGCACATGCCTCACATCATTCTGCTGATGGGAAGGCAGGATGGTTTGCGTCTGGGGACGGACAGGACGCCCGGGGCTTGGGGCCCAAGGTTACGTGGCCAGTAGGTGGCCGAGCTCTGGGCCTGCTCCTGCTGAAACTCTAGTTTTCTTGTCATGGGGACAGCCGCGGAGAGGAGAAACGGCCACCGTTTTTGAGCGCTCACCGCACATCTCACACTTGCCGTGTCGCGTATTGTGGGAATGTCCTGCGGGGCATCTGATCCCCACCTTGCAGGAGGGGAAACTGAGGCTCCAGAGGTTCAGCCTCTGGCCCACGTTTCCACGGCAAGTGACCGGGGCCCCGGGGCTGCATTGTTATCCTGCCCCAGAGCAGGTGGCAGGTGTGCCGGCCACAGCAGAGGCTGGTGACGGTCATGTTGGCTTCCCGTCCTTGGGAAGGTGGGCGGTGGGAAGTCAGGAGGCAGGAGGGGGGCGCTGGCCGTCCCCGGGGGATGCCTGAGCTGACGGTCATTGTTCTGGGCATTGACCTCACACTGCAAGGAGTCAGGGTCTCGCGGGGAGGGGTCCCCCTCTGTCAAGGGGCACCTCCCGCTTCTCTGTGCCTCTGCAGCCCTCACCTGCCTCACCGCGCACTCACCCTTGACTCGGGTATCGTGTCGTCGTCCTGTCCTCTGAAGTGCGCAGACCCTCGGTGTGGGTACCGCATGGAGCCACAGCAGGACAGCCACCGCAGCCCCGCAGGACACGGGGAGGCGGGAGGGAAGGCCAGCGCCCTCACTCTCCACAGAAGCAATGCTGAGGGTCTCCTTGCACTTGGCTGGTGAAATTCTCGGCAAAGTTAACTGTTTCCCTTTCCTAAGATTCATTTTTGTCATTTTAATGGTAATCGTTTAGGTGATTTTCATATTAAAAAAAAAGATGCCATGGGGCTCCTGGGGGGCTCGGTCACTTAAGCATCTGACTCTTGATCTCGGCTCAGGTGATGATCTCACGGTTCGTGAGTTCGAGCCCCACATTGGGCTCTGTGCAGACAGCACGGAGACTGTTTGGGATTCTGTCTCTTCTCTGCTCTTCCCCTACTTATCCTCATTTTCTCTCAAAGTAAATAAATAACAACAAAAAAAAGATGCCTTATATAGAGGTTTGAACTCCTGTCTTTGGAATGGGAATACTGACATTTTTCTTCTCGTCCTACTTCTGATTTAGCCCTGCAGCGGACATGTTAGCTTGTCACGGGATCAGTGTCTTCATAACATCAATGGCATTAGAGGTCACGTAACGTAACAGTATTTATTCAAACACCTCATGTTTATCAGCGCCTATTCTGGACGGGGCGATACACCATATGCTGCGTAGTTGTGAGTTAGCAACTGTGTAGGGTTCCAGAAAGGCAAAATGCATGCCCCAGAGACACCCGCTGGAGCCCGGTGAATGGACACTTGTGGCGTCTGTCCCATTGCCGGGGGACGGCTGCAGGGTGGGCGCGTGCAGGGCGGTCCTGACACAGGGCATCTCACCCTGGGCTCTCGTCACATTCGGGACCCATTATTCTCTGTTGCAGGGCGTCCTGGAGGTCGCAGGACGTGTAGCAGTGCCCCTGGCCTCCACCCACGAGATGTCAGAACACACGCACAGTGGGGACAACCACAAACGTCTCCAGCCGTCGCGCAATGTCCCTTGGTGGCGAAGCTGCCCCCGGAGCCCTGCTCTCGGTCTGGTGGCTCAGCAAAAAGGGTTTTCTAGACTGACAACGAGGTGACCTCGTCCTGGTGAGTGACTGGTGGCTGGCTTATAAATAAAACCGATTTGTTGCTTCGCCAAGTGCCAAGCTCGGAAGCCGCGGGGTTGAAGCTGCCGTCTGTGGGATTAAGATCGGATGTGTCACGTCGGGATCCCCCAGGCAGGGCGAGGTGTGGCTGCCATGGCGATTCGGCTCAGGGGCCCTTGGGACGGAAAAGGAGAAGCGTCGCTCCTGAGGCATCAGCATCTTCACAGCAGGACTAGGTGTTGCTGGAAGGAGACTGGTTCTAATTAGAGGAGAGGGCCGTGTGTCGAACGTGCAACCAGCACAAGGCAGGCAGAGAGCTGGAAGGGAAGATCTTACCGAGTCAGGCCCGCCTTTACCGTTAGAGTCAACACATGCAGGTAGTGGGATTTCATCGTAATTGTCTCAAAACTGGGTCACTTACTCTCTTTTGACCTATAAGTTGGACGTGCTCATATTTGGTTCATAGCGTTCCGGGGGGAACTTAATGAGCTAATGCACGTGGCAAGTTCTCAGTAAATATCACCTGTTAAATAAAGCTAATACCGATAACGGAAGTAAGTAGTGGTTAATACTATATGGTCGCTGGTAACAGTAAGGGCGTCCCCTGTAAATCAGACAGGTACGTAAAGTGTGTTTATCTAAAGGGAGAAACTGAGGCTCAAAGAGTGAAATATTTTGCTCAAGTTTACCTGAGTGGTCGCCGTCTGCACCCGAACCCATGTCCCCCGATTCCAGGCCCAAGGCTCCTTCTGAGGCATCGCTCAGTCACAAAGGAATATGCACAAAACAAATCCAGACGCTGGCCACCTCCAGACCTGCGGAGCGGGAGCCCCCGGGGACGGGGCCTGGGTCTTCGGTCAGCGGTCAGCGCCCTGACCCGCTGCCACGGCTCTTGTCCAGCTGGCCTGGCATCTGCGGCTGGTGTTTGGAGGCGGGACCGGGCACGCCACACCATCGGCCGGGCGTGAACACCCACAGTCCTCGCTACCAGGCCTTCCTCCTCACCTTCGAACTTTTGTATCTTCCCCTGGTTCTACCTTCCCCTGGTTATATCTTCCCCCGGCCTTTAAGGCCACTTACTCACATGCTGGGCTCTGCAGCGATGCTTGATGTGTTGGGGAACCCACAGGACTTGCTGACGGACGCAGGGGTGAGGGAAAGAGATATCGCATGTATTTCTGGACGTGTTTGTCGTCTACTTGAAATAGCACACTTCTGATTCTCTTCCCGGTTCGTATGTCTTCATAATCAGAATCCGGGGATGCGGGCTCTCGGGGCAGCGCTCCAGCTACGAAGTGTGACGATGCCAGCCTCAAGCCCCCTTTGAAGAAGCCCTTGTGAGGATTTCAGATGTAATCATCTGATTATCTTCCATTGAAGCTGCCTTTCAATAGACCATTGTCTCCGGGCGGCCATGTGGGCTTCTCTTGATCATCTCTTCTTGTGATGGCTGATTTCTCTGAAGCCCTAACACCTGCTTAGGCCGTGGGCACTTCGCACAAGTTCCACAGCTAAGGGATCATGCTCCCGATTGCTAATATACTTTAGTCCACTTAACGTCTCTGCTGGTTGCATTTCTAGTAGGGATCGGCAAGGGGAAGTCATTATAGTAAACGTATGCAGCCTATCATGCATTAGTCTACTTATTTTAATGACAGCGTTCTTCGCGTGCAGTTAAAAAAAAAAAAAAAATCTTTGTTTCAGCTTGAAAGCGAGGGCACTTGAAAGAAACAAGCTTTAAGCCTCTGACCAGGCTCTCAGCTTCTCCTTCACTAGCAGACCTCAGCCGTGGTCATTACCAGTGTCTGCTCTCAGTTCCCGGATTGGCTAGACACCACAGAGGAGGGCTCTGATAAACGAAACTCAGAATTTATAAAACACTCCTGAGTCGTCTGCAGGGAGCTAAGGGTGGAAGCCGGTGGACCAGCTAGAACGTTATTACACTAAACGAGACCAGGGATGTTGGTGGCTTGGCCACGGTGAAATCCGGCTCATGAGGGTCCTAGAGATATTCAGATCATCCCAGTGTAAGATAATGAGACTGGAAGTCCAAACGAAACACTGAAAAGGGTCTAGTTATGAGTCTAGCGATTGCCCATTGTTAATTACTTGCACAAAAGGCAACAGTTGTCAAGGTACTTCATTGTCTATTTGGAGCTAAATGTACTAAGTGGGAGATGCTTCGCAGATGGCAAGGTTGAGAAATTCCTGACTGTTAGCTCTGTTTAGAGATACTAGGATGGGACAGATACCAAACTAGGTCTGCACATCATAAAATGCCAGATGACACTCGGGCGTCAATTATAGGGACAGTGTCATCTACAAAACAAGATGTGTACAAACAGCAATCTCTTCCCAGTTCCCAGGAATCTAGATATTCTTCGGCTACTCCCATGGTCGTAACTCGATGACACGTAGACTCCTGTTAATGTTTTTTGGGGAACGTTTTCCTGTCAAAAATCCACTATACTTAGCGGTGCTGTTGTGAGTACAGTTAGAATCTCTAGGACATTGTTCATGTCTGTTTGTCCACCAGCATGAAAATGAGAGTCCTAATGCTCTGAAATGTCTCTCGCTACAGATACCAAATTATGATGGAGTGCCGCGGCAGAATGTTGTGATCTCTTGACTTGTCCCATGAACTATACAGGCTTCTAGTTGACCTATCATAATTAGCGTGGCTGAAGGCAGCCAGTAGACAAATGGGAGAGGAATTCAAGTCTTCATATGAGTTAGCCATCCAAAATTACACTTGTAACCAGTGAACAATAACCATGTGCATGCATAAAAAAGTCCATCATTTAGGGGCACCTGGGTGTCTCTCAGTCGGTTAAGCGTCCGACTTCGGCTCAGGTCATGATTTCACAGCTCGTGAGTTCGAGACCCGCGTGGAGCTCTGTGCTGACAGCTCGGAGTCTGAAGCCTGCTTCGGATTCTGTGTCTCCCTCTCTCTCTGCCCCTCCCCTACTCATGCTCTGTCTCTCTCTGTCATTCAAAAATAAATAAACATTAAAAAAAAAAGTCCATCATTTATCCTGTGCAGGTGCGGAGGGCTCATCTGGGAATCGTTACTTCGAAGGCATGGACTAGTCACCGATAATCTCTAGCAGCACGGAACCCACCGCACCGTTAAAAAGACTACAAAAATGTCTTACATGCCAAGCTGCTTGGCATCATCCACCATGGCCTTCTTCTCATGGGGAGGGACTTCAGACTCCTGGAGAATAGAGTATACACCAAGCTGGTTCTTATTTCACCTCATTCCATCCCAAATTGGCCATTGCAGGTTTTTTTTCAGGTACCTGTAACACATAAATCTATACATCCTAATACACTGTGGTGTCTCACATGGGGCTGAGTTATTCTCAGGTGAATTTGAGGAATCTATAAGAAAACCATTAGGCAGCCATGATCAAGCCTCATTAATCACAAAACAATCATCCAGCTAAATGAGAACTTGAAGACCATCAGGGTAACCCGAAACAGAAAGTTCCGGAAAATAATAATGATGGAAATAAAATAACAATGCTATGTATAATGAAGTAGCAGTGATAATTATTGTTATTCTAAAAAAGCCTCTAATAAGTTTCTCAACTCTCATTGTGTCATTTCACGCTCAATATGAAAATCCAGCGCTCTGGGCCTTTTGATGAGAAAATGTTCCATTGTCTCAATCAAGACCACGTGAAAATTTATGAGGTCAACTGAAATGAATTTCAGATGTTCCTTCCCCTTTCTCCGTCTTGTCTTGGCTCATTTCCATCGCAAACATGCACGTTTGCCAAGAACCCCCATACCCTCAGCAGCTTTCTTCTGGGGTCAGTCCGCCTTTCCTGGATCCCTCGACCGTTCGTGTGATGCGGAACGGTCATCGTTCCTGCATCATCGTTCCTGGTCATCGCTGTGTTCTGGCCCAGGCATCGGCTGCAGCGGGGTCACCTGGTGTCCTTATCACAGCACAGTGGAGGGCATAGTCAGCCCGGAGAGGGCACAGAGGAGGCTGGCTGTTGTGTGAGCTGGAGGGTGGGGGAGATGGCTTAGTGTTCACCTCCTTCCCGTTGTTTTTGAGTTTCTGCAGGTGCTCCCATACGTATCTTCAAAGTTGCTATATATTATTTGACTTTTGACTCACATATAAATCCTTTGAAGGGGAACCCGGATAAATACATACATATACATATATATGTATGTGTATATGTGTGTGTGTGTATACACAGGCATGTATACAACCACACGCATGTATTATATGTGTATGTGCATATGTTATACTATGCTTATGACGACTCCTGTTAAAGATATTTCTTACAGTAATCTCTGGCATTAAACCCTTTTCTAAATGCATAGACTTTCGCAAGATAATCATGTTCAGTGAGCATTTGCTGTAACAAGTGTATCAACAGGCTGTTTGCAGGTAGTGACCTCTTTTCTTTACGCTTCAGCACCCGGCAGAATTTTCCTGATCGTGGGCAAATGAGACGGCTTCTCCGGGACTCGGTTTTGTCATCTGAGAGAGGAGGACGTCCATCCGGGTGCTCAGTTAGACGCCCCGCGGATCTAACACTGTGATTCTACCACGTTCCGTGGTCCATCCTGTGCAGCGGCCCCTGACACCCGCATCCAGAACGCCTCACCCTCCTCAGAGGAAGCTTACACGGCTAGCGCTTCATCTCAACTAAGTCTGGAAGGGAGGATTTCTCAGTGTTTGCCTCTTAATGTTACTAATTCTTGTAAATTTACTGCTTAGGGGATGTGAATTTGCAGCTGTCAGTGTCTTTCACTGACATCACTCGAAAGTCCTCATAATGATCAGCGGTTGGTCCGCAATTAAGTTTGAGGGGAAAAAAAAAAACCTCTGGAAATAATCACTTTCTGCTGAATATTTGGGCTAATTTGGCCCGTCTTGTATCATTTTTTTTCTTCTAATTAACTAAGAATAAGAAAAATACGCAATTTTATCTTTATCTATGTTTTCTCTGATGCTCCGCTTTTTTAAACATATTTTCTAACCTCTGTCATTTTCCCTCCGTGCAAAGAAGTTCTGCTGGAAATGAATTCCCTCGGTTCCTATGTGTCTGAGAAAGCCTTTATTTCTCCTTCATCGTTGAAAGGTAACTTTTCTGGATGGAGAATTCCAGGTTAGTAGGTGTTTCCTTCCAACACTCTCGGTATTTTGCTCCGCTCTTCTCCGCCCACATGGTTTCTGGCGGGAATCTGCTGAGATCGTCCCTGTCCGTCTACAGGCACAGCATTTTTTCGCTCTGGCATTTTTCAAGGTTTTCTCATTTGAATGTGGTATGCCCAAGTGTCGGGGTTTTATTTTTCTGTTTTGGCGTTTGTCTTCCGGGGTATCTCTGTGCTTCTGGATCTGCAGTTTGGTGTCTGTCATTGACTTTGGAAAGCCTGTGAACATGGAGTCGGTAAACAGTTGGGACAACTGCAGCTCGTGGGCTGTACAAGCCAGCCGCAGCACCCCCAGACCCTTTCTAGAAATTAATATTAATAGAGCTTAAAATACGCCCTTCATGACACTCACAACGTCCCTACTGAGGCAAGTCTATCTTAGGAAACTTCAAATATTTCTTCTGCGCGGTCCTTTCTTATCTTCCTTTCTGGTTTCTAATTACATGCACGCTACACCTTTTAAAATCATCCACCAGTGCTTGGCTGTTATGCTGTGTTAAAGAAAAAGTTCGTTTTTACTCCTTTTTCCTCTTTGCCTTTCAGTTTGGGAAGTTTCTATCGACCAATTCTGAAGCTCACTGCGTTTTTTCTTGGCTGTGTCTGGCCTACAGGTGAACCTGTGGAAGACGTTCGTGACGTCCATTGCACCATCTTGATTCTTTCGTAGAATTTCGATTTCTCTGTTTACATAACCCACATGTTCTCGTTTGTTGCCTACTTTCTCCTTTAGAGCCCTTAACATAGCAATCATAGTGGGGCACCTGGGTGGCTGAGTCAGTTAAGCGTCCGACTTCGGCTCAGGTCACGATCTTGCGGTCTCTGAGTTCAAGCCCCGTGTCGGGCCCTGGGCTGACAGCTCGGAGCCTGGAGCCTGCTTTGGATTCTGTGTCTCCCTCTCTCTCTGTCCCTCCCCCGGTCGCACTCTCTCTCTCTAAAAAATACACACACATTAGAAAGAATTAAAAAAAAAAAAAGCAACATATTAATTGTAGATGTTTTACAGTTCCCATCTGAAAATCCCCATGTCTCTGCTGGATTTGAGTCTGGCCCTGAGGATCGTCTCTTCAGATTATGCTCCTTCCTTTTAGTGCCTTGTAGTTTTTTGTCGAGAGCTGGACGTGATGGACTGGCCGTGGGGATGGAGGTAAATAGGCTTATGGGGCGAGGTCTTCGGCTCCTCTGCTCTCACGTTTGCTGTGGCCGTCAGTGCAGAGCCGTCAGCCGCGTCGGGCCCTGGTTTCCTCTGCTCTCTGACTCTCGGCCTCCCCAAGCCCTCCTCATGCAGGGAGCCCTCCAGGTGGCCCTGCAGCCAGAATGTGCTGGTCCCGCGTTGGGGCGTTGCTGCTGTGGAGGTGGGGATGGCGGGGGTGTTCTGTCGTGTGTATTGGGCCTGTGTCCTGGGCTGTGACCATCATCAGTGGCGCTCGGTGCCCCCTGCCCCTTTAGGAGGGGCTGGGGTGTCCTTCCCCCGGAGGCAGGAGGCTCTGGTAAGGACTCTCTGCCTGGAAGATGCACCTTTGTCAGGAGGATGCTCGGAGTCTATTTTAACAAACTTTTTTTTTTAAATTAAAACAACTTTTTAGAGCAGTTTTATGTTCACAACACAATTGAGGGAAGGTGCAGAGGTTTTCCATTTACCCTCTGCCCCCCCAACATGCACAGCCTCCCCCGTAATCAGCACCCCCGGGGGCCCCCGAACCCCCTTGCTCTATCACCATCACCCCGTGTCCACGGCTTACACGAGGGCCGCTCTGGGCCACCTGCGTTCTGTGGGTTTGGACGAATGTCTAACGAGGTGCATCCACTGTCACGGCATCGTGACAATCGCCCTGAATTCCTCTGTGCTCTGCCTAGTTACCCCTCCCCCTAACCCACCCCCTGACACCCACCGATCTTTCCATTGTCGCCACGGTTCCGCCTCTCCCCAGATGTCATGTAGCCGGAACCCACGGCTCACAGCCTTTTGAGACTGGCCTCTTTCACTCAGTCACATGTGCTGAAGGTTGCTCGGTGTCTTTTTGGCTGCCTCCTGGTTTTGTCATCTGACCGCTGGTGGTTCTGGGAGCCCGGGACTCGAGAGCGCCTCCTGCTGCCCACGGATGAGGTGCAAGGATGGTGTGACCGGGCTCCCACGGGGGGTGGGACTGGTGACGGGGCGGCTGAGGCGGCTGCGGTTATGTGCACATTTTGATAGCACAGCTTTGCCACCCTCTCTCTCTCTCTCTCTCTCTCTCTCTCTCTGTCTCTCTGCATGTTCTACCAGATTGGATATTTTTAAGCTCTAAGTCTGTGCTGGCGCAGAAAGCCTTGTGCTCAGCTTATTATGCTGTTTAGGGTTTGGATATTACTCATGCGTAAAAGCCAGGAGTTCACGGTGAATTAGTCATGCCGTTTTAGCCTTTGCCTTTACTATGACTCAGAAGCAGACAAAAATACGCAGTGTCCATGGGAACAGGGTAGCCTGCTTCTTTCTCCCTTTTGCCCCTTTTCTATTTCTTACTTTGTAGCCCGTGTCGCCAGGAATCGGCTAGAAAGTTTATGGGCGAAAAGCAGAGCGTCTCAACCACGGCATTTTGTTTTGGATGTTTGGGGCTGGAGAATTCTTGTTGGGCAGGGGGCTGTCTGTGCACCGAAGGGTGGTTACCCTCCTACCCCCCACCCCCACCCCCGCCCGACAACAGCCATCCTCTGGGAGGACAGACCCACCCCCAGGGGAGAACCACCGGTCTAAGTGATCTTCCCGGCTGCCTGAAGAGAAAAACATACTCATCATCTCTGCCCAACTGGGTGTTTCCTAAGCCCCCAAACAAGGTGCACAGAGGCCTGTAATGCACACCTATTGTATGTTACTCGGCAGCAGACTGCGTTTCTTCCCCGCTTGCCTCTCCTGGGATCTGTTTCCGGCCTCTGGGAAGCGAGGGGGGAGGGCCAGTGAGTGTCCTGGGAATTGGGGGGACCAGCGTCCCTCCGGGGACCAATCCCCCCCGCAAACACCAGGCCTTTCTCGCTGCCTGCGGACGCTCTGACAGTCTGGCTGTGCCCGTGTCTTCTGGTTTGTCCCCCACCTTCCGTCTTCTTCCTGTTGGGTGATTTGCAGGAACAGGTATCTCCAGTTTTGTTAAAGGTACAGTTTGGGTTTATTTTCTCTCTCTTTCTCTCTTTTTTTTTTTTAACGTTTATTCATTTTTTGATAGAGAGAGAGACAGAGCATGAGCACGGGAGGGGCAGAGAGAGAGAATGGGGGAGACAGAATCCCAAGCAGGCTCCAGACCCTGAACCGACAGCACAGAGCCCGACGCGGGGCTCGAACTTACGGACCGTGAGATCATGACCTGAGCAGAAGTCAGATGCTCAACCGACTGAGCCACCCAGGCGCCCTTATTTTCTTGTTTTTATTACATCGGGCACATTTCTGCCAAAGGAAGCCTGGAGGGGCCTGATGGGATCAGCGAGGAGCGCGAGTGGGGGCAGGGGCAGCAGCGTGTGGGGCAAGACCACCACCCAGGGTGCCCGGCAGCCGGCTTGGCACCCGTGTGGGCGCTTCCCAAGGAATTTCTTCTACTGCCGAAATGGAAATCTCTGTTTTTAAACTCATGAAACTTAATTTTTGCTTGCTTGTTCAAAATGTGCCTTTCCCAAATCGAAATCATTTGTTGAAAGCCACACCTGTAAATACCGGTCCTGAATGGCATCTGTTCTCCGCACAGGATCACAAAGTCAGAGTTTCTTCTGTCTGGACGGAGCGGTTCAGGGGTTGCCGACGTGTTTTCTGTGTGCGCCTGCAGGGCTGATGGGCTCCAGGCCCCGGTGGGGGTGGTGCGCCCGGCACCAGAGGGAGGACCACAGCGTGGGTGGGAGCCGTGGCTCAAAGCTTTGCCGGGAGGTACGTGGCTCTGCTCTCCGGCTTCTTAAAAGCTGGTCCTGGAACTGCTCCGTTCCTCTTGTCCCCTCCTGATCGGGAGACGGCCTTTGTGAACATCCTGCCTCGGAGAGTGTGACGTCCTTCTTCATCGGAGCAAAGGCAGACGTGGGGAGCAAGGCTGGCATTAAGCGGCTCTCGATATGAAGCCGGGGCAGAAATCGGGGGCTCCAGGGTCCCCCATCCCGAGTAAAAGTCAGAATTTTCTCAGCCTGTTGTCTGAGACTGGGGTCCTGCCTTGCTGGGCCTCCAGTGGGTCTGGACACACTTAACTGACCGTCGCCCCAGAAACGGGCGAGGGAGGGGGCGTCCCAGGTGGGGGGAGGCCTCAGGCAGGTGTGGCCGCAGAGCTGGGTGCGAGCGAACCTTCCTCGCCAATAACGTGTTCCAGCTGGGGCTTCTCGGCAGAGGGGACACCGTGCCACAGAGCCTTTCCGTCTAGGAGCCGGGGACGCACCTGCTTTGGGAACGCACCGGGGCTGCAGACGGGCCCGCCCGCCCACTCCCTCTGCGGGCCGGCCAGCCTGGGTGACAGGGAGCTTCGAACACGGAAACACTAGGCCACATCCTGACATTGGTGACGTCTCGGCTGCATTAACTGTGAGTGAATTTTAACCAGATTTTCCCACTGATGCTCGGCCTGCCTCGTTTGGAAGGGGAGACAGACGGGTAAGCTCTCGCCGCTGCACGTGCTGGGGACGGTGGCCAGCTCCCCGGCCGCTCACGGCCATGGTGCCACGCTGGGTGGTGTTCCTCACGCCCGAAGGGCCGGCCCCGACACGGTGTGAGAGCCTGTCCTCGCCGAGACCCGCCACCACGCCTGCTGGAAACAAGCGGTCCGTGTCGACTGCCTTTGGTAACAGGCAGACTCTTCCAGTCTAAGAACGACAGAAGCGCTTTGTGCGCTGGGACTGGGGTTACGCTGCGGAAGCCAGGAGAGCGCCTGTGACCCGTCTGAAGATCTCAAGAAGTAGATTGATAGACAGGAAGATGTGTCGGCATGAGAGCTGGTGATTTCACGATGATTTTCCGTCTCTCCTGGCTCAAAGAACTCAGGCGTGCTCACACACAGCCCGGGGGGAGCCCTGTGTTGGCCTGCTCACGGCTGTCTCTGCTGCGGGAGGTCGTGCCTGGCATCTGGCAGGAGCGGTCGCACGGGTGACAGAAGGGACGTAACTCGCGTCTACTGACCTGTGATGCGGGCACTGACTCTTCCCGCGGATACCTGGAAGGACCAGGGCGTTCCCAGCACAATACTCCCTCGCCAGGCTTCGCAGAGGCTCCGGGGGGCGCAGCGCTCCATCCCCTCTCGGCCAGTGCTGGCCCGGCCCCGCCCGCTCTTTTTCCACAGGACTGCTCTGTCCGGCGTTACCCTTCCGTGAGCCACTGTCATCTGCAGCCCGGGGCGGGAGCCCATGTCTACCTGTGTCCTCGAACCCGCGCTTTTCCCCTGCTAATTAACGTTCTACAACGTAGACAGATGAGTTTTATAGGACGCATGTCTCATCGGCCCCCCCGCCGTCCGAGCCCTCCAGCACGTTCCCGTCGGTGCTGGGGTGCAGAGCAACCCCCACAACACCCGCCACGCCTGCCTGGCCTGGCCACCCTCCTCCCACAGCCCTGCTCTGTCAGCCCCGCTCCCTCCTGCCCTGCGCTGCCCCTTCCTGCCTCCCCCTCCCACCACTCTGCCCGCCTCCCTTCTCTCCGTGCCTCCGCTTGGCCCCTGCGCTCTGATATTAGACCCAACATCACTCCTCAGAGACAGTGTCCCCGGGCCTCCAGGCCCTCGGTCACATTCCCTTACATCACCGTGTGCTTTTCAGAGGCCAGATCATAATTTGAAATTGCAGATTGATTCTATTATCATTTGACAGAATCGCTCTCTCTCCCCCCGCGTTCCACGGGCACGTGGTTCCAGGGACCACCTCCCGTTCCCCCCACGACTACGGAGCTTCTGGCGTGGGTCAGCCTCGTCCACCTTGTTCAGTAGGGAAGCCGCCGGCCACAGCTGGTTTTTTAAATCCAACAAAAATAAAATGAAATGAACGACTCAGTTCGCAGTCGCCCTGGGCACATTTCAGGTGCCCACCACCCATCAGCCCATCGCCACAGTGTTGGGTCTGGCAGAATCACACGGTGCCGTGCCAGGTGGCGGCGGTCCGGACCCTACGAACGTCCCGTGAGCCGGAAAGTCCTGCCTCCGTGGCCTGGACTCTCTGACTGTCTCCTTGGTGGCAGGTCTGCTGGCCCTGCCCAGAGCCGGCGCTCACCAAGTATGAGGGGAAAGAATGAACTAAGAGACGATGTTCCTGCAAGGTCAGGGCTAGGACGTTACCCAGCACGAACATAAACAGGGAATTCATCCTAATACGTCACGTGCCTGCCAAGAACCGCATGAGCATTCAGCAAGCCTATGTCAGTAACGATTTGCTATAGGCTCTATTTTCCGAGCGCGCTGGATAGAAAAATAAACAGTGAGGAACCGGAGACAGTTCGGTGGCCCCTCCAAGCTTCCTGATAGGCACAGAAGGTCTCTTGTGTCTTGTTTCTCCCTGAGTGAGGGTTCATCTTAAGCTTAAATAAATACTATCAACACTTCTCTGAGGAAAGAGCAAGCTGAGAACGGAAAATGCGGGTAGAAAAAGTGAACGGTGGCCTTTGCTCGTGTGATGATGCTCTCTTTCTCCTTTTTCGTCTTTGCAAATTTATTGTGTCTTTCAGGAAAAACGAGGCTTGCAGTGACCGTCCACGTCCTCCGGTGTTTTCTTTGCTTCTCGGACGTGAAGGAGTAGATCTGGGAGGTGGTCGCCTCTGACTTACCTGTAACCGGAGGGCACGATGAGCCAGTCATGTGGGGGGCTCCGGGTGGACCAGCTGGCGACCTACATGCTCCTGGTAGCCAGCAGCGTGGGGGGAGGATTCAGCGCTACCAGCAGGAGGCGCTCCCATTCAACCTTCACACGGCGCTCAGGAGCCACCAGAGTCCCCACCCGGCTCACCTGGCCCAACCCAGGGCTCTCCTGCGAGAGCGGGGTCAGCGTGAACTCCTGGCGGGTGCCCTGGGCTCTGAGTAGAAACATGCCACCCTTGTGGAAACATACTTCCAACAGTTGCACGAAAGTGAAATCCTGGCCTTCATATGATGAGTGATTCTGGGCTGAGGCCTGGAAATTTCGGGTGTTGCATTAAGGGTCCCCTCTGGGCCGGCTGGCAGCAGAGGACGGGGAAGCAGGGCGCCCATCAGCCCCTCCTGCCACCACCTTCTCTGCCCCGTTGAAGGCCCGGGGGGCAGAGGGTCCCTGGGGAGTGACCTGTGGGCTAGCAGTGGGGTCTCCCTCCCAGATGGCGGGGGAGACGCGCTGCCTGGTCTGGGGGCTTAGCGCTCCTCCCTTCGCCACCCAACTGGAAGCCAGTGTGCTCTCTGTCTCACTGGGGACCCCCTCACTGGGCAGCAGCCCGTCTCCGCCCCACGCCTGTGTAACGCCGTGGCCCGTGGTGCTCTCTGTCCGGGCTGCATGACTCCTGACATCAGTGCAAACAGCCCTCAGCTTGCCCGCCAGCCTTGCCTGTGGCTGGGTCACTCGCCAGTCTCCGCCTGCGGCCGGTGGGACTTCGCGTGGGGCATCGTTGCCCTCGCACTTCAACCCGCGTCGGTGTCCATCACAAATAACACGCGCAGGGGCTCATGTGGGTAATCGTGAACAACACTGTACACTTTCCTGACTCTGTCACACGATCTAAGGAGTGGAAGACGGTTGTGGGGCGTGATGAAGAAGTTTACACGTCAACTCGGCTGGCTGGGCCACAGGGGCCAGACGTCTGGTTAAATGTGATTTCTGGGTGCGTCTGTGGGGGTGTTTCTGGAAGGGATGGGCATGTGAGAGAGTTCAGGGGGTGAAGCAGACGGCCCTCCCCCCTGTGTGGGCGGGAGGCGTCCAGTCTACCCAACCCCAAAGGATGGAAAGGCAGAGAAGGCGGAGCTAGATAGAGGGGCTGTGGGTGTCCTGCCCTCGGTCTCCCACTCTCAGGACGCAAGCAACGGCTGGCCTTCTTGGGCGTCCAGCTTGCAGGCAGCTGATGGCCGATCTCAGCCTTGGGAATAGATAGTGTGGGCCATCCCTCACAATAAATGTCTCTATCAACACGCACACACACACACACACACACACACACACACCCCTCTCTCGGTTGTTTCCCTGGGAACCCTAACACAATGGTTTAAGGAAAAAAAAAAGATTTCCCCCTGGAGTCAAGGATCCTTCATGAAAGGTGGGCCATCCAGTCTGCAGGTTGATGTCCGCGATCGCCATTTGCTTTGCCAGAGCTGTTCCTTTGTGTTCTTTGTTGAAGACTCCATATTAAAACTATGGAGGAGAGATCAATGTCCTGCACAACATGCCTAGATACAGGCTCGAAGGGATGAAAGTTAGAAACTTCCAATGGAAAATTGCTTTGAAACATATCATAAAAATCTGCTTAACATTAGGCCAGGGGAATGTTGTGTATTACAAACTAATTTTGCAAATGACATTTCAAGGATATCATTTTAACCTAGTTTAAGTGCATTCCATTGTGATTCTCTACATACTGCTTGTGAATAAAAATCCAATTACTGTAGCTAGGCAAATTAAAATTTTTTCTGAATGCAGTAATCTTTTCTTCCTTCCTTCCTGAGCTTGCCAAAGAATATTGCTTGATCTTTTAGAAGGCAAAGGCCCATGTAGGCAATCATTTTGGAGGGTCTGAAATGACTTTCCTGTTCTTGTGAATTTCACTGAACTGTGTCCTGATCGGTAAAGGCGCTCCCTCTTGTAACAGCTACAGATCGGAGTTGACGATGGAGAGGTCGGTGCTGCCCGGTCCATAACTGCTCCTGTGGATTAACTTTGTTGCCATCAAGTGGTGACAAAAAGTCAAGCTTGATCAATCTGAACCATTTAGTTGAGCTGGACACCAGAAATTCATTATACTCATTGTAAATTTCCAAGCCCTTCAATTATGTTTTTTTAAAGAAATTCATGTTGATTTCAAATTGAACTCTAACTGGGTATTATCTGTGTAGGAATCTACAAAGTTGCCTCTTCTTTCCACTGCATTTTATAGCTTATTGGCTTTGTCTGTTTTTTCCCTCAGGGACTATACTTTCCTCCGCTTCTGGCTGTTTGGTTCGACCCAGCTCATTAATCCCCTGGCTAAGTATTTTTCTGTACTTGGATGACATTTTCCCTGTTCTCCAGTGTTTGTTTTTATTCAAGTTATTGGTACATTTTTCTGCGGGGAGAAGGTGGGGGGGCTCTGAGAAAACTTGCCAAAATCTCAAGTAGAATTTAGGTCAAGGACGAAGGGTTGTTCTGTATTGTTCTGTCTTCAAAGACAGATGCTGCTGCCTGCCTTTCTCTCCTCACGTGTGACTTACCTTCCAAAGATTGAATTATCTGCCTTTAAATTATTTTCCAATTAATTGGAAGATAGGTATTAAGGCAATAGAAAATCAGATGAAATTTTAAAAGATTTAAAAAAGGAGTGATTTCCATTGCCTATCTGAATACTAAAGTATCATGAAGGAAGCACGACCCTGGTGGAGAAAAGTCTGAAAGGTGAAATCAGCCAGATTCACTGTCCTGTGAGTGTCGTCCCAGCCATTCTGGGCACTTATGGACACCTCCCACTCATACAGAAAGATGCAATAATTTCTGCTGCTTCCTTAAGAAAAACAAATCAAAATAACGAAGGCATCGTATTATGTATTCTCTTCTGCAACTTGGTTTCTTCACAGATTTCTTGGAAAACTTTGCAAGCTGTTATTATCACTCTAGTCTGTTGTAATTAAAAATATTTGGTTAAAATAAATATGTATTCACTCATTAACAAATGAAATAGTATAAAAGGGCTGAAGACACAAACTCTCCTATTAACTTGCTGTTATCCAGAGACCATAGCTTAGAACTGGTTCTGTTTTCAGTTCTGTTGCAAGGTGCTCGCCTAACTTGAGAGGACACATTTATACCTATTTTTTTATTTGCCACGCCAGACAGTATCTATTAACTCCCTGATACGAAAGACAGATATCTGGCCCACTTACAGTCTTTGTATCCCAGTATCTGATTATATGTCTTCGTTATTAAGATATTAACATACTTTAAAATATATTTAAAACATTTAAACACCAATATCTCCTATCGAACCATTGAAAAAACAGCAATTCTGTGGAGGTATAACTGACATGCCTTAAAATATATCCATTTAAAGATTACAGTTCAGTAGTTTCTTGACAGAATTGTGCAACCATCCCTACTTTTCAGTTCGAGAACATTTTCATCACCCCAGGAGGAAACGCTGCACCCCTCCCCTGCCCCTGACAGCCATTAGTCTGCTTTCTGTCTTGATGGATTCGCCTATTCTAAACACTTGGCATGAATGGGATCACACAGTACGTGGTCTTTTGTGACTGGTCTTTTTCACAGGATAATGTTTTCAAGGTTCTTCCATATCATGTGATGAATCAGTACTTGGTTCTTTTATGGCCGGGTAATATTCCATGTTATTTATCCATTAATCAGTTGACACTTTTTTTTTTCTATTGCAGGTATTTTGAATAAGGCAGGCATGAATATCCACGCACAGGTGTATTTGTGGCCATGATTTTTCAGTTCTTTGGGTATCTACCTAGAAGGAGAATTGCTGGCTTGTGTGAACACTCACCATTTAACCTTTTGAGCTAATTGGCTCTTTCTATATTTCCTTTGGGGAAGTATCTATTTAGACCGTTTGCCTACTTTTTAACTGAGCTGTCTTTTCACTGTTAAGCTGTAAGGGTTCTTCATACAACCTGGATGCACGGCCGTGAGCAGATACACCATTTGCAAGCACTTCCCCGCCCTTGTCCTGGGAGGGCGGCTGTCTAACGGTCGTCTTTTAGCTTCCTTGGTGTTGTCTTTTAAAGCACCAAAGCGTTCCATTTTGAAGAAGTCTAATTTAGCCGTTTTCTCTTTGGTTGTTTGTGATTTTGGCATCACATCTAAGAAACTACTGACTAATACAAGGTGACAAGGATTTATGCCTGAGTTTTCTTCAGCGAAAACTCCTGTTGTTAGGTCTTTGCTCCTCTTGGCGTTAATCTTTGGATATGGTGTGAGGTAAGGGTCCAGATTCAACCTTTTGTAGGCGTCACAGTGCTGTCTTGGCTCCATTATTGCAGTCAATGGACCATGCCCATGAGGGTTTATGTCTAAGCTCTCAATTCGATTCCATTGTTGTACGGGGCTATTCTGCCGTTTTCGCTTAGCAATATATATTGAAGATGTTAATATATCAGGACATAAAAAGCTTCTTCATTCTTTTCTGTTGCCGTGGGGCATGACTTATGACTTGAACTTTACTGAATATATGTGATTTTAACTTGACCCATTTCTCATTGATAATAAAGTGTTTACAGTCTTGTTGCTAGAATGATTATGCGTACAGCTTTTTAACTGTGTATATGTGTCCACATATCTGTAAGATAAAATTATCATAAGTAAAACTGCTTATCCAACTATGTTAACAAAATGGGTTTTGTGGAGTATTCTAGGGAGCTGGTGTGGACCCCTAGGCCATTATGTGAATTTGTCTCTAAACTAGCAGATGGATACTTTTTTCTTTACTCATCCTCAGACAAAGCGAGATCTTTTCAGAAAGGAAAAATGATTTTCTTCTGTCTTTGCTCACTTTTTGCAGTGGAGGCAGGCTGTGTGGATAGTGATCTGTCCAATTCCAAGTTTACATTTGATTTTTCACATCGGGCTTCTCTTATAGACTGAAATACGTTCTTTTCTAGTAACATAATTTGCTCCCATGGCCCATAAGTGAACGACTAGAGTGCCAGACAGATTAAAACTCCCAGATTCTCCTCTAGGGTTTGTCTGTTCACGGTGGGTCTCCACCTTTGCCCCCGCCTCGCACTTGACCATTACTGTCACCATCTCCCCCACCTGGTTCCAAGGTGCTGAGCATTTGACATATTTTCTTACTTATAACCATGTCCTCTGTACTATTCTCACCGCCAGATCACAGATGAGGAAACCAAAGGTCAGCGAGGCTCAATCTGTGTTGAAAACGTACGCAGGTAAAACCTCCGATTCCAGAATGCAGATATTTTACGGTGTTCTCTAACGCCAGGGTGCACAGCTGCCCCTCACTCTGCCTTCTTCCCTGCCTCGGGGTGACCCCTGCCCGGCTCCCCCAGTGTTCTGCCTCCTCTTTTTCTTCCACAACCTTATGCACTTACCTTCCCTTTGCCCCTATTAAAGCACAAGCTATGAGAGCTTTGCAAGTTGAATCAATTCCTCTTGAGAGAGATTAAACATTCAGAGCATCTCAAATGTATTTGCAGGAGCATCTCAGTAAGATTCCTAAGTTCGTTTAGATAAGTCAGCTCTTTATGCAGCTTATAAATTCACTATGCCCTTGGTGCTGTTTTTCTTCTTATTATTTTCAGTTCACTGACTTTAAGCCCATGGTAGCAATTTGCTGTCAGAAACCAAAAGAAGTAAATTCTAAAAATTTTAGGGTCGTCTTAACTCCTGGTCAAATGTTGTAATGTTTTAAAGGGGTTACAGAAAGCCAAAAAAAATTTTCTTCTTAGGGATACCAATTGTAGGAATCCTGCAGTGATGTTTTTAAAAAGAAATAAAGAGGGGCGCCTGGGTGGCGCAGTCGGTTAAGCGTCCGACTTCAGCCAGGTCACGATCTCGCGTTCCGTGAGTTCGAGCCCCGCGTCAGGCTCTGGGCTGATGGCTCGGAGCCTGGAGCCTGTTTCCGATTCTGTGTCTCCCTCTCTCTCTGCCCCTCCCCCGTTCATGCTCTGTCTCTCTCTGTCCCAAAAATAAATAAAAAACGTTGAAAAAAAAATTAAAAAAAAAAAAAAGAAATAAAGCTATCAAAAGGAACAATGTTTCCCAAGTTACTGCGCAGAACGGGACAACGTGCACATTGGTTAGAAGGACTTAAACATTTAATAGACCTAAACCGGTAATTCTAAGTGCTAGCGAGGGTGTGGGGGAACTGGAACTTTCACCCATGGCTGGTGGGGAAGCAGAATGGTACAGCCACTGCGGAAGACAGGTTCGTAGTTTCTTAAAAACACGCAATCACCACCCCACCTGCAATACAACTCCTTGGCAATGACACCAATGAAAGCATATGTTTGCACAAAGACTGGCTTATCATGTCTACAGTAGCTTCGTGCACAGTGGGCCCAACGTGGATTATCCCAACTGTCCATCACCTGTGAGTAAAGAACCGTAGGTCATTTACTCAAGCAGGCCATTGAGTAACTTCCAAAGGGGCACCAGCCTCCGAGGAATCTCGGAGCCCTGCTGCCTGGTGAAGGAAGCTAGACCCGGGGCTCCGAATCGTATGATCCCACCTACCTGACATTTCGGAAAGGTAAGTGTCCGCGCTCGGATTCAGATTGGTGCTTGCCAAGAGCTGCACGTGGCAGGAGCGATCAACCCTACCGGGTAGAAGGGAACGCTCTGGGGTGTCGGAAACAGGCCGCGTCTTAATTGTGGGGGTAGGTTCACAACTGCGTTTCTCTCTCAAAGCTCCCAGAACCGTACACGTATCAAGGGTGGATTTTGCTCTATGTAATCATTCCCGACAAACCTGATGTGGAAAAAAATTGGAACAACTATGGAAAAGGGGCAGGGATGTATTTCTTGACTTCTTCTCTTTTATATAAACTCGGCTATCTTTGCCTCAGCTCCTGGCCTTGCATACTAAGTGATGGCGGGGGGGCCCCAGGACACCTGCTATTTTCTTTCCTCAAGCCAGTGGTTATTGACCTGACTCCATTTACATTTGTACAAGTCAGAGGAACCACTCACCATGTTCCAGCCACGGAGCCCACGCCACAATAGCAATTTTAGCCGTGGGCAATCTGGCACCTGGGGGACTGGTCTAGCTCCCAAGTCATGTTCCTCCAGGCAAGAGCAGTGCAGCCTTTCTTTCTGTGTGTCTTACAAAGGTGGTCCGTTTTGTGTGAGCCAGGACGTGGGAGAGGTGGGAAGATTGCCCACGGAGCAGGGATGTTTCTAGGTGACCTGCCACAGCTCGGAAAGTGCCGGTAACTTTTCCGGGAAAAAGTGAGTAAGCACATAGACTCTGTTCCTTCTCGTCAGGGATCGCACTACTTTAGAAGTTTCAGAAAAAGTGCAAAATTCAGCGCAGAGCATGAAAATGTTATCTCCCCCCTTCTCTGATTCTGAGGAGTTTACCCAAGAAAAGAAAGCCAGAAAGGGGGAAATACCCCCCTTTCCAGAAAGGGGGGGTTTTCCAAATAAGCAACCGGTTTTTCAGAAGTTATTCATTCGAATTCAATGTGGTGGTTCAAAGGTGGCCTTTCCATGGTCATTTATGGAAGGCTCAGTGGGGTCTCTGTGGGATACTGTTAGCATTCAAAGATCCTTCCTTCGCTTGAATTCCCTTCATCCATCCATCCATTCATTCATTCATTCATTTGGCATATACTTGACGAGCGTCATTTTGTTTGCCCTGGAAGTGCAGTGGGAAATAAGTTAGAAATGGTCCAATTTGTCAAAGATGGAACTATTTTCAGGCTATTTATTATATGCTCACCTCAGAAGAGACAAAGCTGAGAATTCCTGCTCAGGGTCAGTGTTTCTGGAAAGGGCCATGCGTGTGGAAGTTCTAATTAGGGGGCTCGGCAGAGAGACGGTCATGTGGGTTCGGCTGAGAAAGTCTAACCTCGCTGGGCAAATGGTGCCTTCGTAGCAGAGGAACTCGCGTCGGGGTCGCGTTCGGGTCCCATGTGTTTGGTGCTAGAAATGCTCTGCGGAAGGTACTTACAACTCAGCATTAATCACATCAGGCACTTTGACCTACCCCAGTGCAACAGTGGAAATTCTGTCTTAAAAACGTGACATTTGGTGAAATCTTCGGTCCTGGAGTCACAATTAGTAGGTCAGTGCTCCTTCTCTAGAATCTTTTGCAGTGGTTGGATTTAACAAACCAGTCCAATTCTGGCAGCTGGGTCCAGGCAGAGTAAAGTAGAAAGAGGGGACAAGAGAGGCACGTCCTAGAAGAGAAAGGAGATTCATAGTCCATCGGGTCGGTGAGGACCCGGACAGTAGCACCAATGTGGCTGGCCCCACCGCCCCACTGCTCAGTCAAGACTCCGGGGGCACCCCGGATGGCCGGGGGTGTGTCTACTGACCCTCCAGCGGGGTCTTCTCAGGTTGGAGAAACTCTGCTCTGTGTTTTGCAATTTCACCTTCTTTGGTAAAACATACCCTCCATCGGCCGACAATTTCAACCGACTTTTCAACCAAAGGTCTTTGATGGTTTAACAGAGGACCGCAAGCTACTTATCACAAAGAGTCTGCGTTAATTAAATTTGAATGACACAGAGCAGGGCCAGAGGTTTTTTAATAAGTAGAAGAATTGCAGAAAGGCCATTATTTATGAAAAATACATCCAAGACGACACTCGACCTTGTATTCACCGGAGCTCACCGCTTCGGCTTTATTTTGCTAGAGTCATTCCCTGAAAGGAAGTGGTGATGTGTTGTCTAAACCAATGCATCACTTGTAAGTTAGGCCGGAGGGGCTGGTGGAGGCTTAGTTAGATCAAGAAAAACATGACGCGGAGATATTTGGTGTGCTATATATACCTTACATTAGACGGTCTCTTAGATGATACTTGAAAACTTTATAAAGTAAATATTCTTTATAATTTTTTTTAACATTTATTCATTATTGAGAGATATTTCACAAACCCCCGAATTTATTAGTGTAAAGCATAGAGTTTCAAACGTTTTAGCACCTTCACAGAGTTGTGCAACCAACACCACCATCTAACTTGAGAATATTTTCATCCTTCTTGAAAGAACCCTTTGCTCTTTGACAGTCGCTCTTTGCTGCTCCCAAGCCCCAGGCAGCCACTAATCCGCCTTCTGTCTTTATGATTTTCACATCCTGGACATTTCATCTGACGTGGAATCACACAGTATGTGGCTCCTCGTGTCTGGCTTCTTCTACTTGGCATAATGCCTGCGAGGATCATGGATTTCATAGACGTACGAGAACTTCATCGTTTTTATGGCCGGATCATAGTCCACGGTATGGACAGACCACATTTTGTTTTCCCTTCATCTGTTGATGGGCACTGGGTCTTTCCGCTTTTTGGCTATTATGAACTATACTATTATAAACATTTGTGCCCAGGTTACGTGTGGATGTAGGTTTTCATTTTAATGAAGGTACAGTGAGGAGCGGAATTCCTGGGTCATATGGAAATTCTTTGTTTGACCTTTTGGGGAACTGCTGGACTGTTGCCCAAAGCAGCCGCACCACCTTACGTTTCCACCAGCAACGTGTGAGGATTCAGATTCTTCTGCATCACTCTATGTCCTTTGGTTGCAGCCATCCTGGTGGGGGTGAGTTGGGGTCTCACTTGTGATCTACTCTCTCTGCTGGCAAATGATGTTGAGCCTCTACACGTACTTATTGGTCATTTTCACGCCTTCTTTGCAGACGTGTCTATACAGATCCTTTTCAGTATGAAGGGTTTTAATTCTTTTTCTTGCCTAATCACCCTGGCTGGGACCTCAAGCACAATGGTGACAAGGAGCAGCGACAGTAGGATTCCCATCTTGCTCCTGGTCTTAGGGGGGAAAGCTTTCAGTCTGTCAGCATCGCCTACGACGTGAGCTGTGTCTTTATGAGGTTGAGGAGGTTCTCTTCCTTGTTCTTTGAATTTTTTTTTTAATCGTGAAGGGAGGTTGAACTTTGTCAAATGCTTTTTCTGCACATTTTGCTGTCTGTGCACAAACTGAGAGCACACAGACGCATGTGAAAGTTAGCAACAGGGTTTGAGAAAAGTGACGTGACTGGTCACCACATAAACCTGTGTTTTATGTCATGGTTTGTGGACTGAAGAACCAACAGCACTGCCTGCACTTCAGCCAATCACTCATGGTTAATATTCTGCGGTCATGGAGAGTTGAACTGTGTTGTCAGGGTGGAGGAAAGCAGATTACTCTCCATGAGGTGGGTGGGCCGCATCCAATCAGTTGAAGGTCTTACAGGCAAAGACTGAGGTTTCCTGGAGAAGAAGGAATTCTGTCTCAAGGCTGTCTCTGGACTGGACCTACAGCAGCAGCTCTCCCCGGGTCCCCAGCCAGCTGGCCTCTCTTGAAGATTCGGGACTTGCCAGCCCCACGAGCTCATGAGCCGATTCCTTAAAACCAAGCCCGCGTCTCTTTTCCACTCTTTTCCTCCACCTCCACCTCTGTGTCTTCCTTCTGTCTCTACATCTGTGTACAAACACACACGTAGATACACATACACACACACGTGTGTTTACATCCTGTGGTTCTGTTTCTCTGGAGAACCCCGATTCATACCCTGGGGGTTGGCGGGTAGAACTGAAAAGTGGTACCTGAAACGCGGGCACGTCAAGCCATGCAGAGCGAGGACCTCTGTATCGTCTTTGGTTTTCCGTGGTTTCCCACGTTGGGGAAGCGTTTCAGAGGCTTCCCCTTGACCTGCTCCCTAACAGCTCTGGCCCCACACACGAAGGTGCTGGTGCAACCTTGTGCTTTCTGGGGGGGCCCAGAGGGCTGACGAGCGAAGTAAGGAAAGAGACGGCACACGCATCACTGTGAAGTGCAGCGGTGCTCCCCGTAGACGCTCAGGCGGGACGGGGTTCCCTGGTTGTACCGCTGAGCACAGGTATCCCAGTGAGGAGCATGGCTGGGGTGCAGCCCAGGGGCCTGACAGCTGGGAGTTTTACGAGCCGCTTCGCTCCATGGGTTGCAGGGATAGCGACTTGTCACTTGCGATGTCCCCACACGACTGCTGGTGCAGAGCCACGGGGGGGTGGGGATCAGACGGCCCCACCCTCGGCTGCTATGACCACCGCAGTGACCTCCCGGACGGTGGGGGCGGCTGACCTTCCTGGCTGCCCAGGAGGGCATGGGCAGGGGAGACCGGAAGCCGGGCGTGTCCGGCTGAGAGTGGAGACCATGAGGAAGCCTGGCCGGGGACTCTGAGGCAGCCCCCCCCCACCCCCACTCCCCATCTTGCGGTTGCAGACCGAGAGCTGAGGGTGAGCCCAGGCCCGGCTTGTAAACTGGGTTGTAATCTCTGCACAAATGCCCTACCTACAAATGCTCGTTTCTTGTGCTCAGGTAAGAACCAGAGTGGGGGGGGGGGGGGTTGCTGAGTCAGGAGGTGGAGACAAGGAGGCAGCCGGTGACGGTGAGCTCTTGGAACCTCCCACTACCCCTGGCCTCCTCCCGCGTTGGGAGGCAGCACCCCTCCCACCTGAGGCGGCCACCTGCCGAGCTTTCCAGTGTCTGTCCCTGGGGTGGGCTCCCTGCCTGGTCCTGATCCCCAGGACCCACCTCTCTGGTCCTTATTTCCTCTGGACGCACAAACACAAAGGCGATGGATAGACTTGGCGAAGCGATGCCCCGCCCCAGGGGACAGTGACTTTCCTGCCCGAGCGGGGCCTCGTCCGTCTTTGTCAACAGGAACCCGGGGCTGCAGAGAAGTGGCTTCCAGGGGGATCGGCCCCAAATGATAGAACGGGCTGAGCTCAGGCCTGATCACTGACACGGGCCGTTCGTGGGCTTGGGGTTTACTTTGTTGGCTGGAGAGCTGGGCACGTGTGAACGGTTGGCTTGGCTAGTGACCCTGCTGAGGCTCAGCGGGCCGGCCGGCCAGCACGGAAGTCCGGAGCTCCCGGGATGCTGCCCGTCGGCGGCGGTTCCCTAGAATCACCTGAAGGCACCGTGAAACCGCGTATTTCCCCGGGGTTTCCGACCCATTAGTGAGGCGCGCGGCCTGAGAACCTGCATCTCCAACCAGTTCTGCGCGGGGCTGAGGCTGCAGGCCCGGGGGAACCACACTTTGAGAACCGCCGCTCAGACGGCAGTGCGGGGGATCGGGGTGTGGGGGTGCCGCCCTGCGTCTCTCAGGTGCGGTCGGCTCCCCACCTCCTAACCCCACTCCCGACGCGTGAGCAAGCGAACGGGCCCGGGCGGCCTCCCGGAAGGGCCCCGCGTCCGCTGTCGTCGGCAGCCCACGGAAGACGCCGCCTGGGGTGCCCAGGCGCGGGTGGGAGACATGGCATCTCAGGTGACAGACGCCGCAGCGCCCCCCACATCCAACGGTGGGATCCAGAGTGTTGCGAGGTTCGAGCCTCAGGCGGTAAAGGCCAGTGGTCACTGGACTCTCAGAAGACGAATACACGGGAAGCTTATCACGATGTCACCTGCCACGCACAGGTGACAACCTCCAAGGTCTCTGGGCCAAAAGGTGACTCCGGTCAACACAGCAGGACACTTCCGAGACCAAGCAAGCGTGAGGACGTCAGGCCACGGAGAGGGCGACTGGGAGGGACCACTTCCGGGACAGCGTGGCATCCGTTTTAGCAGCGAGCGCACAGCTTCCGGTCTCTCCGGCGGCTGCGCAAACGGCTTCGATGAGTTGACCGTATTTAACATGAAACGCGTCAGTCGAAGGATCAGTTACCGCTCAGTCTATATTCAGTCCTTATTTTGCATCTTTCTTCAGTTTCCTAGTCCTTTTCTTCGGTGCCCACGAGTAAAAAAAGGGCGTTTTTACAAGTTAAAAACCAAGGCTGACCCACAAGAGACAGCGAAACCACTTTCGGGCGGTCACGCTGAGCGTTTTTCCCACGCGTGGGGTCGGAGGCACCAAAACGTCAGGGGGACGTAGCGGAACAGAGGTCAGTAGGGGGCCCGTCCCTCGTGGTTTCATGTCTACCGCTGGCAGGTCAGTCAAAGAAGCCCAATTTCTCCCACAAAATAAACTTCTCACCTCGGTAGCCTTAATACGATTTGAACAACCTTTCCTGATCATTTACGTTAAGTATTTTTGACAGATCAAGTTCTTTCTGTTCTGGACCGTGCTGTTAACTTTTTCGGAGCGCCCTCGCCCCCGGGGAGCCAGGGGTTTGCGTCTCCAGAGACTTCTTCGGAAAGAACTCAAGGGGGCGTTCGAGAACCACGCTCTGCAGCCAGCGGCCGGTCCTGTGGGCGTGTTTGCGTGTGCAACACAGGCCTCGGGGAGGATCCGCGTCCCTCTGCTGGCTTTCCCGCAGCCGCTGCTGATGCAGGCGTTTTACCTGCGAGCTTTCAGACTGGTTTGTCAGACGAGACAAAAGTTCCCAAGTCACAAACGCTCCGGTAAAGAGCAAGGGTTTCTGTTTGCGTCTAAAAACATTTCTTAAAATCACTGAATAATTGCAAATTCCTTTTTTATCACTGACAAAGCCTCCAACGCAGTCACTGAATTGACGAATCAAACAACGCCACACGCATTGAGCACAAAGCGGAAGATGTCTCTGACCTTTTATTTTTTTAATTAAAAAAAATTTTTTTAATGTTTATTCATTAAAAAAAAATTTTTTTTGTAACGTTTTTATTTATTTTTGAGACAGAGAGAGACAGAGCATGAACAGGGGAGGGTCAGAGAGAGAGAGGGAGACACAGACTCTGAAACAGGCTCCAGGCTCCGAGCTGTCAGCACAGAGCCCGACGCGGGGCTCGAACTCACGGACGGTGAGATCGTGACCTGAGCCGAAGTCGGACGCTCAACCGACCGAGCCACCCAGGCGCCCCTGTTTATTCATTTTTGAAACACAAGAGAGAGACAGAGCACAAGCAGGGGTGGGGCAGAGAGAGAGAGGGAGACACAGAATCCAAAGCAGGCTCCAGGCTCCGAGCTGTCAACACAGAGCCCGACGCGGGGCTCGAACTCACGAACCGCGAGATCGTGACCTGAGCCGAAGTCGGACGCTCAACTGACCGAGCCGCCAGGCGCCCCTGCCTCTGACCTTTTGATCCCTCCGGGGTCTGGTGGATTCTCCCGCATTTTGCTATTGACACACAATCAGAACTATGCACATACAGAAACATTTTATGTTTTCAAAAAGTGCGATCAGGCTGTACAGATCGTCCCGTAGCTTTTTTCACCACTAAGTGCCTCGTGTTGTTCTTCCCTGTTAGCACAGACTTGGTATTTCTCGAGATGCCCCGCAGACAGTACGTATTTCAGCGGTGCATGGAAGGCCCTAGAAGCAGATGTATCAGACTGCATTTAGCCAGCACAACATACATAGTGAGGTCATCTCCAGCTTTCTTACTACTACCAAACACAGCAGGGTGCACCTTTCATGTGAGTCCGCGGCCGGTGTTGATTTCTGGGGGAATGATTCCTGCAAGCGAGCAACCCACTTTCGATCTTTGCTGTCTCCAGGAGGACTCGTTTATTTCAGACGACGTTATGGCCTTTTTACACTTTCCTCTTCCAGGTGAAGCTTAGAACCATTTTGTGAAGTTCTCCGTCACCCTCCTTCACCCTCCTTCACCTGCAATGGAATTGTGATGGAAGGTGCATTGAGTTATGGATTGATTCAAGGGGCATCACTGCAGAGTATTTAATTGTTTTTGATATGAAATTTATTGTCGAACTGGTTTCCATACAACACCCAGTGCTCATCCCGACAGGTGTATTTAAAATTCCGGTTCTTCGTTGTTGTCTCTGGTCCGTTTGCACAGTATGTCTGTATGATTTGCATATACAAAGCAATCTATCATATACCTGGATTAGTGCATAGAAAAATTACTGCTTTTCTGTGTTAATCTTATATTGACCTGCTTGATGGAACTCTGGGTTTAATAAACTGCTGTTTCCTCTAGATGTTTAGACAATCATCCCAGATGCAAAAAAAAAAAAAAAAAAAAAAAAAAAAAAGTAACGGTTTTGTTGTCCTTTCCAGTATTTTTTAGCTATTTATTTATTTTCTTGCCATGTTTCATTAATGGCATGCCCCAGCAAGAGTATAAGGTTGTTTTAATTCCTTTTTTTTTGTTCAGTACAAATATATCCGAGAGTTTTGTTTTTCCCTTTATTCTGGAACAGTTCAGACAAAAGGGGAGTTCCTTGGCATTTGACAGACCCCATTTATGCCTTAGTGGTATACGGACTTAGATTGTTTTGTTTTCTCCCCAGTTTTATGGGTCTGTGCCCATTTATCCCATCTATTAAATTAACATAGAATGGCATATGAAATTCTACTCAATCAAAGTCGGTCACATAGTGCAGTGCAGAACTGGGGTTTGGGTCTAAATGGCTGGATTCCAGATTCCACTTTTTTAGCTTCCAGGGTCTCGCAGCCGGCTGGGTGGTGCGGAGATGATGTGCAGGCTAAGGTTAGGGTAGCTGTGTTATTAAAAAAGACAATGTTGGAGTGTGAACATCACATGGATTCTTTCCAAGAACTTTTTTTCTTGGGGCGCCTGGGTGGTTCAGTTGGTTAAGCCTCCCACGTTAGCACGGCTCATGATCTCACGGTTCATGGGTTCGAGCCCCGCGTAGGGCTCTGTGCTGACAGCTCGGAGCCTGCAGCCTGCTTCGGATTCTGTGCCTCCCTCTCTCTCTGCCCCTCCCCTGCTCGTGCTCGGTCTCTCTCTGTCTCTCAAAAATCAATAAATGTTTAAAAAAATTAAAAAAAAAAAGGAAACTGAAACGTTTCCATTATAAAAGAATTTTTATAAAAGAATTGCTTGAAATTATGCCAGCGGAGAATTTTAATTTTCTCCGGTGAAGTGGTGATTGCCTTTTTTCTTTCGCACTGACCAGAGAGACCTGTGCTTCTAATGTCTATCCTCGTATATCCTCAAATGCGTCCAGGATCTTATAGGCACTGTGTTGCACTGTATCTTTTATTCCTGAACAGCATCCTGTTAGAACATCTTCAAGTCGTTTTATAAAAAAGTCAAGTTTCTGGATTATTCCATATTCGCAAGTGCCTGTATCTTAGCCTCGCCTGCCGTTGCGAATTCTGCCGGGTGTGGGGCCGTTCAAACCAAATCACGCAAACAGCGCCAGCTGCGGCCTTATTCCTGCTCCCGGGCGGCCGATTTCTCTGCTCATCCCGAAATTCTCTGGGATGTCTCTGAAGACGAGTCTTTAAAAATCCATTTTATTGCCTCCGAGGGGACCCTGTCGACCTGAACAAGTGACGTCTTCTCCAGAGCCGCCGGACGAACCACTGCCACGATTTCTCAGCAGTCTCTTCACCTCTGTCGTTTCTTTCTGGGTCCGCTATGGTCAGACACTGGGTGACAGATTCCGTCTTCACTCACGTACTTTCCTTCTTAGTTTCCGTTCTTTGTTTCATTCTGGAATACCTCTCGTCTACGGCCATACCACCCTGAACGCGCCCGATCTCGTCTGATCTCGGAAGCTAAGCAGGGTCGGGCCTGGTTAGTACTTGGATGGAATACGTCTCTATCCCGCTCTACTTTTAAAAAGTTATACCCTCTTGCGCTGTTGGTGGGAATGCAAACTGGTGCAGCCGCTCTGGAAAACAGTGCAGACGTTCCTCAAAAAATTAAAAAATAGACCTACCCTATGATCCAGCAGCAGCACTGCCAGGAATCGACCCAACGGATACAGGAGTGCTGATGCCTAGGGGCACTTGTACCCCAATGTTTATAGCAGCACTCTCAACAATAGCCAAATTATGGAAAGAGCCTAAATAGCCATCAACTGATGAATGGATAAAGAAATTGTGGTTTATATACACAATGGAGTACTACGTGGCAATGAGAAAGAATGAAATATGGCCTTTTGTAGCAACGTGGACGGAACTGGAGAGTGTTATGTTAAGGGAAATAAGCCATACAGAGAGGGACAGATACCATATGTTTTCACTCGTATGTGGATCCTGAGAAAGTTGGGGGAAATCCATGGGGGAGGGGAAGGGAAAAAAAAAGAGGTTAGAGTGGGAGAGAGCCAAAGCATAAAAGACTCTTAAAAACTGAGAACAAACTGAGGGTTGATGGGGGGTGGGAGGGAGGGGGCACGTGGGTGATGGGCATCGAGGAGGGCACCTGTTGGGATGGGCACTGGGTGTTGTATGGAAACCAATTTGACAATAATTTCATATATTAAAAAAAAAAGAAATCTCTTTCTTCTACCCAAAGTTAGTTAAAGGAAACATATTATATCTATAAAATTAAAAAAAGATGCTTCAATAATAATTAAAAAAGTTATAAAGCATAGCTTGATGTTGGAAAGCCTTTTTGTTCTCTGTTCCAGCTAACAGCGTACCCATTCAGTTGTGAATCTCTCGGAATATGAATTAAAGTTCATTTTTTTCTATTTCTCGAGCTATCTCGTAGTTTCCTGACGTCAGTGGTTATGAATCTTTCTCTTCCAAGATACATATCTCTTTTCTCCCGTGTCTGATGGTCTTTGATGGCCCGCTTGAACTGGAGTGATTCTTCCAGATTGTTTCACTCTTACATTGTCGAGGAGTGCCGATATCTCGGTCATGTTATACGTGTTTTCTTTTTATTTAGACTCCAACAAGTCGAGGCGTGCTCGGCCTGTGGATGTGAACGCGTTGGGCTCCTGTTCCCCGGCGCCGTGTGTGAGAACATCTCTTGGGTATGTCCCCATAGCTGCCAGTCTGGTTCTGAACTTATCTGTGTTTTCCCCTCTGTGATTTATTGAGATGTACCATTCTCAAACCCTAATTTCTGCGTCTCTCATACTCTGAGTATGTGAAGACTGAGATACTGACAAACCCCAGGCTGCTGGTCTACGAGCTCTTTCAGAGCCTGCTGCTCACCTGCTACCCTCCCTCTGAGGGCTCCTGCTGTCTCCTGGTCCAAAGTCTGGGATCGTCTGTATCTGAAAATACAAAAAATGGGGTTTAATGGGTGGAGGCGATGGCCAGCGAGGGTCCTTGCGGTAAAGGATTGCGCCACACGTAAGGAGCCGGGAGAACCTGTCAGAATTTCTAGACTGTGCGGCCCCCGCTTCTTTCTGTCAGGACTAGTGTGCTGGGATTCATAAAGCCTCCCCATGCCACTTAATCTTTCAGGGAGTTAAACATTTCTGAGGGCATTTCATGGAATATTTAGGTTTACCTTTCTTTATTTTCATTTCTCTCAAGATTTTCATATTAATTTGATGGCCAGTCTTCATTTTTGGTGTGGTTCAAAGTTCTACATTGTGTAACAATTTGTGAGAGACTTAATGAGAGCCTGAAAATGAGCCTTGTATTCCTTAATGCTTTAGAAAACATTAGCTCTGTACTAAAAGCACAGAATCGTGAATGTCAAGATTCATCCTGCGATTTATCCATCTGAGTTGTAACACTGGAGCTTGTTCTGGAACAGGGACGCCTCTGTGGCTGCCATCAACCACTCCCTGTCAAAGTTCACGAAGGAGAAACGAAGGAGGTGGATTTGGGGCAGATACGGGCACATTGAAGGGTGAGAAATTGAGACCACATGGAGTCATTATCTTCAGGACTCAAAATCCCTTGTAATTCCTGGGATTTGACTCTGGTGGCAGAGTTTAATTTTTGATTTCTTAATAAGCCACTTCTATTTAACTTGAGAGGGTTATCTCAAATCTCAATATAGTAGTCTCCACATATGAAAGATGACAGCAAACTTTGATTTAAAAATGTTTTATTTATTATTGAGAGACAGAGAGGCACAGAGCGTGAGCAGGGGAAGGGTAGAGAGATGGGGAGACACGGAATCCGAAGCAGGCTCCAGGCTCCGAGCTGTCACCACAGAGCCCGACGCGGGGCTCGAACTCACCGACCGTGAAATCATGACCCCGGCCGAAGTTGGACACTTAACCGACTGAGCCACCCAGGCGCCCCGACAGTAAACTTTTTAACAATGATGGATTCTAGGTGTAATTTATGTATTAAAATCTACTGAAAATTTGCCTTTTTTCTAGCGATGTATACTCACAGGAGTACACTCCCATCACGGGATGCAGTAACCAGACACTGAATAATCTGAACACCGTTGTAACACCTTCTCAATGAAGTATCTGGAAACTTAAGGTTCGTTACAGGTGTGGCCAGTGAAGGTCACCGGAATGTATCGCCTTTGAAGAAGATCGTACCTCTTTTCCTTTGTGCTATTTCTTTGATCTGGCTCTGAGTATTTGGGGGGCAATTGATTACTTCCTGTGACTTGACCACTTTATGAAGAGCACCCATATTTTAGTTGGTCAAATTCAATGCTGGATTCATGTTAGATTAGTCACTATTATGTTGTAGTCATTTAAAAAATTGCTTTGCTTGATGTAGCTTATAAAAATATTAAGGTGGGGTGCCTGGGTGGCTCAGTCCGTTGAGTGTCCAACTTTGGCTCAGGTCACGATCTCGAGGTTCGTGAGTTCAAGCCCCACGTCGGGCTCTGTGCTGACATCTCAGAGCGTGGGGTCTGCTTCGGATTCTGTGTCTTCCTCTCTCTCTGCCCCTCCCCCTCTCGTGCTCTTTCTCTCTCTCTCTCTCAAAAATAAACATTAAAAAAAATGAAAAAAATATTAAGGCAACTCAATGAAACTCAAGGCCATGTGTTCAGACTATGGATAGACTTAAATTTATGTATGGTGAAACGACCTCTACTTATTAGAAAATCTTAGAAGCATATCGTTCCTGACATCAAGCAGCAGCCTGACGGCCAGAACCATCGCACCTGCACCCTCGTGGACGTAAACCGCTCAGAGCGTGCGGGTCCCAGGCAGAGTCCCTGGTCTGTGGCTCCAGCCTGCCCTTCCCCTGGGCTTGTCCGTTTCAGCAAATGGCACCTCAAACTGTCTGTGTCTCCCACGCTCCACGTCCACCCCACGTCTCCTGACTCATCAGGAGGTCCCGTGGCACTGACCGTGAAACCCTCAGACAGCGTCCCGGCACCAACGTGAGAACCAGGGTCCTCCAGCCGGCCCTTCTGTTCCGAGCCCAGTGCCACCAATTTCTCCACCTCGCTCTGCACTGGTAATGACTCTCCTCCAGCCTGGACCTCCTGGGCCTTTTCCTGCTTCTCTTCCTCCGCGTCTTCTAACCATCAACCCTGCTGTGCGCGTACTTGGAGTGACGTCCTACGAGGTGCTCGTCTGTTACCTTCTGGATCGTTAGCACTCACGATGCTCCCGCAGCGACATGAGCGCTGGAGGCACGCTCCAGGGATGTGCGGTCAGGAAACGCTCCATCTGGGGCTGCGTCCGTCTTGTGAATAAGGCTCCCGATCTCCTCTTGCGTCTGTGCTTGCTGAGGTCTGGGAGCCTCGCCGCGTCTCAGACCCTAAACCCACTGGGCACCTGCCGGTGGACAAGGTCCAGCAGAGAGATCCAGGGCAAGGGGGGGTGGGGCAGGGACCAAAGGCCGAGTGGTTGGCAGGGCCGGGCTTGTGGCTGGGGTCTGAGGACTGCGCAAAGGGAGGCATGGCCCTGTTCCCGGTGCGCCGGGAGCCCAGGGCAGCCTCTGGTTTATATGTGATAGCGGGCACTCTGGCTGCCAGAAGGAGAACGGCCTCCAGGAAAAAGCCTGGAGCAGGGAGGCCAGACTGGGGGCTGTCGGAGGGTCCGGGTGAGAGAGGACAGTGTCTTAGCTGGCGGGGCTGGGAACGAGGGCAGTCTGAGGCTTGGCATGTGTATGCAGGCGTGTGGGCACGGCTACGAATAATTATGAGTGCTGACCTAGTTCACACTGCAGACATTGCTGTATAGGATGCTCCCTTGTGGGTTTTTTTCCCCCTACGTTATTGGCTGCAAATTAGAAATAGTGAGTCCTGTAATGTGGCCATTATTCCAGTTAAGTTTCTTTTCTGGTTTCCTGGGCGGAGCTGGGATCCAAGCCCAGTCCCTCTACGGCACCCCAGATCCACACCGTATCCACCAAATAGCGTCTCTCATCCATACGACAACTGGAGTACGTCACCCACTTTTTGGAGCCTAACCGTTTATAAAATCATTGGATCCGTGGCTTTATAGCAATGACAGGCATACTTATTCTGATCCTATAGGGTTCCTAAAAGTCCCAAACTTTGGTACCTCAAATTCAACGTCAAAACTTGCCAAACGATCGTCGTTGAAAATATGTGCAATCTTATGTCGGCCAGGCCTTAGCAAAGCTGTTAAAATGTTTTGAGACCTAAACATTTCTGGTACTTCATTCTTACTGAAACAAAATCTAGTTGAAAATCGCAAGGCTCTCGACACAGAAAGTCGGGGGGGTTTTAGAGGTGAGGACGTTTGGGAATTTGAACGGCTCGCCTAAGACCTGAGAAGGCGCGGCATTCAGGGGCAGGATGGCAGGCCGGGCCCCCCCACAGCCACCTGCCTGCACCTGCTGCCTGCTCCGCTTTGTGAACTGAAACCTGGGCGCGCGGGGCAACAGAATCGTGCCGGCTTTGAGACTGGCTTTCGACCCACCTTGCAAATGCCTACCAGCGCCACAGTCCCACGGTGCCTTCAACATGGCACTTCTCCGTCCAAACGAAATCCTGGGAAGGAGACCAGGATGCCACGGATGCAATCTGCCTGTGTCCCTTCCTTAGGAAATGCGACCGTGGCAAAACCGGACAACAGCAGCGTTTTCTTACACGGAGCACATTAGAATATTCAAGAAGGTTTTTGATAGTGATTTATTTGCAACATGGTAATTGAAGTAAACTTATCTCTCATACACGTAAAAGCTGTTCTTTTTTTCAGATGCTGGAAATTTGGGGTATCATTTAGGAAAAGTGTTATTATTCTTGATCGTGGTGCCAGACTCACAGCTTGTCTTTCTGAATGCCTGCGACTGGATTTCAGGAGCCATTTGAGTAAATACTGGAAGTTTTTGCTGTTAAAGCCACATGTAGAGAATGGATTGAGCGTCGGAGGTCTTGATTACGAGGTTTTCATTCCTGTAGCACGTTTATACTTTCCACTATGGAATTAAAGATACTAACCGTAATATTATATTAATTCCTTTTAAAGATATCAACATGAAAGATATTAAAGAAAGAAACCGTGTTTTCAAAATTCTAAACAATTTTAAGTGATGCATGGTAAAACTTTAATGAAATCTATCCAGAGGATTTTTTCAAGTTTTTCTTATTTAGACTCTAAGGCAATATTTAAAGTTAAGAGCATGTATAAGTGCATTCATTAATAAAATTAACAAGATTAAAAACGCAGAGAATTGCATTTTTTTCAACGTTTTTGTTTTTTTTTTTTAATTTATTTTTGGGACAGAGAGAGACAGAGCATGAACGGGGGAGGGGCAGAGAGAGAGGGAGACACAGAATCGGAAACAGGCTCCAGGCTCCGAGCCATCAGCCCAGAGCCTGACGCGGGGCTCGAACTCACGGACCGCGAGATCGTGACCCGGCTGAAGTCGGACGCTTAACCGACTGCGCCACCCAGGCGCCCTGAGAATTGCATTTTTGAATGGTTCGAAGAAGAGGTTAGAATTGAATAAGTTTCCGTCTTGATTCAGTCCTGATTATTTTTACTCTTTTGCTCATGTATTACAGAGACAAGTCTGGGCACATCACTTCACTGAGATGATTGTACGTGACCAAATCAAAGTGAGAGGCACACAATGAAAACATTCCAGTTAAAATAGGTTACAAGAGAATACCATCTATCCGATTAAAAGCAAAGGTTTCTCTATCCTTCATATATATTTATACTTCGTTCGTGGTTCTCTAGATACCTGATTGAAAATCTCCTTCCCTTTCATATGCACAAGAACCTACCAAGTTCTTCACATTTTTATTAAGCATTTTGGGTATTTCAGCAATACTAAAAAGTTTTCCTTAAGTTCTTAAAAAAATGGGCAGGTGCACCAACTCGTTTTGACGTCTAACTTACTGAATATTTTCTAAGACACGAGGCAAATTTGGGTTTGGTGTCTTTTTTTTAAATTTTTTTTTAACATTTTATTTCTTGTTGAGAGAGTGTGAGCAGGGGCAAAGAGAGAGAGAGAGAGGGAGGGAGGGAGAATCTGAAACAGGCTCCAGGCTCTGAGCTGTCAGCACAGAGCCCGATGCAGGGCTCGAACCCACGAACTGTGAGATCGTGACCTGAGCCAAAGTCTCGGACGCTTAACTGAGTGAGCCACCCAGGCGCCCCTGTCAGGCTGTGTTCTCAATGCTTTTGTGTTTTATTAGCTCACTCATTAGACGGGGCTGGTCTGACGTGAGCAGGAGAGACGGCCGTCATCATGGGAGCACAGAACAGAGTCGCAAGGGCCCTACCGAAGCGGAGCGGTGGCGTCCCCCCTGTCTGAACCACCTTCTTCCCTAGGATTCCATGACACCCCGCCTGGTTCTCCACCCTTCCCATAAGCCTCTGTCCTTCCTCCGCTGGCTCCTCCCGCCTCACCTCCTTCCACGCCTTCCCCAGGCCGTCGCCTGCCCCCAGGATGACTCCTGGCACCATTTCCCTTCCTGTCTCATGACTCACAGAACCACCTGCCCCAAGTCACTGGTCGCCATAGCGCGTGACGCTGAACATGCCCGACGAGAACAGCTGATGACGTCCCTTCGGGTGTCTCCCCCTCAGGAACTGATGCCAGCCTCCAAATTCTTTAGGCCAGAAAACTTGGAAGCGTCCGCCCCCCCAATCGGACGGGTTCTCACCAACTTCATCGCTACAGTCTGATGCCAAGCTGCTGCGTGACTCACCGGGACGTGGGCACCTGCTCCCCACAGCCCATCGTCTGGGAATACTGGCCTGTGCCATTAGAAGTGAGTCGGGTCCTATTACTCTGCTCCCGAGACATCGACCGAGGCTCTCAGAGTGGCGTCTGAGGCTCACCAGGGCCTCGGAGCCCCACGGGAGCCACCTGGAGCCCACCTCCTCCGCTTCGCCTCCCCTCACGTGCTCTCGCTTCGGTTCCCTTCCAGGACAGACGCTCCATCTGCCAGCCATGGGCCAGGGTCACTCTTCCTGTCTTCTGCTTGACATGTTCTTTCCAGACCTTTGTATGGCTGCTGTTTTCTCCGTGTGCAGACTCAGCTTACCTGTCACCTCCACTGACAGGCTCTCCTGGTTTCCTACCTGAGACACGGTCCTCTCAACCCCCTCAGTGGCGTCCGCGATCTCTGTCTACATACTTGCCCCCCTTCTCTTCTTCGAGTATGAACCCCTTCTGGGCAGCGGCCGTATCACCTTGAACACTGTTGTTCCAATAATTCGGACACAGGCAGATATACAGCAGGCGCCCAATAAATATTTCTTGCTTTGTTGACTGAGACCAAACCAGAGGGGGCCTCGAACGCGATCCAACTTCCTCTCAGTACACGGCTGTGAGAAACTAACAGCCCCTTAGTGAGATAACATCCTCCCCGTCATAAACAGCAGCAAGAGAGTGTCAACACTGGGAAGATTGAAATGGTGCCTCTAGCCTGGCATCATTATTCTTTAAAAATTCTATTTATTTTTTAATTTTATTTTTTACACTTACTTATTTTTGAGAAACAGAGTGAGACAAAGCGTGAGCAGGGGAGGGGCAGAGACAGAGGGAGACACAGCATCCGAAGCAGGCTCCGGGCTCCGAGCTGTCGGCACAGAGCCCGACGCGGGACTCGAACCCACGAACGGTGAGATCGTGACAGCCGAAGTCGGACGCTCAACCAACTGAGCCACCCAGGCCCCCCGAAAATTCTTGAAGTATCTATCATTTGTCCTGGATCCTGTGGATATATGGGCAAGAAACCAGTCTAAATATCACCAGCAGCAGACTAGAGTGGCCCAGTTAAATGAATTATGCTAAGTCATGTAACAAGTAACAGCACAGGCAATAAAGAGGAAGGTAGGTCTCCATCTGTTGATGGAGAAAGATTTTCAAGGAACGTTCAGTGAAAGAGAAGCAAAATCCAGAGCCTTGTATGTGATGGCTTCCTCTCCATGCAAAAAAAAATATGTTTATACTATATATTTATATGTAAGGGACTATAGGCATGTAATATTTTCCTCAGAGAATACTTGAGAAACCATTTTAGTGATTGTTTCCGGGCATGGACTAAGGGAAAGGAGGCGTTTATACCCTTTTTTGGGTTCTTTTTATATGTTGCCAATATTTTTTTAAGTTTATTTATTTATTTTGAGAGAGGGGGGGAAGAAAGGGAGAGAGTGAGAAGGGGGGGGAGGTGCAGAGACAGAGGGGGAGAGAGAGAGAGAGAGAGAGAGAGAGAATCCCAAGCAGGCTCCGGGCTGTCAGCGTGGAGCCTGGGGCGGGGCTCAGATTCACAAACTGTCAGATCGTGACCCGAGCTGAAACCAAGAGTCTGACACTTCATCCACTGAGCCCCCAGGTGCCCTGTGTTGCCAGTATTTTGAGTGTATTTTATTTTGGTGGAGCGCACATCACATTTGCCCTTCCAACTGTCTCAAGCACACTGTTCCTGGCGCGTGGCAGGCAGGCAGTGTATGTGGTCATATCCACTTTCACTCCCAGAATAGCTTCAGTGCCCAGACTGAGCATCTGTCCCCCCAAGCAATCTGCCTGTTTGTTGGGCACTGGCTGAACCGTCTCTGATCTGCTTTCTGTCTCTAGGGATTCACCAGCATAGGTACCTCCCACTGAAGGTCCTTCATTGGAATGTGGGCGTGTGTTACTTTCTTTTCCCACCAAGTGTCGCAGGGGCTGTCAGGGCAAAAGGAAAGGGGCCACGCTCATTTCCTACTAGTGCTTTCCTGTTTTGTTTTTTTTTTTCTTTAGCGGGGTGGTTTTATAGGTTATAAATAATCGTTCCACTATTGAAAAAAAATTAAGTGAAATATTATTAGAGTCACCTAGAAATCTAGAGTGAAACTCAGAATTGGAAGTAAAAACACACCATTTTATAAAACATCAAAACAAAGGCTCATCTAGTTTTCATTTTGCAGGAATCTGTATACTTTTCTGTTGTAAGTCATCCCCACCAATGTTCTTTTACACGACCTCGTGCAGATCAAGGTAACGGAACATCCCCGGGTCAGAGAACACATCCACGTACATTTCGCTCAAAGTACAGGAAGATACTCATCTCTGAATAATTCCCAGTGATGTTGCACCTCTCTCTTTCTCTTTCTCTCTCTCTGTGCCCCTGCCCATTCTCCTTCTACACCTATGAATCAAGTCACTTTCTTGGTTTCTCATATTCTTCTCCCTTACATCTAAATATTCCTCAAAGTTTTGTCATTAATCATCATTTCTTGTCACCCTACACGCACAGCATGGTCTAACCTCTCCCAGAGGGTGTGAAGACTGATATTTCAATGGCACTATCAAATACAGATTTGTTTATTGCTCGTGCAACATTCTGAGTCTGTGCTCCTGGAGGTCATCGGGGATCCAGGCACCTATTTCCATGGAGAAACAGGGCACGGTTCTGATGGGTTGATGGCTGAAGAAAACAGGATGTGCAGCTCACGTTAAAGTCTGAGAAGTCACGCAGCGGGGAGGAGAAGTTGGACGGCAACTCGAAGGGAGGCAGATTTAAGGTAGAGTTTCTTTTAGGGTGACTTGGTCTTAGCATATCTGGGGGCTGAGGAAACAGCCAAGTAGAGGTGGGAAGCTCTGAGACCACTTAGCACAACTGCGATGTATCTCCTTCTAGAATGAAGGGTCTCCAGGATCCAAGGCACCAGGCTAGCTCTGGCGGGGGCCGGGGGGTGGGTGCGTTCCATACCTCTTTCCCACAGAGGACACGAAATAAAAATTGGCTGGCAGAGTGTGGCACAGGAGCCATCTGCCCCAGCCGGTAGATTTGCTGTGGCACGTTTCCAGAAAGCTTGTTGTTAGGACCTGAACTTTGCCCGAGCGCTAAATCATTTTCTGTATCCATTTTGCCCACTCTGCTCTTTGTCCCAGGGACAGCTCTCTGTAAGCCCCGCTATTTGCAAACAGAGCCCAAGTCACAGAGCCCGACACAGGGTTCGAACTCACAAACCAAGAGATCATGACCTGAGCTGAAGTCCAACACTCAACCCTCGGAGCCACCCCCGTGCCTTGCATTCGTTAGTGTTCAAGTGCCGATGTAAATGCTATTTTGTTTTATTTTTTTTAGTTTAAAGTCTCAGTCATTCCCTTCTGATATAAAGGACAATGATGGACATTTGCACATTTGCCTTGAATTGTATGATCTGGCCAAACACTATCTCTGGAGATTTTCTGTGAATTCCTTGGGTGTGTGTGGGTTTTCTATACAGACAATCATGTCATCTGTGAATAAAGTCAGCTTTATTTTTGCTTTTCAATCTTTACATCTTTGTACATCACTAGAGAATTTTTCATTCGAGTCGTGGTACTTTTCAGGACCACCCTGTCTCCGTGGCTCATTTTTATGCTTTCCCTCGCGTTATCGATATCTCTACTTGGGGAGACCTTGCCCTCCTTGTTTCCTCTCAGTTTTGGATATAATTAAGAAGCTGATGTCAAGTCTTTTTCTAGTGAGTCCAATGTCTTGGCTGTCGAGGTTTCCATTAATTACTTTTTTCCTGCGAATAGACCATACTTTTTGTCTCTTTGCATGTCTTGTCATTATCTGCTGGAAACTGGACAGTTTGACTTCTATAATGAGGCGACTGGGGAAATAAGATTCTCCCCTCTCCAGGATTTGTTGTCGCCGTTGGCTGTGCAGCTTCTGACGTCGTTGGTTTGTTGAATGGCCTCTGCAGCAGTTTGGTAAACCCCGTCTTCTCGGCTGCTTCTGGCCACAGCCGTCTGTGCTTCGTTAACGGGCAGATAGCGGGTATTCGGGCCGCGACTTCCGCAACCACATGGCTGTCCCAGTCCTCACAGATGGGGTCTGTGCTGGACGGCCCTCCCCCGAGCAGCCGGGCTGGCCTCCGCTCCGTGTCAGCCGTGCTTCGCTGTGGCACAGCCGGGGGCTAGAGCTCAGGGTCCCCTCAGTTCTTTTCTGAGCGCCACCCCCCCAGCCCTTGGCATGCGTGTGCCCTGATATGCATGGACCCCTTCAAAGTCCTCGCTCCTCCCGTGGATCTGTTTTCCAGCATCTTCCGTCTCAGGGCGTTCAGTCTGCCTCTTGCTTGCGTCCAGTGTTATCCTTCGCCCCACGTGACAATGGCTAACATAACACATTTGCCTTTCAATGCTCTCCATACACACTACCGGGGAACCCCCCTCTGCCGTGGGGACCGCCAAGGCAGGGGAGGCCACGACAGCCCTGGAGTTGATCCTGAGGTAGCCAGAGACATTGCAAATGCAAAACCGCTGTCCTCCAGAGTAAGGCGTGGGCCGCTTCCTGTGGCACCGGCCACTTGCGGTGGCCACCGTGGTCCTCAGGGCCAGACCTCACTGGCTCCCCAGCTGGCTTCCTGGCTGCCCGGTTGGCAGCGGGGGCCGTAAAATACCACAGGGCTCTCTCGCCAAAACCCGGCGGCTTTCCATCTGGAGCCAACTCTGGTTGCTTTAGACCCTCGATTAGACTCCAGAGTTCCAAAAGAGTTGACTCTGACAGTTTTTTGTCAGCTTATTGGTTACCTTTGTGGGTGAATGTGGTGTGGAGTTCCTGGCTCTGTCATTTGCCCCAAAATCGCGCCCCCCCCCTTACACTTCTCTTGGGTTTTTAATGATGTTTTTTCTTTACCTCCTCTTTCCTCCTTCCTCCTTTTTCTCATACGGCTGTTTTCTCATCCCTGTATATTCTCAAGAAATTATGTTCCCCCTCCTCCCCCTCCCTCTCCTCCCTCTTTTCCCTCTCCCTCCCTCCCTCTGTCCCAGAAAAGCTGCATTTTAACACCGATCAAGGCCTCACACGAAAAGAGTAAAATTGCTGGGCGATACTGAATGGCACACACGTTCTCAGAACCAGGAAACCTCTCTGGCTTGACAGGAAATTTGAGCCGTGGCAGCAGCCGTCCTTTCTCGTGTGTGGCGCAGGCCGTGTTGTGCTGGGGTCTGGCTTTCCAGCCGCTGCTTCCCGCAAGTTTTAGCGATGGTGCAGACTCTTTCTGATTAATGCCAGAATTTATCTTGCGTGAGCAGCTGGGACCGATAAAACAGGAAATACCTGACGTGGTCGAGTTCGGCGATGACCTTGGCGAAAGTCTGATCTGAGGGTTACCTTGGTGAAGTTCAGTTTCTACGGACCCTGTGCGCACAGTTCAAGGGCTTGCCGAGGACTCCACATACACTTGTTTTCCGGGTCATTGACGTCATCAGGTGACATCTGGCCAGAACCTGTCTGACCTCAATTAGGGGTGTATGTCTGGCTGTCCTACAATCTTAGGTAAACTTACGACTTTTTACATGCATGCAAGTTCTGGTTTCAGTCCCTCTCTTTGGAAGCAAGAATCTTCTATTTCGGTCATGACGTTGAACTTGTTTGCAGGTGTGTGTCCTCCGTGGGGAGACCCGTGCGTGGTGGTTCTGTCTTCCTCCGGCGAGGCAGTGATCGCATAATGGTGCCCCCCCACCCCCATCCTCCCCCCCCACCCCCCCACGTGGCGCCCCCTCATGGCGCCAGCATCCACACACCTGACTGGCTGGCGAGCTCCGTCTGGGGGGCAGCCCCTTCCGTCTGGAGCTTCGTGGCATCTGCTCCCGAGACTCTAGCCTGCTGCTAACTTCTGAGTGTTACCGCGTGCCAGGCACAAAGGGTTCTACACGCGTTGTCTCCTGTAATCGTGAAAAGAGACCTTTTTACAGGTTAACTAACCGAGGCCTAGAAAAACCCAGTCGGTTGCCCTGGGCCACACGGAAAGCAAGCCGGGATGCCTTCCAGTTCCGCTTAATGCAAAGTTCGTGCCCTTTCCTGCTGTGCTGCTTGCCGTCATCACGCTGACGTGCGGTGACGTTTCCCACCATCGCTCCTGGAGGCTCCTGCCGGGTGTCCACGCGATGGTAACGCTCACGGGTCCAAGCACGCGCGTGGCGGGGTGCGCGTGCGCGTTCAGGTTCCGTGGTGTTCCAAGAGGGCGGCACGCCCGTGGCTGTGATCTTTCTCTCCTGTCTCTCCCACCCTTAAACAGGGTGCGCACACCCCAGGAAAGAATGATACCCCACACCAGGGAAGAACGCATCTGTGACAGATTAGAATCCTGTCTCGTGGGCGTCTCCCCGCGGACAACGTCCCCGCGAGAACAGCGCCGGCCTTCCAGGTGCCTCTCTTCGGTCACTCACCCTTGCCCGTGTCCGTCTTTCACGAGCAGAGGGGCCGTGGTGCTGGCCACGTTGTACAGCAGGCACTCTCCGCCGCCCGCCGTGTGGCGTCCTTCCACGCCCTTCCACGCAGACCTCCCGTCCCTGCCGTTCTTTCAATGACCGCTCCGGTCGGAATGCCCAGATTGGATAGACGTCAGCTCTGCGCGAGTTCACTGTGCAGTGAGGGACTGTCACCCCCGCCGTGAGGACAGTGGCCCTCCGTGCTCTCGGCCGGGTCTCAGACAGGGAACGTGGGGAGCTAGAACCCCCCAGAGCAAGCTGACTTTGGAGAGAGACGCACATCTTGCAGGAAGCTGTGATGTTTTCGTCGTGTCCTATGGTGGCAGCAGAAAGCTAGCCGGGGACAAGGTCAGTGGGGCACACACAAAGGGACCAGGGTACCTCGTGAGCAGGACTGGGGATCTGCCTGCAGTATGGGAGACGCTGGGTGCCCGGCGCCAGAAAGAAGCAGCCCCCAGAGGTAAAGAAGTGGGAGGGACACGCCCTCTGAGCCACTCGTGCCCTTCCACCCGCCATCAGCCCGCCATCAGCCTCTGGGAGGGGGAAGGACAGCTACTGGGAGCCGGCAGGAAGCCAGGGTGGCTTTCAATCGTAACCACACCGTGGGACAATCACAATTCTCTCAGGGCTTTGTAACCTTTGTCGGGGGCAGGGAGGAGTTGCTTCTTAATTTACCGGAAGCCCTGACCGGACAGGTAGGCCTGAGTGGCGGAAGGTGCTGAGGATCAGAGTCTTGACTTTCCAACCGGAAAGGAGGGAGATGCCAACAGTTTCCGACATTATGGGGCAGCTCGTGGGTCTTTCAAAGACAGATGGTTTTCAGAAGCCTCGGTTTGCTGACCCTTGTCCGTGGAGATGTCTAGAAGGTGGGTGGGTGGACGGTGACCGTACTTCCACAGTTCGGGAGAAATTTTGTCACCATCGATCCCCAGCTGTCATCACCGGCTTGGATGTTTCTCCTTTGCTGGCTGTCGCCCCTACATCCTTCCAGTTGGAGAACATGCCGTGACCAGCACTTTCTCCAGATGAGCAAAGCCCATCTCGATAAGCGGCCAGCGCCCGGAGAGCACCCTCCCTAGTGACATCAACCCAGAATTCGTGTCGACAGTTCTCGTCACAGGGTCATTAGCATCCGCGTCCTCCTAAATAGGCTCTGGCCATTCAGATCTGCTTTATGCTGTCACCCCTGTCCCCCTGTGAAATACTGGGCGGGGCTTAGGGGAGGACAGAGTTTTGGAAAGAGCATCAACGAACTTAAAGCTCGTAGGTCTGAAGCCGACGTCCTTAATATGGGTCGATAACGAATCAGTCACTATTGCTGGGGTTTGCGTTCAACTCTCCTACAGGTGTTTGTGCAAACAGGCGTATGGGCGCAGTGTTACACGCAGTGACTTTGTTCTTGCCGACCACATTCCCACATGGACATGCGATCTATCCACAATTATCAGAAAGATTGATTGCTAATTTTTATGGGGATTGTCACACAGGCGTTCTGACCAGCTCTGGGGTAAGTCTCTTACTTACAGGCTGGTGGTTTCCATTGTTACTACCGCCATTCTATAGACAGAGAAGCAGGAGTTAGGGAGATTTTTGCTACCTGAAGAGGAGAAGGCTTCATAAAACGGTTTTGAAGATTCATAGGATAACGCAGATAAGATAGATAAAGGGTTAAAACGATCATTTATGGTACCTAAAATGATCATTTAGGATAACGCAGATAAGATATATAAAGGGTAAAATGGTCATTCATGTTTCTACGAATTGACTAGCTCAAAGTTATAGGGTCACGATGTGACCAAATAAAGTCTAACCTGGATTCTTCTGGTTTCATGATTCATAATCTTTTTTTTTACTAAACTGCAGTGGTTTGTAAAATCTCCTAAGTATTTAATCGGAGATTTTTCATACATTCTTAAGTGTGGTTTATTTAGATCTAAGAAAACATGTTTTCAGTGACATAAATATTCAGCGCTGTCATAGGCCCTTTGCCTGTGTTTCACTCCCCAGGATTTGCTATTCAACACATTTCACTCAAATCGTAGCCTTGTTAAGATGTAAACGCTTCAGCCTAACTGCCTCTTGATTTTTTTTTATTGAGTTTGGAACTTAAATAAACCACAAATGCAGAGGCAATACCAGCAGAATCAGGAAGGAAGATACAAACATTGGTTGTAAAGAAGGAATGTCCACAATGTGTTCAAAGAGGTAACCGTGCGTGCTGACGATTCCGTGCACGGACGCGGGCGTAGGCAAGGTGGCCCTTCGTTTTCCTCATACTTAAAAGCGGCCTAGAGATGGGGGTCCCCGACAGGTGCGGTCCCTCTGGGTGCTGTGACCCGCCCCTCGGAGCCGCGAGCTGTTGCCAGGCACAGAGAGGGCAGTGACGGAGGGCCGCTTCCCCAAGCAGGTGCCTGTCCTCAGAGGATGCCTTTGAAGCTGGAAAGGCACAAAGGGGCGTGAGCTGATAAACCGTGTCAGTATTGGAATTGGGCGGGTGGGATGAGACACATTCGACGTGCCCTGAGTGACAGCTGGTGGTGGCACGGAAGGGGGAGGAGGCACCTGGGCTCCGAGGCGGCCTGGAGGGTCCGGGCAGCTCTTGTTCCCCCTCCCCCCACAGCGTCCCCCCTTGGGGATCCTGCGGGTCAGTAGCGAGGGTGAAGTGTGGCCACGGACAGCTATTTGCTACTGACACACTGTTAAGTTTTTGCCACGAAACTACCCCTTTCCCAGTGAGAATGACAGATAAAACACATTCTGAAGACAGGGGGACATGAGAAGTCACATCCTCCCAGAGCGGATGACAGTTGGTGGGCACAGATTTGGGCCATATTCTGCAAGGTCAGGCCGCTTTCCTTTCTACGACAGGAAACCGAGGCGCACCATCATAACCCGTAATAAAGACGGAGACCCGGGATCCTGCATTTGTTTATATACTTTTGGTGTGGGTACGTTGTATTTTTTCATGAACACATGTCACACACACACAAAGAATTCAAGTTTTATAAGGAAGAGTCAAATAATTTGCAACAGCTCATAAGGGCAATGGGGGCACCTAAATTCTTGATGGAATAACTAAAAGAAATATGTAAACCTCACATTACCTCTGGATCTCTTAGCCAGAAGAATAAAACTGGCAATTATTACAGAAAAAAAAATTGGGATGAGGGGCGCCTGGGTGGCTCAGTCAGTTAAAGGTCCAGCTCTTGGTTTTGGCTCGGGTCGTGATCTCGTGGTTCCCGAGTTTGAGCCCTGCGTCAGGATCTGCGCTGACGGTGCGGAGCCTGCTTGGGACTCTCTCTCTCTCACTCTCTCTCTCTGCCCCTTCCCTGCTTGTGCTTTCTCTCCCCATATCTCTCAAACTAAGTAAATAAACGTAGAAAAAGTTAAAAAAAAATTTGAGCTGAAATTCACATGAGACAACGTGAACCGTTTTTGAAGCTCGGTGGCATCTGGGTGCATTTGTGAAGCTGCATAGCCAGTGCCCCGGGCTCGTTCCCAGGCCCCCGTCTCTCCCTCAGCTGCTTCTCCAGCTGTCCCCTTTGCTCCTAGAAAGACCTGGAGCTCCATGCCGCGAAACTGAGAAGATGGGGGCACGGCCACTCCATCGCTGTCTTCGTCCAGGCCAGCCGGCCCCCGCCACTCCGGGTGCCTCTGAACACGGCTCGGCACGCCCCACCTTCTCCTGGCGGCCGTGCGTGTTCCCAGGCTGTTCCTCCCGTTGAGGGGGTACCAGTCTAGGGGATGGAAATCCCCTTTAACATAAATCTAGGTGCATGAATTTGCAGCGATAGTAAAGCTTGGCGTGTTCTAGAGAAAGCCGTGTAAGAAATCTTTGAATCATCTGTGATTTGGTGTCGTCGCTACTCTCGGCCGGTTACACCGAGAGCTGATTATATCGTAAATAGGGTGAGAGGTGATAACTACTCTGATGATGGGTATCTCAAAATGCAGCATCCAGAGCATGAATTGATAGGCAACCTGAGACCTGAGCGTTCATTCCGCACTTACGATAAGCAAGCACTGTTCTTGGTCTACCTTGGACCCGCCTACGGTTCATTGGCTTTTCACAACAACACCACGTATGACGGCTACTGTCACTTCTGTGACTGCTGTTCTACTGAGGAAGGAGGCAGCGAGTGGGGCCCCGGAGCAAGTGAGTCAGCTCATCTGGGGCTTAGATGAGCCACGATGCAGGGATGTTCACCCATCACCCCTTCCCACTGCCCAGGCCTGGGGCGAGGCAGCCGTGGACACGGGTGCTGTGGCCAGGGCAGGGCCAGGAACGCAGGAAGCAGAGGAGATCTCTGGTTCCGTGGGGCGAGATGGAAGAGGAGACCGCAGACCCTTCCTGGCTCCCTTTTCCACCCCAGACCCCATTTCTCTGAAGCCCCCAGCCTTAACTTCTGAGAAGGGTCGCGGAGTCTTTCTGTGAGACCAGAGTTGGACTTATTCGCAACACTCAACTGTCCTAAGTAAACATTTATACAGAGGAACAACAGATGGGAACAAGTTTCCCTAACTAAACAGATGGCTGTCCATAAACTTCCCAACCCAAACTTCTTGCCAGAAAACCATTTCCTGGTAGCTTCTGTCCCCCATAATCCTTGACATCCACTCTGTCCTTTAAGAAAACAAGGTCAAGGCACATGAACCCAACTTGGGCTGTTTGAAAGCTTTTCTTCAGCCACCCAGCAAACGATCACGAGAGCACAGGGTCAGCAAGGCCCTGTGCATGCGAGAGTGTCCGTGTATGTGATCAGAACGATGCTAAGCCTTTGTTGCCCCTCAGCGGGACTGTCCGTGTGACAACACGCTCTGTGCATTTGGCCAAGTACTGACGCTTGGGTGTCTCCAGAAATCGTTACCCTGAACCATCCCACAGGACAGGGCATCTGTCCCAACCAGGGTGTCGCTGCTGTTCTCCAGCACGGCCGTGTCCAGAGGCGTGGATGGTCCCTGACCCCGGCCCCTTTCCGCTCAGAGCTGCCCTGTTGCCTCATTTGATTAGTCACCAAAGAGGGAAAAGCCCCAACGTCTATGACTTTACATTGAGGACAACTTAACCTTTATGTCATTACACACACTTCTCAGTGATTTTGCTGTTGTTATGGAGCTGGGTTGATTTTCTTTAGGGCTTAGACTTTCCTGAAAGGGTTTTTGAGACCTTCAGTCTGGAGGTGACTCCCCATGTGCTGACTGTGAGACAGAAAGGCGTCCTGGCTCTCTGCCATCGCTCAGAGCAAGCTCGATCACTTGGACAGTGGTTCTTTCGTCAAGTTGCAGGTGAAAATAAGAGAATAGGGATACAAGAGAGTGTCTGTACTCTGAGGCTGATATTCTATGATAAGCTTGTAGGCGTAGACACGTGGAGATCACCCCTTTCTGGCTGGTCCCTCGCCTGCCCATGAGTGTGCATGTGTGGATGTGCATGTTAGAGAGACTAAAGCAGGACAGGGAGAACGGAAGGGGGAGCTTATTAAGTTTCCCCAGCTCTGTCATTCTGTAAGTTTCTAAAAATGCAGAAAGAGTTTTGCTACTCATGTCGTTGTGCTAAATCCTACATTGCACATCACTTTCCGTAAGTAGCATTTGCTCTCTCCTCACGGAAAACAAATGGGAAGATAAGGAACTCTGTATGTAGTTCGTACATTTCACTATTTACATAGTTTTATACACGCATTAAACATTCAGGTGGGTTGGGTGACATAGCGACAGACAGACGATTTCAAGGAAACTCAACCCTGAAATGGTGGTTTCCTCCTTGGGTGAGGAGGTCAAGGCTCACGGTGACGTGATCTCTCCAGGCTTGTGCACCTGCTGGTGTGGGTGTGCCTGTGCCGGGTTCAGAGGTGTCCTCACGTCCTGCCCCATCTACCCCCTGTCTCGGGTCTCCTCAGACACTGTGGCCCAACAGGACCCCCAGTACGGGCCTCGGTGGGCCAGTCAGCAGTGGTGGGCAGACAGGAGCCGCCCGCAGCCCGGACCCTGGAAGGGTTAGGAGTTCAGCTCTCCAGCTGAGAAATGTGGGGGAATCCAGGTGGGAGAAGGAGGCTTCTGCTCGTGCTTGACTGGCCTGCGTTTCCCGACATGAAGGACGGCATTTCCCCAGTTGTTTTAATGCAAAGCTTAGGATGGAATTGAGGGAGTAAGGGAGGAAATTGTGAATGAAATCACACAAGACGACATGACTGACACCCCTAGGTGCTGGAACTCAGAGGAAAATAAAGAAGGCAAACGTGTTGTGCAGACAGAACAAGGACAGGTGTCACAAAGATACCTACAGAGTCACACAAGTAGGAAGACGGGCCATTCGCTCAGCGTGACTGGCCAGAGAACCGGCGTCATAGCAGGTGACCAGGGGTGTGGCCGCAGTGACCGGGACGCGCTTGGAATTTGGGAGCCGGCTGCGCACGTGCTCCCAGGGGGTCAATCATGGTGACACCGTTTTGCTCAGTTTTGAGGGGGAGTCGGAGGACGTCCTGATTCCTGCGTGATGTATTCTCTGCATCAGGGGACACACATGTGCAGCCGGCCCAGGGCCCAGGCCCCTCTCATCCGTGACATCCATGCCGCGTCCAGCTCTCTGGCTTGCATTTCACGGGAGGCAGACAGGTGCAGCTTCTACTGAGCGTGAAGCGACCTTTGAAACTTCGTCAGCCTGTAAACGAATGATCGGCACAGGGTTTTGTATATTTATTCCAATTCAGCGAGGAATGTTTCTTTAGGAAAATACTGCATAGACAGTAATCCTGTGCAGGACTGTGATGGTCTACCTGATTTCCTGCAGCGAAGGAATGAATGGAGGGGACGAACAAGTGTATTACGGGGAGAAAAATTCTTTGTAAGTAGGTGATTTCTTAAACGAAACGTGGTGTGGCCCTCACTAGTCTTTGAACCGTATTTTCTTAGAGATGTTGAGGGTAAATATAACGATTCCCTTAAAAGTGAATAAAGAGAAATAAGGAGATAAAAAAGTTAAGTAATGGAAAACTTTAATCTGGAGAACAGACCAAAATAACTAGTTTCAAGTATCTATCCACTAAATTTATGCCATCTTTCATATTTTCTTCACGTCTGTATATATCTCAGTTTTCAAACGGAGCCTAAATATCTAAACAGCTAAGGGGTATTATATACATCTTTCGAAGCAGCACTATATTCAGCCTTTTCCAGTTGCAGAAACTGAACTCATTTACTTTAAAAAAAGGAGTGTATTATCTCATACGACTGATAAGTCTTCAGGCATGGCTGGATCCAGCAGCTGTAGAGATGTGGTCCAAGCTCCTCTCCATCCCTGGGCTTGGTGTTCCTCCACATTACCTGTGGTCTCGAGGGGTTCACTTCACATGGCAAGAAAGGCAGTTGTCACCTTATATAGGTCCATGGACAGATGCTCATTCTCGAGCAGGGTGAGGACATCGGGGGGTCAATGAGGATTACTGCAGAACGGTGAAGACAGTGTCTCCAGCAGGTGCCAGGGATACTGGGCAGACAAACATGTACTCATGTCAGGAAGGCCCTACATGATGGGGTCCCAGTATATTCACGCTAGGGAATGTTACCCCCATATGCCCACACTGGCCCAGGCAGATCCCAAATATGGCCAGCAGTACAAAGATTAAGGAAACCACCGTGGGAACTGGTCCCACTGAGAGCCCGCAGGGGGTTCGGCTGGGGCTCAAGAGCAGACAGGCCTGGGACCAGCCTCTGTTCTCTCAGAACCCCAGAGGAAAGTCTTGCTGGCTCTTGCAGGGGGAGATCAAGGAGAGCAAGGCACGCCCTCCTGGGTCTGGGGAGGGAGGACAGGGAAGGTTTCCCAGGCTGGCTCACAGCCTCCGCACAAGGATGCTGATGTGAACAGACGGAAGCCATCCTGGGGAGGCCCACGGGGTGAGCAGAAACGGTGCCCAGGGCACAGGAGGGCGGTGACAGCCTTCCGCAGTGGCCAGAGGGGGACAGCAGCTGCCTCTCAGCATGCAGGGTGTGGAACCTTCCAGAAGCTGAGAGTAACGCCGGGAGGAGAGAGGGAATAGTCTGGAACTGACCTGAATACTTACCCAGAGGAGACTCGGGGGTTTTTAGCCCAGGAAATGCTTGCCTTCGACTCACAAAATTACCACGCATTGTGTTGAGTGATTGGAGAGAGCCAACAGGCAGGATTTCTGTGATTCTGGCAGGAGGGGCGACCCGCCCGAACAGGGAAGGCCAACAAGGGCCCAGAGAGGAGGAGCATGGTCCCCAGGGCGTGAACAACAAGCGAGAATTTCCCCAGTGTGACAGAAAGGGAACGATGTTCAGAGATATGGACAAAGGCACACAATGACGAAGAAACACCGTGTGTCGCGGGAGGGTCGGCACCTCGGCGGGAGCTGCACGCCAGCCGCAGGGCCGGCATGCTGGGCGCATGGGCTGAGCGGTGGATTGACTGCCTGTGTGGGGCCGGGTGGCCAGCTGGTAGGAAACCAGTGGGAAACCAGCGGGGGTGCAGGACGGTGGTCCCACAGCCTCTGCAGAACCTAGAGCCACCTTCACATACCTGCCTTCACGTCCTGCTTCACAGACCCTGGCGATAATTCTGTCTACTGCTGCTAAATCCAAACCCCATGTATTTTCAGACTGGCTTTCGATGACACAGGACAAAACAGTGAAAAAGCTGTGAAAACGCATCTTTTGAAAAGATGTTTATTTATTTATTTTGAGAGAGAGAAAGCATGAGCAGGGAGGGAGAGAGAGAGAGACAGAGAGAGAGAGAATCCCAAGCAGGCTCCGCACTGTCAGCACAGAGCCTGACTCAGGGCTTGAGCTCACGAACCGTGAGATCATGACCTGAGCCGAAATCAAGAGTCAGATGCTTAATCGGCCGAGCCCCCTGGGTGCCCCTCACCTTGATTTCTAGACCTCACCGCCTGCCCCCAGATAGAGGAAGATGGAACTTTCCACGTTCTTTCTTCAGGGACATTTTTATAATTTTCTCTCCGCCGATATATTTATTACACCTACGGCATTGAAGTCTGCTTTTTAAAATCTCACTTCGGACATAATTTTCCATCGCTATTATGGACTCCATACTGAAAAGCCTTACTGGGTTTTGTTTTGTTTTTTGTTTTTTTTAAGCAACTTGAGCCCATAAAGAAGCTTTCAAGAAACAGGGAAATGCCTAGGGTCCAAAAATAAAGCAGGAGGAGAATATCGCAGTGGTGGATGGACAGCCAGGAGGACGCAGCCCAATTCAGTAACCAGGATTTTGGGCAACCGCTAGGGACAGGCTGTGCTTTGCTGCGGCCGACAAGCGATCCCGTCACACGTGTCCAGTCGTCACGTTGTACACCTGCAAGTAAGATCATGTCACACGTCAGTGGGATCCCAGTAATGAAAGAAACCGGTTCCTAACCCCACGGGGATTTGGCCCACGAAAGGGAGGTACCTCAGCTCTATGAACGGTGTAGCCGCCCCCGGGGGCTGTCCCCATCCGTGACTCGGCATCTGGCCGGCTCCCGTCTGTGGCTGGCCCCGCAGCAGCTGCCCGTCACCATCACCCCAGCGGGGGAGAGGACCCCCTCGCCGCATACAGGCGTCCCCCTGTGCGGCCCGGCAACTCACACGTCTCCTCCTCTCATATGTAACTGGACTTAACACAGCATGTGGCTGTGCCCTGTGGGGCTGAGGAATGCTGTCTTACGTGAGCCTGGACACGGGAGCTGAGCCTTTGCGGAAAACCTGCATGTGTGTGGTTATTATTTAATTTCCATTAGGTTAGACGGGGTCTCAGAGCCACACAAGACGAGGAACGGGAACCCTGCAGCCAGAGAGGCAGCTGTGCGAACCCTCCTGCCCAGGAGACAGCCTCAAGAAGGAGACCCTGTCCCGGGTGGGCCGCCTGTGCTAACGCCGTGCAATGCCACAGCGTCCCCGGGTGCACTCGTCTCAGCGGCGGGAGTGAGCACAGACGGCCACGTAGTCACGGCAGGGCAGGGTCATCGTCCAGCAGAGAGGGCAGCAGGGGACTGGGGGTGAGCTTCTAGGAACCGCCGTGCCTGCTCCAGAACTGGGCGGAGAAAAAGGCCTCTCGGAGAATTTATGCCACCTCGCCTGCCTCAAAAAAACTTTGCGGTCTGAATTTGCATTCGCGTGTCCTGAGATGCATCGAGCTGGGAAATTCACCTAAAGAGCTCTGAGCTGACGGAGCCACGGGGGCGAGTGGCAGAAGCAAAAGAAAATCCTTTGGTAAGAACGTACTCTTAGCACAGGGGTCAGGAGATTCCCACAGGCGTGTCCCAGCCACATGGAAATCTAAAGGACAAGACCAGAGGACAGCAACCACCGCGGGGCACAAGCCACCAGAAAAGGGCTCCGTGAACATCGTGAACAGGAGCTCCGATGTTACGATGTGCAGAAGATAACCTCAGCAGGCTTAGAATATTTGAACGGGGGCGCCTGGGCGGCTCAGTCGGTTGAGCGTCCGACTTTGGCTCGGGTCACGATCTCGCGGTTCGTGGGTTCGAGCCCCGTGTCGGGCTCTGGGCTGACGGCTCGGAGCCTGGAGTCTGCTTCGGATTCTGTGTCTCCTTCTCTCTCTGCCCCTCCCCCGCTCATGCTTTGTCTCACTCTGTTTCTCGAAAATAAATAAATGTAAAAAAAAAAATGTTAAAACCCGGGGGGGCATCATCCTTCTCGGCCTCTCTCCTGTCCTCATGCCATCCCGGTATTCTCTGCCGTCTAGATCCCTGTAAGCCTTCTTCCTGGTCTTCCTTCTCTTTCCTTTATTGTTCTTACGGCCTGTTCCGGAGAGCATTGGAATCCTCCAAAGGGTTGACACGCCCCGGGGGTTTCCATCTGGCTCTGAATAAAACCAACGTTCTGTCCTCGCTCTCCCAGCTCCAGTACCACCAACCCCACTTGCCCCACCCCCAATCTCTTCTGACCTCACAGCCCACAAATCTCCCCAGAGAGCGACACCCTAGCAACGCAGGCCTCCTCGTTCCTCAAACAGGACGAGCATCTTATTGCCCGAAGGCCGGTCTTTCTCGCTAGAATGTTCTATGCTTGGTATTCACAAGCTGCTGGTGTCCCCCCCAAAGTCCCATACTGAAACCTAGCCCCCAACGTCATGGCATTGGGAGGTGGGCCTTTGGGGGGTGATCAGGTCACGAGGGGGAGCCCCACGAATGGGATCGGTGCCCTTGTAACTGATCCCATTCTGCCCCGAGGACACAGCGAGAAGGTCCTAGCTGTGAAACAAAAAGCAGGCCCTCCAAATCTGGCCTTGCTCATGGACCGCGGCCCTCACAGCTCGGAAATAAATGTCCGTTGTTTATGGGTTGCCTGGTCTACAGCATTTCCTTACAGCGTCCTGCACTGGCTGAGACAAAGGCTTTCTGTTTCCCTGTCTCCTGGTTCGCGCTCACAAGTCAGCTTCTCCCAGACCTACCTCCCGATTACTCTCTATGATGCCACCCTCCAACCACTCTCTTTCCTTCATCCTGTTTTCTTCTCCTTGATAGTATTTACTATACGGCATATTATGGTTTTGTTTCTGTTTAAGTGTCTTGTCTCCAAAATAAGACACAAAATCCATGGAGGAAGGGGCTCGGCTTTGTTCACTGCTAGATCTCCAGGACCTAAAATAGTTCCTAGCATGTAGCAGGCACTCAAGGGTAACCGCTAAAAGAATAAAAATGGATCATATTCCTTCCCTTTTCCCATTTTGAGGCGGGGAAAAACCGGGTTAAAATGCAAAATCCAAACAATGTCAAAACGAGGGAGAGTAGCAGCAGCATGGAAACAGAAAACAGAGGAAAGTATAAAATAAAATGTTAAAACAAGTCCACGTCCAGACGCCCAGGCAGCTCAGTCGGTTAAGTGTCTGACTCTTGGTTTCGACTCATGATCTCACAGTTTGTGAGTTCGAGCCCCGCATCGGGCTCTCAGCTGTCGGTGTAGAGCCTGCTTGGGAGTCTCTGTCTCCCTCTCTCTCTCTGCCCCTACCCTGCTTGCTCTGTCTCTATCTCTGTCTTTCTCAAAATAAATAAATAAACATTAAAAAATAAAAATAAATAAAAGTAAGTTCACACAGATGAGTGATAACAATAAATGTAAACAGACTAAAACTCACCAGTTAAAAAAACAGAGATTGTCAAATTGGATTTTAAAACAATCCAGTTATGTGCTCCTTCTAAGAGATACCCCCTAAATCACAGGACATAGGAAGATTGCAAAAAATACAGAAGACCAATAAGTAGCAAAGCCTGTTGGTGTATCTACCACAATACAGGACAATTTACACTTTAAGGGAAAAGTATTACCATACCGACCATATAACATTAAAATAAAGCAGAAACTCACAGCATATTATATAAGAACATATGCAGATGCCATAAATACGTCAGTAAATGATGAAAAGACAAGACGTTAGGTTACCTGGAGGTGGGAGGGCGGCAATGGAGGTTGTGATTTGCAAAGTACATAAAAGGGCCTCCAACTCTATTGAGAATTTTTTTTTTTTTTATTCTAAGCTGGATGATGGACGCACGGGTAGTTAACTTAATTTCGTCAAATCTGTTCCATGTTGAAAATCGTTCATAATAATAATTAAAAAACCCTGTTTCCCATATCTGATGATAAATGACTTCCAACACAAGATCCATGAACGTGGAGGTCAGAGAGACCTTTGGGAAGAAAAGCAATACTGACCGACAAGGCTTGGAGGCACCTTCCAGGGAAGGTGAGGCCCTTCTTGATTTAGCAAGATACTCTGCGAAACAAGTTACAAGTTAAACTCAATTTCGTCCTCAGGGAAATGTGTGTGGACATTAAGAGAAATAGGTGAAGTACTCCGCACACGGTCAGTCAATGAACTGCATCAAAATCTTCCTGGAAATGAGGCAGAAGGGAACAGGGGAGGCAGAAGGGCAAATGCCATGGGGCGAGCCCCGCACCCCCCTCCCCTGCCTCCCCCACCTGTGGGCACTTGCCGGGGTCCCTGTGGATTCTTTGTCTCACATCCGCAGGATACAGTGCACCCCGCTCAGCTTTGTGTGACCTGGCTGCGTCTGGCACATAAGGGACACTCAGTCATTATTTGGGGAGCGCTGCAAACATAGGGTCATCTTGGAAGTGAATACAGACGCATCCTGTCAACGCTGCAAACAAATGGGTTCGGCTCAGCTCTCCAGTTGGGAACCCGCAAGATTACACACAAGGATAATGCTTACTCACCACTAGCTCGCTCAGCTTCTGGTGTAGCCACGGTTCACAACAGGGATGCAACACCAGGCGCGCTCTTTCCACCTCCTAAACACGTCTCGTCGCTGCCTGTGTTTGTGCCACTCGCATGAGAAACGTAGGGCAAAACTGACCTAAAGGTGGATGGTGGGAACACGACACCGCGAATTCCGGGCACGTTTGTAAAGAAAACTCAGAGGCGTTTCCTTTTTCCCCTGCTTGTTTCCTCCCTAGCGGTGGGAAGGGTGGGGGCGGGAGTAGGGATGTGACAAAACTCGGTTGCAGCGCCCATTCCCGGGGCGGGAGCGCTCCCGCTGACAGCCACCCCGGGAGGGGGAGAGAGGAGCGGGCTGCGCCCCGGCCGCCTCCCCGCCCCGCGGCAGCCCGCTCGGCTCCCCTCGGCCGCGGGGGTGCGGCTCCCCGCAGCTGCCGCCCTCCCGGGCCGCACGCACGTCCGCACCTCGCACAGGCGAGCGCGCGCGCCCCAGTCCGGGCGACGAGGTGGGCGGCGACCCATCCGGTAGGACCCGTCCCGTCTCTGCGCGCGCTGTGACCTCCGGGGGGAGCGGAGAGGCCCCCAGGGGCGCGGATCTCAGGGCGCTGTGTTTCCTACGTCTCGGGTGCACAACGGAGGCCCCGGAGCACCCCCGCCCCCCCCGCCCCCCGTCTTCCCCTGCGAACCCTCGGGAAAGCGCTCGCCCTGTCGATCGCCTGGCATCCCTGCAAAAGCTGGGAGCGGAGACGCGGCGCCGCCGGCGTGGGGGCGCGGGCAGCCGTCTCCACCGACAGCGCGGTGCGCCGGCCGTGCTCGGAGCGACGCGGGAAGGGAGCGGCTCGTAGCAACAGGTGCAGCCCGAAGCCGCTCCCGGAACGAGGCAGCCGGCCAGGAACCAGGACCCGGTAAGGCGCCGAGGGGTCTCTCGGTGCGGCTGCCCTGGCGCGTCCCTCCTCCCCGGCTCGGGGCGGGGAGGGGTGGGGCGGGTGCCGCGCAGAGGGACCCCCGCCCGGGAGGGTCCAGAGCGGGGCTCCCGGCACAGAGACGGTCCCAGTAGGCGCAGCCGCCGGGGCCTCGGGCTCGGGAACCTGCGCGCCCTGCGTGCTGGGGGCCGGGACCCCCGGCCGTCCTCGGAGCCTTCTTCCCCAGCAGGCGCCGTCGCCAGCGCGCCCGGGCGCCCCGCGCGGGCCATGGAGCCGGCAGCCGGGAACCTCAGCGACGGGAACGCGAGCGGCCCCGAGCCCCCAGCCCCGGAGCCCAGGCCGCTCTTCGGCATCGGCGTCGAGAACGTCGTCACCCTGGTGCTGTTCGGCCTGATCTTCGCGCTCGGCGTGCTGGGCAACAGCCTGGTGATCACCGTGCTGGCGCGCAGCAAGCCTGGCCGGCCGCGCAGCACCACCAACCTGTTCATCCTCAACCTGAGCATCGCCGACCTAGCCTACCTGCTCTTCTGCGTCCCCTTCCAGGCCACGGTCTACGCGCTGCCCTCCTGGGTGCTGGGCGCCTTCGTCTGCAAGTTCATCCACTACTTCTTCACCGTCTCCATGCTGGTCAGCATCTTCACGCTGGCCGCGATGTCCGTGGACCGCTACGTGGCCATCGTGCACTCCCGGCGCTCCTCCTCCCTGCGGGTGTCCCGCAACGCGCTGCTGGGCGTGGGCTTCATCTGGGCGCTGTCCATCGCCATGGCCTCGCCCGTGGCCTACCACCAGCGCCTCTTCCACTGGGAGGTCAGCAACCAGACCTTCTGCTGGGAGCAGTGGCCCAACCAGCGCCACAAGAAGGCCTACGTGGTGTGCACCTTCGTCTTCGGCTACGTGCTGCCGCTTCTGCTCATTTGCTTCTGCTACGCCAAGGTGGGCGCGCGGGGCGCGGGGCGCGGGGCGCGGGGCGCGGGGCGCGGGGCGCGGGGCGCGGGGCGCGGGGCGCGGGCGGGCGGCTACCGGCCTGGGAGTAGCTCCTGGGAGCCCGTGCCCCGCTGGGAGCCCCTTGGACCTCGCTGTCTTGGGCGGTTCGGGTTGAGAACGGTCCCCAATGCACTTTGCCCTCGCCGGTCTGGTGGTGCTCGAGAAAGTTACTTGGAGTCCGGGAGACGCAGAACAAAGTGTAAGATTTCCCAGAGGTCCCGCCTCCCCTCGGCCTCCTGCCACCGCAGCCCTTGACCCCGAATTTGTCTTTGCAGCAGCGGGTGGGCAGCTGAGCGGTCAACGCCCACCTCTCAGAAGAGGAATCGGGCTCAGTTTTAGGCACTCAGACCCAGTCTCCAGGATGAAATCTCCGCGGCCGGAGTGCGGATAGGTTCTGAGCGCCCCCAGCAGGAGCGCGGCCCCATGTTCCCTCCCCAGCGCTCTGCTGGGACGCCCTGCGTGGTGGCCCTGGTCCCCTTCCCACTCTGTGAAGCCTTGCTCCTGGAGACGGTGTTTCGGATTTTATTTTACCCCGAGTTTAAGCATTATAAGCCAGGTGCTAAGAGAATATTTCTTCACAGAATTTTGACCCTAGTCAGGAGTGGGTGGGTTTCCAATTAGAAGGGTTGTGTAGACAATATTAGGTGATTCAGGCCTGAATCCCTAACTGTCCTCAAGAGATGCATTACTACGCATGTGGCCCAGCTCTCCCTCCCTCTGTGGCCCAGCTCCCCCCTCCCTCCGTGGCCCAGCTCCCCCCTCCCTCCATGGCCCAGCTCCCCCCTCCCTCCGTGGCCCAGCTCCCCCCTCCCTCCGTGGCCCAGCTCCCCCTTCCCTCCGTGGCCCAGCTCCCCCCCTCCCTCCGTGGCCCAGCTCCCCCCTCCCTCCGTGGCCCAGCTCCCCCCTCCCTCTGTGGCCCAGCTCCCCCTCCCTCCGTGGCCCAGCTCCCCCCTCCCTCTGTCCTCTGCTCCTTGGAGCTCAGCAAACCCACACCGGGACTTGAAGAGGTCTTACCTACTAAAAGTCTTCAACTTTTTTGATAAACTCGTTTGTGTTTGAGTAAGAGTATCTGCTTCATCACATGACAGTCATTCGTGGGGGTAAAAACTCCAGTTCTCTGATGTACTGTGGGAGTATTATTACCACTAGGAAAACAGCTTTGTAGCCAAAATTTGAAATTCTTACCATTTGATTTTCATCTTCTTGTGTCTCTGATTCAGTTTCTGATAAGGCTGTGACTGTAGGGCCAGGAATAACCAGATGACAGAGAGAAATAATTTCTTTTATTCCAACAAAAATGTTTACTACAGCCCCCTGGCCTTTGTTTTCTCCTGCCCCATATTCTGTAGGTAGAGTCATATCTACTTGAATGGTCATAGTCTGGGATATTGCCTGGAAGAATGGCCTGCCTCAAAGGGTTACATATAAAGATATACTGAGGAGATAGGACAGGATAAAGCTTTTGGAAGATAGCTGTAGCTTAGCTCTTTTGTAAATGCAAAAACAAAACAACCACAACAACAAACAAACAAAAAGACCTCATAAAAAATACACAAAAGACCCAAACCCAACAAACAACCAAAACAAAACAAAACAAAAACAAAACAAAACAAAAAAGCAGGTGGTTGTACCAGCGCAGCGATCCACTGCGTGCACTGTCTCACTCAGTCTGCACAACCATGGGGGTGGGAGCTATCTGAGAAAAGGGTTTTGGAGGAGGAAGGCAACTGACCCAGATTATGAAGCCGGTAAACGGTTCAGGAAGGGTTTTAATGCAGAGCCACCGGTCCCCGAGGGAGGGCCTTGGCAGGAGGAAGCTCGGGACTAGAAGTGTCCTTAGAATATTCCGTGATAGATTGATAATCACCTAAAGTAGGCTGAAGCAGACCTTTCCTTCATTTCTCCAAAGTCCACAGGTCTTCTTAATGGAAATGACAAGGCAGATTTTTAGGAAAAATTAGGCTACATTTCCGTCGCGTGAGAGTTTATGAAAGCAAAGTTTATTTATTTATGAAAGTTTATTTATTTATGAAAGGAAAGTTTCAAAAAGAGCAAAGTTCAAAAAAGGGCAAAGTTTCAAAAGAGTTTTAAAACAATTCAACAAATACAGAATCACTGGGATACTTTTTTTTTTTTTTTTTAATAGGGAAATGGTTTGCTTTGAAGCGTAACTGGGAATTTCTCTCGAATTCAAGCTGATATTTGCAGATTCACTCCAGGGTTTAAACAAGACCTTGGTTGTTTCTTTCTAGCTGATTTTCTTTGGCCCCATTGTTAGAGAACACTGTCCAGCTAATGGTTCTTCTTCTCGAATGTTAGGATCAGGACTGGCTGTTTCTCTAAGGCCCCGGACCAATGGCCACCATGAAAAATCACGAGTGGCCAAGAATTACATTTTTTCCCTCCACCACCTTCTCCTTCTCCTTCTCCTTCTCCTTCTTCTTCTTCTTCTTCTTCTTCTTCTTCTTCTTCTTCTTCTTTCTTTAACTGAACAAGGGAGTTGCATTCCAGTGTCGCCTTCTACTCCCCAAACCTTATGGCTTTGGTAGAACAGTTTATGCCGATAGTCCCCGAGAAACACGTAGAAGGCCCGGGCTGGACTGTGCCTGCCGTGCCCCCTCCTGCACAGGGGTGGCCCCTCCTCGTCTTGCCTTAGAGGGAGTTCTTGTCTGGGACCCTCCACCATCTGACATGAGGGCAAACTCTTCACATACCCACCTGCCAGGTTCTGCCACGTCCCCAGAGACAAATGCCGCCCGGGATGACCTTGGCTCAGGTTTGAACGCGCGCCTTCCTACACACGCTCCTAAGCGTATAGAACAATGGAGTGATGCCACCATGCTGCCATCGTCTTTTAAAGAAATGCGACTGTGACCCTCATGATACCTTTGATGACGACCTCATCGAATGTATGTCACTATATGCATTATAATAGACCAATATATGCTCGTAGTGTGGGCCCATGGACGGAGATACAGCTACTGAAGAAAACTATACTTGAGTGTTTTCTCCACGACCACTCAACATCCCGCAGGAGTCTTGAAGTCACTGAGATGTGATCTGACCGAGGTTACTGAAGGAGTCAATAGACCCTTGGGCAGCATCAAGAAGCAGATAACCCTTGACTTTTGTGTTCGGCCTCCTCTCCAGGAGGATTTTGTTTTGCCACCTGTCCTCTGTTCGTGCTTCTTGTCCCTCGTCCTCCATGACCAGTGTCCTCCCGTGGTCTCTTGCTGGGAAGGCTGCCAGCAAGGAAACTCACTAGGCCCGTCCTTTCCAGGAAAGATCCCACAAAAGTTCTTCTTCTGTGTTTCTCTCACATTCCGTTTCTGGGACCCCAGGTTCTGTTGGCAGAACAGTTAACTCAGCCACTGTCAACGTATCGGAAACGATCCTACACGTCACTGTAAGACTTGTCACGTTGGAGGTGATGACACCCCACTGTTGGAAGAGAAGTAGTTCGGTAGGGCTGTGAATTTGGAGTCAGAAGTTCAAACCCCAAAGATGTCTGCTTGACTTGCGTGGAGCCCACGGAGTTGGTAAAGAAATCCTGTAGTTTCTTAATTTAGGGTATAACCGATCATTCCAGAAGTGCCACATCCAGCTGAGTGCTGCAGGCTTGTTCAGTGTTCCAAATGGATTGCATTATTTCCAGGCCGAGGTGCTAGAGGGAAGCAAGAAAATGTCTGGAATGTGGTTTCTAGTTCTCTCAGAGACTCATCTGGGAAATGATGGAGAAGTCCAAGCCCTGAGTCATCCAGAGGCTAATTTTCCTTGGATGCCACTCAGATGGGATATAAAACTCAACTCAAGTATGAATCTGCAGGCTTGGCTCAGGTGTGTGAGAGCAAGCTTACGCTGCAAATTCCTACATATAACCCAAATGTTTCACGTCACTTCTCCCGACTATTACGTCGACAAGAGGAGACAAAAATAGTTTCTCTAATGAACGAAGCCAGTGTCTGTCAGGAGATCCTCTGACAGGGATGTTAATTGTAAAACCTTACTAAATAGTCTATAAATCCCCCGAGAAGCTGAATTCCCCAACTGTGAGTTTTCTAAAAGCACGGCGAGGTGGGTAGAATTAAAATAAAGAACGTAAGGAGATTGGATGGGTGGTAATTTGCTTTAAGGAGCCCACAACAGGAAAACAGAAGGAATAAGTTGCAGCAAACATGGCCTGCACGGAAGAATTCTCTGCTGACATCATCGTGATTTGCTCGCTTGCTGGCTTCCTGCATTGGACGGTGCACTGGAAGGAGACTTCTAGTGTTTCCACTTATCTAGGATTTAGCATTGCGTCTGACATGTAATAGGGGCCTAGCGATTGTTACAACGTGGAAGCTCGGGGAAATCTGAGGTGAAAGGCAGACCAGTAAGGATGCATCCATGCATATATGCGTTTTTCTGGACAAAACCCCAGAGCCACACAACGCAGGGCTCTCTGCAAACAGATGCTAGGAGCACAAACTTCCCCTGGATGCTCCTGAATGTTAGAGGAACAGACGTGTTTGGCGGTTCACGTTCGGTGAGACTTTGCCACCTTAAGGGAATTTCCGTGTGAATGACTTTGCAGTGCGATTCCCATGCCAGAAGGTCGAGAATTATCAGTGCCAATCAGACGGTGAACTGTGGGCAGGAGGCAATCGGTTTAATCAGTCTGTGTTTTCCAGGTCCTCAATCATCTGCATAAAAAGTTGAAGAACATGTCAAAGAAGTCAGAAGCATCGAAGAAAAAGGTAATATTCCCAAATATGTATTGTATATGTCGCATGTTAGAGCCTAGTTCATTTTTATTCCTAATTATCCTAATATCCACCCATTGCCTACGAAATTTAGGATCCTTGGTGCAGACCTTGAAATGAACCTCTTACCATTAGGTGGGGATAGGAATGGGAAGTCAGCTCCCCCGGGCGTCACAGTGACCAGAGGCTGCATTAAAACTTAGACGGAGGTTTGGAGAGATGAGGAAACATATATTTTTTGGATTCTGAGCCTCTTTAGGAGGCGTGTTCTAAGTTGATTAGGACAGAAGAAGGTAGAGTTGCTGACATCCTTAATTTGCACAAAACCATTTTATTGTGCATCTACCATAGCTGATGTGATTATCAGAAGGTTTTGGCTTAACTGTCTTTTCAGGGAACATTATTATTATTTAAGAAGTTTTAAAAATGTTTATTTATTTCTGAGAGAGAGAGAGCCAGCACAAGCCGGGGAGGGGCAGAGAGAGAGAGAGGGAGACACAGAATCCAAAGCAGACTCCAGGCTCCGAACTGTCAGCACAGAGCCCGATGCGGGGCTGGAACTCATGAACTGTGGGATCATGACCTGAACTGAAGTTGGACGCTTAACCTACTGAGCCCCCCAGGCGCCCCACAGAGAATATTGTTGTAATATGTCCCCTAAGCCCCAAGATCAGATGTATTGTCCTCTCTTCCTCCCTGACTTGTCCTGACTGATGCTGGTTCCCCGGCAGGGGTGGGGGGAGAATTAAATATGAAAGGGTCCCCAAGGGGAATTGTTCCCACTTTTAATTGTCTTTCTCCTCCGGTGAATCCTGATTTAAATAAGCTTCTCCTGAGTAATATTAAAGCATTTAACATCCTGGTATTTGTTACAGTTCACATTATGAGAAAAAAACTAAGGTACACGTCAGGATTAATCTAACTCCTACACATCTTTGACTTTAGAAAGTGGTATAAGATGGGGCGCCTGGGTGGCGCAGTCGGTTAAGCGTCCGACTTCAGCCAGGTCACGATCTCGCGGTCCGTGAGTTCGAGCCCCGCGTCGGGCTCTGTGCTGACGGCTCCGAGCCTGGAGCCTGCTTCCGATTCTGTGTCTCCCTCTCTCTCTGCCCCTCCCCCGTTCATGCTCTGTCTCTCTCTCTCTCTGTCCCAAAAATAAATAAAAAACGTTGGAAAAAAAAAAAAAAAGAAAGTGGTATAAGAGTATTGGACGAGATGTTTAGGGAGGGGATTATAGCCAGGCATTTTTTACCTGCAAATATTAGTCATAACATCTGAAAGCACCTTGCTTGTCCTCGCAACTACTTTTTTATGGCCAATAATACAGAACTCGCAGGATTTACAGTATAATTATATTTATTTTTAAAAATTCTGCTTACATAAAGCACAGCTCTTCTTGACTTTCCTTGTTTATAATATGGCTCAAAACACATCTGCTCTCGGACTCGATGACGAGAAGGGGTAGGAGCTGCTTAGAAAGCATGAAGTTCGGCCTGGTTTCCAATTTCGATCGTGTGGCCTTCCGAATATCCCCCTAAGAGTAAACGATGGAGCATATGTAACGAGGCTGTCTTGCCTCTTCCGGCCACTGATGCGTCTGTAGGCTTTATTTTGCTTCTGGATCCCTTTAAACGGCCACCGCCGTTCAGTTGTGTGAATGGAGTGAACCCTAAAGCTGGTCTTTCCTTTCTCTGTTCTCTGTGATGTTGTGCTGGACTATTTCCATTTTTGTAGTCCGCCTCTCAGTCTGTCCTCTGAGCCACTCACCTCCAAGAAGATTATGGACTGCAAACAATTAAGGACTGTAATTTCCTCTGGGATAGTTCCTCATGGAGTCCTCGCCCTCCAGGGCCAGAGCCAGCCCCTGGGGCTGGAAGGGGCCATGGTTCCCTGTGGTCACAACTCTGCAGGGAGAGAGACATACTTTTAGCTGTGCGGAGTGAGGCCGGGTAGGCGGGGGAGTGTCTTTGGGAGGAACTGGACTGGGGCACCTCCACAGAGGAGAAGCCCCTGGGCCGTGTGCACGCTCCTTCCTGGGTTAAGAGGTTCACGCTTCGCAAAGGACGGAAGTCAAACGCTTCCTTGACATTGGCCGCGCATGTTTGCGGGCTTGGCTACTGTCCGTGTCTGTGTTTGCAAAGTGTTGCAGAGAAATCGCCGCAGTCTCACAGTGGAAAGAATGAAAATAGATCCTGTAAGAAGTAATTAGAGAAGTTTCTGCTTTATAGCCAAGAATACTGATTAGCAATTAGTTTAAAAGTTGTGTTTAGTTTTATATGTGTGTGTGTGTGCATGTATGTATACGTGTATAGGCACACATATATGCATATACTGTGTTATAAATTACACATGTGCATGTGTATGTATGTGTGTATGTGTGTATTGTGTGTGCATAAAATGTACGTGTTACATGCATGTATATATTACATGTGCACATATATTACATGTCTTATAGATTATGTATGTGAGTGTGTATGTGTGTGTGTATGTGTGTGCATATATTATGTATGCATACATAACAGAAATGTGTACATATGTATGTGAGTGGGTACATATACACGTGTATATCTTGTACATGTGCGCAGCGTATACTATACCTGTGTATATGTGCACTGGGTACATATTTAAACGCTGCCTATCACATATGCACGTGTAAATGTAATTCCTACCATAAGAGAAGGTGTAGCATTGAGAGGTGGGCAGATTTTCTCTTCCATTTTCAGAGCCTCTGACCCTCACCAGCCCTGAACAGATGTCAGTTCTCTTCTGATACATTTAATCGCCTCCTTGTTTGCATAGAACAAATAAGGTGCAGTGCTGGGGGTGGTGTGCGGGCCTGCGTCTGAGCAAGAGGCGGGGTGGGGTTGGGGGCGGGGTGAGAAGAGGGCAAAGGGCGGAGAGGTGGAGGAAGATGAGGGGAGAGGGTTCTGGTAGAGAAGCCGGGGTGGGCCGCTCCTTCCCGGAGGCAGAGACGGGTCGACTCCTGGCGGACACTCCCTCCCGCAGGGCTCAGCACAGGGAGGCGCTGGGCAGGTGCACGCTCGGGGCTGGCGGACAGGGATCTGCTCGGTACTGGTTTTCGTAGTTCGCTCAGCTCAGCGTCGCTCGTGTCACGGCCCCTCCCCCCATGGTGGGTAGGCTCCCTTCCTCCACGCCGTGTCCACCCACACAGGGGCTCCGCTTCAGGTGCATGAGGGGCGTGGGGCAGAGAGGCCTTCCATGATGAACATGCTCAGCACTTACCCTTCACGTCTGGAGGAACATACATAGGGCGACATCTCCACTGCAGAAAATACTAGAAAGAATAGGAGAGCCCTGCGGTCGGTTCCACGCTCTGCCCGAGCCCCACCACACGTGAAGACAGGTTTCCTGGTGCAAGGCTGATGGGATACTGAAAGGAGGCTCCCAGATCATCTCTGGAAGACTTCAGAATGGGACAGACGTCGTAGTGGGCGGGTCCCTCGCAGGGGACACTGGACTAGAGGCTGCGTTGACCCCCCTGACAACCTGGGCTCCCTCGGCACCTGAAGTAACCCGGCAAGCTCTTTGGCTGCCATTGATACGATCTAGGGAATGTTTTCATCATTTTCTTCTTTCGGTCACCTTTTTCTTCCCAGCCAAGCTCCATTAGACATGTTGCGAGTACGGTCCTTTGAAGAAAGAACAAATGTCTCAGAAGACGTTGCAAAAGAACATCTTACAGGAGGAAGAGAGATTCATGTTTTTCAGATACTTTCAGTAGAAGGAGCAAAAAAGCACGCTAATCAAGGGCCCAGTCTCAAGGACAGTAAAGCATCTGGAGATTTTGTACATAACTCTAAAGGAGGACTTTTTCTGTGTCAGAAGATAGTGTCGGGAGTCTAGACACGACACGGACAGATGAGGCAAGCCGTAGAGGCACGGGGTTCAACTCCATCTCGGACTAAGGCAAGTGGTGTCAGAAGAAATGCAAAAAAGTCACGTAAGAAATCAAGAGCAATCAGCCTCATTCTCCACAGACGGGAACGCTCTCGTTGCATCCTGACGTCTCACCTAGAAGGAGAGCAAGGAGCCTTTTCCAGGCTTCCTGGGGAAAAGTCATGGTTCAGCCTTGGCGGCTGTCAGTGTTGAGGAAGCGGCTTTGCCTTTAATTGGAGACGGGGACGATAATTTGCTTTTGCTGTGGCTTTTCTGGAATTCACCAGGGGTTTTTCAAAGGCCACTGAGCTTTTTAGAAAGAAAGGCAGATTCCTGGGTAAGTCCCCAATAGCCCCCACCCCTGCACTGCGATGTGGGGCACGAGGCCTAGATGTTTGGATTTTAACAAGCAGTGTCCTGGGGAGTGATCAGCACAGGGAGGCACTTCCGTCTCGGGTTTGGGACTTGTCCCATGTGTTACTCTGACCAGCTCTTTAGGTTGCAGTCGGTCGCTATTCTGCCCGCGTGGACTCCTGTCCTGTGGCCGCCGTCTCCTCGGCTGGGTCGGGACCCGCAGGGAGACAGAAGAAGACGGACATTTCCTGTCCCCGGCTACACTAACCTGGACGCGTTCGCCCAAGCGTCGCCGAGGCTGATTTGGAGTCAACCCGCGTGCAGGGCGCGGAGTCGCCATCAGCTAAGAGAACATCGGTCCGAGGGACTGAGATGCCTGATGAGGCTGGGAGAAAATAGCAAATCCCCGAAGATGTGCAGCTGGCAGCAGTCAGTGCTGACGGCCGTGCCATTTAATTCTTTGGGAAGAGCCGTAGATGGATGATGGAGTTTATGTAAGCGCCCACTAAGTATTTTTCCCCCAAGAACTACTAAGTTGCATCCCCTCGTATTCAAAGCCACCAGAGAGCCTTGTCCGTGGTTCTGAGGAGGCCAGTGGAATTACTAAAAACAAAAAAGTACATCTTGAATGAACTGCAAACAGAAAATATATCATATTCATGCGCGTTGCCCTTGCCCTATGGACTTTGATACATTATGGATCCTGTCAGTAAGCTGCTGGGGGTCGATTTCTGTCCTAAGCGTGGCACTTAGTGGAAACTTCCTGCAAGAGGCACTGAAAGGGGATATCCAGAGGGTATTTGTTTGGGGAAGCAGAGAGATGTTCTTATTGTCTTAGAAAGAAAAGACGATGTGTTCTGTTCTATTTGTAGGTATAATCACGCCTAGATTGTTTTTGATTAAATCATCTGGGGATGGAACCTCTCATGCACTAATGGATAAGAGCATCGATGGCAGACAATCTGTTAATACATGTGGGCAAATCTCTTGTTTGCTCTGTGTGCCCTGTAGGAAGCAGCTTTAAGATGCAATCCTGCCGCCCTATAAAAACCTGTTGTCAGGTTTTACCTGAGTTCTTTTGAGTGTCTGAATGGACCAGGTACAGCCAGAGCCACGTCACTGGGGCACGGAGTTGAGGCCCCGGGAGGCTGCGTCAGTTTTCACGAGGCTGCACAGCCTGGTCGTGGCCACTGTCCGTCCCGGGCTTCTGCACAATCCACGGATCCCCGTGATGGTGAGCTTAGCTGTCGTCTCCTGCCCCTCCTGACGCTGCGTTTGCCCTGGCCTTGCCCTGCAATCCCACCCTCCTGCCGCATCCCTGCCTCCACCTGGTCGCAGAACGCCCGGCTTCTGACCCGTGTCTCTGACGCTCGTGTCTGCGTGTGCACTTGCTGCCCTCGGAGTGGGCGGCTCCCTGCTGCCGTCCTGGCTGGTCTGGCCGCTAATTCACGGCGTGGGTGGAGGGAACATCCTGGTGGGGACACAGCCCTCAGGGCAGTGCCAGGGGGGTGGGGGCACCGGGCGCGAGGCGGCAGGTTCAGTTGTGCTGTGACAGTGATGTCCTCGTCTCGGAACCACCTCCCTCATGTCCAGCCCTTGTCTTGTGCGAGGACGTGACAATGAGCACCCCTGGGTTCTGTCATCTTCCTTCTGCCTCTGTCCTCCCAACCCTCCTTCCCCTTATCCGTCCGTTCGGTCGGGACTGGTTCTGTGCAGAAGGGAAGGCAGAGGGGCGCCGTCAGGGAATCTTGGGCTCCACCTCGGTGCCCCAGCAGGGAGGTGGGGGAAGGTGCGTCGTTGCCTTTTCCCATCGGGGTGGGGTGGGGCGGGGCGGCGGGTGCTGCAGACTTCCACGTGTCCACGTGTCCCCTCCACAAATTCAGGCGGCCCGGACTCACAGTCTGAGGAAGAAGATTCCTAATCCCCAGTCGAGGGGCTCCAAGTCCCTATCTCTCACATCCTCTGCGAGGGGTGGACCTACTGGTGAGGTGACCTAGGAGCTGGCAGTGCTGCGTGTGGGGGCTGGGCACGTGTCCTCACCTGGTTTGTCTGGAGGGCTGAGTGACCGTTGTCCTGTGGGTCCCTGATCGCCCGCCCAAGTGCTGCACAGGCAGCCCCCGGAGATGGGGCTGGTGGTGACCAGGCAGACTCCGTAAGCTTTTCTTTCCCCATGTCTGAGCGTTCGGAGCATGCGCTTGGGGTCACCTGACCCGGCTTCGGGCTCTGACTTGGCCTCCGGCTCTGGAACGCCAGGCACCTGTCTCGACCGTTCTGCACCTCAGCGTCCTCATCTAGGAGCCGTGATCCCAGCAGGCCCCGCTTCGTGCCCACTGCCGGCGGTCAGGCAGTGACAATCAGCCACACTCCACTGCCCGGGGGCCGCTGTGCCCATCTGGCAGTCAGGGCCCTGCTCGGTTCCTGGGGGGGGAAGAGGGGAGGTCTCCCAGGAGGGGAGACCTTTCAAGGAAGGAGCCAGCTGATTGCGTCAGATTTTTGTTTCCAAAACGTTGAGACCGGCATCTTCTGTTTGGAGCCGTAGACATAGAGTTTCCAGCTAATCACAAGGTGAATTATCTAGTTGTTGCCTTTCCGACATGTACCAAACCAGCTGCCCTGAAACGCAGGAGAAGTGGTTCTCGGGCTCGACCCCAGCCCTTTAGGTGTGCGCCCACGGGGAAGGTGATGGGCTCCCACACGAAGCGGGGTGCGGACGGGAAGCAGGAGGGAGGGCTCCTCTTGTGCTGAGGTCTTCGATCAGGTGCGGCATTCTTCCATCACCTGCTTGGCACAAATCTCCAAGGAAACACGTGGGTGTCCTGCCCCGGCCTCCAGGTGTTTTCAGATTTAGGGAGAGCAAGGGAAGGGTTACGGTAGGTGCAAGCTAAAAATGGGGCTCATCAGCCCACAGACAGAAACAGAGATGGCTTTCCGGAATGCATCAGTGCGTTGGGGTCTTTCACTGGCCAAAGGTGAACGAGGAGAAATAAAGAAATACACCGTCTGTTGAGGCAGCCGTTCAGAGAGGGTTCGAGCGCCCATCCGAGCTGCCCGCTGGTGAACCTGTCTCTGCGTGTGCTGCTGGCTTCAGAGCTCTGCAGGCTTTAAGGTGACAGTGTTTAATCTCTGCATATTTATAGTTCCACGGTCCCAAAGACACAGCCCGTAATCCACACGCATCTCACGTATGTGGTAAAGTTACCCCGTGGCAGGTCCTGGACAAGTTTTGAACAGAACCGTTATATGAAGTGACAGTTCAGCAGAGTTAGCATCCATTTGATTGCGTGGTGATACACATAATATTTTCTTAGCGCATGTTTTGAAACTCTGGAACATTCTTTGCCTGCTGTAATTGACGCACTTCCTGTATTTTCTTCTTCTTCTTCTAGACCGCACAGACGGTTCTGGTGGTGGTTGTGGTTTTTGGGATCTCCTGGCTGCCACATCATGTCATCAATCTCTGGGCCGAGTTTGGGGTTTTCCCGCTGACCCCCGTCTCCTTCCTCTTCAGAATCGCCGCTCACTGCCTGGCCTACAGTAATTCCTCGGTGAACCCTATCATATACGCTTTTCTCTCGGAAAATTTTAGGAAGGCCTATAAACAAGTGTTCAAGTGCCACATGCGCAATGAGTCACCTCTTAATGATACGAAAGAAAATAAAAGTCGAATAGATACCCCGCCGTCCACCAATTGCACTCACGTGTGAGAGCGTTAGAGCGCTCGTGTGGAGTCTCAGACAGAACACAGTACGACGAGGGGTTAGCAAGCCTGCAACTTCTTATGCTCATGACAAGTCGCATCATTTTAGTCCTACCTGTTTTTGAAAACAGTACTTTGATCCATTTAGGAAATCTCGAGGTCTAGTAAAGATTGTTTCTAAATTTTATTTCAAAAACAAAAGGAAACGCTATATAGTTTTTTATACCTTTACAGAAACGAAAGGTTAATAGAATTCCATCGACATGTTCAGTTCTTCATCGGACAGCCTATAAAGATGGTCAGGAATACTGGCGATCTACATTTTGAAGCCAGTTTATTTAGAAAAAAAACACATGTATGTGTTAATTCTTCAATTTTAAGAAACGAGGTAATATTGCGAGGTATGTGTTTCAAAATATGATCATGGATACACGATCAAAGTTTTACCTGGATTTCATTTTTTTTGTGGCCATTTATATAGAGGCGCATCTGTTAAATGGCAGTGAGACTTTGCCAAGTCAATTTGCACCGGCCTCATTTGCCCCCAACTGTCAATAGTGAACACGGTTTCCGGAGATGAGCTTCACCTGTCTGTGGTCATGAGGGCCCATTAACTTCATCTCTGGAGACGAGCACAGCAGCACAGCGGTGACTCAGGGTGACAGACATTGGCCCGGTCACTTAAAACTATTCTGCGATGTAGGCTTTGTAGAGTTACCTAAGAAAAAATCAGGGAAAATGCCAAGGGCAACTATTCTAATAGTGGAAGCTTCCAGTGAGATCCAAGAGGGAACGTGGTCATTAAAGTTTTACAAAGATATCGCCCAGGGTATTTTGTGTGCCTTGAGTGGAACTGAGCCAAAAGGGAGTAAAAAAAAAATGCCAGTGAGGATGATACGTGGGTAATAGTTTCTATGGGGCTGGGGAGAAGTCAGAATCCATTAAGACACATGGTAGTGGTCGTGCCACATGTGGAAAGCGTACGCAACACGCGATTCAGATAACATTAGAAGAAAAGGAATCTTCTGAGTAGGTATACCCAAGGATATATGTTGTACAAACACATGCTTTGTTTCATTAAATTCGTAGTAATGTTAAATGCACATTTACCCCCAATATTACTTCCTCGGAAATGATCATAGGCTGAATTTCAAATGTACTTTTCATGACAATTTCGTGTTTATTCATGTGTAGAATGAAAAATACGGGATGAAGAGATTAAATTATTCTACCTTAGAACAGTAGTTTTCAGACTCCAGGACTTTGCTATATTTTTTGTGAGAATCCAACATCAGGAAGACTTTTTGAAAAAGGATTTAGTGTAATGCACACCCGTGTCAAATCAGGGTTCCATAGGAAATGTCAAATTTTAGATGAAAAAACTCGATATCAGTCTTTGCATGTTAAATTTTCCAGCTGATGAATTCATTGTCACTAATCACACTCCTCCAGCAAATGGTATTTACGTTTGCAATGCTTGAACTGATTCTCTAGCCAGAATAGGAGAAAATTCTTCGAAAGGATGGGAAATCATGAGCTCTCATGTTTGGTGGCTAGGGAAAGAAGTTGCATGTATGTGTGATGCCAGTGTTTTAGAGGACAGCCTAAGTCCTTTGCATGGAAAATTCTTTGCAATCTATTCAAATACAGCAGCAGAAACATTGTACCCTGACAATGATACCTCATGTGCTTTGTGGAACTTGAAGTCGCCATTGCAGATGCCAGAACAGGTCATGTGTGTGTGTGAACCCCCACAGCTGTACAAAGAGGTGCGTCCTGGTTGCCTTTGGACTTGCATGGTTGACAAAGGCTTCCTGCACCCTGGCTGTTCCTTTGTTTTCCTCTCGTGATTCCTCCACACACGGAAGTATTAGAAGAAATGCGGGACCTAATATATCTGTTTTCTAAGAAGCACGTGGAAGATGTATTTACGTACCCACCTGTGTCCCCTTGGACCATCCCATTTGTGGCTGGTGTGACGGAAGCCAGAAGCATAGCGCCAGAGTCGTAGCCGGCACCTGCAAAACCTCCCATTTGCTGAGTGCAAATGCGGACCCGTTAGATAGGGTATTTTTCCTGTCCATCGGCATTCAAGTCAATTCCTCTTATTCAGAGCCTAGGTGGTCCACTGGTATAAGAAACTTTGAGACTGATGATGACTCGGGTCCTGCGAAGATCTGAACCTCTGTGAAGCTGTCTGCGTGAGGAGTTCCAGAAGGACTGGAACAGACTTCAGTTACCCAGAGAGGCATCAGAGTGTCTTGCATTGACCAAGCGCGTGCTTCCTAGGTGGCGGTTTTTCTAACATAATTAACGCAACCAAGTCAGAAGCACCTTTGCTTCCTCCTTTAAATAAAGAAGGCCTCCCTAGGACACGCTTTTTCTTGCAGCAGCCAGACTAACGGCCAAATGCTGCATTTGCCTTTGAAGTTGGGCGGCTTGCAAACCATGTTTTTCAGTGAACTTCAAAGAGAATTGATGTCGTCTCCTTAGATTTGGCTGCCTCAGTACCAGAAGGCAGTTGTGATTTTTTCTGGGCTTTTAGTTTTTCCCATTTGGACCCTAGCTCTGGAATATTTAAATGGCCGAAATGCTGGCTGCTTCACACGGATGAGGACGGATTTCAGTCTCCTACTGATGAATATAGTGATGTGGTTGGAACGACTTTCTCACCCCGTGACCCCAGGAGATAACTTAAGTAGACGCTGTCTGCGTTCTGACCACGTGTGTCCTCAGCAATGTGGGGACAGAGGCCTTTTTCTGAATATTTTAGGTAAATATTTTCGCCTTTAATGAAATCGTTCAATGCACACCTTAGGAGTGAGACAGTCATTTCCTTCTCTTCCTCCGCCCCCACCCTCTTGTGCTTTTCTCGAAATGTGCTTCTATCCCGAGTTTCTCACTCTCGTATCTACCCTGGTGAAATCCGGCCTTCGACTCAGATGTGATGAGTTACAGTGAACAGAGAAGGCGCCTGCTGAACTGCGTGAGTCACTCGTGAGTCAACTTTAACTTGCGGCCTCGAGGATGATTGCATTTGCTCAGCGCCTCAGATGCGTGGAGACTGTGCAGTCGTAGTCCCCGAGTGTTAGCGGAAACCCGGGGCCAGGCTGCTTCTGAGCAGGAGAGAGTAACTTAGCGAGACATTCATTTCCTCTCCACAGATGCTGCAGATGCTTGCGGGTCCCCAAATGCCCACGTTGAAGCAGCACTGCGTTAAATAAAACCATGTACAGCTTCCCCCTGCTCTTGCCTAAAAGGATATTTTAAATGCGTGTATGTAAACCACATAGTCCTGTAATTGGGGTACATATACCAACGTGGCTGCTTCCACCGGACCCTTCTCTTCTGAAATTTGTAAATTGTGCTAAGTGCACAATACTAAGTGCAGGTATCTCCCACGTTTGAAATTTGTAACCAGCTTTCTTCTTAAGGCGATCCTGTTCTTGGCCGGTAGAAAGTGCTCCCTATTAGGCTGTTTGTCAAGTGGATGTTACTGACTTGTGTATTATAAAAAAGCCATCTATACGAGGAGTAGGTGGCCCCAAATGCTGGTGGCCACCTATTGTCTTAGGAAGAAAAAAATGACAGGATGGCAATTGTATTTCAATTTATAATGTACTTTGATTTTTCTCTTTTAGAAGAGGAAAAGTTGGGGCTGAGGAACAACTGAACGCACCGACCACGTCTTTGGTGTGGGCTGTGTCTGCGGAAGGCCAGCATGTCTGGGGAGGGTGTCGGATGTGTGTTTAGTGTCTTAGGCGTGGCAGATTCACTCACAGTCACCTTTGTCACTCTGGCTGCCCTGCTGGGCCTCTGGGACAGGCACATCTGCTTGAATGGGCGTGATCTTTAGGAATATTAGCAGGCCGGTGCATTTGCACCTCTGCTGGGCTCAGCACCGCTCACCGCTGGCTGGCTCGCGCTCAGCACACCCCTCTGCCAGAACTCAGGTTGTGTCCTGGGCGCAGCTGCGGCGGGAGGGGCCTTTCTAGGGGGTGAGGAGGAAGGTCTCAGCTCTGAATACACTGTGGAGACGACCTCAGCTGGACTCGCTCTGTCTGTTCTGACCTTGGCTGAGTTTTCTCTATTTAAACAACTGCATGGAGAACTGACTTCATAGAGAAGGGTTTTGATGTCACTTTGGGGGTGGAAAGCCTCATCCTTTCTGCTGGGGAACAGATCTCTGGATATCTCTAGGTACGTTGTGCCAGTCCAGATTTTCAGCATTAGGGAAGTCAAAACAAAGATCACCAGCTGCTGGCATCGACTGGAACCGGGATCCACCGTTCAGAGTCTTTACTCTCAGGCAGTGATGGTCATTAAGGTCACCTATAAACTGGGATGAACCTTGTGGTCCACTCTGGGTTTTCTATGGGTCACCACGCACTATATCTGGAGCCTTACTTCAAAAGATTGAATAGTGACTGTTAAAACGGCACCTACTTTTGTGTGCTTGTTCTCAAGACCACTGTGGATCTGTTAAGCTCCTTTTTCTCCTGTGGTGGGCTTGTTCCGGGCAGTCAAGTTAACATGCCATCCAGTGGGTAAAACGGGGTGGTCCCGGGAGGGGACGGTGAAGAAAGGAAGTGACTGGCAGCATTTTACGCTGTGGTGAGCATCAGTGCGAGTATAAGCACACCTCCAGGCACCGGAAAGGTGGTGAGGCCACGCCTCCAGGCACCGGAAAGGCGGTGAGGCCACGCCTCCAGGCACCGGAAAGGCGGTGGGGGCCAATCTTGTCCGGAGTGATTTGTGTGTGTGTGTGTGTGTGTGTGTGGCAAGGTGCCCATGTTGCCAGCATTGTTGATGTGGCAGATGAAGTAGGAAGTTTGGCTGTGACGGGACATACCCACTTGTGGAGCGGGTACCAGTGATGGAATGGGAGACTTTGGGATGTAACGGCTGTGTCTTGAATGTTCACAACATGGCAGAGCATCACCTGGGCGTTGGTTGCAGACCCTGCTCCCTGGGGCTCCGGATGGTGTAGATCTTCGACCGTGCACAGAGGCAGGAGAGTGGGAACTCGGGGGACAGGCACCAGGTACGTCCTCTGCTGTTCAACCAGAGGGCATCTGCTTCCTCTGCCCTTGGATTTCCATGTCAGGTTTCGCTGAAAGTTAGAAACAGTTAATCCAAGGCACACGTTACCCATCGTTTGTACTGGATTTTTCTGGTCACGCCTCCACTCACTGTTTGTATTACTTATGCTTGTGACCTTATCTGTTCTTCCCTGCTCCTTTCTTAAGGTCAGTCGTATTTCTGTGCTTGAGATCCTCCAGATTTTGTCATCGTTGAGGGATCCCTGAATGACCCAAGTCCAACACTTTTCATATCTTCATTGTTCGGCTGGGCTCATGACATTTTCCTGGTTACCCTATCCGTATCCCTCCCTTTAACAGTGAAGTGTCGGAAACACAAGCGTTAAGAGAAGAGTTCCTTTTTTAAGGATCACAGATGGCCAGTGTCTTCAGAGAATCGAAAAGCAGTAGAAAAGGCCCATGGGCACATCTGTCCTGAGGGCCGTCTTTGGGGTGCTGGCTCTGGTGATGTCACACCCACAAGAGCTCGTGTCCTGTGAGTGACCGTCACAGCAGATGGGAGTCAGGAGGTGGGCACCTGGCTGTGGCTGCAGCAGGTCTCCGGGCGTGCTCCCTCTGCTTCTGCAGGATGAGTCGTCCTGACCTACCCTGCCCCTCCCTGCAGCCACTTTGCCAAGAGATTGGACCAGGCAAATGGCCTATGATCCCTGGGCCAGAAAGAGCTCTTTCTGACGTGTCAGGAGTGAAGGCAAAATATAGGTGAGCACCTTGGGGCCCAGAGCAGCCAAAATGAAAGGGTCAGAATGGGTGTCTTGCCATTTAACCTGCTATCATAGGTACCGCTAGTTAAACAGTCTCCATTTGAAAACCACAAAAGTCCAAGAAAGCAGAAGCACGTGGGGAGGTGGAAACCTTCCCATCTCCTTAGGAAGAAAAACTCAATGTAAACATGCAATTGTGGCACATTTCAGTCTAGCTCTCAGAGAAACTGTTGATAACAATAGAAACCACGTCAATTTCCCATTAAAGAGAAGGTTGCTGGGGTGTAGACATAGGTAAGAAGTGTGTTGCAATAATGCAGCTCAGGATCAGGCAGCACACAGGGAGGTGGGGAGCGTCGGTAGGCGCATGAGTCCTATTTATCCTCAGAGCCCTGAGGTCCCATGAGGAACTTTACATGGAATATACTTACTGAGTGAGTGAGCAGACGCCTAGTTTGTGATATTTTCAGCATAGGGCCAGCTAGCCTGGATAAAGAATTAAATTTAATAATCCTCTTGTTATTAAATCAGATTATAATTTGGGAATATTTACAAACCAGAAATGGATACATAAATATTATTTGCCATATATTGATTTTCTGAGAGTCATGCTTCGTGGCCATGTATTTCGTAAAGACTGAAGATGTGACACTGAGGGATAGAAATGCCAAGTTTTCTTGAACCTTGTTGGTGAATCTTGTAATTTCTCAAGTTATAGCTGCACAGGAGAGCTGTGCATTGCAGAAAAGGTAAGGGACATTAGGTTTGGTTTGATCCTGTGGCTAAGGTTGCTGATGGAAATGCTGTCTTTGGTATTCTCACATACGAAAGAAAAGCTGAACGGGATGAACAAGTCTCTAAAGGGAAACACATTTGAATGAGCGGGGAATTCTGCAGAAGGTACGAATGATACTCTGGGCTCACCTTATGGCCGTGAGGCTCTGGGCTCACCTTAGGACCATGGTTCTCAGCCTTTACCAAGTATCTGAATTACCTGAAGAGTTTGTTAACACAGATTACCGGGCCTCACCTCCAGAATTTCCAATTCAGTACATTTGGGGTAAAGCCCCAAGATTTGTATTTCTAACAGGCTCTTTGGTGATATTGATGCTGCGGGTCCAGGGACCCCATTTTCAGACCTCCTTCCTGATTTGATTGGGTTGGAGGTGGAGCCCAAGCATTTTTCAAGGCCTCAGGCACACCGCCAGAGTTAAGAACCGTTCAAGCTGAGTGGATGGTCCTCTGTAAGCCAAAACTTGAGTGGTTCTATGAAAAAGTAATTGCTTATGTGAGATCTAAATCGATCAGATTTCATTGTTTACATTGATCTGATTCATAAAATATCTGTTCAACTATTATATTAGCCTATCTGCAGAAATTTACATATTTTCAAAGCGTGAGAGAGTTGGATAACTTACATGTAAGGATTTCAGAGATTATCATATTTTTCTCATCAAAAAAAATAGCTTGGTGGAAAAGAGCACTTGTACATTAATTTTGTCGTCTCCCCCAATATAGAGAAGTGAATACTGCATTCCAGTTGTTACGTGTGAATTTTTTAACTCAATGTTGAAATGAAATATATACATGTCTTTCTGTGCAGCTGCCGATTTTTAACAGCATTATTATCTCTAAGAGATAAATGTAACTTCTCTGTGTAAGGTTTTCAGTTAATTATCTCCCGATAACATAGTAGTATGTATAATGAAGAAAATACGTGAATATTGATTTTTTTTAATTTTACCAACGTGATGGCTTAAACACTGCTGTAGAAATAATAATGAACGTGGATCTTCCTACACCAGATGCTGTTACAACTACTCTCTGGAGTTTGTTTCTCTAAAATTTGTCTTATCATCTATAAATTTAGCATGAATACCAGTAAACTCACAAAGCCGAATGCCAAAAATTAAGAGTTGTATTAATTGATGTAGTGCCAAATGTAGACATCCTAAGTCGCTCTGTGTTCTGCATGAAGTCTGGTGGATGTGTGATTTGAACCAATTTCTTGAATTGAAAATAAAATTATGTTCCTTAAAGTATCCTTACTTACGAGTATGCTATTTTCACACAGAGTAATTGCACTGTTTTATAAGGCATTTCTATAAGTACAGGAACATAATACAACGTTGTTGAATTATATTAGTTTCATTCTTATGGAGACCTGCCATGGAGAATACAGGGGAATCACGTAGGAAAACTGAAAAATATGTGGGTAAATGTTTTCTTCCCTCTTTCCCTCATCCTTTGGTCTTTCTTTCCTCTTCTTCTCTTTCCCTTTCTCTCTCTTTTTTTAAGTTTATTATTTTTTTTTCATTTGGAGGGGGGAAGGTCAGAGAGAAAGAGAGAGAGAGGGAGAGAGAGAAAGAGAGAGAGAGAGAATCCCAAGAAGGATCCATGCTGCCAGCATGGAGCCTGATGTGAGGCTTGAACTCATGTACTGTGAAATCATGACCTGAGCCGAAATCAAGAGTTGACTGAACCACCCAGGCGCCAACCCCGTTTCTCTGTTTTCAAAAAGAACACATGTCTATTGTTTTTGTAGAAATGAGACAAGATTACGACAAGAAATTATAAAGACTAAAGAACCATCATTAACATCTTCTAAGTGTATACAATGAGTATACATAAGAACAAAGGATGAAAAGAAGGGGTGGAGGGAGGGAGAAGGAATCTCAGAAAAATTAGATCATAATATGCATACTATTTATGAATACATTTATTGACTTTAACATTAATTTAATTGGCAACCTGTAAAATAAAGTGGAATAGGAAGAAATTTTAAACGGTTGATCGCCGTAAGTTAAAAACAAAGATTATGTCACGTTGACGGGAATTGGAGCTAACTTTATAAGTACACGACTTTAGATAGTATCTGAGTTTCTCATAGAAAATGCTTTTTTAAAAATCTTAATTCTGTATTTCAGTTGATATATTGTTTATCAGTAGGGTTTTTGTAAGCTCTCTTATGAGCTCTTGGTGTGGATTCATCTTGTCAAGTAATAGTTTGTTCCTCAACAGATCTCAAAGGTGCTGTATTCCTGAGTTATTACATGTTGTAAAAGATTCATTTGTCAACTTTAATACCCAGGAAAAAAATCAAATATGAAATTATTTCATTGGACTTAATTTTCACGTGTATCTTTAGATGCAGCTCAGAATTTTGATCATACTGCGAACAAGTTGGAAAGTAAAGTGATTTTCCCCATTTTAGATAACTAGCTTTTTTTCCCCTTTGGATGCCCACTTGCCTTTTAAAATTATCGATGCCTGGTATTTTCACATGGATGGGTGTTTTCATCACTCTCTGATGCCTGAGTATTCTTCACAAATTGAATTAAGATTCCACAGAACTGAGAAGGATAGTCATACTTTCCTATCCAGTGACTTCCAACATTTTGGAGTGTAAGGATTTTTGAAACAAACAACTACCAGACTCAAGTACTGTAAGACCAATTGTGCTTTTAATATATATTGATAGAGAAAAGGCAAAATGAAAAAAAAAAGGAAGAAAAAGCTAAAGACTAATAACTCTCATGAACATAGACACACAATCCTCAACAAAATATAGGCAAATATCCAGCAATGTTTAAAAGGAATTATACACCATGACCAAGTAAGGTTTATTCCAGAAATGCAAGGCTGGATCAGCACTCAAAAATCAGTCACCATAATCTATCATATTAGCAGGCTAAGTAAAAAAAAAAACCATAGGATCATAACTGACATAGAAAAAGCATTTGACAAAATCTAACACCCATTTATAATAAAAAATTCTCAGCAAACTAAGAACAGAGGGTAACTTCCTCAACATGGTAAATAATATTTACATTAAACCTTACAGCTTCCCTCATACTTAATAGTGAAAGACTGAATGCTTTCCCCATCAAATCAGGAGAAACACAAGGATATCTGTTCTTATTCAACATAGCATAGCAATTCTAGCCACTGCAATAAAAGCAAAAAAAGCATAACATCAGAAAGGATCAAACTGTATTTGCAGCTGATATGATTGTTTACCTAGAAAAATCCCAAAGAATCTACCAGAAACTATTTGAACTAATGAATGATGTCAGCAAGGTCACAGGATACAAGATAAACACACAAAAGACAAAATGAAAAAATGCTACAGTGAATCAGTTGTACATTTCAATGGTTTATATTTTATTAATCCCAGTACAATTCACATGCATTTACATGCAATCCACAGAGTGAGATACAATTCTACTGGCAAGGACCTTTCAGACTTAACTTGATCATTGGAGAAACTTCAGAGCTCCCTACATCAAATTATGGAACTTGTTTGTATCCCTAAAATGAGAGCCTTGGCCATGGTCAAGAGCTTTTAAATGTCCAAGCATGGCCCTCAGATTCATCCAGTTTAGTCTCCCCATTCCGTCATGTTTCCTTTGCACTGTCTTGTCATAAGTATAATTTTGTGGGACACTGAAGTGAAATCTATCCTGAGGCCAACAATGCTTTTCAATATTGTTTTTTCTGTAGTAAATCCTTATGGCCAAATCTGGGAGGGTTGCATAGAGCCTTCATTTTCCTTTCTCCTTGAGAAATGTTAATTATTTTATTTAGCAAGAAGACACTCCATATTTTCTTTTGGGTTACATACACAAATTTGATATGATTTTCCCTAAAATACAGGAGAAAGATCTTGGTTCTTAGGCACTTTTCCATTGTCAAGACACCAGCACATTGGGGATTAGGGTTCAACAAATCAGTTTGCAGACAGGCGCACACATTCAGTCTATGACATCCTCCTCGATGACCAGGGCCTGACCTGCCATGGCTCTGCACTCCCTGCCCCCACCTTGCTGTTGTCCAGATGTAATTTGCCTGCTCTTCTGTCCTGCATCCCCAAGCTTGTGATCCAGCACAGCATCTGGGTGAACTCAGAACCATCCCTATGCTCATCCAAGACCCTCTCGGATGCAATGATAAGACAAGAGAGAAGGGAATCTCTGCCCATACCTTCCACCCTTGACACCTATGACCTCTTTTCTGCAATTGGTAGATTTTGGGTGGATGCCAGTGGCTAACACTCTTTTCTTCGCTCCTACCCCTTTGGTAACCATGTCACCAGGGTTTCCCCGGGGCAGTGAAGGGGAGGTGAGTTCTCCAGTCCGGGAGCCCGTGAGTCTAGGACGTTGTTCCTTGCAGAGATGCTATAGCCCATGCACGCTAAATTAACTTCCAGCTCTAAGATTATAATTCTGCTTTTCGAAGTCCAGGCCAGAGATATGTTCACAGTTAATCTTTTGCAGGCAGTTGTCTTTTTCTACGGTTACAGCTCTCCCGAGGAGCACGTTACTGAGTTTTAAAGTTCTCATTATGCTTAAACTTCTCATTTTCTCTTACAGTGTTATATAAATATGATTTGAGTATGTTTGAGAATTGTGAGAAGAGAAAATTCTTGTTGACACTTGAAATAAAGTTGTGTTGACATGCACATGCCTCTCTGTCCTCTGCAGCCTAATAATTAGAGGGTGTGTATCACCATCTGTCATCCAGACATCATGTGTGACATCTCTGAAAATGGCAGAGTTGGGAACCCCCCAAATCCACGCCTCCTTAAAAGCAATGAAAAACCTGGCAAAAACAGTCAGAATCAAGTCTTTCAGAATCAAACTATTGAAAGTCAAAACAGAGATACTCTTTAAAGCAGCAAGAGAGATGGAATTGATCCTCAACATGGTTAGTAGCTGATTTCTGGTCAAAACCATCAAAGTCGGGAGGCAGTGGGATGCCCTGTTCAGAATGTTGACATTTAAGAAACCCTGTCAACCAAGAGTTCTACATCTGGCTAAACTATACTTTAAAAATGAAGGCGAAATTAAGACATTCCCTGATAAACAAAAATTGAGATAGTTTGTTGTCAACTGTCCTACAAGAAATAGTAAAGGGAGTCCCTTGGGCTGAAGTGGGAGACACTAAACGGTGACTCAAAGCTGGTCACTACGCACAGTGGGTGTCCATTGTGGGTGAGCTCTGAGAGCCTGAGAAGTTTCAGGAGGGTTCAGGAAAGTTTTCAGGGAAAGACAGAGCGGTTCCAGGTGATAATGCTCTGTGGTCTGATTCGAACGTTCACATTTTCAAGTTCCTTTACCCAAAGTATCTCCTCCCCTCTCCATAGGTCATTCCTTTGTGACCCAAGGAGTCAACATTTATTGAGTACCGTATTGCTCATAACACAGAATTGCCAGGGTTCCCATGAGAAACAGAACCGTTTGTGTGCACGAAGAGACTTATCAGGAGCTGGCTCGCATGGTCATGGAGGCTGACAAGTCCAGACTCAGGAGAGCCAGTGATGGTTGTAGTCTGAGTCCAGAGGCCTGAGAGCCAGGAGAGACAATGGTGTGGGATCCAGGCTGGGACCTTTGTCCCAGCTCGAAGACAGGCAGGAAGAGAGAGCATTCTCTTACTTGTCCCTCTTGTTCCCTCCAGGCTCTCAGTGGATTGGATGAGGTGCAACCACACAGAAGAGCCATGTGGTTGACTCAGTCTACAAATTCCAGCCTTAATCTTATCCTGTCATGCCCAGGTCCTGTTTAACCAAACATCTGGGCATCCCAGGGCCCCTCAGGTCAATATGTAAAATTAACCGTCACAAATGCCCAAGATGAGTATTGTTCAAGATCCTTTGCATTGACTGTTTCACAGCATAATAAATCTATGAAATAAGTTCCATGCTCGCATGCTATAGCTAGGGAAAGGGATGTTCACAGAGATCGGGTGACGTGCTCATTCACAGAGCGGAAATGCGTAGCTGGATTGGGTCTGAATCTGTGTGATGCCGTGATTTCCCAGGGTGCCTGGGGTCGGTGGGTAGCTCCTCCTCACGGGTACTGACCCGTCATGGACCAGTCTGTGTTGCATCTCCGTGAGCTGGCAGTGCCTGGAGCAGGGCTGGGTGCCTGATGACGCAGTCAATGAAGCCATCAAGGGCCTTTGAACGTGGGAACAGGAGGCCGGACGCACCTCTTCAGGGGAGAAAAGGTGGTAGGGCTGCTGTGCCCGGAGAGTCGCAGGGACGTGAGGCTTGAGTCAGAGGGCTCGTCTGCGGAGACCCTGAGGTGGGAAGGCAGAGGAGAACAGGATGCGACAGAGGGACAGACTGCGGGAGGAAAGGCAGGGCTCTCACACACCCTGCCCGGTTTATAAGGTCGCCGCCCACACTGCCCAGTGGGAATCCTTGTCCCCACCGCCCTCATTTTGGCACCAAGGTGCTGAGGGTGGTTTAGGAAGGGGGGCACTTTGCACGTGGTCAAGGCCTCCGCAGCAGATGTCCTCTGTTAGTTTGCACCCACAAAGTTTGAGATCATGACCTCAGCTGAAACCAAGAGTCCGAGGCTTAACCAAGTAAGCGTCCCAGGTGCCCCTGCAGACAATATTTCAGAATAAGCCGGAAGCCTGGACATTCAGCTCATCACACGAGGTCCAGCGTCCGGCTCTGACTCTGACGCTATCACGAATCTGACACTAACACGAGGTGCACCAAACCCACAGAGCGCAGGTGCCCAGCCAGGGGCTCCCTTCCCCCGGGTGGTTTAGACGCCCGTCCTGTACTCTGAGTGGGGACGCGGCCGGTTTCTGCTGTGTCACCCTCTGAGCGTCCAGACACCTGTCTCTGGGGGGCGCTGTGAGGACCACGGGAACCAAGGCGGGTTAGAGGCGCCCCCTGAGGGTGGGTTACTGCATCATGCACCTCTGCTCTGTGCTAGACGCGACCCCCTTCTCCCGAAATCTGCCCTCTGAGGCCTCCAGGTAGGGCTTTGCCTTCCTCGTGCAGGTGTCCGCCCTGCGCTGAGGAAGCCTGACTTTGGCGAGTTCAAGGCCGTGCCCTGCAGCCCTCACCCCGCACAGCACAGCCGGCTCGCTCCTTCCCAGGGCACGACCTTGCTGGCCACCGCCCTCCTCCCGGCTGCGCTGGGCCGTGTCCCCGGTTCTGTGAGTCCTGCCGGCCACTCTGCATGGCCCCCGACACAGTATGGGGCCACCCCATAAACACCTGCTGCACATTTGCGAAACCTCGTTAAAATCCCCCTGTAGGAGTACATTCGAATGTTCAGGAAAGGCAGGTAGAGCAGTGCAGTGTTCCAGCAGCACGGGGCTTGATGCTGTGGGTCCTTAGATGGCTTCCTCGCCTCTGCTTGGCTCAGTTTTCCCGTCTTTAAAGTGGAGGCAGTAACAGTGGCGGCAGGTAATCCTCCGCCTTTCAGCTGTGATGGCCGTTAGCAAAGCCTGCAGAACGCGGACTGACAGTGTGGCTGTGGTGGCGGTTGTGAGCCGCTTCTATCTTATGCACTTAGCTTGTATAGCATCTTATTTTAATCATAGTTAGAGGCTGTAAGTACAGGTTATATGTATGTATACTGTATACGCTTAATTCACTGGACTCATTTTTACTGGTTATCATAAATAGTTCTTCTATGACTTCTTCCAAAAGAACTCATTGATTTTTATTTTTTAATTTTTTTTTAATCTTTTCATTTATTTTTGAGAGAGACAGAGACAGAATGCGAGTGGGTTAGGGGCAGAGAGAGAGGGAGACACAGAATCCAAAGCAGGCTCCAGGCTCCGAGCTGTCAGCACAGAGCCTGATGCGGAGCTTGAACTCACAAGCTGTGAGATCACGACCTGAGCCTAAGTTAGACGTTCAACCGGCTGAGCCACCCAGGAGCCCCAAAACTCACAGATTTTAAATTTAAAACAGTGAAGGACACAAGACAAATATTTATCTGGGAAGTCATCAGGCATACATTATTTTTATCGAAGGCTGCCACGATTAATGTCCTATTATTTAGGGAACTGTAATTCTCTCATATGTTGTGTTGAGTCAGACTTTTGTTCCAAACCTGCAGTCAACTCACTGAGTTCTTCAAAGGTTTTGGGACTTTTATTTTGATGACATTTTCAATGCCAGGTTTTTGTTATTTTGTAAATGGAAAAATCCATGCATTTTCATCAACTGACAGCGATTACAACTGAATGCTCCTCTAGGCTCCAGGAGCTTAAAAATCAATGGTTCTCTTACTAACTTGTGTTCCACACAGTTTGTTCTGGCCACAGACTTGATTCACTTGTTGTGGGGTTTGAAGGACCATTGACCCTCGCCTTTCCAAAGCTTCTCTTCACAACCCTGGCAGACAGTTGCTGTGCGAACTTAGGATACTCTTGTGGGTCGGGTCTGGAGGGTAGGACATTCTCTTGGGTTGTGTTTGGAGGTTAGGACACTCGCATGGGTCATGCTTCAAGGTTAGGACACTCTTGTGGGTTCTACTTGGAGGTTAGAACACTCATGGGTCATACTTGGAGGTTAGGACACTCTTGTGGGTTGTGTTTGGAGGTTAGGACACTTCGTGAGTCGTGCTTCAAGGTTAGGACACTTTGTGGGTCATGCTTGGATGTTAAGACACTTTTATGGGTCGTGCTTCAATGTTAGGACTCTTTGTGGGTCATGCTTGGAGATTAGGACACTCTTGTGGGTCATGCTTCAAGATTAGGACACTCGTGGGTCATACTTGGAGGTTAGAACACTCTTGTGGGTTGTGCTTTAAGGTTAGGACACTTTGTGGGTTGTGCTTCAAGGTTAGGACACTTTGTGGGTCGTACTTGGAGGTTAGGGTACTTTGTGGGTTGTACTTGGAGATTAGGACACTCTTGTGGGTCATGTTTCAAGGCTAGGACTTCGTGGGTTGTGCTTGGAGGTCAGGACACTTCGTGGGTTGTACTTGGAGTTTAAGACGTTCTCAAGGGTCATGCTTCAAGGTTAGGACACTCTCGTGGGTCGTGCCCTGAGACTGGCATACAGCTCACTTCATCAGAGCTGTGTCTTTTTTGGCATGGCAGGTGTGTGACTCATCCATGGAGTTTGCAGTTTTCCAAATGATATCCCACTCACAAGCGCTCTGAGGAGTTGGTGTGTGGTTGGTCCACAAGTGAGAACCACGGCTCTGGTGTGCCACAGAGAGGACACGCACTGTAGACTCCGACCCTTGGCTTTTCATCCAGTCCCCGGTGACCTGTGTGAGCTTAGCTTTCCTTGTGTGTGACGTGGGGATACGGGTAGCTACATTCCATGGCTGTTGTAGGGAGTGCAGGGCAAACGCATGAGGCCCAAGCAAAGCTATTCAGTCAACGTTAGGCTTGAGCGAGTCTGTCTGAGATCACATGCAGTGTCCTATGTCTGGGCCGCACGGTCTGGCCTCCTCTATTTCAGAGAACGATGTAAATGATTCCGTCAAGGACACATGAAGACAGCGGCAGGCCCAGAGCTGTGTTCCAGGTCTCCTGGCTATTGTGCTAGAACAGTTGTTGATAAGCGGTCCTGAAGTCGATGCGCGCATCGGCACAGGAAAGCAGACACACGGCTGGAGGAACTGGAAGCAAATGGTAGAAATCAAAGAGGAAATTGCGTGCAGCTAAACCCCCATTATTTAGAGGATTCTTTTAGTTTCAAGAGATAGAAACTGGCTCAGATTCCTTAAGCGGAGGGTGGTGATGATGACGGTAGTAAAGTAAGATACTGAAATATAGGCATTTTGCCACCAGGTTATCAGGGCAGCCCCAGGCAAGAAGATGCTGCATGTAGAGGGTTATGGCTGATGTTGCTTGATCTGTCCTCCCTCTTTTCTTCTTCCCTTCCCTTCCCTTCCCTTCCCTTCCCTTCCCTTCCCTTTCCTTCCCTCCCCTCCCCTCCCCTCCCTTCCCTTCCTTTCCTTTTCCTTCCCATTCCTTTTTCTTTTTTTTAGAGAGAGAGAGAGAGCACACCCCCAAGCAGGGGAGGGGCAGAGGGAGAGAGAGAATCCCAAGCAGGCTCCACACTCAGTGAGGAGCCCAACTCCGGACTCGATCCCACGAACCGTGCGATCGCGACCTGAGCTGAAATCAAGGGTTGGAAGCTCAACCAACTAGACCACCCAAGCGCCCCCATTTTCTCTTTATGCTGCTTCTCAGCTTTGCTTCCTCCTTGGGGGTCCTGTCTCTGTGACAAGCGTGACGGTTGCCTTGATCATAGATGTGTACTTCGCACATTTGACCAGCAGCCGGGCAGATACGTCGGGAGAGGGCACACATGGTGTCTCAGTTTGGGGCACGTGTTTGGGCCCCCCTTGGTCCCTGCAGCCCAGGGACACCGCGATGGGTCTTCCCGTTGGAAACTGCATGTGGGGAGGGGCACCAGCCGTGGAGCACTGCACATGACTGTCAGAAGGGAACTGGGGACACTATGACTTCCGGCTGTGGGGTTTTTCTCTCCCTACTGAATAAATGGGCTTAAAAGCAGTAATAGCACATCGTTTTCAACACCCCACTAAGGTGTATTCTTACAGTCAATAAAGTAGATTTGGAACCTGAATCTGGTGGGTCATTAGCAGACATCCTGCAGCTTTGTGAAACCAAAGAAAGGGGCTAAAAATCATCCTTGAGAACTAGTTTATGTGGGTACCCACTTCCACAAGTAGACCACGTAAGGCAGATGAGATTTCGTCTCAGTGTTAACTCCACCTGAAGAAAGCTAATAACCGACCATAAAATCTTAGGGCTGGACATCAGCATTGTCTGGTCACGTTCCTTCATATCTTGGAATTTGAATATTGAAACACAGAGGGTCAAAAATCTTTTCCAAAGCTATCAGCTAATTTGTTTTCAGCTGTTTGGGAAGTTGTCACCCAAATGCTGGTTGCTGCAGGTAGAGACATGAATGAACCCTTGGGAAATCCACCCCACAGGTTAGAGCCCAGCAGGCAGGGAGGCCGTCTGGGACGCTGGAAGGACAGGGGTGTCCCAGGACCCAAAGGAGGCCTGGGACCGCTTGGAGACAGCGTGTGCCGTGGAGGACACTGACCCGGTCCTGGGACACCGACCCGTTTGTGCTGGGCTCGTGTGAGCACGTCACACGCGTCGGAGTACATTGTCAGTCGCAAGCAGACTGCCGTGATACTAGGCCTTTATTGTCGGGAGGAAGCAATGGCTTCTGGTTCCCAAACAGTACAGATTTGCCAGGATATATTTGGAGGGACGGATGCCCAACAAAATGTGCCACCTTGTTAAATTATCTCAGGGCAAAGATGAGACACAGGAGACACAGGATGCCATACACAGAAAACCCTGTCAATCACATGGAATTGGCTCAGGGCACAGGGTGGGAGCAGGGAGGTCAGGTGAAGCCTCCTACAGGAGCCGGGCAGCCCCGGCCGTGTGCATCTCGCCTGCCAAGGGACGGCTCTGAGGCCAGAGCCATCAAGTCTGTCCTGTCCGCAGCCCCGCGCGTGATGGGTAGGGTATCCCGGCGCATAGAACCGACTGAACAAAATGAGTAAGAAGCCTAAAAGGTTTAAGGTTGCCACCCTGCCTGAGAGGCAGGAGCCAGGACTGGAAATAAGGTGACTGTTCGGAATCTACGACGACACTGGAGCTCGGATGTCTGAAGCCGGGAATGGGCCGAGGACGCCCCGCATCCAGGAGGAGGGTCGTGGAACAGAATGAGGTTGTGCTCTGAGTCACCATGATGCTGGCTTCTGCGCTGCTCTGTCACCAGCACGCCTCCCCACGCTGGGACTCGAACTCATGACTCTGGGATCAAGAGTCACGTGCTCTACCGACTGAGCCAGCCAGGCACCCCTGGAATTTATTTTAATGATGAGATGTAGTCATGTAACTTAGTAGTTTTTAAAGTTATTGTCCTAACGTTATTTACTGAACAATCTACCACCAGCAATTTGTAATGAAGCATTCATTTCCTAAACATTTCTTGGTTCTCTGCAATTGAAGGTGCTCACGCAGATGGGCACCGTCGGCCACAGGTAATCAGATCAAACTATTTGCAGAATGGAAGTCTGGATGAGAGCTTTAATTTTTTTTCATGTTTATTTATTTTTGAAAGAGAGACAGAGGGGCGCCTGGGTGGCTCAGTCGGTTGAGCGTCCGACTTCGGCTCAGGTCATGATCTCGCGGTCTGTGAGTTCGAGCCCCACATCAGGCTCTGTGCTGACAGCTCAGAGCCTGGAGCCTGCTTCGGATTCTGTGTCTCCCTCTCTCTCGGCCCCTCCCCCGCTCATGCTCTGTCTCTCTCTCTCTCAGTCAAAACTAAATAGAACATTAAAAAAAATTAAAAAAAAAAAAGAAAGAGAGACAGAGAGATAGAGAGAGAGAGAGAATCCGAAGCAGGTTCCAGGCTCCAAGCTGCCAGCACAGAAACCGACACGGGGCTCGAACTCATGAACCGAGAGACCATGACCTGAGCTGAAGTCAGAGGCTTAACCCACTGAGCCACCCAGGCGCCCCTGGATGAGAGCTTTAAGCCAAGAGGAGAGTGTCACATGCAGTCACTCCATCCCCCTCCTCTACACCACTTCCTACAGTTCCCAGCTCCCCTCCCCCAGCTCCTTTGTTGGAACCTCATCCAACATCCGGGTCCCACACTGGCACTGATAGATCAGTTTGAATTTCCAGCCAACTTTCCACGTGCCCTTGTCTTACTTCGCCTTATTCTCCAAGCAATGTCACCATTTGAATCCCTTCCCCTGGCTGACCTCCCAGTAGTTATGGAGTTTTAGAGAAGGAAAAATCAAGAACACACAGGATGGAGTAGGAACACGACTGCGATCGCCTGAACTTCGTCAACATGCTGTAACTTGGACATAATTGGAATATTCCGGCCTGGCGCGCGCCTCTTAAATTGGCTAATGACTCTGGCTGTCATGTACTCAAGAACCCTGTTGTTCTGTGAACACGAAAAACAGTCTCGGTGCAAGCTCCACGGTGTTCCCTACGTAGACTTTTCCCTACTTTGCATTCCTCTATCTATGCAACAATGTGTGGGAAGGCTTTGTACCCGCGGAAGCCGCCATGCTCACGGAAGACACGAGGATGTATAGGACCCCAGGGTTTGTGCCTGCACGTTGGAGACGGACATGTAAACAAGCACACACAGCACCATCTGAGAAACAGATAAATGGGGCTCCAGGACCTGAGGCATTAGTACAGTCTTACAATGTTCCCTGTACATTATTAAGAATTGATTGAAATGAGGTCATTTGCTTCTTGTATAATCCACTTTGGTTCGCAGGGGCGGTTTTTCATGAGGTCTGAATTAAATTTTATAATTCCAAGTGGAGTGTTTGAAAAGATTTTTTATTATTACATCGGCAAGTTTTCGCTGTTTCTCATGTGGATTTCACTCCCTTAGACCTCCCGGGAAAAAATAGTTTTTGAAAACTGTGAAGTGTCGTAACACTCAATGCCACCACCTGCTACTAATATAACTAATTATGCTAATATAATTATGCCATGTGGGGAAGGTTGAGTATTACATTTATTTCCAAAAAATAAGGGAAAAACTTCCACCACTCTGCCTTAGTCATCTGTCTTGTGTGGTCAGCATTCCCGGTCCAGGCTCTGCGGTGTGGCAAACTGGAGCCCCAGCACCTCCCGGGACCCTGAGGAGGAGCTCTTCGGGTCACTGACCGGGAGAAGGAGCGCGGAGGGACAGCTGTTACCGAACAGGTGGCCTTTGAAACTGCCCCAGACACATCCAAACGGCACTGCTTCTGAGGACCTACAAGCTACCATCACAAGGCTGCAATCCAGGGCTGTTCGCCTGAAAAAGAGAAATATTCTCTTGTGTGGCTTTGAATGAAAACAGAATAGAAATGAGACTCTCTATTTTTACAGCCGATGTTTATCATTACAGATACTTGACTTGTTCGCAGAAATAAAATGAGACAAACGTGGGGAAGAATCGGGGGAGGTTAGCCAAGTAAGACTTTGGAGATCCTACAGTTAAAGGTTTGTGTGCGTTAAGATGACGAAAACGGGGCTCGCAAGTCGGGAAATTTGCCTAGGACCATCCAGGCCCGCAGCTTGTTGGCAGGGCTGGGCTCGACCAGTTTCTGTCCTGTGCTGGTCCTCCATAGGATTTTTTTGGGGGGGGATATCAGCTTGCCAAAGTCTACTAATGGAAGGAAAAATGACTTTACTCATGGATAGCGTATTCACCCTCTATGATTGTAACCCAAAGCATTGATAAAATTAGAGTGTCAGTAAATCCTTCTTCGACAGAGTATTCTTAATTTTTAGATGAATTATTTAAATATTTTAAATTATCGGCAGTATAATATGTTGCACCAACTCAGGCAAATTGGACAATTTAGAAAGTAGGATTACTGGTTTGAGAGTCAATTCTGATTGTGATATCTTTCATTTTCTCTGTGAAATTACTATTGCTTCACAGAAAAAGCTGGAAATTTGAAATGCTGCTGAGAACAATAGACATCCTAGTGTCGAGACCGGGGAGGAAATTTACTATCTAAAAACTGCTAGGTTGGTAAGAAATGCACATGGGCTTTGTCCTCTGCCATGGTCTCTGTGGAGACCCAGGGCTCATCAACTGGGGTGAAGTCCTTCTCTCCCCAGCCTAAATTATGCAGCCATCTATACCTTTTCAGAGATGGTAAATCCAGTAAAACAATCAGACAGGACAAAAGGAAGAAACCTCAAGTCCTTGTCTTGAATATTTTGGAAGACTGTTATCTCTAATACAATGGTAGGAGACTTCATCAAAGTAGGAAAACATTAGAAGTGGTGACAGAGTTAAAAAGACCCTACTACACATTACAGAGGAACGTGAATGTGGCAAAGACTGGAAGAAAATTAAAATATTGTTGTAAGAATTAAAACATTATTGGGTGCATGTAATGTGCTGAAAATCGGATGCGGGAAAGAAGTTTGAGAAGCTGTCACGAAACAATAGAGAAAAACCATGAAAGCAAGCTGACGGAAGTGGAGATCAGAGCGTCGAAATCTCCAGCTCCCCCAGCAGGAGCCGGAAGACATGGAACAGAGACAGTTATCAGAGAAATGACAGAAGAAAAATTTTTGGATCCGAAGGAAACCTGAGAACGGAATGCGTTTTGCACACTCTAGGAAATATTGGTAGAAAAAGAAACTGACATCTAGACAAACTCTGCAAATGTTTTGAATTAGAAAATAAAGAAGGACATTTTGTATAAACCTCCAGGCCGGAAGGCAGGTTACTCGCTGAGGAACACAGATCATCCGGCCTCAGCCCACTCCTCCTACGGCACGGATGTGGCCCGGACCAGAGCCGTCCACCCCGACCGCCCTCAAGTAGGAAAGGCTAGCGGCCACTGCAAGGGCGTCTTCCCACGTTGTGTTTGTGGGTGCGTGGAGCCTCCAGAAAGGCATTTTTGAAATGTGTGTGAGCCAGCAAACCCCGCACACGTACACTCTTCCTCAAGAGCGCTGCTGGGCATTTGCTCCAGCCAAACACGAAGAGATGAAAGTCAAGAGTGATGAAGTTGTGACGGAAATAGACTGGTAGTGAGCCTCTGCCTTGGCAAGTAAGTAATTGCCGTGAGGAGCACAGATGGGAGATTATTATATTCTGAGTGCAGTAAAATTCACCTGACATAAAAGGAACCACTTATCGTTCAGAAATGGACAATTAAGTGGCATTTAGTAAGTGACAGCTGTGCCCTCTACCCGGCTCCAAGTTATTCTCACCTCTTGGAAAGCAAACCTTATACCCATTAACCTGTTACACGGCCACTCCTATTCCTCCCTCCCCCCACACCCCACCATCTGCTTTCTGTCGCCATACATTGACCTTTTCTGATGTTTCATAGAGGTGGGCTCATAATACGTGACCCTTGTGACCAGCTTCTTTCATCTAGCGTATATTTTTAAAGTTCAGCTATGTGATTCCAGGGACCAGCACTCTGTCCCTTTTGATGCCTGAATAGTATTCCATTACATGTGTATCCGTTCATCAGCTGGTGGGCATTGGGGTTGTTTCCACCTCTTGGCTGCTATCAATATACCTCAATGAATATCTGTGTGTAAATACCTGTTTCAGTCCTTTTGGGCATATACTTAGGAATCACTGGGTCATATGATAATTCTACCCTTAACTTTGTGAGGAAACACCAAACTTATTCATAGCAGCTGAACTGTTTTATATTCCCACCCACAATGCATGAAGGCTCTCCACATCCTCACCAACACTTGAGGTTTTCTGTCTATCTATCTATCTATATCTATCTATCTATCTATCTATCTATCTATGTATCTATATCTATCTATCTATCTATCTATCTATATCTATCTATCTATCTATCTATGTATCTATATCTATCTATCTATCTATCTATCTATATCTATCTATCTATATCTATCTATCTATCTATGTAATCTTACCTATATTCATTTTAGCCACCTGTTGGATGTGAAGGGGTATCTCACTGTGGTTTTGATTTGCATTTCACAAATGACTACTGATGTTCAGCCTCCTTTCATGTGCTTACTAACCACTTGTATATCTTCTTTGGAGAAAGATCTATTTCAGTCCTTTGCTTATTTTAAAATTGTTTTTGTTTTAAATCAAAGATATGTAATTTTCAAAAATTTATTATATATATATATATATATATATATATATATATATATATATATATATCTTGGTTATAAATAAACTGTGTGCTCCATGAGGAACAGCCAATTAAGAAAATGGCAAAATGAGAATACTACAAAAAAATGATGTGATTTTGCTAATACTGCAAATATTTGCTAATGCTGCAGCTAATGTCCTACAGTATTAGCTGCAGGAGAATGTCAAATTAGTTAGAAAAATGATCAATTTCTCAGTGATTGTTACTGATAAAACTGGCCTGACAGCTGAGACATCAGAAAAAGGTAGATCTCTAGTTCACATCATAAAATGAAATTTGTTTTGGGTGGATGAGTTTAAAATAAGTGGTGGAATGAGCACATAGACAAGATTTGATCTTAAGGAATCGGAAAAAGAATAACGGATTCGATCACAGGACAAGTTGAAAGTTAAAGACATCCAGCCCCATCAAGCCACACATAAAAATTCAGGTGGCGACCTTGAAGAATTAGCTGCGCCACATTTGACAATGTTTCCAAGTCCTTACGTGTGGTTCGCTCGTGTCAGTCAACAAGAGAAAAGACACAGATTTTGGAGCAAGGTGAGTACACAAAAGAGGGGATGAAAGTGATCAATAAAAATAGAAAAATGTTTAATCTCAGAATGGCAGAATTTCCGATAGAATCAACGTAAGACTTTTCATCTATCACATTTAAAATGCTACCTATGGGGTTGTTTAATTGGTTGAGTGAAATGTATGTTACCTGAGAGAGAGCTGTGTTATGGGAAGTAACCTTTCTAGAAAGCAATATATTGTATGTATCAGAAGTCTCCTTTTTCGGTTCCCTGTTGACTCACCCGTTATTCTAAAGATATAATTGCAGATATGGACAAACATTCCTGCTGTTGTACATCTATGCACAGCAAAACTGAGAGTCTACCTAAATGCTGACCATCATAGAATAGGAACACTAGTTATGAGACCATATAAAATGAGACGCTTTTCAAGTATGCAGTCGCAAAAGAATGTGTAATAACAGCAGATTGCCAGCAACGGCGTTAATACTTTGTGTGGTCTGTAGGTGCTGTGGACAGGCCTATGAAGGAGGCTGACAGGGCATGAACCCCACCTTGCAACGGCTGCACAGACAATAACAGCTATTTGCACAAAATAGAAAGTTACAAAAGTACATGTCTTCTGTGTGTGTGCACATGCTATGAACACCTGTATTGTGCACACGTTCTATACACATATCTTTAACAGACCAGCTGGTGGAGGATTATGGATCATTTTTGTGCTTTTCTTTGTGCTTTAATATACTTTCCAAATTAGTTAAGTTTAATAATATTTTCTAAGACAAAAGAATCATATTTGCTCCTCTTTAAAACCAGGAAGTGGGGGCACCTGGATGACTCAGTCGGCTAAGCATCTGACTCTTAATTTCGACTCCGGTCATGATCTCACAGTTGTGAGACTGAGATCGAACTCCGCATCGGGTTCTGCACTGAGTGTGGAGCTTGCTTAAGACTCTCTCTCTCTCTCTCTCTCTCTCTCCCCCCCCCCCGCCCTTTTCCCTTGCTTACATGCTCTTTCTCTCCCTAAAGACAGATAGACAGATAGATAGATAGATGGTAGATAGATAGATAAAAACAGCTAATTTGGAAGAATTTCATGTTGTTGCATAATGTTACTTCACAATTTTTATTTATTTGTCAGCAAATACTTTGCCTACATCTTAAATTTTAAGAAATGGAAATGGAATACATATTGATGTATATTGATATGTAACCCAGACGCTCCAAGCTTCTTCAGCATAAAGATACCATATGTTCATTTAATAAGCAAATAATAATCCGTTGAACCTTATCCTGCTGGATCCTAGGATGCTCAGATCCCTCCCTCCCTCCCTTCTTCTCTCTCTCTCTTTCTTTCTCTCTCTCTTTTTGTCATTCTAGCTAGATTTCTTTCACCAAGTAATTGTGGGAATTTTCTCAAGAGAGTCTTAAACGCCCCACAAACCTGCTTTTGTTATAGTGTGTCAGGCAGATGATATGGGATGACTTCTGTCTTCAACCAGACTGTGCCAACCCAAACAATTCCCTCTCTCCTGCCCTCCGGCCCAGGATCTCACCCAGAGAATGTGCACAGAGACTCCTGTGCTCATAATGTCAGAGCACAGCACTCCCAGCCGGTACCGCCTAGTGGGATTTGACTGAAGACCAGGGATACGGTAAGAGTGCCGAGCGGAACATAAGAGCGTAATCTAGCGAATATGTAGATCTGGGAACCGTGGGATCCCTTTCCTTCATCTGAGGCTCCAGCCCCGCTGAGAAATTGGCTCGTGGCCCCCAGTATTCGGAGTTGAGGCACACTAACAGGAAACCAAGTAAAACCTCTGAAGTGGAAGGTAATCCATAGTGATACAACGTCCCCTACAGTGAAGATGGCCGTCTATTGAATTGTCTACACAGTTTAGCACCTCATACCTTTTTAAAAATCAACTTCATTTTTTAGAGTGGTTTTAGGTTCACAGCAAAATCGAATGGAAGATACATAGATTTCCAACATGTCCCCTGAATCCACATGTGCACATCCCCCCCCCCCCCCCCATCATCAATATCTCCACCAGGGTTGTGCACCTGTTACTATGCTGGGCCTCCATTGACACATCATTATTACCCACAGTCCATACTTGACATTAGGGTTCACCCTTGGGTTTGGACAAATGTATAGTCATGTATCCACCATTATAGCATCATAGTTTCCCTGCCCTAAAAATCCTCGGTACTCCCCTGTTCATCTCTCCCTCTCCCTAAACCCTGACAACCATTGACCCTTTTACTGTCTCTGTTTTTGCTTTTTCCAGACTGTCATATAGTTGGAATCGTAATATGTAGTCTTTCCAGAATTGCTTCTTTCATTTTGTAATATTCAATTAAAATTCTTCTACATCTTTCCTTGGCTTAATAGTTCACTTCCTCTTAGTGTTGAATCATATTGCGTTTTCTGAATGGACCACAGTTTACTATCCATCACCTACTGAGGGAAGTCTCTCTTGCCTCCAAGTTGGGCCATTATGAATAAAGCTGCTATAAACATTTGTGTGCGGGTTTTTGTGTGGACATAAGTTTTCAGTTCATTTGGGTAAACACCAAGAAAGCGGGATTGCTGGATCGTACAGGAAGAGCCTGTTTAATTTTGTGAGAAGCCACCCAACTGTCCTCCTCAACGCCTGCACCACTGTGCGTGTCCGCTGGCTGTGACTTCCTCCTACACCCTCCCCCGTCCCCGCACCCCCCCCTCCGGGTGCTGTCCACGGTCCTGATTTTGGCTCTTCTCGTAGGTGTCTGGGGGCATCTCGCTGTTGTCCCTCATGACTGTAGCCCTCTTTATTTCGAAACACGTTCTTTGTTTACCCTATATTGCCAAAGGAACCGTTGAAATATTCCACCCTAAATAAAGGCGTTGTCAGCAAGGGGCCATGTGGAGCCTCCACAACAAGAAAAATGGAAACATTGGTTGGAGGGATAAATCACTCTCCTCCAACTTTAGCCATCAGGGCTTTCGAACCAATATTGGGGTTTGGTCTCTGACAGAGCACTGTGTTCTTGGACAGTAACACGATTTAAGCCAGCAGTCCATCTTTCTGAGGCTGTTAGTCTGGCTGTGGACAGGAGGGAGGAGGAGGCGTTCGACCCTCTTCTCTCTGTGCCTTGTCCCTCACGTGTGTGTCTCAGCAACCAGTCACTTGTTTTGTCCAATTTTTCTGGGGTAGTATGGCTCCCAGCGGTGGCGCTGGGACTATGCAGATGGGTTTATTTATTTATTTATGTATTTATTTATTTTTAACATTTAATTTATTATTGAGAGACAGAGACAGACAGAGCATGAGTGTAGGAAGGGCAGAGAGAGAGGCAGACACCGAATTGGAAGCAGGCTCCAGGCTCCGAGCCGTCAGCACAGAGCCCGACGCGGGGCTCGAACTCATGAACCATGAGATCATGACCCGGGCCGAAGTCGGATGCTCAACCGCCTCAGCCACCAGGCGCCCTGAGACTTTTCTGAGTTTGAATCGAATTCTTGGAATGATCAGAGGTAGAATGCACAGTGTGGTGGGACTCGGGCTGTGAGCAGGTTCCTACGTCTCAGTCCCCCGGCTCACTTCGGGCAGCCGGGGTGTGTGTCACATGGATTCCACAGTTAGCCTGCCTGGTGGACAGTGGGGTCGTGGAGCGTGACAGGCCTAGAATTACTGTAGGGCCGTCCTTTAAAATCTAGTTTTAACCCCACTACTTTCACAAAGCAGCTTGGGCTGGCAGCAACTTTTCTAAGTTGCATTGCACGGGGTCCTATCCGTTCATCAAAGCGTCCTGCTCCAATGTGGACGCACAGACGGCTCCGTGAGAAGTTGTCGAGTCTGCAGCCTTAGCAGGAGCAATAGCGAAACTGCCACGTGATGGAGTTCTGGGGGGGCACGTGGCCAAGCTGAGTCCAGAGATCCCGCTCTGGTCGGGGAGGATCTCAGGAAGTCACCCTTCCTCAGGGGACTCTTCCCCGGGAGCTAGAGGAAAAGGCAGGCCTGTCTGTCCCCGCAGCCAGCTCCTTGTGTGACACGGGCCCACAGCATCTCTCAGGCTTTGATTCACTCGGCCAACCAGGAGGCTGTTCCTTAAATTCTCTCCAGCTTACCACTGGAAGGCTCTATGGCTTCTCTTTTAGTGGAATAAAACTAAAATTCCCAGAAGAAAAGTTCCCTAAATCTTGCTTTATTATGTCATTCGTTTTCTGACATTGCATTTTAACCTAGGAAGTTTCTCTGTTAACATGTAATCATTACCTGAAGGACCTGGTTTCTACCAAGAGAACAAACCATGACTGGGCTTCTAAATTGCCTCCCCATAGCACTCAGCACTATTAGATGTTTAAAAGTTTGATAGCAGCCCCTGTTGAGTGTCTGTATTTTTTTTATTATATCCTTATTCATTTAAGAACTTTGTCCTTGCACCCATAAGGCATATACTTACCTGATTACTTTATGAATAAAAACAAAATTAAAATGCAAATAAACCCCAGCCAGATCCCCTTGGATATGTTAGTTTGCATAATTGTGAAATTCTAATATATTTTGCCACTTTTTTTTTACATATTAAGTTTTCGTTGTTGCTTTGGGTAGGCATTACTTTTCTGTGTCTACTATTTCTCAGAATTTTGCACATTGTCACATATTAGCTTTATTTTGTGGACAAAAATGCAATAACCCAGGTGATACAAATACAAAGGTATTTGTGACTAAACTATCAATTTGTCTCCAGTTGCTTTTTAGAGCGTTTTAATTTTCCCTGGGTGTTTTTAGCTGCGTGTGTCACGACTGACAATCCCTTCCCCCCATGCAGTCAGTGTCTGTGGGACATGCTCAGACGCGCTCAGCTTGCAGCTTTCTCAGCAGAAGCAGGACCAGCGTGCAAATCTGTGGTCCTCTAAATGGGAAGAAGCGCAACAAAGAATTAGGATTCGTATTTATTACCTCCCTGCTTTCTCTTTCTCCCACAAGGACCTCGAGCCTGGGACTGCCCTGTCCCCCTGTCCCCCGTGCACTGCACAGATTCTTATCAGTATGGGATGAGTGTGTGCACCAGCCTGACTCGATGGAATTCAGCCCTTAGCTGAATTCCTGCCACTCATGGCAGGCGATGATCTCAGGTCCCGCGTGCACGTGAGGTCAGCAGGTGGGAATCTCGCGATCTCAGAGGGAACCTGGCTGGGACCCCAGCACCTGGGAGAACACGATCTCTCTTCCCATCTCCTGCCGAAAACACTTAGCCGGTAAAGCTGGCAAAATAGCACGAAGGAGCACCACTGCCAGAAAAGACTGCATTTTATATTTTCTTATTTTACGTTTCTGTGCCTTGTAATTTTCCTATCACTTTACGTACGGATGTCCCGCCAGAGTTGCCACGATGCGGCGTGCAGAGCGCCACGAGATTGAGGAAAATGACCCTTTTCCTTCGTGGACACTGAGCTTGAGATAGGCAGGGAATGTGATGTGGAATGATTTTCATGAAAACAGTTCTTTGTGGTCCAGACTGAGCCGTGAAAGACACAAGGAAGGTTCCATGAAGAGTATCTCAGAAGTGACCAGTAGAGCTCCAGGTTGGATTCTTTTTTTTTTTTTTTTAACGTTTATTTATTTTTGAGACAGAGAGAGACAGAGCATGAATGGGGGAGGGTCAGAGAGAGAGAGGGAGACACAGAATCTGAAACAGGCTCCAGGCTCTGAGCTGTCAGCACAGAGCCCGACGTGGGGCTCGAACTCACTGTGAGATCATGACCGGAGCTGAAGTTGGCCGCTTAACTGACTGAGCCACCCAGTCGCCCCCAGGTTGGATTCTTAATAACACACAGTTAATAGCAGGAAAGTTATCATCAGAGACCAGATGACGCCTCCAAGCAGCGTCAGAGGCACACAGTAGAGGTTGGCAGACCCCAGCCCGTGGCCCAAGAGCCCTCTGCCTGGCTTGTATAACCCACGGGCGGGGGACGATTTTTGCATTTTCAAACGGTTGAGAAAAGTCAGAAGAAGGGTGTTTTGTGATGCGAGAAAATCACGTGAAATTCAAGTCTCAGGGCCACGAGGTGTTCGTGGCGCATGGCCACGCACATTGTCTATCGGTGCCTGGGTGCCACAAGGCAGAACCAAGTTGCGTGACGGAGCCCAAAGAGCCGCAAAACCTAAACTGTGTACTGTTTGGCTCTTTACAGAAAAAGTTTGCTGACTCTGGCATCCACTGTTCTCCGTAAAAAGTCGAAGTGCCAGGTCATCGCTGAGGAAGGTCTCGGTGCAGATGTGAGGGAGTGGTCCATGCCCCGGCCTCCGCCAGTAGGGCAGCAACCGGGGGACCACCGGGTTTGTCTGAGTCAACGTGACATCTCCGGGGCAAGTGGAGGGGACGGCCTGGCTTCCTCACAAAGCTCCGCGGGCTCTGGGCCACGGGACGGAGGCTTCCACAGCTCTGTTTGCCGGCCGTGCTTTTCTGTCTTTCCCGTCAGGCCCATCCATGGAACTATCAGAGGCTGGGGCCTCTGGGCCCATCCCACCCAGAAAGGCATTTATTGGTGTCGAGCTGCCAGAAATTCTTTTGCGCTTCTAGAAGACTAAATTGTTTGTTTCGGGCTGAGTTTGATAAAGCACGTCTGCCAGGGCACCAATGGTGAGAGTTACGTCATAAAAACCATTCAAGTTTAGAAGCAAAAGCAAAACTAAAAATCAAGCAAAGCTTAAAGACTTTCCATTCACCTGACGTGTACGGCCTCCCCTGGAGGCCACCGTGTGTGTTCTCGGTCTGTTGAGACTCAGAGACACTGTGACAGCCTCTCCCACCAACGTGACCACAGAACCCCCTCCCGCCCCCACACAGACTGGTCCTGCCATTTTGGGAAGTGGGTCCCAGCAAGGCCACTGGCGTCTGAAGCTTTGCACTGAGCTCCGTTTATTCCTCTGGAGAGACAAGGTCTAAAGAAAATCGTCACATTCATATTAGATGCCACATTGCTTTCTTTGTTGCCGGGAATATTTTTAGCATTGAGACTATATTTGGAAGTGTACGTCGTCTTACATCAAAACGGCATTCAGTGTCAATGAGTCACTTTCAAAGATTTCAGCTGTTGAAAATATGCTATTCAAATGGAGTTCATTCTATTTTGTGTGCTGAGGATTAAATCATACTATCGTCTCCTGTGATTACTTCTGCTGACTTAATAAAATGTATGGATGGATTTCACATAATCATGGAAGTGAGACAAATATAGGTAGCAACATTTACACGGGAAAATTAAAAACTATCCCTAATTACGTTATCATTGTCTTACCGTCTGCTGTTCCAGTTAATAGTAACATTCGATCATATTTCTGTGTCATTAATGGATATATGCTGCAGTGATCCTTTATGCGGATTTACCATAATTAATGCAGTCCGTTGTCTCCTATCTAGATTTCTTTCCTTTTGTAAGCAAAGCTACAGAGGAGTGCACAAAAATTCTTTGTTTAGGGCTGGGTCAGAAGTGGGGCTGCTCATGGCTCACAGCTGAGGAACTGTGTCCCACGCACAATTACACCTCTCTGGACTCACGGGGCTCTGCCACGGGATCCACCGAGCCCCTGTCTGTGACTGCCCAGTCCTGCCTTGCCCATCCTTTCCGGGTGTGTTCCCAGGACAGCCCAGCAGAGCATGTACAAGCACATTCCCACCTCAGACGCCCACAAAACAAACAGTCCGCATTGTGATTTAGAGCTTAGACGTCGCCCTGGAAACTCCGCTCCGGTCTACAGGAAGGATCCTTCCATCTGGGCCCCTCCTTGTCCCCAGGACATCAATGTCATCCATCATCTGGATGCTTGCTCCTCAGGTGTGTTCCGTGGGCCCTAAACCCTAGCACGTGTCACTAGGAAGTGCTCTGTGTTCAACACATTTTGAAAAGAGTGCTGGTTATATTTCCTACTTAACCAATCAGAATATCAATAACCCTGAACCATCTTGTCATTAAGAACCTCATTGCAAGTCGAGTAACTTGGCATTTCTCAACCATGTTTGCAGGAACTTCTTTTCTTATATTTCTTTCTTTCTTTCTTTCTTTCTTTCTTTCTTTCTTTCTTTCTTTCTTTCTTTCTTTCTTTCTCTTTCTTTCTTTCTTTCTCTCTTTCTTTCTTTCTTTCTTTCTTTCTTTCTTTCTTTCTTTCTCTCTCTCTTTTGGAGAATTATGTCCTCGGGAAATTTTCTTGTGAAATGTGGCACTAGAGTGCTGACCTTTAGAAAGTAGGCTTTCAGCTGACCATTGCAAGCTCTGAGAAATTCTAGGGAAACATTAGTTTGAGGATATCACGCATTTCTAAACACAGACGTTGTAACAATTGCTAAATCATGGCACTCCTGCGTTCTAAACAGTGATTATTCTGTGTCTGAGCTCACATCTACCCATGATTCATATTTTGCCTGGGTCATTTCCCTAGGCCGGTACCAATTCAATTTGCTTAAATTGTATTACACACTCGCATGCCAGCTTCTCGATGAGGTAACAGTGGAAGGAATTTTGAATTTGGAGTCAGATGTGGGTTGTTATTTGGCTCTGACCCTGGGACCGCTAACCCTTCAGAGGCTCCGTTTCTCATTCGTTCGTGAGGAAGTGAACAAGGTGAACCTCATCTTTAAAGGTGGTTGTGAGTCTCAGTGGAACCTGGATGCGAATGGACTTTAAAATTCACAGCTGTTGGTAACTCCAGGTTTTTGAAGGCAAGCGGTGTGTCGGCTGACATAGCTCACAGAATTATCGATGAAGCACAGCAGTGGAAAGTCTGCCCGACACCTGCCATCGAATACTGGGACTCTCGGTGCCGAGAAGACAGCACTCTGGTCCGTACAGGATCTCAAGCAGCCCCTCATAGGATGCGTCCCATGAAGTTCAAGTGGCAGAAAGAGGCGAGGGGTGGATATCTTGCGCTCCAACTGCAGCAGCTGTTTTATGTAAATGCCTCAGGGAATATTGCAGATGTGTTCTTTCCATGTGACTCCTCATGTCAGATTTCTGGAGATTAAAGCTTGGTATGGAGACTGGGATCACTTTTCTAAAGCAGGTTCAACTTTGTTACCGATTGTCTGATGAGTCAGAGATTTTGAGGCTATGAGATGAGAAAATTAGCATGTCGATTCATCAAATGCTTGCGGAAACTCTCATTTCAAGCTACATTACCTCCTATTTCCTCTTCGAGGAAGAATAAAGTAATGCAATGAGTCCATACAACCTGGGACAATGGACGGTGGGGTATTCAACCTCACGGTGGACATACCGGCCCCCAGATGGAATAGAGTCTGCCACCCTGCACAGGTGACTGACAGTGACATCCAGTGAGGCGGGCTGGGTACACGCACCTGCGACATAGCACGCCGTGTGGACACAGTAGGCCCATAGATTCCCCCACATGCGGCAAACCCCGCATATCTTCTGCAGTCGCTGTGTCTCCAGAAAATAATTATCATGATGTGAAAACCTTAAAACTGTTGCTTCTACAAAAGAAATAAGCTTTGGCATTTTATCTGACAGACTTATATTACTGTTGAAAGCAAAACAAAAATGGTGCCTTTTCACACTTTTAATGAAAGCTGACAGCCAGAAAGTAAATATTTCAGAATCTCATATTCAGATTCACACTTAGAATCTCAAGGAAATAGCAGAGTCTGATTCCCTCCAGGTGGGATTTTAAATTCCTGATGGAACAGAAAGAATGTCTCCTTCTGTAATTAGGGATCAAAAAGTTCTACAGAATCAACTCACAGAATCGGGTAATTTTGTTTTATGATGGCAAACATCTGTGTCTTTAATGCTCAAGACTGAATCCAAAATAAAAAGGCTGGAGGCAAAAGTCTCCTCTGAGATATGGTTTTCATTCATTTCTTGTTTAAAACTTCAGTCTTCAATAGACAGGCGAGCGATATGTTGGATGTCAAATAGGTGAAAGTCAAAATTCACGAAAAAGCGTGCTATCCAGACTGTATTTGCGAAAGGACACTTACCTGGTTACCAGTGTCGAATCGCCATTTGCTTTTGTTGCCAGGAAATGGAAGAACAATCTAGTCACCGAAGGTTGTGTTCTTCTTTGACTCCATCCATCTCTCTTAAATATTTTAGTGCTTATACGTTTTCATGTCTCTTCAAAGCACTAAGTCTACTGTTCATTCTGCAATAAAATCTTAGTAGATGTTGGTTATTCATGGGAGAAAACAAAACAAAAAACTCCAGTTTTGTAGACCGTACCATTTTGGGGGAAAATGCCTCCTTCACAATATTTAGGTCATCATGTGTTACATTTTCAGGATTACATGTTACATGAAGGATTTTATTATTAAGACTTCGTGTATTTTAATGAGAATCTGAAAATCATTCACATGATTTTTTAAAAGCAGAAATGAATTTTTCAAACCCTATTGAATAGGTTTTCCAACAACGTGCTATATATGTTTTTGTGGAAAACACACACATGCGCGCACACACACACACACACACAATAGAGAAGCAAAAGACCATCACCAAATCCTTTGTTGCTTGAGGACAGTGAAGGAGAAAACCTCTCAGGTGAATGTATCGTGCACCTATAAATCATCTGGATAATAAAAGCAAACATGACTTCTCCCCAGAGGATCTGGAAAGATTGACTAGCATCTTGGATCTGACTTTACGTTGCTTTTCTTCCCATGATTTATACATAAGTGAAAAGGATTTTTGTCCTTACCTGCACGGTTTTTCCTGTGTGCGGACAATGGCCCAAGTATATGAACAAGAAGTGAGCCCCCTGCCTCACTGTGCACACCGCAGACTCTTACCCTCCAAATGGGATTTCCTTTGGGTTTAACTGCCAGAGAAGCCAGCTATCACCTGGTCTGCTCAGGGCTGCTCCCCCCGCCCGCACTATCTAGAGACTCCCAACGCTCACATTAACACGGTCCAGTGCCTTTCAGCCTTTTCGGGTTCTGGAGGCAACCTACTCTTCATTTAAAATGTTAAACAACCCCGTTTGGCCGGTGCTGGCAAGCTGGGTGTGACCGTGCACTACAACGGACTTGAGTCTGTCCAGAGCACAGCATGGCAGGGGCTCCCTCAGGCCCGTGACTGTATCCAGCCACCGCTCGGCCACGGGGCACAGCATCAGCACCCAGAGGCTCACGGACCATGGCTCGTCGACTGTCTACACTGTGCCCATGGGAGTGATGTTCCCGGTTCCCAGGCTGCACACACGTCCCTGTTTGTTCTTTTGGGTCTTCACGGGCTGGTTGGGTCCACGTGGGGGAACAGTCTGGGCCTGGGCCCCTGCGTCTGCAAGGCAGACCCCCCCCCCCCACAGTGCCGCACGTGTTGGGCTGTTTGCCTGTGGTGTCACTCACTTTTGCGTGGCCTCTTCAACAATTTGGCCATCACCATCTTGGCATCTTGGGAGCATCAGGCCACCGCTGTCCCTGGTGGCAAAATTCCCTCAGTGCTCAGAGCAGCCCTTGCTGGCGATTCAATTCACGGGGAGCCCCCAGCCCAGGAGGCGGCCCACATGCTAAGGGAATGTCCCTCAAGCTGTTCCCCTCTGCTCAGGTCTGGCCACCCAAAATCATTGCCAACGTATTTCCAGGACGTTGTGAAAGACCTCATGGGGGGCTGGGTGCAGGGAGCTCCCTGGGGGGGGGGGGTTCAGCCCTGTCTGATGCTGAGACCGTGTCTGCCCTGCTTGTCCTTTGTGCCCCATCGTCCACAATGCCTTAGGTCCCTGGGACTCCCTGACGAGTAAGACTCCAGGCCCCCAATTCCAACAATTGGATCCAAACCTTAACAAGCCCAGGTCAATGACATCACACCCCTTCCTAACGCCTGTCACTATACCACGTGTCACCCCTCCCGGACCCCCATTCCTGTCTCTCCCCACTGGTTGCTTCCTCCTTCTTATGTCTACTCTGGGTCCGAGATTTTTCGGGGCACCCTCTCCCTGAACCGTCTTAGCCTCTTGTAACACAAACTGCCATTTTCTACCTATTGTACTCATTTGACCCACTGCCTCAAGCGGTCTGGGATGGACAGGATAATATCCCTCAAATCCAACCGTGTCCTAATCTCTGGAGCCTGTGAATACGATTTCTCATCTGGGAGAAGTTTCTTTGTATTTGTGGTTCTGTTAAATATCTTAAAATGGGAGGATTACCCTGGATAACTGTTGCGGACCCACTTCAAGGGGGGGACCAGAGGGCAGTCAGAAAAGGTGGTGTGGTGATGGGGAGAGTGGGAGAGCCTTGCAGAAGCCACACGGGCTGTAGGAGCCACGGGCCTCGGGTGCCTGCAGCCCTCGACTGGTGGGAAGGGCGAGGAAAGAGTGCAGGCTGGAGCCCCCAGCAGGAACGGCCGTGTCCACACCGCAGCGTCGGCTCAGGGGGACTGGGGTCAGACTTCAGTACTTTACTGTCCTCAGGGGCAACGTTCGTGGTGTCTTAGCCGTCTCGTTTCGGGGTGATTTGTTACCTTGACCATAGAGGGCGTGTCCACGGGCCTTTGGTTCTCTGGATTCACGTAAGCTCGGGGGTGGTCTGTCCCCAGGCTCCGAGCCACCGACATCTCTAAGGAAACCCCATAGTGAAGCATTTCCTTGCGCCGTGTAAACGCATCCAGGGCACGGCGTCCCCGCGGCCACGGGACCCCGAGTGTCACCATCCGGACACGTCTGGAGCGCCTGCGTGTGCCGGTTAAACCGAAGCAGCTTTCTTCTGAAGATTGTTGGAGGCCGGGGATATAAAACGTGGGGGAGGTAAACTTGAGCCCGCGATCATGGCACTGCTGTGTCGTGGGGGCAACTGGCCACAGAGTCGGGGGAGGAGGCGCATGGTTTTCTGCGAGAGCGGCCAGAGAACATCCGCGGGGCACGGAGGCCTCGATCCCCAAGCCGGCGAGAGGTGACCTTGGTGACAAGACACTGGGGGGACCGTCCTCGGTGGGGAGCAGGGCCCCTGCCCAGCGCCGGGCCCCAGGCCTCTGCAGTCGACAGCACAGACAGACCGGCAGCTGCCCCTCGGCCTGTGCTCTCGTCTGCTGAGCGCTTTTTCCTTCCACTCTACTGTGATTGCTCATCTCAGGACACAGCGACCCCGTCAGGGACTCTCAGACGCACTAAACGTGCTGCTGAACGGAACACTGGGCTCGGCCTTACCCTGCAAGAGCGGGGACGCAGAGGCCTCCGAGTTTCAAAGGCGGGCGCAGCACAGCGCCTCCGAGGGGCGCCGAGGCGGCCCCGGGAGGCGACACCACGACTTCCACGCACGACGCGCTCCGGGGCCAGGCGGGCGGGGCTGCTGGGCGCTGTCCGTGCCTCCGGAAATCCTGTGTCTCCTGCAGCCCCGTGCGGGGCACCACCTGTGCTCTGTGGTCTAAGGTCTACGGAGGAGACACAGGGCCATTCAGCAACGTGCAGCCCACCGCTCGGTGCGGGCACAGGGCGTCGCTTACACTGCCCCGACGTCAGACTCCAGAGCGCCGTGTCCTTAAGCGAAGGTCTGAGTGTTTGACCGGGCGTGATCGAAACCGTTTCACCTGCCCAGTGGGAGTGTGCATCCTTTGTGGACAAACATGATTAAATGGACTCAGTGTCAAGGCTGTGGCCAACCGCGGACGTGCACTGGGAAACCGGGACTGTCCCCAGATGCACAGAAAAAAGTCCCCGTGGAAGGCTGGGACAGGAATTTTATTTGTATGAAATCTAATTTTTGGAATTTGACCTAATTTAATTGATTTTTAACCTTTATAAAAGAGGCAGGGGTAGAACAAGAGGAAATGATAAGAAACAAATTGGAAAGTTCAGAAAAGGCTCAGAAAAGTAAAAACAAGGTATTGTTTGTTTTTTAAAATTTTTTTTAAAGTTTATTTTATTTTTGATAAATAAATCAAAGAGAGAGACAGCGCATGAGCAGGGGAGGGGCAGAGAGAGAAGGAGACACAGAATCCGAAGCAGCTCCAGGCTCCGAGCTGTCAGCACAGAGCCTGACACAGGGCTCCAACTCACGAGCCATGAGATCATGACCTGAGCCAAAGTCAGACAGTTAACTGACTGAACCGCCCAGGCACCCCAATTGTTTAGTTTTTAAATAATGCTGAGGACATAACAAAATAGCACTGTATATAACATTATTCTACACTTTCAGTTTCCGTTCTTGAAGAAAGTAAAAGATTGGCATTCTACTTGCACAGTGCACTACATGAACACACTTCGGGCTTTTGCACAGTGCACTACATGAACACACTTCGGGCTTTGCATTCTGATTTGTTCAGAAACAGAACTTCTTGGCCGAGTGAACTGTTAATGAGAGATGATTCGTGGCTGCATTCACACGGGGAGAAGAGTGGGAGGGCAGCGGGTTTTCCGGTGGGGCTGTGGCTCCCACAGAGACGGGCGGCCCCCAGAGGGAAGGACAGGATGGCCGCGAAGACCTTGCATCCTGGGATGGGGTCAGAGCAGGGAATCCCCAGGCCTAGCTGGAGAGAGGCAGGCGGAGAGAGGCTTCTCAGCCTGGCCTAGGCTCCGGGGCCACACGGCCCATGCCAGTGCCTCCCAGGTCTTCACCCAGGCCTCCCCCACTCTCCCGGCATCAGGTACAGGTGAGAGCTCACTTCGGGATTTGACATACAGTCAGCCTTGCCTGGCTGGAGAGCTTGAACTTGCAGGCTGCAGACTGTCCGTGACAGAATGCTCCCATTCCCAAACATGCCCCCTGCACCCTGCTCTGGGTTAGTGCTCAGCTTTCTGCCCGGGGTTGCCCCTGCTCCAGACCCCAGGGAACAGGGGTGCACAGGAAGCAAGCAGGGCCCACGGGCCAGGCCCCTGCTGGAGGAGAGCCCTGGGTTGGAGGAATGTGTGCGGGACCAGAAGGGCTCAGAGCAGTGTCAGGGGCCAAGGGAGGTGGCCTGTGGGCGATGGGGGATCCCCGAGTCTCCAGCAAGGACCAGAGGCCACGTCCAGGGCCGAGGGTTCAAGCTGCTTCCCCAGGGGAGCCGGGTGACCCCAGCCTGGCCCGCTGTGACCTTCCCAGCGCAGCGCGGCCGGGAGACAGGCCTGGTGGTCTGCTCGGCCGTGAGATCCCAGAGCCCCTTCTCCAAACAGCTTTCCGCCTGCTCTAGAAACACCACGGAGGCCCCCTCCTTAGACTTCCGTGTCTGGATTTCTCAAGCCCCGTATACACGTGCTAACAGTGCTCAGATGCCCAGCCCTTCTGGGAACACCACCAGGGTCGGGGAGCTGGGTTACATTACACCTGCAGGAGCTAGATTCCCGGCTAACTTGGCTCCCTCCCCAGCCGGGACAGCAAAGATAGCAATTTACGTCATTTATGGCCTCTCAGATCCTTCATTTCGGTGGGACAGAATTAACTGACCTCTAGAGCTGGGGACAACCCATTCCCGAAAGTCAGGACAGCAGGGGTCTGGGGACAGGGGGGCACCGGGGGGCAGGGGTCTGGGGACAGGGGGGCAGTGCGGTGAGGGCCAGACTACATGGGGAGGGCGCTGGAGACAGCCCCCGGAGCCTTCCCCCTGCCCTTTAGGGTTTCCTGAGTGCTGTGGTCCCAATTGTATGACCCATTTTGCTGGGCTTTGAGTTTCCCAGTAGGCGTCGGTGGAAGAAGACGGGATGTTATATTCGCCTTTTCGACTAGGAGGCTGAGCTTCAGAGACCCCGTGTGACTCAACCTTGGAAACATAACCAAGCGAAAAAGGTGGAGAAAAGGCCGGAGACCACGTCTTCCAGCTCTTGGGCCAACGCTCCTTGTTCTCCGAGTGACTCCAAGTACCGGGACAGAGGTGGTCTTAGCCTCGCCCTTAACCACCGGGTTTCCTTTCTCTGGTGCCTCCAGAACCACGAGCAAGTGCGTGTGTCCCCCATCAATGTAGTCAGGGCCCCGGGGTGGGGAGCGTTCAGGGTGGGAAGAGGGCTTCCAAGGGTTAACCGCAGGGGACTCACGGTGGCTCCTCCTTTCCCACCTCTCCACCGGGCTCTGTGCCCAGCAGGATGCTGCTCCTGTCCGGGGGTGGTCCCCACACGTGCTCTGCTGCATTCTGCATCCGCGGGGCGTCTGGCACAGGGTCCGTGTCTCTTCGGTCCCATAGCGGTTGTTCCAGGTGAGCCCCTCGTGGCTGACGCTCCCCGGCTAGTGTGGGCCACAGGATGAGTACCCGACCCGCTCAGCCTGCGGGGGGAGGGCTTGAATCACACGGTGAGGACCCAGGCGTCCGTCTTCTGGGGGAAACTTAATTAGGCCGAGAGCCATCCAGAGAAGTGTCCGTTCTCCCCCGTTGTCCTTCAGGGAGGCTTGCTGGCTGGACCAGCAGGCAGTCAGGAAGGTCTGGTTCCAGGGGACGGACGGCCTTGTTGGGGGGGGGAACCAGGGGCCGCCTGTGGCCAGGCTGTCTGGATGTGGGGTGCTGGCTGCCGGCAGATGTCTGGAAGGTCAGCCCTCGCAGATCTTGGGCTCTGTGGTTTTGACAGCTTGTAGACAGAAGGGAGTCGTGGCAGTGGGAAGCGAAGTGTGGTGCACCTGCTCCTGTTAGGGAAGGGGGGCCTGTGTGCCAGCCGGGGGTGCGGGGTGCTTCCAGAAGTCCTTCCCAGGGCACTGAAGTGATTTTGTTTTCAGCAGATACATTCTGGACACGGAGCAGACCTACCACCACTTCCAGTATTTCAGGGACGTGCCGAAACGCCTGACGTGACGGGGAACATCTCACGCGTTGGGTTCGATGTGGACTCTTAGTGTCAGGAAAGGAGCAAAGCCCCCCAAAAGGCATGTCTCGGGACACCGTCTCTGCTGCTTTGTTAATAAGGCTGTGACGTGCATGGCTCTGCTGATGGCAGCCGGGAGAATTGGCACGGACTCCCGATCTCGTTGGAAAGGGAGGCTTCCTACCGTTGTGGTCTTATGTGGTGAAGGTCAACAGCTTTCTTCAGGTCCCACTTCCCAGAAAGGGCTCTGCTCTGCTCCATTGCAAAGCCCTAACAAGCTGTGACCGGGGGACCCTGGTGCAGGGGCCACGGCGTCTGCCGAAGGCCGTGCTGTGGACAGCGAGTGAGGTGAGGCCTCCTCAGAGGCTGTGGCATGGGGGAAGCACCAAAGACGCTCATTGATGAGGGGCCTGCTGAGGGCAGGACTAGAGCTGGCGACCTTACGTCACCTTACAGCAGTTCTATGAGGTCGGCACTTTGATCCCCTTCATACAAGAATTCACCCCAAGTCTCCTTGCTGGTGACCGCGGAGTTGGGGTTTAGAGACAGGTCGCCTTCTTCAGCCCTTGAGATTTTGACTCTACGTCTGCAGGAACAAGTGGCCAGCTATAAACGTTTCCTTCATCTATGATGACTTTACAAGAAAATAACATCAGACAAAACTCATTTAAAATTGTAAATACGGGGCGCCTGGGTGGCTCGGTCGGTTGAGAGACTACTTCAGCTCAGGTCGTGATCTCACGGTTTGTGAGCTCGGGCCCCATGTTGGGCTCTTTGCTGACAGCTCAGAGCCCGCTTCAGATCCTCAGTACCCCGTCCTCTATACTCCTCCCCCGCTCCTCACCCTCAAAAATAAATAAAAATGTTTAAAAATTAAAACAATAAAACTGTAAACACATATTGGTCTGGGAAATCATGTCATAAAACATAGCTGGGATAGGGGAAGGAACCCATTTTGATAAAATACAAGCTTAAAGGTCAGACATTATGAGACAGCAGTTTGTCCAGGAGCAATGATCTCCCTGTGGTGGACCTGTTAGTGAGATGACAGAAGCCAATGTGCAGCCCCAGGAAGAAAGAAGACGCATCTGACTTGAGAGAGTCTTTCTGTTGAACTCTAACCACTCGCCGGGCCCTCAGGTAAAGCACGTAATGAGAACCAAAGTTTTGGAAATACGTTTTCTTAGATGTAGCCGAGCAGTCTGTAAGTGGAAATAAAGAGCCAAGAAAGCTTCTCTGGTTGAAATGTGCCGGAAGGTTTGGAAGGTTCTGTGTGCTGAGAGGCTGCGTTCTATTAGTTGAGAGAAGGAAAGCAGGTTGAACGGGATTTACTATGTAGGGTTTGGGGGCTCAGTTATTCGCAGTAATGTTTCCTTTATCTAGAAATAGTCTCATGTTGACTTCGCAGGACTTCATGATCGGCATAACAGAACCGAAAGGTCTGTTTGGGAATCGTCCTAAAATTGTGCGCATCGTACCCACCGAGGACCCGTGTGACGGGCAGGAGGCTGCTTCGGGGAACATGGGGACCCTGGTGAGGACTGGGCAGTTCCTGGCAGATCCCATAAAACTATTTCAGGAAAGAAAATGATTCTAATGGGTTTTCTTTCATATGACTTTTTTTTCAATACCAGAATTCCTGTATTACGTTTAAAAATACGTGTGGTGATGGAATTTAGTTTGTGGTGAGAGATTATATCCTGGTGCTCATGAGTCCAAGCTTTGTATCAGCTGTCATCATGTTTGCTCTTTTGTGACATGTTCCCCCAGGACAGGAGGCCGATGGGCAGTAAGGCGGACCAGGCCCCGAGTTGCCGGGCCAGAGACTAGCTTGTCCACAGGGACATGGGGCATCCCCAGCGGCGGGGACTACGTTGATGTCCAGCCTGCTCCAGTCAAGCCTCTGTCGTAGACAGCGGTGTTGGAGGGAACAGGCACCAAAACCAGGCCCACCCCGGCAGGGACCGGCAGCCTCAGGAAAGCTGTAGGGGGTGTGGGCACCCCCGGGAGCTTGTGTGTTCCCGCAGACCCACATACGGAGCCAGGGCCAGCCTGCAGGGCTGTGGGTGCTGAGGCCAGAAGATGCGATGGCTCTCCTCCACTGCCCTCTGCCTGGGCGGGTGGCCGAGGTCAGGAGGACGTCTGTGCGGCCCCGTGATGAGGAGTGGCTCCCGTCGGGTGGGAACGTGGCCAGAGCGGTGCAGGGAGACCGAGGCAGGAGAAGTTCTAGTTGTCGGCTGAGCCCCTCTCTACAGGCTCGAGGGCGGGTGCTGGTGTCGGCCAGGGGATTCAGCGGCAGCTGGTTCTCATTCTTAGTTTATAGAGGGCAAGACCCCCTCCCCCAAAGGAAACCCCTTCCCAAAACCACCTTCTCCCCATCGGGGAGAATGGGTGTTCTCTCCCTCGGGGCCAATGGGTGTTCTGATGGTGGGGCCCCGGGAGAACTTTGAGCATGGTGGCCAGCTGCTGGTGATGGGCACTCACCTGGCCGGGTTCCAGAGGAACACCTGCATGTGGCCACACTGCGTGTCTCACGTCGGAGCACACGGCCCCCCTCCCCCCCGCTGCGGCAGAAGGAATGCACCCGGAGTTCTTTTTTTTTTTTTTAATTTTTTTTAGGTTATTTATTTTTGAGAGAGAGACAGCGCAAATGGGGGAGAGGCAGAGAGAGAGGAAGAGTCCCAAGCGGGCTCCGTGCTGCCAAGACAGAGCCCGACGCGGGGCTTGAACCCACGGAACTGCGAGATCGTGGCCTGAGCCGACGCCAAGAGTTGGGCGTTTAACCGACTGAGCCACCCAGGCGCCCCCGACACCCTGAGTTCTTTGAGGTGGCTTGCTCCTTTCCTCTTCTCCTGGGTGCCCCATCATCCTCTCTACCCCGAGCCCGTTTCTCGCTGCTTGTAGTCGGTTTCCCCCGCTCCGTGCGACAGCTCCCGCGTTCAGGGTAAGAAAAAACAGCGCTGGAGGGGCGAGACTCCTGCTGCGCCACGACCTTCACAGAGGTCAAAGCTCTGAGCAATCCTGGAGGCCCGCCTTCCACGCTGGCACACGATTCGGCGAGGAGGCCGGAAACTCACCACCTCCGTCTGTGCTGAAGACGAGCTTGGTGAGGGCGCGGCATGCCGTCCACACCTGCCTCGCTCAGGTGCGCATACAGCACAGGAGTGCAAACAGACCCGCTTCTGCGTCCGCTTCTCTTACAGACAGGATCCTTTGCGTCCTCCTCCAGCTCACGTCCTCTCCTTCTGCTCGGGAACGTCCGGTGTGCTGGCCTGCACTGGAAGCCGATTCCGAATTGATCGCTCGGCACATGACCCGTGGACATCGTCAGTCTTTCCCCCCCCAGGACTTTGCCTCTCCCGTGGTTTTGACGCACACCCTGGGAGCCAACCTCTCTCCCGTCTCGCTGCCTGCCCTGCTTTGTGCTTCCAAGAGACTAGCACTGGTTGTCTGTCCAGGACTCCAACAAAGTCCTGATTCCTTAATCTGGTCTTCTGAGGTTTCTCTGTGGTCTGGCTGCAGGAGTGATCAACTCTGGTCTAGAAAGTTAGGTGCCCAAGACACGTAAGACCTATTTGTGATACCAGCACTGACTCCCCCCACCCCTTGTCCCATCCAACCCTCTAAGCTCATTCTCAGGGCTGCAGGGGTCTCCCTGGGAGGGCTGAGATGCTGGCTGTCAGGGAGCCGTGGGTCATCTGGTCACACAGATGCCCACAGAGGAGTGCCCGTGTCCCCAGCCCACAGGACCCCCTCATGTGATATGTGAGCTGGCTAACTCGTGACACTGAGCCTAGAACCCGGATGCAGCTTTCCTGAGATGCTGTGCTGCTGTCCCCTCAAAGGTCTGCATGGGACCTTCTATGAGGTAGGACTCAGGTCCCGGTGGACCATGCTCTACACTCCATACAGGATGGCTCCTTCCTAGTTTTTTTTTTTTTTTTTTTTTTTTCAGGTGTAATTCCTTCTTCCTGAATGTTGTAAAGTCTTAGAAAATAACTCCTTCAAGCAAGGAAGTACAGGATCTACAGAGTATTTGGGTGGGAAAAGGGGAAAAATGAGACCGATGAGATAAATTAGTATTCCAAGAAGCTATCTTCTTGCTTGGCCTGTGCTGACCTCTCTGGCCTCTCTGGAGACCACTTCCCCCCTCACCCCCCATTACGACAGACGCCCCCCTCCGTGGACTATGGGCAAACCTGGGCTCATGCCCAACAAGCATATTGGTTGTGATTTTTCTATTGCTTCCTTTGCTTATTTGTGGACATAAAAAGGTTTTAAAAACAAAACAAAAAGCCAAGCCAGCTAGAGAAAACGGCCAGAAAGCTATGACCCTGGGCTCATACCCTTAAACGACGAGAGTTTGTAAAACCTGGCAGGAGAAGTTCTGCTTCAGAGACTCCGAGGAAACGGAGACGTGTCATGAATGAACAGGAAGATGGTCTTTCCATAGTAGCAGCAGAAACATCGGTCAGTTGTAAACTGACAGAGCCTGCTGACGCTCGGTGCTGAGCCACGTACAAAGGCACCCTACTCTCGGTGTCCCTGGTGGAGGTCTACGTTGGCACAAGCATTTAGGGAAAGCTCTTTCACAATACTGCCGAGATGCAGGGAGGTTTTCACATCCTTTGCATTAATAATTACACTTCTAAAAACATAAGGAGGGGCGCCTGGGTGGCGCAGTCGGTTAAGCGTCCGACTTCAGCCAGGTCACGATCTCGCGGTCCGTGAGTTCGAGCCCCGCGTCAGGCTCTGGGCTGATGGCTCAGAGCCTGGAGCCTGTTTCGAATTCTGTGTCTCCCTCTCTCTCTGCCCCTCTCCCGTTCATGCTCTGTCTCTCTCTGTCCCAAAAATAAATAAAAAACGCTGAAAAAAAAATTTAAAAAAAAAAAAAAAAACATAAGGAAATGATTCAAGATGCAGACAATAACTTACGCATGAGCAATTTTATCCCGGTGATCTTAAGTATGTCAAAAAAGTGTAAAAAAAATATATTGTTAATATAACTAATTAGGGATTGGTTAAATACATTTCGGGAAATCTTTACGTGCAAAGAAATACTTATGACCGGTGAAATAAGTTAAAAAAAATGCTTGTGAAAATATTAAGTTTAAACATAAGTTGCATACGGTTTGATTCAACTATACCTAAGCACCAAATGTACATTTTCAAAAGGCTGGAATTAAACACGTAGAAAGGTTAGCAACAGTTACTGCTAGACTGGGGTATCCTGGATGGCTTTAATCTCTCGCTTCTGCTTATTTATACATTTTCTTCAGTGAATATACACAAGGTTGATTTTTAAAAATTACACACGTTCTGGGGCCTCGTGGTGGAGGGGAGGCTGTGTCGTGTGCAACGGTGTGGCCCGCGGGGCCTGTCTGTGCGGGGCCTGTTCCCGCGGAGGGAGACTGGCGGAGAAAGGGGCAGCCACAGCCCTCACCGCCCGCTACCTGAGCGACCCTTCAATTTCTGACTGTCATTTTGGTGCCCTATGCATTTCTCCCTGCTGGTTTTACAAAAATGAGCAGATGCCTGAGCGAGATCTACTCTTGATGCATTAAAGGCAAAGGGATTTCAGTTGATACCGGGTTTGTGCCAGATAAGCTCATCAATGAACCCAGATTTATTAATCGTTTCTCTAGGGTAATTATCCAAGTGGTAGAAAGAGCCTAGAAAAGAAATTAGACGAGACATTTTCTGTCCTGTCTGTGAACTACCGCCATGAATGTTTCTATTATATTTAGAATGTGAGAATAAATGTAACTTGAATCTAAAAGACTTGAAATAAGTGGTGAGGGTTTTGTTATTATTATTATTATTATTATTGTTATACAAGACACGTCAGGATGGAAAATAAGAAATTGAGTCTCAGGCCTTAGGTTCTTGTCCAAATTCAGTTTTTTTAACTTACTGGATGCATTTGACAAGACACTTCTCGCTCTAGAATTTAGTAGCTTCTTTGGAAAAATTAGGCAGTTGGTGTGTAGATCACTAGTTTTTTAAAGATCTAACATTCTATGGTTTTATGGCTTTTACACCTTTTCCATGAGTGAAAATGAGGGAATTTCATGGTTCTATGAATCTGCTCTGTTGACTCATGGGCGCCAGTTGGGGAAGGTACTATTCAATTTTGTGTGATGTTGGTGTCAGTAAATCCCTCAAATCTATGGAAGCCATCCCCATTGGTTATGAGGTCTAGTGAGTTGTGTTCACTGGATGAGTAGGAGCGGGGAGGGGAGTAGAGAAGAGGAAACAAAGGAAGATATTCAGCCCAAAGACGGACCTTCTCTGAGTTGCTTCTGTCCTTTCATTGCCGTCTATGATGGTGAGAACGTAGAAGGCACGTCCTTCCTCTCTGTCTGTTACCTGCATCCCCCTACCATGCAGCTCTAGTTACGGGACAGGTGTCTGGAGGTCACTGTCTGGAGGCGGGACGGAGCCATATGACCCACGTTTGCTCATACGAACCAGCTGAGCTGTTCATTTTGTGAATTGCCTCTGACCTTCGCTGCCTTTTTTTCACGTGGTCAATAGATCTAACTCATTACAAATCCTACCTGTTTTAGTTCCGTTGCGGGTGTCCCTTATGTTCTTTTGAGGATTCCAAAATCGGTCCGGCAAATCCAGACGGCTGGGTAATTTTTAGTTTTTAATTTTTTTTGTTAAACAAAACAAAAATATCTATTTTGTTCCTGCATGTTGTTCAGATGGAAGTGTTTGCAGATCAAATTTAGAGAAATCCCAGAACATGTGACTTTACTGTGAATATACGTAACTTCAGCGATAAGAGTTGGGTGTGCGATATACATTACGTCAGAATACCTGCTTAGGGACAGTTTTATAGTGGACCAACTCTGTCTCTGTCTAATCAAGGACAGATAATTGTTTAAGGAATAACCCACCAGATGCTTACAGATTTTGAGTCCCGTAGTCAACTCTTACTGCTTCAATCGTTACACTGAGTCAGATTTTTATAATTAGATACACTATAAAGCGAGCTTTTCTCCAAATATAACTACTTTGAATATTGAATGTGGAGAGCTTGAATTTCTTCTCTTGTTTTCTTTTTGCATAAAAACGTGTCAACCTCGAATCCTTGCAACGTTTGGGTTTTCCTTGATGTTCGCCAACATTCCAATTTCCCTTGGTAGAAAGTTTCCGTTACCTGCACAGCATATGGCGGAGATATCTAACATAAGACGAGGCACAATAGTGATGTTTGCAGACCCAAGGAAAAAGGATTTCAGAGCCAGAAGACGTCTCCTTTGATCATCTCTTAGCCACCTTCAGAGACCGGCTTGTTTCGTGATCTGCGGCTTCTCATTATTTCTTGACTCTAAGTGGCTGCTGGAGCCTCCTTTTCTCTTCCCTGACGGTCCCCTTGACGGCTCTTCATATCTTTTCTCTGGTCCTTAGTTAGCCCAATTCTGTGGCACTAAAGCTTCTCCCCACTTCATTCAAAACTAGACAAGACCCCCAACTCTGTGGAATTGGAACGCCTCTATGTCTTTTCAGTCTTACCTCCCCGTGTTTGTGGCTCATGGTGATGACATACGGGCAATGGCTTATTTTTATAATGACAATATTTTAAAGGTGCACCTCGGATTTTCACGCGCTGCAGGTTACATACCTTTTGCTATTTTCGATGTTACACGGTTTACATACGTCAGATCTCTTTTCTGTTTACTTGTCTGCTGGTCATAGACGCTCATTTTTATTATTCGGGCTTGTGTGTATTATTAAGAATTTCATTTCCTGGGGAGTTGCACAAGAGCTCTTTCAAAATCTAGAAGCATATTATTTCTGTGATTTTTAAGTAAAGCTGATGGTGAGAAAAATTGTTTCCAGGCTTCTCTTTGGGGTAGGGGGTGGGGGTGGGTTGGGAAGGTTTTGTGTCAGGGGCTTTTTAAAACTCTGTTGTGGGGGAGAAACCATGTTTGAAAAACGCACAGATCTCTCTCACATGAGGCACAATCTAGCTCCCTCTTTGTCGCTGTCCGTGAAGGTGTCACTTAGCGTCTCCATTCTTACTGTGCATTTTGTTTGTTTGTTGTTTCAAAATGAGGTAGGAAAGAAAATAGTTAAGAAATAGGTTTCAGAGGTTTTAAAACCAGCCAGGGAGTCCTGGTTTCACATCTCAACTCCATTTACTCACAGAGCTTAACTTAAATACATCCTAGCTTTGTTGTGTGAATTATCTTTTGTGTGTGTGTGTGTGTGTGTGTGTGTGTGTGTGTGTGAGACAGAGAGAGAGAGAGAGAGAGTTATCTTTTAAAAAGACAAAAAGGGATTTTTTTTTTTCTTAAGGACTTTCCTAAGGAAAAGTGCCGGTAAGTATTCTCTTTGGTGGGGATCACCAGTTGCCGAGCAGAAGTTACTGGAACCGCCACCCTGGGTGAGAAATTCCATTGTTGGACAAGAACAGTTGTTAAGGATGTTGCCACAGATGCTTTGTTTGTGGAAGATGGGGCTCACGTGACTCGAGAAGACCCATCTGAATATTATTATTTTATAAGCAAACACCAGCTAGTTTCAACAAGCTGTGGCTTCCCCGGCCTTCCTTTAGCTCAGGAAAGAATCTCAACTGTGCTGTCCACAGCGTCTGAAAACACCATACGTTCCATCACTGGCCGGAAATGGCCGTCCCACCCTTCCTCCTTCTAACTGCTAGTGCTTCCATTCTCCTGCCCTCGGCTGAGAATCCTGCTTCACGCTGCAGTGAGAAACTGGTGAGAAGTCGCTGGAAGGAAACTCTCTTGCTGTGTCACCTGTGGACCTACCCATCTCTTCCTTCATTCCTACCCACCGTCGGCTCACCGGCCTCCTCCTGCACAAGGTTGATGTCTTGTATTATAAATTCCATTTCCCGCCTCTTTCAAGGGCGTCAGTTTTATGACGACACCTTCTGCCCCTTGGGTGCTCACAATGTCCCTTTAGCGTCCTTTCTGTCAACACATGATGCAGGGTTTCCTGTCCCCCGGCGTGTCTACAACACCTCGAGCCGCTCAGCCCCCTCACCGGGATGGCTCTGCCTTCTGTGCCTCTCAGCAAACCGTCTCGAGTCACCGACAGCTGGGCTTTCACCCCCTTCGCTCCTGGACCCAGTGCACCTGTGCGTCTGGCCACACTGCTTGCTCTTAGCAAGGTCACCGATGACTGGCTTGTTGGAGCCGACACCTTCCTACGTCTGCATCTGCGTGAACCTAAACGCGGTGATCAGTCCGCAAACTCCTCTCATGACCCATCCCAGGTTGGCCTTCTTCCGCGACTGCTGACTGCTCTTGACCCTCATGCTGTCTTTATGATTGTACTAGTGTGTGTCCTCTGACAGCTGTGAATGTGCAGTTCCTTGGGGCCCCGCTTTCTCTCTCTACACTCCCTACTTAGTTACATACCATCTATCGAGTGACTTGTCCCATTTTTACATCTGCTGCTTGAGCTTCTGTCGCTGAGCTCTGACCTCAGCCACAACATCCACATCAACGCTGCCATCTCGGTACGTAATGTTCACGGCAAAACTGACGCGATCAAAACAGAACTCTTCCTTTCTCCAAATCTTGACCCTAAACGTCTATCTCTTTTTGCCACCCCTAGCTTACTCCCACTTATTCTGTTTGATGGTGTGAGTTGTAGTCATTAAAATAAAAATTTAAAACACTATGTACTCAATATGGAAACTATAAATAAAAAGAACTATCCCCCCCCCCCCCCCCCCAATCCACAAACAGCCACTACCAACACTTTGATACAGGTCCTTTCAGGAGCCTTCCTATGCACTTTTACACAAACAAGATCTCATTAGAGAAATTAAAGAATCAGAAACTGATTCTTTCAGTTTCGAGAGACAGCGAATCAATTCGTACTAGTCTAAGAAAACACTGAATTTCCCAGATCTTACGACTGAGAAGCTGGTGGGTTATGCTGAAGAACTGGGGGCTCAAATCAGGAAGTCACACGGCATCATGACAAAGAGGGCTGCCTGGCTGGGTGAGGCTCCCCCAACACCAAGGGAGCACTGCCTTTCTGTGCTCTCTGGAGAGAGCCCGTGGGATCACAACCCACCCCCGGGATCATAAACCCGCTCATCACAATTGCTACGGCCGAGCAGCACCCTATCTGGTCAGGCGCCTTCCCCAAACCCAACCAACCCACATGAACCAAGAAAAGAGGGACAGGGATTCCCCCCCCAAAAGGTTGGGTGTACCAAAAAGTGTCCATCTCAGCAACCATACCATGGTAATTCTTTACATGGTTTCTTTCAGTAATATCACACACATTTTCCTATGTCAATAAAACATACACATTTTGCAAAGCCAGCCTTAATGATGGAACTACAGTCAGATGTGTGGATGTTTGATAATTTAACTATTCCTTATTCATGGGGATTTAGCACATTTCCAGTTTTCTTTAAGACAATCATTATCACACCAATGTCCTGTTAATTTTTAGAATTTTTTTAACGTTTATCTTTTTTTGAGAGACACAGAGAGACAGAGCATGGGCAGGGAAGGGGCAGAGAGAGGGAGACGCAGAATCTGAAGCAGGCTCCAGGCTCTGAGCTGTCAGCACAGAGCCCGACGTGGGGCTCGAACTCACGAACCGCGAGATCATGACCTGAGCCGAAGTTGGACGCTCAACCTACTGAGCCACCTGGGAGCCCCAAATGTCCCGTTAATGAAATACTTACACACACCCTGAATTCACTCTTATGCTTAAATATTTTCAAGAAATGCAATTTCTGAGTCAAAAGGCATGCTCACGTGTAATGGTTTTGAGTAGATTTTTATCAACTTGCCTTCCACAAAACTGTGCAAATGTAGCAATCCCACCAGCAGAGTAAGACATGACTGAGTTTTTTCACTCTATAAGAAGTTTTCCCCATCTTTGTCCAATCCTATAAATAATTGGAATCGTTTTCACTTTGCATTTACCTGATGATCGTTGAGGCTTCGCTAAGCTTCTGTTCTTACTGTGCCTGCAGTGTGTCGAATAGGCTGTGAGTCAGTTGAGGGCTCACAGTTCCACACAGCCTTCCCCGAGAAGCCAAGGGTGACAGTAACAACAATGGGATGAGTGGGGACAGTTGCTATTTATGGAGTATTACAAGAGACCAAGTGTGGTGTCAAATCGCCCACACCATCATCTCATCCCCGAGCGCCTTCCTGCCTGCCATCCTCCCCAACCTCGCCCTGCACAACCTCACGCAGTGGCCCCAGTCCCTCAGACCCTTCCCCCGCTGTACCTAGTTTGTCCTTAACGCTGTGGTCTCCTTTGGGTCTTTCTCCCGGAATCGTCTGCTATCAGCGTCTACACAGCCACCTCCTTCATATTATCTGGCTTTCGGTTTCATTATCCACGACACAAAGAAACCTAACTTCATTGCCTAATCCACAGCGGTACTGCCTCCCCTGCCCCAGCCACGGTCCCTCACCCTGTTAGGTGGTCCTCATAGAACTTTTTGCCCACATGTTGCCGGGTTATTTGTGCTCTGATTGTGGGTTTCTCCCATCAGAAGGTAAGTGGGGGCCTGTATCCCGCCTGTCCTCTGGCACCGGGAGCCACGCCTCACCCTTGTCAAGCACCAAGTGTCTGTCATATGAATGAGCGCTCCTGGCTACCCAGGGGGAAAACCCAGAGTCAACCCTGACTCATGTTTGCTTTTCCTTACGGTTTATTCATTTGATTTTCCTTTGCTAAATTCTCTTGAATCGTTCACATCTTCTATTAAAGTATTGGCCCTAGTATAATCCTATGTCACTTACATCTGGGCTATTTTAGTACCTTCTGAAGTTCACTGACATTTTTTGGTTTCTTTTCCTACTAATTCTTCTTACAAAACACTATGGAATTAGTGTTTCTGTAAAACAGAGAAAAATGTCATGTGTTAATCACAGCTGGTTATAGCTACTTCTTTCCGAGTGGAAGAAATCCTATCAGTAGGGAAGTGAGTTGTTAATACTGTTCCCTCCCATGGCAGCTAACTGGGGACATGAGGGAAATAAGGACAGCTTTGGTCCTGGGACAGGGCATGGTCTGGAGCATAAGCCATTCCGTGTGGCCGGTACCCTGATTACAGGTTGAATACGCAGAGGAAAGTCCAGAGCTCTATACGCGGGGGGGAGCCTGAAATGCTTTGGAATAAATTGAGGGAGGTTAGTTTAGTGAGAACGTCAAAGAGGAGGGAGCTGGTGTGCAAACAGGGTCTGGGGAGAAGCTGAGTGCAACGTGGTCTTGGAGGAAACCCTGGTGGCCACAAGCATCCAGTGGAGTCGCTTGTACCCACAAGTGCCTCGCATGACAGGAGTTTCGTGGGAAAGGCATGGGCAAGGATCCTTACGTTACAGTTGAAGGAGTGCAGGAGAGAATGTGTTAAATGACGGCAGGCATGTTTCAGTTAGCTCAGCCCCGCGATGAGGAGGAAACATACCAGCCAAACCCTGATTCTTCTGAATAACGGGACATTCGTCTTCCTGTGATTAGCACGGAGGCTAATCTGGCTTGGAACTCAGAAAGTCAGATCTCTAGGTTGACCCCTAAGATATATTTTGGGGTCACTTTTTACCTGTAAATCCTCTACGGAGTAGGATTTAGTGCCTTCCTCCGCTTACGGATGAAGTACAGACTGCTTAGGCAACATTCAAGTCTCCACGCTCTGGCTTTTGCGAACCTTTGTAAATGTTCTCCAAACCCTGCCCTGTGAGTTGTATTCCCTGAACAGAAAAGACCAGATCACACATTTTTTTGGTACCAATTTTTGGATCAGCATTCGGATGATGATAAGTCTCAGGATCATCTCAAGGAAAAAATGGTGGAAGACATTCAGTACGTTTGGCCTGGAAAGGCAAGATTCTGAAGGACATTGAGTGTTTCTGCAACCGTTTGAAAGGTGTCGAGTGGGAGCGAGGTGGCAACATATTTGTAGTTCCCAAGGGTAACTGAGATCTTTGGGGAGAAATATAAAAGGGGGCAAATTTTGAATCAATGTGGGAAGACCTTCCAAGCGACAGAGTTGGGATAAACTGACTGGAGACGTTCAAACACAGGCAACCCCTGTGGGTCGGCCTTTGAGGGATAGTGCCTTTGAGTGCAGGCAGTTGTCATAAATCTCCCTGAGAGCCTTTCAAACCCTCAGGGTCTGTGATTACAGAATGATCCCGCCGTGCCTCGGAGAGTCGGAATGCTTCCCATTGAGCTCTTAGCCACCCACCCTCGCAGATTTTCTTGGCCTCATTTTATTTTCCCCTTCTCTGTGGAGTGTCCTGTCTGTGCCAATCATAGGCACAGGACATGGTAGTTTTTGGTTTTGGTTATCTTTGACGTGCTTGTCTGCTCTTCTCAATTGGACTGTGACCCTCTGATGGCAAGGACCACGTATTATTCTTTGTGCCGTGAGAGCCTCGTGATGCCCCACTCCCCTGCACCTACCACCTACATATTTTAGCCTGGCCTCCAGTTTCCTCCAAGAAATATCTTAGACAGCCTCCTTTCGTTCATGGAAGAAAGTGGTCAAATCAAATAATTCACCCGATGGATTAATGTCAGAATTTTATTTAGTGAGTCTTTCATTTTAAATAACCCTCCAGGAGAAAGTAAGGCTTGCATTAGGAAGAAAATTACTAGCTGGGGGTGGACTTTCAGACTTGAGGGCTGGAGAGAGGGCTGCGGGCACATCTCAGAACCTGAGGCTGTTCCCATCCGTGATGACTATCTCATGACACGCCCCAATTTGTACAATTCTCTCTTCCACACCATGGTTGGACACTGTTGCTTTATATCATGGACTGGTTCTATGTTTCTTATAGTTCATAATCGTTGTGATTGAATTAAGGAAGGATCTCATTTTCTAAAGAAATTGGACATTCATTTCTTGGAGCAGTGTCTCCCAGGAGACATTCAGATGGGGTGGATTGGAGTTCTGTCAACTTGTCTGATTTTATTATATTTAGAAATCCTATAATAGTGGACCTCAGAGTCCATCTAAACTATAAGTAAGGCCTACTAGGTTCCTAAGACATCTGTGTAGCTGTAAATAAATCAACATATTTATATATTTCATAAAGAACAGTAAAAGAACAGCAAAAAATCCTTTGCTAAATTCTCGGTAAACCTTTTCTCTTAAAAACTCGTATTTCATTCTAATTAATGCATTTCAGCATGATTTATACTGAATTGAATTAAACTGTAGCAAATTTATTGAAATTGAATTGGCGACAGCATTTATAGATGATAATGGAATCAGGAATGGAGGGCGGGATCAAACTATTACGCATTTATTTCAGTTTTCATCTACAGAACATACTGGTTCAAACCTGCGTTATGTTTACATGTATTCCAGAAAACATTAATTTAATATTTTGAGGGCAGAGTATACCTAGGTGAAAGATTCCACCCCTTATAAATTTTTTTTTAATGTTTATTTATTTTTGAGAGAGAGACAGAGAGGAAGCAGGGGAGGGGCAGTGAGAGAGGGAGACACAGAATCCGACGCAGGCTCCAGGCTCTGAGCTGTCAGCACAGAGCTCTATGCGGGGCTCGATCCCATGAACACGAGGTCATGGCCTGAGCCGAAGTCTGACGCTCCCCCGACTAAGCCACTCGGGTGCCCCTGCCCCCTTATGAAAGAATGTTTTAAATAGCTCGATTTGCGTGGTTGCACCTCTCAACTGCTTACTGGTTGGATTTCAGAGACTGATTGTCCAATGAGAACTGTATCAATGGGACGGTTAAGGTGTTGTCCTATCAACTCAGAAAGTACAAAGGATCCCGCTGGGGATGTTGGATCATTTGTAGTATCCCGCTGGCTTTGAATTTCTTCTTTTTCCCCTCTTTTCTCGCTCTTGTTTTTCCTTGCAGGTCAGCTCCTAGACCTGCTCTTAGCCTCGCTTCGGGCTCACCGACTCTCTCCTCAGATGTCTCCAGGTGCGTGGAGAGCAGGAGAACCTTTCCTTCCCCCACTCCCCACAAGTAGAAGGCACTTCGTCTGCCTTGGGGAGCACCGAGGAGCCCGGCCGGTGGCTCAGGTGCACAGGCCCGCCTGTGACCAGGGCCCAGAGGAACAGAGGACGCTCCCCTGCCCCTTTGCTGCTATCTTATCAGTGGGTGGTACGTTCCCCAGCCACCACCCAGGGGGCCAAGAGCCTGCGTAAAGGCCCTGCCTGTGCTGCGGGCACAGGAGGAACTCTGGAAGTCTCCCTGGGATTCTAGCCTCTCTAGGCACAGGTACCACGAGCCCACTGGTTGCCACATCCTACACAGGGGCAAAACTCCTGGGGCGTCTCATTTCTCTGGAATGCATCATTAGCCCCAGTATCAGACGCTCAGACCACAGCATTTCAAGATTTTGAAGTTAGCGCAGGCCTGCGGGTATTTCAAAGCACTCCTGCATGCCGCACCCTGGATCTTCGTCCCTCCAACTTCTCCCTAAGTATGTTTAATTTTGTGGTTCAGACCCCTCTTTTCATGAGCTTTCCTCTTCTGAGATTCCCAAAGGAACAAAAATTAAAAAAAACACAATGTCACGGACTTTCACATAGGAGAGGTCAGGAAAATGTATTTATTAGATGAATGTCACAGGCATGATGATCTGCCCTTGTTCCTTTAATGAAAATGTCAACTCGCTCCGTGGTTTTCCAGCGACTAAATGATGGAGGAATTCTTAATAACAGTGTGGCAGAATAGTAAAGGGAAAACAGCCACATAGGTCCAATAAATTTGGCACTGATGAATAAAATGACTTATTATTATCTCAAGTTTCCTTTCCAGAAGGAAGATTTCAACTTAACACAATAGATATGCATATATATATATATATATATATATATAGTCTGACTATCAGAGTCAAGCAGACGGTCTACTGATGCTGCCCCTTTTCCGAGGGCTTTTCAAGCTAGAATTATATTTGAACTATGTCTCCGCCTTGTCACTCGACACTAAAATTATTTTATTGCATTTCTCCCTGGAGGTTTTCTCAGCCGTATTATCTTTCTAATTACATCGATTATCTGCGCATAATTTGGGTCAAATTTGAAGTACTTTGTAACTTACAATTTCCAGAGAATTACACCAGCTCACAGTCTGCCCATGAGTTGGCCCTTAAAGTCCAGGAGTGGGTGAATTACAGGATCGATTCCGGCTGTTTTCTCCTGTAGAAACAAGGTCACAGGATGGTGAATCCCCAGGCCTGCCTGCAACACTTTTTTTGACCCGCCTTGTACCCGCGGAACAGCACGACCGTGAAATTAGATCCAGAATATCGTCATTTGTACACTATGATGTTAACGTTCAGAGTGTCTTCGGGTGTTTGTGGAGCGTATCTGGAGTAGAGCTTCTTGGCGAGACGGCTGCACCACAAAGCCCCTAATTTTCCGTGACTTGCTTCTCGTCCTTACCACTGCCACCACCGTCCGTCCCTGGCCGGATCCGCTCAACGAAGACGTGACGTGCTGAAAAGTGCTCTATTTTTCTCCACTGGTTGGCCCCTGTCACCCATTCTTAGCAGTGGGGAGCTGGTTGCGTTAGGGTGACGTTAAATGTTCTTTCAGTGCCCGGAGGTGCTACGTGTGGTGATTGGGCCCCTTCCTGAGAAGACAATCGCTGGTTGAATGCTGGAGCGGGTTCTCCTGGCCGGGTGTGGGTGTGGGGGGTTCACAGCATGGGCCAGGACAAAGATAGCACGTGTGAGAAGACATTTGTTTTATTTAACAGAAGGCGGGTTCTAATTCTTTTTATGTTAAAACACCCTGGAGTGATGGAAGGGTTGTCCTGGGAAAGATCGACTGTCTGTCCCAAGGACACAAAGCAGTGCCGCTAAGGCCGGGTCCAGGGCAGCCCCCGCCCCCTCGATGCCCGCACGGCATTGCTGCGCTTCCGGAAGAGGTGCCAGCCCTTCTGGCAGAACCGGAGGAGGCCCTCGAGTGGCTAACTTGTCACGCCAGCTACTTGTGCTCAGGATGCCCTAGGAAACACTCTGTGGGAAAAGGGACACTCAAGAAACAGGGTGTGACCCCGGGTCAACGTCGGTCGGGTTCTCTGGCGTCAGGTTAGCTGTCCAGGGCCAGTGGTCCTGACGCCCACGGTGCGGGCCCCCTCTGGGAAGGGCTGTCTTTGTGAGGTCACTGATGCAATGTCTGTGTCATATCTGCGGGGGTTCTGACGCTTGCTTTCTCTCTCCGGGCCCTGCTTCTCTTGCTTTCGGGGTGTCCTTTGGTTTTTGTTGGAATTGGATGTGTGTCACATGCCGGAATGGAGCCTCCGAGGACCTGGACGTGCGGACCCGTCTTTGTGGTGTGCAGCTGAGGGCCAGGTGTCCGTGCGCTGGTTCCCGTTCCCGTGCTGGGACCTCTCTGTCCCAGGAGGGGCCCACGGCCAGCACACCTGCCAGCTGTCCCCACGACAGCTGAGGTTCGACAGGAGGAGCACCCGTAACCTCGTCACCCAGCTCTCTGTGCCCCCGGGCCTGTGCTGCCCAAGCTGCTTGCCGGCCCGTCCCTGCTGACGCATCCCCGTGTGTCCCCAGACACCCAGCCGCTGTGGCTGCACCTGTTTGCTTTCCTCCCCGAGGAGAGACAGCAGTGCCTGGGAAGAGGTCTTTTCCTTCTGTCGGGACGAGGCCCCAGCACAGCCTCCACTCCGGACATGTTGGAGGACTGATGGGTGGTGGCCTCCTCCCTGAGGACAGAGGGTCGGGGGCACTGCTGGCCCCCAGGGGGGGCTTGGGGCCGCTCTCTCTGGCACCTCTGTGGGGGAAGCCCACGCAGGAGGGGTCCAGGCTGGTGTCCCTGCGTGGTGGTGGGCAGGGCGGGGACGTTGTCGGGATGTGCTTTCTCTGTGTCCTCTCCTGTGTTGACCTGATGGCCAGGCAGTGTTTCTCCCACTTGACTCGAGACTCCTTACTGTCATCCCCGGAACGCAGGTTGTGTGCTACCGACAGGGCACAAGTTCTGGGCAAAGGGCAGGACACCGCCCGGGGCTGAGGGGCAGTAGACGCGTGCGGATTCACTTCACAAAGCGCGTCTTCCTGGCAGCGGGGGGGCTGGCAGGGGCAGGACCAGAAGGGGGACTGCTGGGGCTGCCCGGGGTTTGAATCCTGCCGTCACCATTCACCACCGATGTGACCTCAGTGAGACACCTGACTCTCTGTGCCTTCATTCCAGTCATCAGTAGAACTGAGACGCGGGCAGATGCTTTCCAGGGACCTCACGTATGACACGCAGGGCTCAGCAGCGAGCTTGGCTCGGTGATCCCCGGTTGCCTGTGCACCTGCTCTTCTCAGGAGAAGTCGTGTCTGTCTCTGGTGACTCACTAGAGGTTTGGGAGCAGACTAGGAGATTCTCCTCGGTCTCTTGTGGTCAGCGATCACCCGCCCCCCACCCCTTCCCCCAACCTCCGTACCCCTGGACCCTGTGCTGTCACAAGCATCCTTCCCCATCAGTGGGAATGCTGCCTTTCTCTGGAGTCCCCGTCCTCGTCAAGCTGTAAGACCTGAGTCTGGAACGAGCTGAGGGAGGAGGGCATCTGGGGTTGGTGCTAGGGGCTCATCCAAACCCAGGAAAACCTGGCTGTCAAAGGTCAGGATGAGTAAAATGATTACAGAGTCACTGTTTGTGGATCGATTTCTTTCTTTCTGTTTTTTAAATTCTTTTCTCATGTTTATTTATTTATTTTGCAAGTCGGGGAGGACGGAGAGAGAGGGAGAGAGAGAATCCCAAGCAGGCTCCATACTGCCAGTGTAGAGCCCGATGTGGGACTCAAACTCAGGAACGGTGAGATCACGACCTGAGCTGAGATCAAGAGTGGGTTGCTCAACCGACTGAGCCCCCCAGGTGCCCCATGCATTCATAGGTTTTTCTGCTGTGGTCTGTGACGTGTTTCCATGTGTCTTGTTACCCCCGACAGCTGCGAATACCACCAAGACACGATTAGCGCTGTGAAGGAACCCTAATGACCGCACCCTGCTTGTGCGGGAGATGCTTTGGGGAAGGCAGAAGCCCACAGCTGCTGACTGGAGCAGGTGCACAGGGGGCCCTCGAGGTCTCAGGGAGGAGCCCGAGCACAGGCGGCCCCAGACCCACGACGTTCTCACGACGGGGAGGCTAGGGCATGAAAGAGTCTTTGAGGATTACAGTGAAACACGTACATATGTGTATGTGAGGGTAAATTTGTCAAGTGTGGTTTGGGTAGAAAGGGATCATATTATAGTTGTGTGACATTCACCACGTGTGACCTGGCATATCCATTCACATGCGGATCAACCTCTGGCAGGTACAGTGAAATTCCCAGAGAAGAACTGTCTCTTATGGCTTCTTTTGCTACTATCTCTGTCTCTATTTGGTGGCAAATCTTGTTGAAAGGATCGTCTTTGTTATTCCTCTTTGCCGTTTTCCCATAGCACCTATTATGTGATCGATATTGAATCAATATTGATTGACTACATAGATAAGTAGCTGAATGAATTTTCTACGTAAAGAAAACTTTACTCTGGGATAATTTAAGAAAAAAAAATCTATGTGAAGTTAAATTTCTTCCCTTAACATTGTGAATAGTAAGACGTATTTTCAGGGGCACCTGGGTGGCTCAGTCATAAGCGTCCGTCTCTTGATTTCAGCTCAGGTCGTGATCTCATGGTCGTGGGATCGAGCCTTGCATTGGGCTCTGAACTGACAGCACAGAGCCAACTTGGGATTCTCTCTCTCTCTCTCTCTCTGCCCCTCCATCCCTCTCTCTCTCTCTCTCTCAAAATAAATAAGAAACTTAAAAAAAAAGGATGTGTTTTCAGCATCATGCATGCGACGGTACGTTGAAGAGTCCAATGTAAACAAGGGCTGGCTTATCATTTCTCCAGAATTACCAGCCTTAGAATTTTGTAATTTCAACATGTGGACCCTATACTTGTTTTGTGAAGTGTTTACCAAAGGATCTCATTTTCTTTGGCGCGGATATAAGTGACATTGTGCTTTTAATGTCATTTCCTACATGTTCATTTTGAGTGATGGAAGTGTAGTAATTTTTGTACGTTATCTTGTATCCTGAACTTGATGTTGCTGAACCCACTTTATTAGTTATGTTTTTCTTTGTAGATTCATTGGGGCTGTTACAATCGTGTCCACGTGATCCACAAATGATCACAGTTTTAAGTTCTTCCTTTCCTATTTGCATGCCTTATTTCTTCTTGCTTTTTGCACTGGTTAGAACTCCCAGTGCCATTTTGAATAAGAGAGCAGACATCTTCATTTTTTCTTAACATTGAGAGAAAAGGTTCGTAGCCGAGTATGTTGTTAGCTACAGGTGTAGTTTAGATAATGTTTTCAAGTTCTTGTAATTCCTCTACGTTCTTAGTTTTTGGAGAGCTTTCATCATGAATGGATGTTAGATTTGCCAAGTACTTTTTGTACATCAGTTCTTATGATCATATGACTTTTTTTCCCCAGCTTGCTCATGTGGTGGAGTTTTTAAATGTTGAACTAGCATTGCACTTAGTCATGTTGTAAAATTCTTTTTTTCATTATTTGATTCAATGTGCTAATTATTTAAGGAGAACTGTGTCTAAGTTCATGAGAAATATTTGTTTGTAGTTGTCTTCATTTTGTGCTGTGTTTGTCTGGTTTTGATATCGGGATAATACTGGCCTCGTAACATTTGAAAATGTTCTCTCCTGCCCTGTTTTCTGGAGTAGATTGTGCAAATTTGTATTAACTCTTCTTTAAAGATTTGGTCAGATCCTCCAGAGAAACCATCAGAGTCTGAAGATTTTCTTTGGAGAGCTCAATAATTACAAATGCAGTTTCTTTAATGGTTATGGGCCCATTCAGATGATCTATTTAATCTTGGTTGATTTGTGGTAATTTGTGGGTATAGTACACAGGATTAGTTTCACTAAGATATCTGTAGGTTACATGGCAAAGGGGAATTAAGGTGACAGGTGGAAATCAGATGCTAATAGACCTTAAAAGAGGGAGCTTATCCTGGATTACTCAGGTGGCCCCCTTGTAAACAAAAAGTTCTCAAAAAAGGGAAGAGGGTGACGGAAGAGAACCAAGGTCGGCTTTGTGGATGGAGCCAGGAGCCAAGGAGTCAAGGAGTGTGACGCCTCTAGCGGAAGGGAAAGGTAAGGCAGTGTGTTCTCCTCCAGGGCTCCCAGAAGGAACGCAGCCTGCGGACCCCTGATTCTAGCCCGAGGTCGTGAGGACAACTTCACACTTGTCACCCCGAGAGCTGTAGATAATAAACTCAAGTTGTGTTATGCCTCTGGTCTGTGGTTTGTCACAGCAGCCCTAGCAAACGAAGGCAGTTTTGAGAAATGGGTTCGTTTCTTCTAAACTTGAATTTCTTAGCATAGAGTTGATCCTAGTATCTCCTTATAATGCTTTTAATCACTGCGGGATCTGGAATAATAGCTACTTCCTTCCTGGTGCAGGTAATTTGTTTCTTCTTTTTATTTCTGGCATTCTTGCTAGAGGTTTGCCAAGGAAGGAGAACCTGGAGTCATTGGCTTTCTCCAGTGTTCTCCTTTTCCCAGATTCATGGATTTCTACTCCGTGGTATTTGTTTGATGTCATTTGTTATATTTACTTATTGTTTCCTTCATTATTCTCACATTTGTATTATTTCACTCATTTTCTCCCCCAATTTCTTGACCTAGGAACTGTGTTAATTTGAAACTTTCTCTTTCCGAATGTAACCATATAGGCTTGTGAATACGCCCTCCTGCGCGTTGACTTAGCTGCATTCCACAGATCCCATTATGCTGTATTTTCCATCTTCTTCCGGTTGCCTTTGTTATTCCCTTAGAGACTTCCTCTTGGACTCCTGGCTTATTTAGAAGTGCTGCGTTTAATTTCAAAGTGCTTGGAGAATTTCTTGTTGTTCTTTTATTATTGATTTCAAGTTTCATTCCATTATGGTTAAAAGCCTACTCTGCAGGGTTTAAATTCTTTTAATCTTGTTTGGGTTTGTTTTATATCCCAGGATATGGGCCATCATGTGGGTCCCAAATAAAGCTCCCGTCCTGGTCTCTCTGGGTCTGTTGTAGCCACAGGCTTGCATGGGGTACTTGCCCTAAGTCTTGGCATTTAGGAAATCAAGGACTGAATTTTGTTTAGCAGGAAGTTAAAAATCAATTTTCTTCTCCTAGAAAAACAGGCTTGTCTGTTTTGGAGGCCATTCCTTTCTTGCCAAGTGCAAATATTGTATTTTCTTTCTCTGCAGTCCCTGTGTCCTTTGAGCTTAAAAATAAGGGTTAGGTAAAGCTTTAAAAGTATCATTCACATCTATAATTTTACTAAATACCAATAACAGTCCATTTGAACAGATTTTGCTCAAGCAAGAGTAACTAAGACCTGCTCTTTAGAGATCATAATTAGTGTAGATTTCTCCATCTAAACACTACAATATGTTTGGTGAGGCCTGAGATTTTTAGTTGATTTTCCAAAAGGGACGATTAGTTTTGATCCGCTGAAATTCTTCTCCCATTCTCTGTAGCCGACATCATCCATTTTAAAGATGGTCTATGATTAGGGATTTCCTAGGTGTTTACTGGGAAGGGGCAAAGCTGGTCGGTCTCCTGACTCAGTTGGATGTGCTAGGTAATGTAACATTCCATACTGACACTGAAAATTCTATGAGATACCTTGCAGTTTGGTACTGTTGAAACACTTCCTGTTCTCTCGCCTAAGTGCTTATGTTATGAATTTATGAAGTATCAATACTTCTATCTTTAGAATTGCATTTGAAATGCTTTTTACTTTATTACTGTTTATTATGAAATTTCTATGATTGCTCCAAATTTCATTCTTAAATAGGCCTGCCAATGATTATACAAGCAAAAAATCCCTGGCCGGGTTAATGTCTGCCCAGCCACCTTCTGTTTTATCAATGCTCCCCCTCGAGCCTTACTGCTCAGACAGTGAATGCATTGTTTTCTTATTTAGCGAAGGCAAAAAGTCAATGCTGTTAAACATTGTGAGTTACGATCTATCTTACAAAGTTTTCTAAATCTCACAGTCCTGTAGGCACAGGCATACTCTGAAAAGTGCACGGTTTGCCGTTACCTGAGAGACCGACGCAGGGCATTTAAGTAATGGGCATGATGTAACATTGCCAATGGCTCTCCCTGCCCTCATTCGCAAAGCTTCCAGTCTGTTCTTGGCCACGTTGGCAGGGGGAGCTTTCGGGGGCCACAGCCTGCCCTTTCTTCACCCCTTAAAGGGTTTCAATGACAAAACTCCCCAATCACGGTATCCAAAGTCCCACCCACCTCACGAGATTCACCTCCTGGCTCCTGTCTGGGGCACCTGCTCTCTGTGTGGCTTCGGGGCTGGGGATAGCTGACGGTGTCCGGGGCAATTGGTTTTGTTTATCTGTGAATTACGCAGACATTGAGAACTGTAAGGGGTAAATCTGTGAACCAGTTGGAGTAAGTGTGTAGGATTTCCTGTCACAAGAACTGGTGGCGTCTGTGGGACAAATACTTACACTTGTGCTTGAAACACCAAAATTTAAGGCAGAGTTTAGGAATTAGTGTAGACAAATTTTGTGCTTCTAATCTTTTGCTCTTTTTACTGTGCCATTCTTTCTAGCAGAATTTTGGTTATTTTTCGCAATTAGATCCAAGATGACGTCGCCTTGAGAGACTTAGTTACACGGGCAAAGACACTTTCCCTCAGAAAGTCACGTTCACGGGTTTTGGGAGTCAGGACACGCGTCTATCTCTTTAAGTCGCTATCCTACCCATTGCTCAGCTCACTGCATGCATGGATCAATCCCTTGGATGACAGATAAAAGCAGAAAACACATACCCGCCAGCATCCTATGTGACCTCCAAGTCCAAAGCCAGGGTCCTGGGACAACAGTGCCCCCAGGATAGCAACGTGCTCACTGTTTCCATAACTGGCCCCTCAAACCATCCCTGTCTTTGACAACACCAAGTCCAGGCCAGCAAAAAAGAAACAGGACAAGAAAAGTTACAAGTCATAGCTTATCAGGTTTTAATTACTCCTATCCAAGCAGAGTCTTATTTTGTAAGATGTTTCCGTTGATTAGATTTAGTTCTTGACTGAAAAAATAATTAATCTGAGCAGTACTGGCCTTTACAGGCCGATTGACTTACGATGTCTCCAACAAGAATTAATCGAAATGAGCAATGAGCTGAGGGGTGGCCAGGCACCCAGCCTTTGTGGAGCCCGACGATAGCCAGCAACGTTCCTAACCCCCCAAACAATATTTGCAACCAGAAAAGTCCCTGACGCTCTTCATTCGTACCTGCACCAAGTAAGCAGTACGCCTGTAGGACGGAGGCGAGCGCATAATGCTTTTCATCCGTGCCGTCTCTGCAGGACAGCATATCTCTTAAAACAAAATAAGACGAAACAAAAGAGCTGCTTTGCCCCTCGTACAGACATTGCGTGTTTAAAAGTTTCCTTAAATATGCTGATTCAATTTTGGCATTGGTTCAGCTTCGTGCAATTATTCAGTGAAAATTCAAAACTCTGCAAGGATTGATCCATAAATCTGGGTCTCCACATTGCAAGGGAAAGACGGTGTTTGCATAATAATTCAGTGACTGTAGGGCAATTTTAAATGCCAGTCCAGTAGATCTTATTTTAAACGTATCTAGGGGCTTTTGGGAGTTATCTAGCTTAGTTATAAAGGATGCCATAAAATTTGGTTCATATATAATTTATAACTGATGTGATAAATGGATTAACTTTGCTTAGCATTTATTGGCTCTTTCCATATAATGAAATAGTGTGGTTCTACTACAATATATCATTTTGCCGAGTCCCATTGATGCCTCAATCAGAGAAAATTGCTGCAAGACTGAGAAGATAATTAAACCATCATGGTAGCTGGCTTTTGCAGGGTCTGATAGAAACTACGCTTACTCGGCCCCAAACACAACCAAAAATGTATTTTTCTTTATTCTCACATCACAACCTGTTTTCTCCACTGTGTCCTGATTCAGGCAGAGGGCGTCAAAATGCATCCCAATTCCCAGGTCAAAACCTGAAATGCACGCTCAAAAATGTTGGCTTTCTTCTCTTATTTTTAACCGTACGTTTTCGAATTTAAGAAAAAATGTTAATAGACTTTGTTTTTTAGAGCAGTTTCAGGTCTACAGGAAGACCGGACAGAAAGTACAGGGAGTTATGATACTCTCCCTCATCTCCTCCCCAGTTTTCCTGTGGTAGCACCTTGCACAAGTGTGGGGCATCTGTTACAGTATGTGCTTGTTGTCTACAGTCCGCAGTGCATTTTAGTGTTTACCCACGGTGTCCTGCAAGTCTGTGGGTTTCTACGACTATGTCATAGCATGCGTCCACCATTACAGTGTCATACAGAGTAGCTTTGCTGCCCTAAAACTCCCCTGGGTCCACCCGTTCATCCCTCCCCCAACCCCTGGCAACCGGTGATCTTGTTACTGTCTCTACAGTTTTGCCTTTTCGCGAACGTCACGTAGTTGGAACCGCACAGTACGCAGCCTTCTCAGGCTGGCTTCTTCCTCGTGATGGTGTACGTGCATTCAGGTTGCTCCGTGTGACTTCTTGCGGTTTGACAGCTCTTTTGTTTTTAGCACTGAATAAAATTCCATTGTCTGGGCTTACCAGTTGCTTATCCATTCACGCGTGAAAGGGCATCGCAGGTGCTTCTAGGTTTGGGCAATCTCGAATGAAGCTGCTACGGTAGTTGTGCACAGGTTTTGTGTGGCCACGAGTTTTCGTCTCACTTGGATGGGTGGCAAAGAGAACAATTGCTGTACCTCACGGTAAAGAATACGTTTAATCTCGTGAGAAACTGTCAAAGTGTCTTCCGTGGTGGCTGTACCTCTCTGTATCCTCACCAGCCCTGAATGAGAGTTCCTGTTGTTTCGTAGCCTCACCAGCATTTGGTGGTGTTTGTGTTCCAGATTTTAGCCATTTTAATAAATTTTCAGTGATATCTCATTTTTGTTGTAATTAGCATTATCTTTAAAAAATTTTTTTAATGTTTTTATTTATTTTTGAGACAGAGAGAGACAGAGCATGAGCAGGGGAGGGGTAGAGAGAGGGGAGACACAGAATCTGAAGCGGGCTCCAGGCTCTGAGCTGTCAGCACAGAGCCTGACGCGGGCTCGAACTCGTGGAGTGTGAGATCATGACCTGAGCTGAAGTCGGACGCTCAACCGACTGAGCCACCCAGGCATCACATGTAGTTAGCATTTTCTTGATGATGTAAGATATGAAGCATCTTTTTTGTATACTAATTTGCCACCTGTGTGTCTTCTTTGGTGGGGTGGCTGTGTGTTAAGACCTTTGGCTCAATTTTTAATTGGGTTGTTTGATTTCTTATGGTTGACTTTTAAGTGTTCTTTGTATATTTTTGATATCATTCCTTGGTCCGATGTATGTTTTACGAAGATTTTCACCTAATCTGTGTCTGCTTTTTTCATTTTCTTAACACTGTCTTTTGCCGACCAGATGTTTTCAGTTTCAATCAATAATTCTTTCTTCCACGGATGGTGCTTTGGTTTTGTATCTATAAAGTCATTGTCAAACCCAAAGTCACCTGGATTTTCTCCTCTGCTATCTTCTAGGAGTTCTTTGATTTTGAGTTTTACTTTCAGGTTCATGATCCATTTTGAGTTAATTTTTGCGAAGAGTGTAAAGTCTGTGTCTGAAATTATTTTCTTTTCTTTTAAAAAAATTTTTTTTATTATTTTTTTATTTTCTTTTTTAAACATGGATATCCAGTCCTCCCAGGCCCATCTGTTGAAAGACCGTCCTTTCTCTATACAGTTGCCTTTGTTCCTTTGTACAAGCCCAGTTCAGTACATTTGTATGGGTCTATTTCTGGGTTGTTTTATTATGTTCTACTGATCTGTCTGTTCCCTCACCAGTCACACTGTCTTCATCACTATCATGAACTGCTATCCTAAGTCGTAAAGCTACGTAGTATACATTCTTCAACTTTGTGCTTCTCTTTCAAGATCGAGTTGGCTATCGGAGGTCTTTTGCCTCCATACAAACGTTAGGTCAGTTTGTTGATATCCACAAAATCACTTGCCCGCTAGGATGAGTTCAATCCAATTTTAGTATATGTGTTGCTGAAGTGTACACCCGACAAGTTCAATCCAGAGATGAAGTTGGTTAGAACCGAGATCTTAACACCACAGTTTCCCTATCCATGAACATGAACTCTCTCTTCATTTATATAAATATTCTTTTACTTCTTCTTTTTATCATTTTATAGTTTTCCTGTACGTACCCTGTATATATATTGTTAGCTTTATAATAACTACATTGTTTTTATTCATAATCATCTCATAAATGTATTTTCTATTCACTTTTCCCAATGCAGGCACTGATATTCTGGTCATAACGCCCCTTGACGGGTACCATAGGATTTTAATTCCTTGTCTGGATGCTGGGTCTTCCTTCACTTAATCTTAGTCTTTTCTATGTCGGTGGTCATCTTTTTAAATGGGAAATATGCTTCTGGCCAGTCCTTGTGTAAACCCTTCATTTTAACTTTGGGATAAAGTTCAAACTCCATAGTTGGATATGAGGTGGTTTCCCTGACTCATCAGTAACCAGCCTGGAAAAGCTGACCTCCATCACTGAGTCTCAAGAACCCACGCTTCACCAGAAACCATCTGTTCAAATCCCCTCACCGCTGAGCAGCGCCAGACCTCCCCTTCTGTTCCGTTCTTCCTTCTGCCCAGCATGGATTTCCTTCCCTTTTCTACCCAGGAAGTTCGAGTTCATGTCTCAAAACCAACTCAACGTCGTCACCTCAGTGAGTCTGTCTCCACTGACGTGGTGAGCCGGGAGTCTGCCGCCGGGCCCTCTTCACCGTGACTTTCAGCATCGCGTGCTGCGCTGACCACCGGGGCCCACCTCCGGACCTTGCTTTCTCACAGTGCAGCATTCCACGTCGCATCAGTCGTGGGAGCTTCACAATCAGCGTGCTCTGGAAGCTGACCGCTTCTCCGCAGGCTCACCACTGCCCCTTGACCCTGAGCTCACTCAGTTTTCCTCTCCCACCTGTCTTCCTACATCCACGAACCCCGCCCCCACTGCGATCCATGACTAGTTCAGCGGCCACAGGAGCTTCTGCTCAAACCTGCCTTTGGTCTCTAATGTCCTTATCGTGACCTACAAGGGTGGGATGATCCAGCATCCTTGTTGGGGGCTCATCTCAGCGCTTCCGTGCACAGCAGATGCTGTGATCCTCCCTTGCCTCCCCGGCCGTTGTTGTACTGCTCCCGACGACCCCCACCGGCCCCCTTGAGAATCCAGAGCACAGCCTGCCGAACCTTCCCAGGCATCTGCAGGAACGGCTGCCTCAGCTCCCGCGGACTTGTTCACGCATCAATATGGCCTCAGTGACCCCTAATACACGTGCCTGTATTATCCACCCTCTTTCCCTTTCTCTGCAAAGCACTAATTACCTTCAGACACAGCACTCAGCTAATGCATCTCGTCTGCACTTGCTGCTGTAACTTCCAGGCTCCGTCCCCAGGCCCTGGAGTAGATCTTAGCTCGGTCATGCTCAATAAATATTTAGTAGGCAATGTACCTGCCTTTACACTATGAGCTTTAATAAGCCAGCCATTCCTTGTTTTTAGCAGCTTTATTGAAATATGATTGATACTATTTATGACAATTACAATGCGATCTATAATTTTGTGAGTTCTGGCCCACACATATACCTGTGAAACCATCGTCACAATCAGGGTAATAAACATACCCATCTTGTTCAAAGGTTTCCTGTGCCTCTGCTTAAAAAAAATTTTTTTTTTAATGTTTATTTAGTTTTGAGAGAGAGAGACAGAGAGACAGAGCTCTAGAAGGGAAGGGCCAGAGAGAGAGGGAGACGCAGGATCCGAAGCAGCCTCCAGGCTCCAAGCTGTCAGCACAGAGCCCGATGCGGGGCTCGAACCCACAGACCGCGGCATCATGACCTGAGCCGTAGTCAGCCGCCCATCCGACTGAGCCGCCCAGGTGCCCCGCTGAGAGTGTTTTAAATACGAACTCATTTATGTTTAATAGAGATTATATTTATATGTAATACAATATAGTTAATATTTATACTCCTTATAATTTATAATATTTGCAATCCTCGCAGCAAACCATATGAGAGATGTACTCATGTTTTTCTTGTCTCGTTAGTGGAGAAGTCCTGCTTCATGCCAGTGCCAGCCTGTGTGCCTGCCCCCTACCCCCACTACTGCTCATGGGCTAAAAACAGCGATGGTGCCCCCTGGCATCACAGGCTCCAGTGGACGCTGTAGGGTTGAAGGATGCTGAGCCAGGGCTCCCTGACACCTATTCTGATGAGTTGCAGTAAGATAGACGATGATAGATAAATGGATACACGAATGGATAGATAGATAGATAGATAGATAGATAGACAGACAGATATGGATAGATTGATAATTATATAGACAATGGTAGATTGATATATAATGATAGATGTATAAATAAATAGACGACAGATAGGTAGATAGATGACAGATAATGATAGGTAGATAGATAGATAGATAGATAGATGGACAGCCTTATGGACAGCCTTATGGACAGCCAAATGGAAAATTGGCTCATGCCATTTCAGAGGCTAAGATTCCCACAATCCAGGGTGCCTGGGTGGCTCAGTCAGTTAAGCGTCTGACTCTCGCCTTCAGCTCAGGTCATGATCTCACGGTTGTGGGATCAAGCCCCCCATCTGGCTCTGTGCTGACAGCACAGAACCTGCTTGGAATTTTGTTTCTCTTTCTCTCTCTGCCTGCCTCTCTTCCTCTCCCCTGCTCACGATCTCTATAAATAAATACGTGAATGAATAAATAAATACAGAAATAAAGACACTTTAAAAAAAGAAAGAAAAAAGTCCCACAGTCTACCCAGGGGACCCAGGAGAGCTGGGGGGTAATCCCCAAGTCTGAATGCCTGAGAACCAGGGAGCTGAGAGCGTCTCAGTCCCAGTGCTGGAGATCAGGGGGAGTATCTCAGCTCAGTAGCGATACAGGGGAAGAGGAGTGATTTCCTCTTCCTCTGCCTCTCGTTCTATTTGGGCCCTCAGTGGTTTGGACGAGGCCCATCCGCACCGGGGAGGGCAGGCTCCCTTACCGAGTCTGCTGAGTCAGACGCTAGTCCCATCTGCAAACACCTGCACAGACACACCTAGAAAGGACCTTCCATCTGGGCGCAGGCCAGGCGAGGCGACGTGCAAAGTGAATGCGGCAGAGTGTCCCCACGGTCCCCGGCTGTCCGCCCTCCTCGCTGACCTCGCCGGCTGTGTGCCCAAGCTCACGCCTCCGCTCCGACATCAGCTCCCGCCTGGCAGCAACGGGCTGGGTTTTGCTGTTTTGCGCGGTGCGATGGTCGAACTTCAGGGTCTGAAGTAAAGATAGCTGAGACAGAGTTCTATTTTCTACAGGTGCTCTTTCGCAGGAGAAGAGAGCCAAACTACGACAGTGCTGTTACTGATATACAGATTTCACTATGTATTTATTTTTCCATGTATTTGAAAGTCATGGATGAGGGCGATTTGCAAAAGGCTCACTTTTCCTTTATCAAAGCAACTGTGCTCACACTGTTCCCCGCCATGACGTCAGGCACCCCGCAAGACACCGGGAGCTTCGTGTGCAGGGGAGAGGGAAGCATCTTGGGGAAGCACTGGATGGTCTAGACCACACTCTTAACCTAGATCAAGAGAATCATAAATACAGACAATTGGGGAGCTGGGGTATGCAGCTAATGGCACATTAAGGAAGAGCTTTGGGGCTGGCTTCCGGAAGGGCTCCTGGGGTGATGTTCATTATCTTAAATTCAGCCTCGTGGGAGCTCTGATTTGGTTAATACTCAAGAGCAGAGCCATTTCTCGGTGGAGGACACAACGTAATCACACTTGCAATATTGAGATATGGAACCAAAATTCCAACACACTCGTTTGCGGTGAGCTCATGCGACCAGCCAGCCTTTCAACATCATCAGTCTGAGTGGGAAGCACGGATCGTCACTCAAAGCCATTTGGCTTTCTCACCACCCGAGCCACCAGGGATGCTCCCGGTCCAGAAGGAGCATGCTTTTGTTTCAGGAAAACCCTTTGGGGAACTCAAATCCCATTCAGAAAGCTTCTTCGTAAGCTTAGAAACGAGAACAAAAACCAGGAGAGAACTGATGCAGCCGAATGTCTTCTGTGGGTTTCCCCGGGGTCAGAGGTCAGGTGCACAAACAGACTGTTAAATATTAATCATGGAGGCCGTGGCCTCCACACAAAATTCCTGGTCGCCCATGGCGTCCCCACCTGTAAAAGCTCCATTCTCCTACTTCAGGCTCTTCTCTGTGGCCTGTCAACATCTCCCCTCCCCACCCTGCCTTTGTCACAGCACTGTATTCCTGTGCCAGCTTCTCCAGACACAACCCCCAGCTCCTGTCAGTTGAGGATGCCCTTGACTCCGGGCTCAGCCGTGGCCACCAGATTTGCGTGTTACCAGCCTGCGGGGCATGCAGGTTCGGACTTCGGGGATGTAAGTGCTCATGGGTCAGTCCCCTGGATCAATGGCTACAGTCAGAACGACTTCATCAGGTTGTTTGCACAAGCAGTAGGCACGGTGAACACCTGTCCTCAGAAGGGAAATTCTTCTATCAGCACAGAGAACCGTTACCAGTGGAATTCCCAGATGCCGGTCTTGCAAGCAGGCCTTTTTTTTTTTCTTTCAGTTTTTAAAGGTTTATTTATTTTTGAGAGAGAGAGAGACAGAGTGCGAGTGGGGGAGGGGCAGAGAGAGAGGGACGCACAGAATCCAAAGCAGCTCCAGGCTCCGAGCTATCAGCACAGAGCCCGACGCGGGGCTTGAACCCACAACCGGTGAGATCGTGACCTGAGCCGAAGTCAGATGCTTAACCGACTGAGCCACCCAGATGCCCCGCAGGCACGCCTTTTAAGGATAGGTCTGCACAGGTCTGCTATGTTCTTTGTTGCATAGGTATTGAGAATTTTTCCAGCACAATTGCCTTCTATTTTTAGCCCTTTTATTGTGGAATATTTCAATTTTGGGGGAAATAATTGATAGCCTATCAAATACAGCATAAAAGCTGCATCACTGTGGGCATTACTGCAGGAAAAAAGAAATTTATTACTGTTACTTAGAAACATTTTGGGTGAAAAAACATGCATGCAACGTATTTTTATAACTTGTCTTGAGGTCGCCAAGTATCTTAGAAAAAGAGCATTAGCATTAGAGAAGAATGTACCATAATGATGAGCAACTAGGAAGTCCATTTCAAAATGTTCCTTTACACTGTTTCTGAATTGGTTCATGAGACGCCTTCTTAACATCAGAATGTCTATGTATCATTTTAAAGCAAAGGCTTGGATCCCACAGCATTTTATTCTTCTTCTTTATTTTTTTTAATTTTTATTTGTGAGAAAGAGAGGGAGGGAGAGAGAGAGAGAGAGAGAGAGAGAGAGAGAGAGAGAGAGAATTCCAAGCAGGCTCCACGTTCAGTGAAGTGCCCAACATGGAGCTTGAGCCCATGACTCTGGGATCATGACCTGAGCGGAAATCGGATGCTCAACAGACTGAGCCACACATGTGCCTTCCTTCCCATGGCATTTGAACCTTTTGCCAGGATTTCAGAGAACTGAGCAGGCATCCTCACGCATTTCATTTTTGCTTTTTACTGAAATATCACGTCGTCAAAAAGTACATCGGTGTACAGATGGATTTTCGGGAATGGACCCTCCCTGTGTAATCAGAACCCAGATGGCGGGAAAGAGGGCTGCTTACCATGCCTATGCCCTTGTCCCCGTGCTCCCCACTCAGTTCCAGCCCCGGGGGGGCCCACTGTGCGAGCTGCGAGATGAACCTTTACTGTCTTGTCCTTCATGTAAACACAACCACAGCCTGTGTGCTTTTTGATGTCTGGCTTCTTTCGTTCAACATTATTTCTGTGAGTTTCGTCTGTGTTGTTGCATTTTTAGTGGCTGTGTAGAATTTCAAGCGGAATAACCAAATTTATTTATTCATTCTGTTGGGAACGGGCATTTAGGCAATTGTGGTTCCAGTTTTACCACAAACTGTGTACATTTCTGTACGTGACTTTGGTGACCACGTGCGGGCATCTCCACGGACACGTACCTAGGAGTGCAAAGCCGGGCTATGGCGTGTGCATGAGCTCAATGCTGCATGTGGCTCACACAGGTTTGCAAAGTAGTCGCCTCCGTGGAAGCTTTCAGCAGAGTGTGAGTCTCCCCTGTCTCCATATACTCACCTGCGCTCAGGGTTCCTTGGCTTTCTCATTTGGCCACTCTCGGGCTGATCGTGGTGTTGTTTTTTGGATTTAATGTACGTTTCCCTGTGACTAATGAAGATGAATACCTTACCATATTCTTGCTGACCACCTGTTGTAGTATTTTTTGAAGTCACTTCGGTATTTTTGCCATTTTCCTCCCTTCCTTCCTCCCTCCCTCCTTCTTTCTTTCTTTCTTTCTTTCTTTCTTTCTTTCTTTCTTTCTTTCTTTCAAGTTTATTTATTGTGTGTGTGTCTGAGAGACAGAGAGAGAGAGAGGGAGAGAGGGAGGGAGAGAGATGGAGAGCATGAGCAGGGGAGGGGCAGAGAGAGAGGTGCTATCAGCACAGAGTCCCAGGTGGGGCTCGAACTGACAAATGAACCGTGAGATCATGACCTGAGCCAATATCAAGAGTTGGATGCCTAACCAACTGAGCCACCCAGGAGCCTCCTTTTGCCATCTTTTAAAAAAGTTGTTTGTCCCCCTCCCCTCATTCAGTTAAGGGGTAATGTTGGGGATGCGAGTCCTTTCTGGGATGCACATATTACAGTTATACTCTGTCCACACTTGGTTGCTTCACTACTTACCTTTTTGTGTTTTTGTTACTGTTAACTGAATACAAGTTCTTAATGTTAAGGGTCCAACTTAACAACCTTCTGAGAAAATAGCACTTTTTCTACCTTGTTTAAGAAAACTTTACCTCCTTCATGAAGGGAAAGAAGGCATGTTCCCATTTGTTTCTTTTGAAAGAGTTTCTTCTTTACTTTTCACACTGAGATCTTTAATCTACCTGGAAGGAATGCTTGTGTATGGTGTGAGGTAGGGGTCAGCGTAGTTTTGTTTTCACGCCGAGAGCCAATCATGCCATTTCCAGTCGCTGAACTGATGTGTTTCTCGCAGGTGGACGTTATCTCCTCAGTTATAAATCTGATGGCGTGTGTGCAGTACTATTTCTGACCTCTCTTTTTGTTTAGCTGGCAACATTGCCTGCGTTTTTACCAACATCCTACTCTGTCAGTTACTCTAGCTTCCTGATAAGTCTTGAAATCCCGTTTATGGAATTGAGCAAGATTTTTTCTGAGCTATATTCACAAGAGTGGGAATGTTAGACATGAGGTGTATGCATGCATAATGTCGCTAAGAGTGTCCTGCCGCATCTCAGAATAGCTCTGAGATGCCCGCATCCTCAATACATCCCTCCAGGAATGAGAATCTTCTTCTATTTTGTGAACAGCTTCCCTACCAGGCAGTGGGTCCTGGGGGTCCACCAAAGCTCAGAAGACGAAAGGAAGACGGACCAGCGTGGAAGGATTGTGCACCATGGGTGCGGATCGACGCATTCTCTGTCCCTCTTCTCTCCTCACCTCTCTCCCCTGAGATGCTGACAATTTTACCCTTCCTGTTTCCCAAAAGACCAGAAGCATTATATCTGACGTCATTCCTGCTAGAGGGTGCTGGAGATGATGCCTTTCGGTTTGAAACAAGTAACAGCAGTGACCCACAGGAAGCCAACCAGGCTTTCCCCCATTCGTTCGTTCATTCATTCACCCGTTACTTCAGCAAATGTTTACTCCACACCCACAGCTGCAAATACATCAGGGAACAAAACAGACAACATCTCTGCTCTCCCTGAAGCTTGGAGCCAGGCAATAAAACATAAAATAATTGAATATATTTTTTGAAGGGAAGCTTAACATAGCATTTGATGAAAGAAATGATACAGAACTTGAGGAAAAGAGGAATCGAGGCTGGGTGTGAGATTATTGGCCTGAAGATACAGTTGTCAGTTACTTATATGAGGGAAATCATAGGAAACATTTGGGTTTGCGGGTGTTCACAGAGATGTTCGTCTCACATATCAGATGAATATGTAGGGCTGAACCCAGTGGAGAGGTCTGGGGAGGAGAGTCATGGGTGTGAGCCGTCAGTCTGCAGGGGTATTTAGACCCACGGGATGGGATGCTACTGACAAGGGGGTGAGGGCTTTGGGAGATGATAAGCCAAACATGTGTCCTGGGGAATCTGGAGAGCTAAAGAAAACCCAGCAACGATAATTGAGAACCGGGAGCCAGTGAGGTAAGGGAAGAACAAGGGGACTGTTCTGTCCAGGAAATGCAGCGAAGAACTGTTTCCACCAGCTGCTGGGGGTGATCAGTTCCATCAAAGCCACTGACCGGCGAAGCGACCGGGCAACTGGCGAGTGCCAGATTCAGAAGGGTCGCCGTACATGCTGCAGGCAGTGCGAGGGGGCCCAGGAAACACTGGCCTGACTGCTCCCGGGGAGAAGTACGGAGCGGCACGTTGGCAGCTGCAGGGGGTGCAGGGTTCCCAGGGCCCTTGAAGGCTGCTGTGTTGGCACTGTTCCAGGGGTAGCTGTTTGTCATGACTTGAAACATGCCTAGCCCACCCAAAAGTACATGTGTAGTTTCCCAAGGCCCCCACCTTTGGGGGAGACAGGACTGGACCAGGGATGCCTCCAGTGCCCTGACCCTGGAGCATCTGTACCCCAGCGCCGCCCTGCCGCGCGGGGTTTGGGGTGCAGGCAGGATCTCTGTGGCTGGGAGCCCCCACGGCCTCTGCCCTGTCGTGCGCCCTGGTGTCCTTGCTGTCGCCGCTGCTGCCCTGCCTCAGGTCGGCTCTCCAGCACGTTCTGTGGGCTGTGCTGTCTCCCTCCCGGCCCCGACGCAGAGTGGCCTGCGGAGGGGTGGCATCTGGCACCTGTTTCCCGTCTCGTCTTGAACTTGACTTAGACGCGTCTCAAGCAGTAACTTCTGCATCTCAGTTCTTAACTTGCAAATCTGGACCCAGAAGCAAATTCACTGGACTGGATCGGAGTCCGGTTTGAGTGACAGCCTCACATTGTGCCCAGGGCCACGTCTTCCAGCTGGCAGCTCCCGAAAGGGCCAACAGGGCAGAGAGAAGCGTCCCTCTCTCCCCTATACACCGCCCACACTGTGTGGCCTCGTCAGGCGGACCTTGCGGGGCCAGCCTGCTGGGCCACCGCCTACAGCCTCGCGCGCACGTCTAAGCCCCACCGTGCAGACTGCTGCGATGATCTTGTGGGGTCCCCTGAGCTCCCGTGTCTGAGCCCCGGGGGTGATACGTGTGGGCACAGACTGATTTCCCCACCACCATTGTGTTCTTCCAGGAGGCTGGCCGTCAAAACCGGAGCGTGAATCTGAGTCTACGTTGCCCATTATATGTGCCCTGAGTGTGGAGAATGTCAGTTACAGGATGAGTAGCAAAGGGTTGGGAAGCAGGGGCTCAGTGGGATTTGTCCTAAGTCACGGTGACTGAATTATACAAAGTGAGTGCGGAGTATAAAATGACTGACAAGTTTCAATAAAGCCCCAAACTCTGGTTCCGCAGCGTTTCCCCTATTGTCTTTAAGGTTACAATAGGAGTCTGGGATTTCACCCTTATGAATAAACGGAATCTTATATTCATGTTCATGCAGGGATTCTAGAACATTTGGTACATGGCACTCACTTTGAAAATTTTCTTAAGAAAAAATAGAAAATTTTCTTGAGAAAATGTTCAATAATACTAATTACTTGGACTTGTAACGTTTAATCTCCAAATCATAGGGACTATAATACAGAAACAGAAGGTAACCAGAAACTAAATCAGAAAATCCGAGCACTGTATTGAATTCAGGTTGTGGGCAAGTATCTAGATGATACACTTTCTCTATTATAATAATTTGCAATGATCTATAAATTTTGCCTTTCACTTGACTTTTCTCTCTATTGGGTTTTTGATAATGGCCCTTATTTAACTCATAAAATGTGCGACGTGACTGGCTTTTTCGAAGGCTGCATAATAGCTTATGTAACACCAGAATTAGTTTTTCTTTTTTTTTTTTAACTTTAACATTTATTCATTTTTGAGAGAGAGAGAGAGGAGGAGGAGGAGGAGGAGGAGGAGGGGCAGAGAGAGAGGAAGACACAGAATCTGAAGCAGGCACCAGGCTCTGAGCTATCACCCTACACGGGGCTCGAACTCATGGACCCTGAGATCATGACCTGAGCTGAAGTGGGCCGCTTAACTGACTGAGCCACCCAGGAGCCCCGAGAATTAGTCTTTCTTAAAGTCATGATTGTATTCATGAATCAGCATATTGGATTCAGTCTTCTAACGCTTTTGGTAACTTTTTCATAACTTTGTCAATTTCTTCTTATGTTATTATTCTTTTCAACTGATTTATTTTTATGTTTTATAACTTTAAGTGATTCAGTTCTTTTCAAGTTAATTTTATATTTTCTGGTTCTTAATGATTCGATTCTTTTCAAATAGTTTTTTAAAATTTTTTAAATTTTAAAATTTTTTTAATTTTATTTTTGAGAAAGACAGAGGCAGAGTGCAAGCTGGGGAGCGGTAGAGAGAGAGAGAGACACGGAATCCGAAGCAGGCTCCAGGCTCCCAGCTGTCAGCACAGGGCCCGATGCGGGGCTCAAACCCACGAACCACGAGATCGTGATCTGAGCTGAAGTCTGCCTCTTAACCAACTGAGCTATCCAGGCGCCCCATATGTTTATTGCTTCATATGCATTTATCATTATTACACCTTTGCAACTGCTTATTCAAATCCTTAGATGTTTCAAAGCTTGATAACGGTTGAGCTTTCTTACGGAAGCTGTATTAAAAAGAAAATAATCACGGGGAAGCCTGGTTGGCTCAGTCAGTTAAGCAATCGACTCGATTTCGGCTCAGATCTTGGTTTCACGGTTCACGAGATGGAGACCTGCTTGGGTCTCTCTCTCTCTCCCCCCAGCTTGTGCACTCTCTATGTCTCTCTTTCTCAAAAATAAATGAATAAGTTTTTAAAAAAAGAAAAACCACAAAACACAAGTTAATTGTAGAGTTTGAAGAAACTTTCTCAGGCATACACAAGAAAACTCAGGTTTGTGTACCTTTGCAAACATCACACACACTTACTTAACTAATTTTGATTAGAAAAAGTCTTCTGACTGTACATTTTATGCGGCCCGGTTTTCTAAAGAATATTTTACTAAATATAACATTTTTTGTATAAGGTTTTCTTTCTGTGTCAATTATGGGAGGTTTTATAAAGGTAATTTTTATGATCTGTTTATTTCACTTTCTTTTTGTGATTTGAATATTTAAAATTTTTTATTTTTATTTATCTATTTATGTGGACCATTTGTTCTCTCCCTGTATTTTTGTTATATCTCTGATTATACTACAAACCCCTAACGTTTTACACTGGACTCAGTGTTGATATTTCACCATTTCGTGTAGGACGTGGAACGTTTGTGGCCATGTGGGATTCATCATTATTCTCCCCACTGTCCCCTGTGGCACGTCTGCATCCACTGAAGCTTCCGCTCTCTCCAATGTTATATTTTCGATTCAACTTTTAAACATATTTTAGAGAACTTTTGAAGAGAAATGTCCCCTATACACATACCTGTGCGTTTATCATTTCTCCTGCTCGTCCCCAATTTCCCTTTGGGGTCATTCCGCATCTGACTGAAGAATCCCAGATAGCACGGACGTGGGAGCAGGTCTGCTGGTGACTGTCCTCTGCTCTCCTTCATCCCGGAATGCCTTTATCTAGCCGTAATCTGGAGACTGTGTTTTGTGGATGTGGAATTGTGGGTGGCTGTTCTGTTCTCCTCTGACCTTGCTGATGGGAAATCCGCAGGCCTCGGGACCCTTCCCCCCACACACAATGTGTGGTTCCCCTGTGCTGGTTTCTACATGCATTTTTAAACCTTTACCTCTCAGAATTGTGTGCTTGTGTCTGGGCATGTTTCTCTCGGGGTTTATTTTGCTTGTGTTTTGCTTATCTTGCATCTGGAAAATTTATATTTTTCACCGAAATCATCGGCCACTGTTTTTCCACATAGATTTTTTCTGTCCCAATCTCTTTCTTCTCTCTCAGGGATTCCGGTGACATAACTGTTAGAACTTTTGCACGTTGTCCTACCTGAGGCTCTGCTCATTTTCCTCTTTGTCGTTCAGGTTGTACAATTTCTATTGTTCTCTTCTGGGTCACTCTGTTTTTCTATTCAGCCCATCTACTGAGTTATTCATTTTTCAGGTATTGTATTTCTCGGTTCTGAACTTTGCAGAAGTTTGTTTGTTCTTTCTTGAATTTCTATTTATCTGTCTGGATTTTCCACTTCCCTACTGAGAATTCCTGTATTTCCATTCACTTCAAGTGTGTTCGCCTTTACATCGTGGAGGGTGGTTGCGGAAGCTTCTGGAAACCCTCCGTCACCCCGACATCTGTGCCATCTCAGCCTGGTGTGTTCTGAGATCTCTTCCTCTGAGAACTGCTCAGCGTGTCGTGGCCCTTGGCATGTCGAGTCGTTTTGGATTGTGACCCAGGCATCTCACGTCTAACACCGTGAGGCTCGTGAATTCTGTTAAAATCTGGAGAACGTTCACTTCAACCCGCTGCTTAAGATGGCAGGTGGCGAATGGCCTTTCAACATCAGCTTTGTCTTCAAGCCTGGGCAAGTCACTTGGCTTTGCCCCTGACAGCAACACGGGGGGTTAGTATGGTAGGAAATGAAAGCATAAAATAGGCAGACAGGGAAAGACTAGGGTCTGAGGTCCCTGGCTGGGGAAAAAAACACATATCTTGGAACCGTGCTGGGAGCGTCTGACCAGAACAAACCCCCTCGGGTGTGAGGTTCCTCTCAAGAATGTGACAGACCGCACCTACTCCCCCTCAGGCTTCCCTCAGGAATTTGACAAAAGAACTAACTAAAAATAAATCGTAGACCATAAAATACCTGATCCACGAAGAATGATATGGCCATAGACCACCCCTCATGCAAGGGGATCCAGCCAGTTGGGAATGGACAACCCAACACCTAGAGCTCTCCAGCCAATAAGGGTAGCACCTGAGAAGGGACAAGGGGGGAAGGCTAGAGGAGGGGCGACCAAAACCTTGTAAAATGAGGACCCTCGCCTACAGTCCATGTGTATTCACTTTCGAATGTCCCCTCTCTGTAAAGAGAGCCTTCCTACCACTCTTACTTTCTGATCTGATACCCTAATAAACTTTTGCCTGGTGCTCATTTTGTGTCCACCTCTTCATTCTTAGAAGCAGTGAGACAATGAATCCCAGATACTGGACTAACTTTTCCTGCAATGTTAGTTGTGATGCAGGAGGTGGTTTCCACGGAAGTTCAGTGGGTAGAAACTTCACGGTGCTTCTTCGGTGCGTTCCAGACACGTGCAGCTTGGACGTCTAGACCCTTTATCACTTCCCACCTGGAATTAGGGGTCCCCTGACCCTGCTCGCTCCTTTGGGAGGTTTTCCCACGCTTTCTGAATTCCAGGGAACCCCCTCCTGGTCCCAGGGCTGGAAACATTTTCTAAGTTGTAGCCGCGGTCATGTCACAAGGTTCTGTGTGACACCTTCAGCGCGGAGCAGGGAGAGAAAGTATCAGTTTTACCTCCGTGGCCTTCACACAACTCGAGCTTCCTTCCAGGGCTCCTTTCTCCACGGGGTGGGTCTTGGCTCACTTTCTGGCGGCAGCTGTGCAGCCACTGCTGGCCTCGTGGCGCATCTGGAGGGAGAGGAGAAGGACTGGCCCCACGCGCTCTGGCGGCTCAGGGAGGCCCACTCTCTCAATTTTCTGTCCAGAAAGACAGTCCGTTTTGTCATCCAGCCTGGCTGTGTGGCTCCGTGATGTCGCCAGCCCACACTTGGGTCAAAGCCGGACAGGGAAGGATAAAAGACGCCAAAGGCAAACCAAGCTGCCGTATGGGTGGTTCTGCAACCTCTACTCACCTTCCGAGTCTGCCCGCGGCCATAGGTTTGCTCGCCGCCCAGGGTCTTGAGTTGCAGTTTGAGGTAGCGGCAGTCTGAGCGGGCTTCCTCTGAGCCAGGTCCCCCAGGAGACTGAGCCCTTTATTTTAAAAAGCTATTATTTAGTAATTTAGGATTATTTCACAAATCTGGATGGATAAACCCTTCGGTATGGTTTCTGACTCTTTAACGCTATTTCGCCGCTAAGGACAACTCATCAAACGTATAAATCGTAGGTGGAGAGGAGTTTTGTTTTCAGTTTTTACAGCGACATAATGCAATAATTTGCCAACCAACCAACCAACCGACCAAAAACAACATAACTTTTTTTTTTACATTTGGAGTTGTTTCTATGATTACAAAAAACAATGATACATAAACACTTATGAGCTAAGTAATTAATGCCCGTGAAGGGGTGAACAAGAAGGAGCCCGCTGAGTATGTGACTACAATTAGCACAGGTACCTCAGGTTCCGTGTACATGGATCATGTGCTTTGTACTTTAACAAGAATATCACAAAAGCAACATCAACGAGCGTAGCCCTCCAGAACGATGCAAAACATGTATCTTGTGGAAATGCATTGCCGAAAAGAGATATTGTGCGTTCCATAAAATAAAATAGAAATAGAAATAAACCGGTGATCATGATGATGCTTCCCTGTGAGTCCTGGAGGCTCACTAGTTAAGCTGCCCCATTGAAATAAACTGTGAAATGCTTTTATGTTCTCAAAAATGAAGTGTATAAAGGTCCCCAAAGCAAAGTTGCAGATAGGATATTTAATGCATTGAAAACTGGATTTTAAAAAGTTTGCAGACGTAACAAAATATTTTTATTTTTGAAATATGGATAATTGTCAACGTTGAGTAAGTGACGTAATAGTACATCACGTTTTCACGGAAGTTGTAATTTGACGCGAGGTCAAACTCGGTCCATGGAAGGGAAGGCATTCTTTATCTTTTAATCGCCAAGGTGTCTCCTATCAGATTCATTGCGGAGAATCTTAGAAACCTGAAATCTAGCAGAGCCAACCAAACTACCACATTTTCTATAGATACAAAGCTTCCAGTATTAGTGAGGACATGCCAGAAAGGCAATCTTCTGTATTCTCTGCATAATGGTTTAAATGTGCCCATTATGTTGAATCTTTATTGAGGGTGCTTATTGTTAGGGTATGCATGATTGCTGCTAATGTTGAGTTGTAATAATAAAATAATTGTGCTCTATTTTCTATCGCGAAGCTCCTCGTATGTTTGAACATAAAAAAGCATTATTGGAGATTTCCAGTGTAACCAAGGGAAGTCAGTTAGGTCATACCTTTTAATTTTTTAGGTCGTTAAAGTTGGTGTTATGAAAAGGTCATTCCGAGCCTTTGAAACGGACACACTCGTTTTAGGCTCTTTCTGATTTCATGAAGCCCAGGCTCTGCTGGTTTCTCAAGAACGCTGCTTTGTGGCATCCAGCAAGGTAAAAAGGTGAAACAAGTGAGAAAAAACAGTGTGGATGTCACCCTTCTTCCCCAGGTACGACAGTAACGTTTCTGCACGCCAGCACTTACCAGATCGCTAAATCAGAGACCTGGCTGGTGTCTTTCCTCCAGCCATTGCTGGGACCGTCATGGCCTCGGGGGCGCCCCGACCACACCTGATAACACTGTCGCTCCCACCAGCTGTTCTAGTCTCAGTGCCTCGGGGTCCCTCGCAGACCCTGTGTGGATGCATAAACCTGGAAGGGCTAGGAAAGCAGTCCTGGGGAGCAGCCCCGACCCAGTGGAGACCAGAAGCCCGGGGGCGGGGTGGGGGTCATTCTGAGAGGCATGTTCATGGCTCTGCAGAGGCTCCCACGTGATGGGACCTGGGTCCTCACAGAGGGATCAGCTTAAGCACGCACACTCGGACTGTCTTTCTTCCCCAGAACCCACTCGTTCAGCTCTGGGCACCAATGTGGGGCCAGCGTCTTTGCACCTGCGGCTCGTCCCGCCTGAGGTCCCGTGCCCTCCCTCTTCTGGGACCAGCCACTCCCGTGCCCTCACCCGCGCACCGACCACACAGCTGCACGACTCAGGTTAAACGTGATTTCTGCGCAGGATGTTTTCCTGATGCTTTCCCACCAGCTGCCCACTGTTTTATGGTCTTGTGACATCTTGCACGTCTTTGTAGAGTTGGTGACAATCTGTGGAAACAGGGCCCAAGGGAGTGAGTCTGTCCCGTCTCCTGCTCCATCTGAAGCACCAAACACTCTGCTTGTCCTGTCACAGAGCAGACAGTCAACAACTGTGATGGGTGGATAAATCGCTTTTCCATTTGATCCCGTCCTTCTGACCTCGCCCACACTAGAATCATCCTCTACATCACGGCCAGAGTGACAGCGTGAAAATGCAGATCTGTCCGTGTCCTTTCCTTGCTTACATGCATTCCCAAGGCCTCTCTGCTGCCTGAGACGTAAAGACTTTCTCCACGACAGTCCCAGCACCTGTCAACATCCGCCGCCCCACCTAACTGTGTGTGCACCCCGCCTCCTTCATCCGCGGCCTGGCACATTCCATCTCATTCTCTGGGAGCCTGTCATTTCCAGGGTATCCGTGGTCATCGGCCCTTTGCCCTTTCGTGTTGTTATTGCACCCTTACTCTGTGGTCCCCTAACATCTTCCTGCATACCTCTCTTCTATTTTACTCACTTATCTGGAAACGATCAGTTCGTTTGTTTTCTCTGTGAGACCGAGCTCTCAAGGGCCCGGCACCTGCCGCCAGCATCTAGAATGAGAGAGAGTGGCTCTAAATGAGGTCTAATGCAGGTTAAGATTGCATTAGAGGATTAGAGTGGACCTCACATGGTGATGTCCAGTCCCGGGCTATCAGGAGGCAGGACCTGGGTCTATGTCACTGGACTGGAGGAATTTGTCCAGCATTAAAAAAAAAAAAAAAAAAAAAAAAGATAGTTTTTCGTCAGAAGATAATTCGGTTGCTCATCGGAATTCGGTGTGTACATTTGCTATTCACATCTTCAGAAGAAATCGCCACGCACCTTTGGTGACATGCGGAAGGAAGTGTGACGCACCCTCAGGGGTGACCCCCGAGGTTGGTGTCGGGGGCCGCTGCGACACCGGGACGTTTGAGCCACTTTTAAAATGACACGGCTCTGCGTAACAGCCTCGCGAGGTTCCAGGTCCCGTAGCTCTCACGTTGCCGCGTTGGGATCGAGCGGGGCATCACTAGTTATTCTCGATGAATAACCAGGAATAGGACCCAGACGTCCTGAGTCAGGCTGGGCTCCAGAGGGACGATCGCTGTGCACAGAGAATGGTTACCCCACAGGACCCAACCTCATGCTCAGTGGAGGCCGGGAATCACAGGCAGCAGGGGGTCCAAAGGAGGGTGACCAGATGGAAGGGGAGTTAAGCTGAAGAGCGTGGCCGGGCATCCCAAGTACGATTCGACTGACAACCTCAGGCAGGGCTCTGGAGCCCCCTAGCAAGCTGGACGGGGCCCCCTGGCCACCGAGGGGTGTGGTGGTGGCCCGCCTCAGGGGCGTGCTGGCCGGGTTCCGCTGTGAAGGTTGGGGGCCTGGGAAGCCCCCGTTACCGGCTGAGGTTTCTGCCGGAGCACAGATCTGAACTTAACGTGGCCAACCATCTCCCCAGGGAAGGGCACGGGGACTCAGCCCCGTGAGGGACGGCACGCTGCTCTCCGCCGAGGTCTGCTGGGGCCACACACTTCGGGAAACGGGCTTCACATCTGATCTCATAGTCCCAACAGCTCTCTGTGCTGCGTGCTTTACCCAAAGCCGGTCTTACCGAGAAAAAACCGGGGCGTCGGGCAGTTTGGCAAGTTGAGGGAGGTGGCGGTGCTGGGACTGGTCCAGCCGGGATTGGAAATAGACGCGGGGTCACCGAGGACTCCAGCCGACGAGAGACCCCATCCCCACTGGCGTCAAGCTGAGGGTGACACCGGGGACAAGGGCGTAAGGAGACAACGGCACCTCTCAAGTCAAAGCCAGCAAGGAGACGATGCGTCCGCTTGTCCCCAGAAAGTCAGTTTGTGCTTCAGGAAACTTTTTTAGAGTCTCTCCTCTAGACATGGGGCAGAGTGGGACAATCCCCCAGGGTTGTGCCGATGATAAGGTCCTTGGAGGGAAAGTGCACGTCCCACCTTGTTCATCGATACCCATGCAGAGCGATTGTTCTCAGAGGTAGATCTGAAAGGTGAGGGTGCCAGCAGTGGTCGCCATGGCAATGGGAGGGGGCTGCGTCCTGGACCGCCCCTCGATTCTCTCTGAAAACTGTTCTGCGCGTGGGGTTTTCACTTAATTTTACTGTTGAGGAAATATGAAGATTTAAGTGGCCCTCAATCTCCTTTCGGTGGGAAAGAGACCAGTGAGCGGTGGCCCATCGTCATCTGCGGGCCGTCCTTACTGGAGGTGCTGGGCAGGCGGCATGGGGACTGCCGCTGGGGATGTGACACGTGATGATCTGTTTTTTTTTTTTTTTTTTTTTCTCAAAGGTCTGAGTCCAGAGCATCTAATCCCAGGACCATCTTAGACATCATTCTTTCTCCCCCGTGACGTATAGGTCACCACCCAACACCTACATGCTTAAAATGAGTCACCAACCAGTTTCCCGTAAACATGGGAAAAATCATAATCCCCTTGATTCTCCTGTGTCCTCCTCCTCGGCTCCAGAGATCTGCTCTTCCAGAAGCTTCCCTACTCCTATGTCCTCATGTTTTTCCAGGATTTCTGAGGCCTCATCGCTCTTAGCGTGCCACGGACACACTTCTGGGCTATTCTGCCGTCCACACTGCAGAGAGGCCACTCTCTTGTGCCTCAGCCTTGTTCCTGGCTTTGCTTCCAGACTCCCCATGAGGAAGTTGGTCTGTGGGGCTCTGCTCTGCTTTCCTGGCTTGCTCTCTGTGCGAGGAGGCCACCCAGGAGCTCTGGGATCCACCGGGGTGGGAAGGAGCCAGGTTGGGCTGGTGGAGACATGGAGAAAAGGGGGATTCTGAATTTCTTTGCTTCTGAACTTCTCAGGAGGTTCCCCCCACGTCTTCATGCAGCTGCCTTGATTCGGGGTGGCCAGGCATGGCCTCGGGACAGGGATGGGCCCTCGGCCTTCCTGCTCTGGCTGCTTCTGTCAGCAGCCGGGCCAGGGGTCCCGCCAGGTGCACGCATCCTGGGGGTGGGCCCAGCTCTGCTCCTTCAGTGATTTCCTTTGATTTCTGTGACAAGGTCCCAAGACTGACCTTGTGAACGTGGGTGAGGAGGTGGGACAGCAGCACGAGGCAGAGCAGCGGCCACGCCTGAATTAGTTTTGAAATGTGTTGACTTCAGAACCTGTTGTCGATTTATCGAAACAACACTCCTACGTGTCGGCATATTTTAGAGCTGATCGTGGAGTTGCTCGTGCAGCACGCGTCCTGCTCGGGACACACATTCTTGAATTTTTAACCATGTAAACACACGTTTAGTTTCCCGAGTGAGTTTAGATTATGTGAAATGTCCCAAACCATTGATCAGAAGTGTACGTTTTGGGCCTCCATACTTTAAAAGCAAAACACTTTCTGATACTATGGATGTATTTGAGCACAAAAGTGTCAGAGAGAAAAACCAGCCCGTTTCTCAGTAACCCAGAGGAGAAAGGTAAATTTTCAGATTATTTTTCTTCTGTCACTGGGGGCGTTGAAAAAAAAGTATCTCTCAAACACAATCACCACAATTTCCAAAGGCCCAGAATATTTGGAAAGGATGATAAAATGGAAGTTTTGGTGGAGACTTTGATGCAAGAAACCTCAAAGGCCAGGGAGAACGTCTACAAGACCACCATGCAGGATTGTAAAGCCGAGTGGCTTAGAACCTGCTGGACAATTCCTAACACTTCAGGCTCAACCAGTGTGATCCTAGGAATTCCAGAGAGGATGGAGAAAGTATGTTTTCAAAGTAATCAGTCAATTTAACTCATTTTCTGCATAGCATCTCCTTCCATAGATAGGCCACACTTGATGTACCTCTTGTCCTCACGTCCTACTCTTATGGACATTACTGTGCCCCCCTATTGGTGCACGTGAGCAAGAGTGTCTGCGATTCATACCTGGGAGAAGAACATCCACGTCACTGGTTGCATCAACCTGCTAATGTCCATGCTGGCTTACAAATGGGTACACACACCAGAAGTGAGTTCTGGTATCTTCATATTGCCCGCATTTTAATTGCTGCCAATCTTTTGGCAAAGGGAGTTTTAAAGTATTCGCTGAATTAAAAAAAATCATGGTATATTGACAATACATTTCTGTGGCTCTTAGCTCAAAATGGCATTCTAAAATAGATATGAAAAATTACTCATTTTTTTTCTGGAATTAAATTTAATTGGACACCTCGTGTTTTCTCAGGCAACAGAAGATGCAGCCTTCCTCATTGACTAAATTTCTGAATGTGTTTCTGATATCTGGTCTATTTCCAACCCTCCCATCTGGTCCCCTGGTCAGCTGTCTGTGTACTTGACCACAGTGTTATCATCGACGAGGCTTCTTACAATATATGCTAACGTCCAGGAGGAGTAGCCCCGCCTTGGTGCTCTCTACCTGAGTACTCCTAGTTTTGCTGGCTTGTTTTCTCACATAAATTCTGGAATAGAAATTAAAATAAAAACCTTTAGGTACGTTTATTAGGCTCTTGCTAAAAGTAGTCGTTTACCCGGGAAGAATGAAGGCCTGATGATGCTGAGTCATCACATTTGAGAACAGGACTTGTCTTCTGGCTTTCCATCCACTTTTGCATCTTTTATTTATGTGTTTTTCCCCTCTCATGTTTTTGAAGATTATTCCAAGGTGCTTTTCTCATGTTTTTTCTTGCTATTTTCGTTGGTAGCATCTTGTCTTCCATTGCACCTTGTAACTGGCCATTATGGTTTTCACGGGTTATGTTGTCACTGGTAGTGCAGGCTGTTGATTTCTGAATACTCTTTCTGCCTGCTTCCTGGTTGATTCCCTCATTCTTTGTGGTGGTTTTTCAGTTGATTCTGTTGGATCATGTGTGCATAATTGTTATTCACAAAGAAGGACAGATTTACCTCTTATTTCTGATGTGTGTCCATCTATGTTGCTTCTCTACCTAATTGCTTTAGTAAATACTTGGAACAAATGTTAATGGTGATGGTGGCCATCCTTGTCTGTCCGGAGCAGAGTGGAAATCTTACCTTTGATCCTACCATTATGTATCTGGCTTTTATATTGTTGTACACGTAAAAGTGGAATTCGGTAGTGTCTTTGATGTTTAATTTTTTAATCCAGAATTGTGTTTTGTCAAAAGCCTTTTCAACCTCTTCAGAGATTGTCATACATTTTTCATTCTTAGATTTGGTACGGATGCTACCACAGTCTTCCTAGTGCTCCCATGCCTTGCTAGAACAGACTCTTCGATCGTAACGTGCTTTTCTTTAGTGCACAGGGAACATCACAGCTTCACGTTCAAGGGTCCTGTCCATTGCCTCAAAAATGTGCAGCCAGTCTGCTCCGTCTTAGGACCCAACTGGCCTCTGGAGTCCCTGCCTCAGCAGAGGTGGTGTATCCGGGCCATAAACAGCAGCTCCCTCTTTGGATTTCTTATATTTCCCGTAAAATGTTAGTGGGCTCCCAGCTCAGAAAATCAAGAAAGGTAACACAGATCTCTTACTACTTTGTATGATGACCCAAAACACAAAGTCACGTGAGTTTCACTCAGTGTCACTCTTTTTAAATCTGACTCGGTAAGCAAACACGTATGTGGGTTACAAATGTATACAAACCTCTTTGCCTTTGTATTTGCTGGGTTTCTTTTCACGATGCTAGAAAAAGCGTGTAACAAAGCTGAAAGGAAAGTTTGGGTTCCCAGGACAATTCACATCTAGGCTGAGCATTTCTGAGTATTTTCTAGGTGGAAGACAGCGTCTCAGGTCACACATTCTGGTCATGGTGGTTTTAAACCTTTCCAGGGCCTCTGGGTCACTGAGGAGCTTTGACAAGAGGACAATTCAGCCGTGAGGCTGGTGCGTCAGCTTCTTTATAAAGCTTCAGAAATGGTTTCAATGTGCAGACAGACTTGGCAATGGTGTGAAAACCAAAAGTGAGGGGTGCCTGGATGCCTCAGTCAGCCAACTCTTGATTTCGGCTCAGGCCATGATCCCGGAGTGTTGGGATCGAGCACCACGTTAGGCTCTATGCTGAGCATGGAACCTGCTTGAGATTCTGTCCCTCTCTCTCTGCCCCCTACCTACCTCCTCCTTACACTCTCTTTCTAAAAAAGTAAATAAATAAAATAAAAGTAAATAAATAAACTGGAGAGCCAGTTACCTTTCTATCTTGACTCAGAGGATCTAAATTATTAACATCTTTGGGTACAAAAGTGCCTTGTTGTTGTTTTGAGTATGACTTCTGTCCAGTGTTTTTCTACTGTAATTCCAGCATGAAGCTGATTCTTTTCTGGAAACAGAGATGGCAGGGGCAGGAGCGTCAGCTGAAGGGCGAGGGGAAGACAGGCTACGGGGACAAGAAGGCACGATGGGGGGTGGCTTTCACAGACACGGGGTCCCATGATTTGTCTGCCTGGGAGACAGGAACACGGCCGATCTTCCACACCCAGGAAACAACACACAGGGAGCCGTGTGAGAGAGGAGGAGCTGGGGGTGACGGACCTGCTCTGGGGCAGCCGTGACCATGACCGGTAGCCCAGCCGGGCTGTTGCATGATACGGATGCATTTCTGTTTTCAGTTAATTCTAACTTAGTTTATAAGCCCAAGAAGCGCAATGGCTTCCGTGAGTCCATTTAAAGGTGGATTTCTCCTATTTCCCCGTTCACTCCTGCTGCCGCGAGTGAGCCTGTCTGCACGCACAGGTGGCCTCTGTGCCACATCTCGGTCTGGAGACAAAGAGCCGGCCACAGACCGCAGCCCCTTTGACGTGCCTCTGAGAGAAGCAGAACCAGGAGCGATGCTCCCATTTTAGGGGCCAAGAGACAAACGCAGAGATAGATTGAGAACTTCTCCATCTCACATGAAGAGATGAGATCAGAAGAGAAGGGAGTACATACTTTTTTCGGCTTTCTAGATCCCCAGTTTACAGACTAGCACAACCTGGGCTGTTCTAAAGCAGCATCTTTTTCAGAAAATGTTTATTTATTTTTGAGAGGAAGAACGAGTGGGGGAGGGGCGGAACGAAGGCGAGAGAGAGAATCCCAAGCAGGCTCCAGGCTGTCAGCACAGAGCCTGAGCCTGACACAGGGTTTGATCCCATGACCTGAGCTGAAGTCACAAGCTTACCTGACTGACCCACCCAGGCATCCCAAGCAGCATCCATTTTGCAATAAAGAGAGATGCTTGGCTTAGTTTCTTCAGGAAAAGATCCTCAACTACACCGATGGCTGGAGAAGCACTCCTGCATCCATCACTGAGCAGCAAGTCAGACACCACTAATGATGGGGGATAAATTCCACAGGTGACTTCTGAAGGGTTAGCTCGACCACTAATTACATGACTCCAGCTGGTCCCGTCATTATTTCCATCTTCAGGATGACGGAGGCTCGGTCTTCCCGACCGTGGGTCCTGCCACACCCATCTTCTCCCATCCTTGCTTGGGAGTCAGACGGACCAGGCTCGAACCCCAGATCTGCGGGTCTATCTCTAGGCAATCCTTCTTACCTTGTATGTCAACTTCTGCATCTGGACATGGGACGGATAAAACTTGACGGACCAGGCGGTCCTGAGGATACAGTGGGGTTGTTGACTTGACTGACGGTAACGGAGCCCGGCAGCAATTAGTGTCCCAGAAAATGTAGCTTCTGGTTGCTAGTCAGAGTGCATTTCTGATCTGATTTAATCCTTGGGGCAATCCAATTAGATGACTCACATCATCCTTCGATGGGAGAAGAGCTTGAAGGTCAGGGACAAAATGATTGACCCACATTCTTGTGCTTTTCACTACTCTTCACTGTGTCCTTGCCGACCTTCTCCGTGCAGCCTGGTGTTTGCTACGTGTCTCCTTTTCACCTTGGTTTGATGTGATTTTAACATCACAGCAGCAGGTATACAAGCGAGACATGCTAGCAGCCATTGTAGGTGGAGCTGGGACGGAGAACCCGGCACAGCTGGCCTCTGGCTCCCAGGTCAGCAGTGGGCCAGCTGCTCCTGGAACAGCCGTGGATGCCAGGTCTCTGGGATTTACAAGGATCAATACGGCCTGTGCAATTCAGAGAGCTGCAGGTAAGGACTGTTTCCTGACAGAATGCCCATTTTGTTACTGCTACTGAAGTACTTTAGTAACAGCTGCATAAATAGGGTGCTTGAGAAAAACACAATACATTAATAATAGAAAAACCCGAGGGAACACTTGGCCATCAAGAGCGTGAGCAGGGGAGGGGTAGAGAGAGAGACACACAGAATCCGAAGCAGGCTCCAGGCTCCGAGCTGTCAGCACAGAGCCCGATGCCAGGCTCGAACCCACAAATCGCGAGATCATGACCTGAGCCGCAGTTGGTCGCCCAGCCGACTGAGCCACCCAGGCGCCCCCTAAACATAGTCTTAAACCGTCTCCCATAAGATATTTCTAAATTACGGTGGGAAAAAATCGTAACCTTACCGTACGGAGGCCCGGAAGACACCGTCTTAGGGAGATGGCCAACATTAACTGGCTGGCCCTCCTGACCATGTGCCCCCTCACAGGACACCAAGAGAAGTGTGACCCCAACATGCGCCATCGGGACAGGCTCATGGGAGTCAGCAGGCAGTCTTCACAACGTTATGTCGTGAAACAGGAAGCCGGAAGAACGGCCCCCACTGAAGGCCACTGGGGGGACACGCGACAACCACGCGCAACTCACGATCCTGGAGTTTATTTTGCCATAAAGTACATTTTGGGACAATTGGGAAAATCTGAAAAAACAAAACAGTAATAAAACAGTTTAACCATAAATTTCTCAACTTTTGTCATTGCACATTATGTCCCGTTGTTTGTTGGAAATACGCACACCCGGAGCTCGTCAGGATTCAGAGACAAAGAGCAAATAGTAAAGCTCGTGTGGTAAGACGATAGCAACGGGGGAGAATGGGCGAAGGTCATGGGACTTATTTGGATCATTCTTGCAACTCTTTACAGGTCTGAAAATGTGCCAGAAGGGTTCCCAAACCTCCATGGGCGGTAGAGGGCAGGGAAGAATCTGAACCTTTAATAGAAATGATCCCTGCCATTTGAATTCTCTTTTTTGAGGAAAAAATAGTAAACAGAGTGCACAAGCTCCAGTATAAATTCAATAAGATTATTAATGAGAAGATCTTTAAAACTTTTGGATTGAAAGACTCCAAAATTAAAATGTTTTCAATGAAATTATTTTTAAAAATGAATAATTGTCGGACCCAGAAGGCTGTGTTTTAAAATTGTAGTGGCTTCGGGGCACCTGGCTGACTCAGAAGAGTGAACGACTCTCGATCTCGGGGCTTGAGTTCAAGCCCTCCATTGGGCATAGAGAGCACTTTAAATAAAACTTAAAAAATGAAAAAAGATTGTGGCTTCGAGTAATCCAAACTTTGCAAACATCAAGAATTGAAGAAACACACCATAAAAGTTAAGATCCTCAAATCAGTGTTTTCGATGTGATCTTAAAACGATTAAGGAGGTGACTTTTATGACCCAATAGAGGTGATGTAAGTGTCAGGATGTAAATTATAGTAATAGCATGAGCTGACTGAAGCATTTTGCGTCCTCCTGGAGAAATGCCTGGTGTTCCTACATACCCGAGTACTGGACGTCTACGCGTGAGTGCCTCAACACCGAATAACTTGCTTTGTTGCTTATATTTACAAACTAACGTGTATGCCTTTTGCATGGCATTGCCATACTTAAGAACGCTATTTATATTTTATTGTTTCAGTCAAATTTTTACCTTGCTTACGGGATCCAAGAAAACTAGGGTTGATCCAAGGTTGGAAGCAAATGAAACATATTCAGTAACGCCTACGTTCCCTCAGGAGGGTCACATAAAGTAAACGTGTTTATGTTGCGCACAGTCGAACTTACAAATAATCGGTCTTTGTGCAGTTCGCTGCAGGCAGAAGTGGATGATGAGACAGCGTGGTGTTTGACCACTCACGTTTCCTGCGTTTCTTCCTCTCCTCCATGTTCTGGCGCTCTCACGCCCACACTGCGGAGGCCTCTGGGAGGCCCGTGGCTAGTCTTACCCCTTCAACGGTTCAGTCCTGGCTGAGAGGAGAACAGGCTTCATAACCCAAGTCCTAGAGTGTACATCCCAGACACACGGGGGACTTTTGGGAGACAGAGAAATTCTCACTGTGGAATGTGGGCAGCACAGCAGCCTGGCCCTGTTGGCGAGGATTCTGGGACACTTAGGTCCTAGTGATAAGCTAATATAGAATGACTGACATGAATTTATTTCCTCCTTGGCTTTCTTATTGAAGCTCCTTCTAGTTAGGGTATCAGAGCACGAAAATATGCACGACTCAATTTTCAAATTGTCATCACTTGTACTCCTGCTATGGGGACAACAACAACAAGATGATGTTTGCTTTCTAGATTTCTTACTTTCCACATGTGTGCGTATGGCGTTTAAACACGAGATCCTGACAAGCCTTGGCAGAAGTTATGCAGTGAACACATGATGAAACCAGCAGGTACAGACGCAGCCCTGGAAAAGACGGGCTCATCTGCCTGAAAACTGTCTCCTGCTCAGAGATTGCCAGCACCCCAGGAAATCACTTGTCCCCACGTTCTTGAATAATAGCACCCATTGTAACATCTCTAATCAACGTGTAAAGAAGAGAAGAGTGTGCTTGCTTAACGCGTGTGTTTATCAGCTGTGGCTGACCTCCCCTCCTGACTGCATTAGAAAAATAATCTCCAAGCTCAACAGAAGTGTGAAGTGTCTCCGAATACGAATCTTCATAACACTTTCAGGTGATCATGTTGTGGACTGTGCAGATGTTCTGGGCTCTATTCAGCTGACCTACAAAATGAAGGTGAGGTTAAGTTCTTGAATATCCACTATGTTGAATATCCCGCGTTTGGGCCTGGTTTTAAGGTCCTGTCGTACAAGAACAGAAGGAGGGGGTCTTTTACTCAAGGGTCTTATCGAATAATTGCGGAAATAGGGCATAAACTCACGACACCTCAAAATGGAGAGCTCCTCTGGGAATGTGCAACGATGGCAAAGACCGGGCACATGCAATCCAAGACAGAGACTGAAAATGTCCTGCCACTTGTCTTTCTATCCTGCCAGATGGAACATTCTCTTCCATCGTAGGCTGGCATAGCACCTAGGGGCTTGCAGGATAGTTAAGGGCTAGCACAGCCAGGTCAGAAGCCAGTCAATTCTGCTTACCTCGCTGTCTGGGCAAGAGGCGACATGTCCAAAACGCTTTGCAAATGAGTCTCCATCGATACGTGCGTACCTGCTACAAAACACAGTGATGCCTGAGCGCGCTTCTGAGAGGAGGACGGTGTCCCTCAACAGTGTGTGTTCTGTCGTTGTCAGCCGTTTCTAGCAAGATTGTAAATTCTGATCCACTGCAATGATTCTGTTTCTCTGCAGCAGATCGGGCAGGAGATGCCCTTCCTTCCAGCCCTGTGTGCAGATGGGGAGTCATGCCCCGACCCCTATGATCTGCATACGTCTGCCCGCGCCCTTCGTCTCTTCTCTCCGGTGTATTTATTTATTCGATAATTTGGTTCCATCGCTATGGCCACACAGATGTTTGTGTTAGCCTTTGGGTTGTGTTCCAGTGTGGCTATGTCCCAGAGCCGCTTCATATATTTCTCTTGTTCAAATTGTTGCTGCTTTGGCCGCTGGGAGCTCTTTCCGGGTTTCTCCTGTGTTCCTTTGACAAAACTTCATCACAGGTGGGTTTTTGAAGGTGTTTTGTTGTTTTGGTTTTGTTGTTTGCTTTCGGTTAGCATTTGCTTACTTTCTGGCGTTACTAGATCGTTCTGTTTCTTCTGGTGTATTTCCTGCCCCCGTCCTAGTAAGTCCCAGAAACCCTGGGATTCCGATTACTGGCAAGTGGTATTAGAAACCAAGGTGTGCGTTCCAGGCATGCTCACTGATACAGAGGTGTCTTTGCGCTTAGTTCTCCTCAGCTGCCAGAGCAAGGGAATGCACGTACGCAAACTAACTGGTGTGTGTGCTTACCTGTGACCATTTCCATTTGCACAAATCTGCACCTGTATGGGGGCAAATGTGTTTCTCCCTACCTTTGACTCAGAGCCATCACCACTGGGATCGTGTCACTTCACCCCCTTGTAACCTCCTCTCCAACAGTGAGGAGCCCGGCTCCCACCACCTGCTGCCCCTTTACGTAATTGTTCGATTCCAGTCTGCACGCGCGCTGGCTTGGGAATGGTTAACCCGCGCCCACATGGGAAATCAGCTCTAACTAGAGTCAGTGCCTGGGTGCGGACATTGGTCTGTGGCCTTACAGGTCTTGGCTGTTCTCTGTGTTGTTCATACTTTTTGTGTGTGTGACTCAGTTTGGAAGTGTCTATTGACCTATCCACGATCTCAGGGACGCTGCCTCCGCTGAGTCGAGTCTATTCGTTAGCGCTGCCGACCCCCCCACCCCCCGCCACCCTCCCCAAGCTTCTTCATCTCTCTCACCGAGTTCGGTTCTCACATTTAATTCTGATTCTTTCTTGGACCTTCTACTCTCTGCGCCGACAGTATCCATCTGCTCTCACGTGTTTTCTGTCCTCTTATTAGAGCCCTTCACATATTAATCACAGTTCTCGTAAATTCTTCACATGACGATTCCAGCCTCTGTCCCGTATCCAACTCTGGTTCTGGTGACTGCTCATCTCTTGCCTTCATCACGCCTTGTACACTTTGTGTTGAAAGCCAGACGTGTTGTACTGTGTGACGGGGAGGTACCCCAGCCTTGGTGTGAGGATTCACGTTAATCTGGCCAGGGGTTCTGCCTGTTCAGTGCTTGCTGTCCCTCTGGTGTCCCTACCTTCGCCTGTCCCTTGAACCCAGACTTCCCCGAATGCTCGTCAGAGAGAGAGAGGGTCTGTGTTCCCACACAGGAGCACTGCTGGCATGCAGTGAGGTTGGAGGAGGGCAGGCTTCTGCGTTCTTTGAGCTACATCTCGTGTCGGTGCTGGTCTGCATCCGGGGCTGTGGCTTTCACGTGCCTCTCCAGTGCCACTCATTCTGTCCTGGGCCCTGCATGCTGGCTGGCTGCCTACTCTCCTTCACGAACCCCTCCCCATGTTGACTATGATGTAGGGAACATGTAACTTCTTCTGGAGAGATGGGAGGATGGTTGGACTCCTCCCCGGCTGCTCTGAGGGCCTGACAGCTTTCTCCCCCCAGACGGAGCTTTTGTAGACAGAAGGTTCTGGGCATGCCTCAGCCTGTTGCACCTCCCTTCCTGCGTCCAGGGCCAGGATAGATCTTGACTGTGAAAACCCAATGAACTTCTCAGTTTCCAGCAATTCATCGAAACGACCACCTCCCGTTCCTCCCAGTGGAGGCTCCAGCAGCTGCTGTTTGGGACCAGCTCATCCTGGCTGTGACTCTCTGGATAAACCTGTCTCTCCAGATTTCTGGGTACACTGTGTCCTGACCTCCCTTCTCCTTCCCTTTTCCCAGAAAAGCCATCAGTTTTCAGTCTGTCCAGTTTGGTCTTATTGCAAGGACGGGAGTGATGGTTTACAGGTTCCTTGCATGTCAGAGTGCCAGAATTCTATTTTAAGTGGTTTTGAGGTCTGCCTTCAGGATACATTACCTTCATAAAAGGAGCAGGAAATGTTCCCATTTTTTCCAAAACATAAAACCAACTCAACTTTTGAAGTCCATCTTTAAAGTTGAATGTATGAGGTTATGACCTTAGGAATAACAACGGAAGCCTCGGTTATTTGTTTTGATAAAATATTCTGATTTGATGATATGACCTCTAAAATCACCCCAAAGTAAATTTAATTAATGTTTTCCAGTCTCTCCTGGTTCTTACTTTATTGTTCCAAGTATACATTTTTTTTCCGATAAACTTTTAAATTTTAAAATATTTGGCTCTAAATTTTAAATTGGATTAACAAACAGGCTGTAGGAAAAACTCCAGGGTAATTTTGATAATTGTGCAGTGGAATGAAGTTTAACTTCCTGGAGGAACATGTTTCTGTCCATTCATTTCAATGCAATTCAATTCAAAAAAAGTACACCGATTCCTACCCTTGAATCATTACTTGGCTGAGTCATTTTTCCTCATATCCACTCTGTGCTGCCACTGGAGACACAAACATGACTAATATTGTTTCCTTGATCTAAAGGAAGGGTGAGCAGTGAGGAGAGAATGGTTTGCATGAGAGGAGTCTAGCTGATGCTAGAAGTCAAGGACGCCCTTCTGAAGAGAAGTGAAGACAGATTTGGGGATGGGCGGCTTCCTACTGAGGGCTGGGATGCGGTCCTTGTCATGATGTGCTTGATGTGACTGACGAAGGGATGAGTGAGGTTCTCACGTTTTACAGGATGGGGAGGGAACCATGAACGGAGGAAGCAATTTCTGCGAGCAGGCATGGAACAACACGATAAATCCGGGAGGGTGGATTTTGTTTACGCTTCTTCTGCTCCCTTTGATATGTGTATATGAGCTTTCATCTTTAGCCTGTGGTAGAATTACTGAATGTTGAACTAGCCGCACACACCTGGGAAAAACCCACATATTCGTAACGTGCAGTTTTTTGCACACTGCCGGACTTGATTATCCAGGCCTTAAAATTCGAATTGTTGGATTTGACCTCTGCCAGACTATGTGAACTCTCACCAGAGGAGTTCCATTACAAAATGGAAAACTGGAAACTAACTGGTGGAAATTTTACAAAATAGGGTCCATGTATCAGACAAATGAGCTAGATTAAATAGTTCCTTTCTAGCCCTAAAATATCTATCATACTGTTATATTACTGGTGAGGACATTTTGCACCCATTTGCTGGCCTCTTAAAAAATTTTTTTAATGTTTTTATTTATTTTTGAAGGAGAGAGAGAGACAGAGCATGAGCAGGGGAGGAGCAGAGAGAGAGGGAGACACCAAATCCGAAGCAGGCTCCAGGCTCTAAGCTGTCAGCACAGAGCCCGCCGCAGGGCTCGAACTCACGAACCTCGAGATCATGACCTGAGCCGAAGCCGACGTTCAACCGACTGAGCCACCCAGGCGCCCCTAGTCTCTTAAGAAAGTCTTTGAAATAGCTCAGACAAGAAATTATAAGTTGAACTAGGTGAGCGCCAGTGGGGTGGATGTTGGGGTGTGTGATCCCAACATGGGAACAATTCACATAACAGGACATGCCTCTGATTGCGAGTGCTGGATTTCTCAGCAATAAGGACAATAGGGCTAATGTCCAGCACGATTCACAGCCATCCCAGAATATTAAATGGCACAAATAATAAATGTGAGGCTCGTAATAAAATGTGCATCCATCATTGAACTGAGGCCCTGCATGATCCCTGGAAGGAAGCCCTCGGGAGTGTGGCGTTGTCTTCCTGTGACACCCTGGGAGAGGTGAGTGAGTTAAATGCAGATAGAGTTTTATGGCCAGTTAGGGTGACAATCAGAATATCTTCAGAACTTCTAGCACTCTGTTGTTATTAAGACTGGAATGCATGAGTTGGTAAATACCATGAAGGTCGTGTTCCTCAGGGGTGTGTCGTTCAATCCCATGGATACCATGCTCCATGCTGTCTCATCTCTGATGAGATTCAGAGGAAGATAATGCGGATATTTTCATACACTTTTTTTTTTAATGGAAAACCACAATTTATTCAATTCAAACTTATGACCTCAGACCGAAAAAAGTCTTTTTTTGCCTTGGTCGGTTTCATAAGAATAAGGCCACTAACGGTTCCATAAGAGCCAGAGAGCTTCCTGGGGGTCTCCCTGGTGCAGCCTTCAGAGCAGGTTGAGGGTAGAGGCCATTGAGGGGCACAGAGGAAGAGAGCCCATGGAGGATGACCGATACGCACATTCTAGAGAGTTTGACCTTCACAACGCAGTCAATGGAAAGTCATGAGAGTTTTCGATCTAATGGAGCTGTGTTTTAGCAACATGTCTTGTTCAGCCCTGAAAAGAATGGATTTGCGGAGACCAGATAAGATTAATCTGAATGTGATTTTCTGAACATTCTTCAATGCAGTTCCTACTTTTTTCCTTTCTTTCCCTCCTTCAATACAGACTTTCTTCTTCCTTTACTTTTGCAAACTATTTCATCCACGTCACTTTTTCCCTTCTCTCTTGCCTCTGCTTTAATCCACCAAAAAGCACCACCCACTGCCAATGGCAGTTGAAACCATGGAAGCCAAACCCGTTTTCCATCCCCGGATGAGGACCACCACTTTTAAACAGACCCTGAGACCTTTTCCAAAATAGTAAAGTAGGGAGGTATGGACGTGGCTCATAAAAGTAAAGCCCGATGACAAATGCGAGATATAAAAATGTAATAGGTTTTTTTTTTATTTCTTGAAAAAGAACGTCTTCACCTTTAATGTGAATTTTAAAACATCATTGGAAAAATATGGTTGAATTACTTCATGAAAATTCTCAGCTAAAATGAAGTATAATAAATCTCATTGATTTTAATCTTAAACCTCACACAATAAATATTTAAACAAACTAAATACATTCGAAATGCCAAATTGTCTTGAGGATACGAAGCGTGTAGCCTGAGCCTCATTTGGGTTACTACCCACCATGTCTAGTTGGAAGTCAACAACTTGGGAGCAAAAACTTTTTATTCACTTTCTGTCGTCTGGAGGTGAACGTTTTTCCTTAATGGCTTTATCCCTATTCAATGTGGAAAACGCACACCTATTGACCTGTACACCCAGCTTTCCCTCAGAATGGGAATTAGCATGGATTTCTTGTTTACTCTTTTGCTGGTGACGAGGAGGGGATGAACTGGCATCAAGCTGGTCATGCAGTCCCCGGTCTGAGAGAGACGACGCAGAGCACATGCAGTGACTCCCCCGTTTTGACAATAATCCCCACTGTCTTAGATGAATTGGACCAGGAGCAATGATGCCCACTTGGCAAAAACAGTTCTGAACCGTCGATATGGAAAATATAACACAAAACTATGGTTTTGATTGCAACGAGCCTGGCCCTGCGGCCAGACAGAAATGGATTTGTGTATTTATTTCACCTCTCACTTCCTATGTAACCTTGAAGATATTAATTCACTTCTTTCCTGCCTATGCACTCATCTATAAAACGTGCCTAGCAATACTGTCCCTGTCAGGCTGCTCTGTGGACCATCGATAACATGCGTACGGAACGTGGCGCGTGGAGAGTGCCGTACATACTCTTGTAAAAATACACAATGTCCTAAATATGCTTAAATAGGTGGGCTTTTCCCTCTGTCCTGAAAGGGAAGCGAGGTGCTACAAGGACGTGTAAAGAAGCACTTGACTCCAACACAAGCTGGATTTGCCGGATTTAGAAGTACAAGCATAGGATACTCTGAAATTTGAGTTTCAGTAAACAACGAGTGTTATCTTTTTCAGTGTAAGCGTGTCCATGCTGTATCTGGGAGGTGCTTATACTAAAGATTGTTCGTCGATTTTCTGAGATTGAAATTTAACTGGGGGTTTCGTATCTTATCTGACAACCCTAGCACGGGATTATATTGAAAGATCGTTTCTATTGCTTTTTTGGACTATTCTGACGTCTTACTCTTTTCTCGATAATATCATGTTGCGTTTGGCAAGGGAGGGACAGTGCAGCCAAAAACCAACTGGAATGACGGCCTGGGCGTAACACGCGTCTCGTTGCTCAGACACCCCTCGTTCCTCATTTATAAAATAGGGACAACGAGCCCCCTGCTAAACAGCTTTGCATATTATCTGACTAAAAAGTTAATGACTATAACAGACTTGAATAGGGCCTGGAATGTAGTAAGTGCTCAAAATGCCAATTGTCACATATTTTACCTATGTTAGTATATTCATTTTTCCCTCACATTTTAAGATTCTTATGATTTGGAAGTTTTTTTCAACGGATGGCAATTTGCTGCTGCCCTTGGCTTGGTTGGCCTGTTGATCATAGCTGTCCATGGTGTCATGACTTCAACTGAGGTACGTGCATTATTTGAAAACATAAAAACAAAACTGATTCCCTCCTTAGGAGAAGAGAATTCACAGGCATAGCTGGGAATCTAAAAGAGACATGAAAAGAGAAGTTTCCTCTGAGGAAGAAATTCTTCCAGGCTCAAGGAAATGTGAGGCTTTCACAGATAAAAGTCTCCTGAACACCTGAGTAAGGTGTGTTAGTTCTTGGTGCATTTTCACGAACATGAACACAAACATGAACAGGACGAGAATATGATGTTCATTATTTATTTATTTATTTATTTATTTATGTATTTTAATGTTTGTTTATTTTTGAGAGTGAGAGTGACACAGAGTGTGAGAGGGTGAGGGGAAGAGAGAGAGGGAGACACAGAACCCAAAGCAGGCTCCGGGCTCTGAGCTGTCAGCACAGACCCCGACGCGGGGCTCGAACTCATGGACCGTGAGATCGTGACCTCAGCCAAAGTCAGACGCTTAACCGCCTGAGTCACCCAGGTGCCCCAAGAATATGTTGTTTAAAAGTGAAGTCCTTGAAAACAGGATTTTGACAAGATATATGCGCACCCGTGTTTATCTAGCAATATTCACAATAGCCAAGATATAGAAACAACCCCAATGTCCGTCAGTGGATGAATAGGTAAAACCGATGTGGTACCCATGCATAGCAGAATACTATTCAGCCATGAGAAAGGGGGATACCCTGCCACTCATAACAACAGGGATGGACTCTGAGCACATTGTGCCCAGAAAGAGAAGCCAGACAAAGATAAGTACTGCCTGATATCACACTATGTGGAATCTAGAAAGCCAACCCTATAGAATGAGAAAGAGAAAGAATAAAACGGTGGTCACCAGGGGATGGGGGATGGGGGGGATACGACTGATGGTGTTAAGCGTACAAATTTGTAACGAATAGCAAATCAGCCATAGAGATCTACTGAATATAGACAATACTATTGGACTATGATGATGTGATGACATAAATATTGCCTCAATGGCACTCACAACACAACACATAAACATATGAAAGTAACACGCTGTGCACTTTAAATTTACAAAATGAAACATGTCCAATTTATCAAGTAAAGTAAAAGTGGAGTCTTTCGCCATGACTAGACACAGCTACCTCTTGAGGCAATAAAGCATTTATATCTTATATGTTTATATTATATGAAACATAAATATATATATAATATACATATTTAAATTGTACATGTAAGAGAGACTACAATATTTGTCTTTGACTTATTTCGCTTAGCATAATGCCTTCGTGATCCATTCATGTTGTTGCAAGTGCAAGATTTCACTCTGTATATGTATAGTATATGTATACGTATATATATATGTATATGTGTATGTGTATGTGTATGTATATGTATGTGTATATGTATATATGTGTGTGTATGTGTATGTATATGTGTATGTGTATATGTATATGTGTATGTGTATGTGTTTGTGTATGTATATGTATGTGTATGTGTATGTGTATATGTATATATATGTGTGTATGTGTATGTATATGTGTATGTGTATGTGTATGTATGTGTATGTGTATATGTGTATGTATGTGTATGTGTATGTGTATGTGTATAGGTGTATGTATGTGTATGTGTATGTGTATGTGTGTACATGTATGTGTACGTGTATGTGTATGTGTTTGTGTATGTATATGTGTATGTATGTGTATATGTATATATATGTGTATGTGCATGTATATGTGTATGTGTATGTGTGTATGTATATGTGTATGTGTATGTATATGTATGTGTATATTTATATATGTGTGTATGTGTATGTGTATGTATATGTGTATGTGCATGTATATGTATGTGTATATGTATATATATATGTGTGTGTATGTGTATGTATATGTGTATGTGTATGTATATGTGTATGTATGTGTATATGTATATGTATATGTATATGTATATGTATATGTATATGTATACGTGTATGTGTATGTGTTTGTGTATGTATATGTGTATGTATGTGTATATGTATATATATGTGTATGTGCATGTATATGTGTATGTGTATGTGTGTATGTATATGTGTATGTGTATGTATATGTATGTGTATATTTATATATGTGTGTATGTGTATGTGTATGTATATGTGTATGTGCACGTATATGTATGTGTATATGTATATATATGTGTGTGTATGTGTATGTATATGTGTATGTGTATGTATATGTGTATGTATGTGTATATGTATATGTATATGTGTACGTGTATGTGTTTGTGTATGTATATGTGTATGTGTGTGTATATGCACGTGTATATGTATATATGTGTACGTATATGTGTATGTATATGTATGTGTATATGTATATATATGTGTATGTGTATGTATATGTGTATGTATGTGTATGTGTATGTGTATGTGTATATGTGTACGTGTATGTGTATGTGTTTGTGTATGTATATGTGTATGTGTGTGTATATGCACGTGTATATGTATATATATATGTGTATGTATATGTGTATGTATATGTGTATGTGTATGTGTATGTATATGTTTGTGTGTATGTATATGTGTATGTGTATGTATGTGTATGTGTATGTGTATATGTGTACGTGTATGTGTATGTGTTTGTGTATGTATATGTGTATGTGTATGTATATGTATGTGTATATGTATATATATGTGTACGTGTATGTGTGTATGTATGTGTATGTGTACGTGTATGTGTACGTGTATGTGTATGTGTTTGTGTATGTATATGTGTATGTGTATGTATATGTATGTGTATATGTATGTATATGTGTATGTGTATGTATATGTGTATGTGTGTGTATGTGTACGTGTATGTGTATATGTGTACGTGCATGTATATGTGTGTGTATATGTATGTGTATATGTATATATATGTGTACGTGTATGTATATGTGTATGTGTGTGTATGTGTACGTGTATGTGTATATGTGTACGTGTATGTATATGTGTATGTGTATGTATATGTATGTGTATATGTATATATATGTGTACGTGTATGTGTATGTGTTTGTGTATGTATATGTTACCACAATTTATTTATCTGTTCATCCACTGATGAGCACTTAGGTCGTTTCCATATCCTGGCTGTTGTAAATAATGCTGCATGAACATGAAGGTGCATGTATCTTTTTGAATTAATGACTTTTTGAATTAATAACTTTCTTTGGAAAAAAACCCAGAGTGGAATTACTGGATCGCGTGGTAGTTTTATTTTTAGTTTTTTAAGGAAACTCCCTACTTTGTACCATAGTGGCTGTACAGAACTCAGGGCTGAAACGTGCTGGGGGTGTTGGAGCAGCTCAGGAAGTCCAGGGTGAGGGACCCGATGCTGTAGAGGATCAGAGGAGCCAGCTGAGCCGAGGGAGGGAGTCGCAGGTGCCGGGCGGAGGGGCTGCTGGGAGAAGGGCAGCGGGTCACGTCTTCTGCAGGTGGGGGTCCCCCGTGTCGTCTTCGGCTGTGTGACTCCACACATCTGCGTTTGCCAAGAGACCCTCACCAGGGTCACCAAAAAATGAACACAGCGAGCGCGTGCATGTGCGCGGGGACAGAGATGATCCCTCAGCGTCTGTTGTGGGCCAGGAGGGCACTTTCCAAGTCACCGCAGATGAGGGCTTAGAGGCAGGAATTAGACCCTTATTCGCTGAACGACCGGCTGCAGTTTATGTAGCTCCAAATGCCAAATCATCCGATTCTAAAACCTGTGTTGTTTCCTATTGGCCAGAGAAATGAAAACGGGTATAATTGTCTATATTTATATAGTGATAATAGTGACAATATCTTCTACTGTTTATGAGAAAGAATAAGAACAAAGGGATAGATTAATTATGAGCTACTTTTATGTCTGTATTCTTAAAATTCTGTATTCTTTTATTTCCACTTTAAACTCTGAAATGACGCACAAGAGAACAATCTCTTGAAGACCTTTCTGTACTCATGTGCTATTTATTCCTTATTCTTCCAGAAAATGATGGAACTCCTTCTTGTTTAATCACCCTAGACTCATCCCTGCAATTTCAAATACTTTCAAAAAGATCGACCTCACTTTTTCCTGATTGTTGTCATTTCATCTACTTGTCTTTATCTAACAGATTTCCAACGTTGTCCTGAACTCAGATTTCAGCAAAGAAACTCATGGTGTTGGTGAAGATCTGTTTTTTTTCTCAGATCTGGTTCCAGGCACAGTCTGTAATTTGTGTCACTTCTAGAAATATGGGACCCTTTTTGCTGCCAGCCGTTCCACAACAGCCAGATGTTTTGAGCTTTGGAAAAGTACATATTAACTTATTTATTCAAATGGTATTGAGTGAACAGTCAGGAGCCTGCAGCAACCAGAAGATGGGTGTTCGAGAGTAAGGGGCTACATGAACACTACTTTCTGCTGTCACGCTTGGCCCATTGCCATCAAAAGTTGTACTAAGCAGAGTTCCGAGAAGATTTTGGCCCGTGTCAGATTTGTGCAAATATCTCTTTGTTACGCGGATACTGACGAAGATCATTTAAAGAACGCTCGCTCAACAGCACACACATAAATTGCCAAGATGATGTGGTGATTTGGAAAAATGCAATAGTCCTCATTTGTGGATTCCATATCTGAGAATTTGGCTACTCTCTAAACTTTATTCGTAACCTGAAAATCAACGCTCAGGGTGCGTGCACAGCCGTTCACAGACGGCCCTCGTCCACCTGGAGCTGCTCAGGGCAGCACCCTGCTTTCTCCTTTCAGATCTCGGACTGGAGACAAGTGTCCTTTCCGCCATCTATTCAGTGACATGTTACTTCGTTTTGCATTTTTGCACGTTTTTGTTGGGGACGTCACTTTTACAATGTCCCCTGGGTGGGGGGGGGGGGGGGAGGGACTCAAGCACCATCCAACGCTCCCAAGTGCGAGAAGGTTGATAGGCACCTCAAGGAGGAAATACATGTGTTTAGACGAGTCTCCTTCGGGCCTGAGTCCCGGAGCTACTGGCCATGATTTCAGTGTTAATGAATCAACAATTTAAACAGAAACACACAACAAACGAAGTTATGCATTCATTGGCTTATTAAAATGTTGTGGTCAGAAGCTCACAGGAACCCCCACTTCCCCCGGGAATAAGTTTTAGGTATTTGCAATTTCAGTGCTCATGGTGATTTTCCCAAACGGAACTACCATGGATGATGCGGACTGACTGCTAGTGGCACATGAACTTGGACACAAAGGGAGGGCTCGACGTGCTCTCCCCCGCTGCTCTGTGACTCCTGAGCCAGGTCAGGCAACGTCCCTGCTTCTGCTTGTGCCTTTGCGGAGACTCCTTCCAGAGGAAGCCAGCCACCAGGCAAGAATTTGTTACCCCAACACTGGGGCGCGCGGAGGTCATGTGCAGACTCCCCCACGCGGGGCCCCCGCTGAGCCGCGCCTTCCTGGCCAGAGCACAGGTGCGTGGGTGAGGAAGCCATCTCGAAAGCGGGTCCCTGACTCAGCTGTTGTAGCTCGGCCACTCACGTCACCCCGGCTGGTCCTGTCTTCCCGCCCCAGTCCTAAGGAGTCACGGAGCGTCAGGGCTCCCTCTTTTGTGCCCGGTTCAGCCTTCTGATCTACCGAAGCTGTGGTTGTTGGTTTAGGTCACCGAGTGTGGGTGGTTTGTCACCCAGCAAGGGATCAGAAGAACAGATGGTAACAGTCCTAATTGAAACGCGTCAAAACACGTAACAGTCTAATGATAAAAGTAGGGCAACTCTAGCAAGAAATGTCGGTTGACTTTGACTAAAAATGCAAGACAAACACTGGAGTGATTTTTAAGTCTCTTGTGGAACCAAAGGACAGGTAAATTCAGTAAATAAACAGTGGAGGGGGAACGGGAGGGAAGGCCAGCTCTGCCGTGGGTGTGTAGCCGGCTGCCACGTCTAGACGGCAGCGTTCCCGGACGCGTGCGCCCCTGGTGTGTTCAAGAAGATTCTTACCTCACTGTCCACCCTCACTTCCAGGCGAAGCACTTGCCCTTCGGAGAGGTTAGGCACTTGGCACGACACGACACAGGCACTTGGTGGGTCTGGAGGGTTTTCGTGGGGTCAGGATTGTCAGTGTGAATCGAGCTCCTAACTTTCTGTTCGGTCCGTCGAGCCAGTGGTTGTCACGCTGAGGTGACCGCACGTGCGGCACATGAGGTTTGCACGTCACAAAATGTGCTCTGATGGCACCTTCTCCGTGTCAGGTGTCAGACCTCCTTTCCCCCTCCCAGAGCCATCTGCAGAAAGAGCACATGTAGCATTGAGAGCCGGACGCGCATGAGGCATTTTTACCGCAGAACGAACGACACGGGCTTTCTTGGTGTTGCACACGGGCCTGCTGTGCGACCACTTGGGCATCTTGGGCAGGGCCTTCCGGAGCCTAACTTGGGTGCGGTGAGCACGAGGGATTCCGAGGTTCCGCTTGTCCTTGCTTCTCTCCTCTCTTCCCTTCTCCCCCGGGACGTCATCAGCTGACACCCCCGGCCCAGGCTTCTCGGCCCTTGCCCCTCTCCGGTGTCAACCTAAGTTCCGGGACAGTCCTTTGAAATGGCCAAAGCCCCCATCCCCCAATCCGCGGCCGTCTTCAAGGCCTTCACCTGTCGGCAGCTTGCACCACTCTCATCACAAACCCGACGACAGGGAAAAGGACAATTCCAAGCCGGAACCCCCTCGACCTGCTGGGAGCGCCCCCGGGCCTGTGCCCACCGCCCTCGCGTGTTCACGGTGCCTGGGCACTCCCTTCTCAACCAAAAGGAAAGGACCTAGTCAACAAACGTTATTGGGGACTTTTGGCAGGAAATTTCTTTAAATTGCTATGCAAATTGAACTTCACCAGGAGTCATTTCTGCTCAACAGGGATCCACTGAACCTCAAATGTGATTACGATACGCAGTGATGTGCCTTAAGAACACACAAGGAAGCACACAACACAGGTGTGCTCTTGAATTCAAGACATTAAAATACCGCCTGAAGCTCAGTACCCCCCACCCCCCCAGTCTGACTGACACCAAGGTGTCGCGAGAGAGACAGGAGGTTAAGTGGGATGAGCGAGTGGTGTTTTAAAACTCTCAAGGGACTGTGCAAAAACCATCAAGGGAAAACCCATGGGGAGATCCATTATGGTATGAATAGTTGACTCCAATTGAAGGTTTATTTTATAATTTTTCTTATTGAAAGATAATGATTTATGTGATAAGCAGTAATCTCTCCAAGGCTCTCTATCATCTCCCATATTAAAAAAAAAAAATCAACTTTATTGATTAAAAGCCTCAAAAAATTAAAAGAAAATATTATAGTTTATTTTTCCCTATTAATTTTGAGATAACACCCTCTGGAGAAAAAGCGTATGCTGAGCCTTTTTGATGAAAACTCCTAGTGATTTGGCAAGTAGAGAAATCTAAATTAAATCTATGGGTTACACTTTAGATGAAACAGTTCTTTCTGCCAGTTATTTCATAAAATGTCTATATTACCTATTTTCCTGTTGTCTTTGTCTTTAAACTGAAATAAAAGACATTGCACAGAGTTGGTATTGCCTTCACCGGCCCTCCAGGACTGTGCTTTGTTGATATCAATGAGATCAAATCAGACGAGGTGCCTGTCGCTCTGTCCTAATCTGGACCGTTAGTCCGGCTTCGGGGTGACTGTGTATGTGGCTCTCTGTTTGCAAATAGCGGGGCTTACAGAGAGCTGTCCCTGGGACAAAGAGCAGAGTGGGCAAAATGGATACAGAAAATGATTTAAGGTTCAGCGAAGTTCAGGTCCTAACAACAAGCTTTCTGGAAACGTGCCACAGCAAATCTACCGGCTGGGGCAGATGGTTCCTGTGCCACACTCCGCCAGCCAACTTTTATTTCATGTCTTCTGTGGGAAAGAGGTACTGGACATACAAAATCAGTATGGGGCTCCTGGGTGGCTTGGTCGGTTCAGCGTCCGACTTGGGCTCAGGTCACAATCTCGCGGTTCGTGAGTTCAAGCCCCGTGTCGGGCTCTGTGCTGACAGCTCGGAGCCTGGAGCTGCTTCAGAGTCTGTATCTCCCTCTCTCTCTGCCCTTAACCCACTCACATTCTGTCTCTGTCTCTCTCAAAAATAAATAAACGTTTGGGGCGCCTGGGTGGTGCAGTCGGTTAAGCGTCCGACTTCAGCCAAGTCACCATCTCGCGGTCCGTGAGTTCGAGCCCCGCGTCAGGCTCTGGGCTGATGGCTCGGAGCCTGGAGCCTGTTTCCAATTCTGTGTCTCCCTCTCTCTCTGCCCCTCCCCCGTTCATGCTCTGTCTCTCTCTGTCCCAAAAATAAATAAAAAACGTTGAAAAAAAAATTTAAAAATAAAAAAATAAATAAACGTTAAAAAAATTTATTTTAAAGCAATCAGTACAACAGGGCCCCCTGAAAGTTATAGTTTACTGAGGCGGTGGTTTACAGGGAAATAAACGTCCAATTACAGCACAGGGTACATACTGCATAGGAGGGAGCCCCCGGGCCATGGGAACACGGAACAGAGCATCACTGGGGAAAAGAGTTCTGGGTGATAATGAAGCCAGACACAGAGATTAGCTGGCAAGAAAAAGGGGAGAAGAAGCATTCCAGGCCACGGAGTGATGTGCCGAAAGGAACAGTTTTGACTCAGCACAGGGCACTGATCACTATGGTGAGCCAAGAACTCACGTGAAGAAGTCTCCGGAGACGGGTTTTTGGAGCGGTCGGCCTATAGAGGTTCAGGACACTCTGGTGTGTGAAGTGAGGATTCGTAACGTATCCAGAACTACGTGAGAACTTGTTGAATGATTTTACGCCGAGGGAGACCATGTGCATGTTTCCACCGAGAAAATTGCTCAGAAAATAATGTGGAAGGTCAGGACTTTCAAGAGGACACAGCAGGATGGTTTGCCTCTGCTCTGTAATATCGGAGGCCTCAGCTGGAAAACTTGTAGGCCGGGGGTGGGGGGGGGGGGGACAGGAGCCCCAGACCTAGAATCACCTGAAGGCTTGTTCCCTCCCATTTCTGGTGGCCAATCCTGATTCTCCCTTGGGACCTTTGCTGTGGCCAGAGCCCTGCATGTCACTGTCTCTCCATGAGGTCCTTACGTCTTCACAACACGGCAGCCGGGTTCTAAACACAAGTGCCCCACAGGCAGCCCAAGAGAAGACGGCCACTGGGGCCCACGGCCCACGGCCGCTGGGGCCTAAGCTTGGGTGCCATGTCACTTAGCTGCACTCTGCCCACGGAGACAGTCACAAAACCCATCCAGTGTCGAGGACAGGGAACACACTCCTGGAGGAGTCCTCCACCTCCTCACGAGAAAATGGCAGGTCCCGGGGAGCTGAAAACACGGTTGTATCTTCGGAGAATACATTTTTTAGAAATCGGTACTGACTATCTATAGACCAGTAGTTTCCAGGGCAAACCCTACAGTTGTGATACAAAAAAGTGCATCATCAGCACGTTGGGCAAGAGGGCGGGAGTTACGAGACCAGGACGGGAAGGGGGTGATGGGGCGATCGCGATGAGAAACCTGGATTTCACGCTGCACAGTGGAGGCCGTTGGAAAGCTTTCGTCATGCAGGAGATCAACCTTTGCTTCTTCCCCCAGCTCACGTGGCTCTTGTAAGGACACCGACTTCCCAGAGGGAGGGAATGAGCTGCAGCCACATGAGGAAGAGGTGACAGTGATTTGCATCGAGATGAACACAAAACAGGCCAATTCTGGCCATACAACAATGGCGGAGCGGGCTGTCCGCAGGACTGGACGTCCGTGGGCAGGAGGGATCCGGGAGGACTCCCAATGACTGAGCAACCGAGCGGGTCAAGGGAGAAATCCCCGAGTGCAACGGGCAGGGGGTCTGAACTCTAGGGACCCAAGTGCGGTTAACAGATGTGCTGCGGGATATATGTGTGTTTGAAGGTCAGGAGAGAGGTCAGGGCTGGGGGTAAAAATTCCGCGATGTGATGTAGATGATGTCAGGGTGAATGTTAGAAGTGGAATTAGCCGCCTGAATGAAGAGGGATGACGGGGCAGCATTCGCCAGAGGAGCAGCTTGAGGAGAACCAGAGGCCGGAGACAGGAGGTCTGTGCTCTCAGTGGAGTCCGTGTGGTAAGATTTCCAAGCGAGTTAAGCTGCGGCCAAGGGGTCGAGTATCTCTGACAGCACGGATTTTCTTTCTTTCTTTTTTTTCCAAGTTTATTCGTTTATTTTGAGACAGAGAGAAAGAGAGAGAGAGAGAGAGAGAGAGAGAGAGAGAGAGAGAGGAGAGAGAGAAAATCCCAAGCAGGCTCCACACTCAAACACAGAGTCCAACACAGGGTTCAAACTCACAAACCCTGAGATCATGACCTGAGACCAAATCAAGAGTTGGACGCTTAACCAGCTGAGCTACCCAGGTACCCTCCTCACAGATTTCTAGCGTGTAATACAAGACTGTGATCTTTTTTTTTTTTTTTTTTTACCGTTTCTACTTTTTATTTTTAAATGTTTATTTATTTGTTTAGTTTTTAGAGAGAGAAAGAGACAGAAAGAGACAGAGTGTGAACGGGGAAGGGGCAGAGAGAGAGGGAGACACAGAATCGGAAACAGGCTCCAGGCTCGGAGCTGTCGGCACAGAGCCCGACACGGGGCTCAAACCCACGGACCACGAGATCATGACCTGAGCCGAAGTCGGGCGCTTAACCGGCTGAGCCACCCAGATGCCCCTGCGCAGATTTCTAGTGTGCAGTATGAGATTCTGCTCTTTCAATCCATACCCTTGTTGATGTCCTACAGCTTTCCTGTGTTTGGGCTTAACATGATCAGTTCCACTGAGCCCACCAAGTGCAACGGCAGGGAGCTTTGGAAGGACCACGACAGCAGGCTTCTGAGTTAGACGCGGAAACACAAAAGTGAGAACATGGCGGGAGCACGGTGATCGTTCATAAGCATTTCAGGAGTGGGAATAGTTTTCGAAGAGTAAGCATGAGCTCTGAGACGGAAGGGAAGGCCAGGCCTCCGCACGCGCAGGTAGCCGGTGAGAGACGAGGGCGTGTGATGGAAAGGACGTGGAAACCTTGGTGAGTGCGTGACCGGAATGGGGAGTCGTAACCAAGTTACCTGTTTGTCAGCTTAGCACTAGATCAGTCTGCTGGGGACTCACAGACTAGCAGGAAAGCGGGACTGGGGCGCCTGGGCAGCTCAGTCGGTTGAGCATCCAACTCTTGATTTCCGCTCTGCTCTCGGGCTCGGTGCTGAGTGTGGAGCCTGCTTGGGATTCTCTCTCCCTCTCTCTGTGCCCCTCCCTCCTGCTCATGCTCTCTCTCTCTGTCTCTAAAATAAAAAGAAGAAGAAGAAGGCGGGCTGATGAGTTCTTGCACACCCGGGTCAGGCTGGCCTGCGTCTCTGCGGCCTGACCAGGTGCAAGGGACTTCTCTGGGGGCTGGGGGCTGGGGCAGCACCCTTTGGCCGGGTGGGCAATCAGGTAATCCTGCCTCAAAAGATGGGCGAGGTAGGTTAAACGGGGAAAGCAATCCGAGAGAGCGCGTACCAACAGGAAGATTTTAAAGGACCAAGAGACACTTACACTTTACAAAATGCACCTGGGGACCCTGCATGTAAGCTGGGCCTGCTCTCTTGGAGCCGTAAACCCATGGCCTCCCCAGCGCACTTTGGGGATCTGCTTGTGGGTAGAAGGCGCTCTGTGCCCTGACCCCCCTTGTTCTCAGGCCTCTGCAGTCACGTGGGGCCCCATTTCTGCAACCTGTCTGCACTCCGATGATTTGCAAAGCACTTCCTCCCCTCTGTCATTTAGAAGCTCTTCCTTCCGGAGGGGGGAAAAATCAGCGTGTTCTTAGGAATGGAAGAAGATATGTATTAATATGTTTATGTACCTTACGTGCTGTGTTTTTGCTAGACGTTTGACATGGGTTTTCTCCTTCTATGTGCAAAAAAAAAACCCTCTATGAAGAAATACAGTTATCATCCTGTTTTTATATCAGCCAATGAGGGGTTAAGAAAATGATTTGCACTTCTCCAGCATTATGGAGACTGGGGCTGGAATCTGAGGCCAGTTAAGTCTCCAAAACCCTGGTGTCTTCCCATCACCCCCCGCTGCTTTCTAGAGCAGCCAGGCCTCTCCTCCCATGCCTGGTGAGCCCTAGGCCCTTCTCTCTGTGCCCTTGTTCAATCGGGGCAAAGAGAGAGAGTTGAAAACGGGCATCGTGTGGATTGGCTATACCACCCGCTGGGCCCTGCACAGCATTTCTGCTGTCTCGGCCCAAGTGATGAGAAGCCCAGGGTCCCCGGGACATCTGTCCCTTACTTCTGGGTTCATACTGATGGCTGCTGGTAACAGATGACCCTTCAGTCGGTCACATGTTTATAGAACACCTATTACGTGAAATGCAGAAGCCGAAATAATGTGAGGAAACTTCTCCTGGCTTCCGAGAAAATTTTCTTAAAGGGGTTTGGGGCTGAGACAGTGCCGGTCCACACCAGGACCTGCCTTGAAAACATTACATTGTATACAGATACGCAAGGTGCTTTGTCCAGTGGGTTCAACGTTGCTACATTATAATAAGCTCTTGTGCTTTAGGTACACTATTTTTTAAGTTTATTCATTCTGAGAGAGAGAGAGAAAGAGAGAGAGAAAGAGAGAGAGAAAATCCCAAGGAGGTCCATGCTTTAGCACAGAGCCTGACTAGGGGCTCGAACCCACGAACCCTGAGATCATGACCTGAGCCGAACTTATGGACACTTACTTTATTCACCCAAAGGATTAATATGAAAACTTCTGTGTAAGCTACTTCCCTAGTTCCTTGCCTACTTTCCTGGAAATTAAATTGCAGGCCTCTGCGCAGAGAATAATTACACAATGCCAAGAATACAGACTAGGACATCCAATTAAAATTGATATGTAGCCTCCTGAAAAAAGCTTATCATTAAAATGAGGGCCTGTCGTTTGCCCCGAATTACAGATTTTTATTAAGATAAATGCGCATTATTTCAATGAGAAGACCAAAGGACTTCAAGCTGTGAGGTAAGAGTCATTTCTCACCTGATGGTAAAACATCTCTGGGAATTCCAATGAAATCAAACTGATTTGGGGTTTAATGCTACTTGGAGAATGAAGTATACACGTTGCCCCGTTTCTCCTCAATTATCATTATCATTCCTCATAAATGACCAGCAGCGAGCCTGCCTTGAGTGCCTCTGAATTCATGCCTGCGTCTATTAGCTTCTTTGGACCACTGACATCTGAGCTCCAAAGATTAGAAATAATTAACCAACAGGCATGAGACAGTACGACCCAGCCATTGACAGAAGTCAGCAGCTGAATTTTCCTACAATCATTTGTCTTTTTTTTTCTTTTTTTGTCATTTTAGCTTCTTAAACAATCCTTCTGAGGGGTGCCTGGTGGCTCAGTCGGCTGAGCGTCTGTCTCTTGATTTTGGCTGAGATCCTGATCTCAGTGTTTGTGCCTAGAATTCTCTGTCTCTCTCTCTCTCTGTCTCTCTCTCTCTCTGTGTGTCTCTCTCTCTGCCTTTCTCCTGCTCTTCCTCTCTGTCAAAATAAATAAACATTTCAAAGAATTTAAACCAATAAACATTCCTTCTGAAAATATAAACATTTAAAAGATACTTTTGTCATTCTAATTCCTTAAGGACAAAAGAATTGTACAGAACACTGTTTCCTGTTTCTTGTGGGTCTCTTTGTGTCCAACAGAAGATACACTGTGACACATTCTCTATCTTCCCCAGAGAGGAGCCATTTAATAAAGGATTGCTGAGTGGCTGAGTTAACAAACCGATGAGCAAAGGACCAACATTTCTTTCACTAAGAAATAGAACTTGGAAAAATATCTGAGTCGAATTCAAAGAATAGTCTTGCTTTGGATTGTTTTTTTCTAATTTTTTGGTATAAAGGATAACGGATACGTATGTATAGTCTTGTGCGGGTAAGAGTTACAACTAAAAGCCACTTGTTATACGCAATCATTTTTTCTTATGTAGTGCTCTTAGGGCAAAGTGGTATCATTATTGTTTCCATAGGAACAGTAATTTTTTGAAAGCCAGAACAAATGCTAAGAGAGAAAAGCGCGTAAGGGAAAAACAGCCATTCGAAACCTTAGTCCGTGCCCCCCGTAACACTGGGTGGAGTATTCATTGCATTATCCATCTGTAGAAGAAATAATAAACGACATGAGAACATGCAAAACAAGATTGCTCAAAGGTTTTGCAACTAAATGGGTTTTGTGTTTTTGCAGCTTCTATAGATTCCCCAAATGCCTGCGTCAGGGTTGTGCGATTAGGGAGCAGTGGGTCTGAACTTGGGGCGAAATTGAAACTGAACAATCATGAGAAGAGTGCGGCCTGTGACTTACGGACGAAGGTCCCTCCGCCTTTCATTCTCATCCGCCTTCCTTCCCCACGGCCTCCGGAGATGCCCACTGTGGTCCCTGCTTGCGGTCCCCCCTTGCTCCCCGGGAAGGGTCTCCTGGCTGTTTACACCGCAGCTGGACATTACTGATGCATTACTTCTTAAAGGGCCGTCCCTGTCATGCCTTCGCTGGTTATGGAATGAGTGGCACTGCCCCCTGCTTCTATCCACACACGTTTCAGGCCTGAGCACATGAGAGGACGGTGTGCACTGAAATCTCGATTATGCCCCAAAATAGGGACTTTGTAGGGGCGCCTGGGTGGCTGAGTCGGTTAAGCGTCCGACTTCGGCTCAAGTCATGATCTCGCGGTTCGTGGGTTCGAGTCCTGCGTCGGGCTCTGTGCTGACAGCTCGGAGCCTGGAGCCTGCTTTGGATTCTGTGTTTCCCTCTCTCTTTTTGCCCCTTCTCCTCTCACATTCTCTCTCTCTCTCTCAAAAATAAACATTAAAAAAAAAATAGGGACTTTGTTGGGTTAGCTTTCTCAGTTGTTAAAATAAGAAGAGGGGTGGGCATCTTACGGAACCTCCAAGAAGAGAGGTAGCTCTTTAGAAGAGAGGTAGCTCTGGGGGCTATGGTTTGGGACAGAAAGGGCCGTCAGTGGCTGCATGTGTCCCTGTGGCTGCCGTTGACCAGTCACCGCACTCCAGGAGCCTGGCAACAAGCTGCCTTCATTGTCTCACAGCTCTGGAGGCCAGAAACCTGATCCAGGGGTCAGTAAGACCATGTCCCCTCTATGGAGTGGGGGGAAAAATCCTTTCCTGCCTCTGCCAACATCTGGCCGCTCCTGGAAATCCTTGACTCGTCTCGTGCATTCATTTCTCCAAGTTCTGCTCCCCGTCCCGTGGATTTCTTCCCCGGCTATGTCTCGCTGTGCTTCCTTCCCCTTATAAGGACACTAACCGTATCTGGTGGGACCTCATTTTAATGTGACCAAAACTGCCAAGACCCTCTTTCCAAATAAGGTCACATTCACAGATATCAGGGTTCAGACTTGACCATATCTCTTTGGGGACACTATTCAAGCCACACCGTGGGGATTTCAGATGCTGGTGGGAGCGTGGCTGGAGACCCCGACTGTGGAAAGGTGTGGAGAAGGAGGATACAAGGGTGGCCCGCGCCCTGGGCTACCCGCCTTGTGAGGAAGTTTTACAAGGGCTGGAAGCGAGCAGTGATTGCGTAACACCCTTGCTGGTCCCCAAAGTCCTGTCTGATCTTCATTCCAAGCCGCCACGCAAGGAAGAGAAGAAATCACTTGGTCACTATGAGTGATGGAGGGACAAAATAAGTCAGCAGTTACACGGCCCTGTAAACTCTTGTGATCGATATCGACCACGGTGGAAGGCAGGCAAGAGTGTATCCCGAATGTACTCTTGTCTTGATCGCTGTCTCTCAGGTACCTGGATGACAACAGTTCAAGCCAGTGCGCAGCCCAGGCAGCCTGCCAGTCAGGGTCCTGCGGGACGCGGGGACCACACAAACTTTGGCTGCTGACCTCTGACTCCCAGTGGCCCTCCTTCACGCCTGGAACCCTTTTCCTTGTGGGTGAGGCAGGGAGTGTCGGAAAATAGCTCTCCTCAGGGCTCGTAAAGCTAGAGCCTCCGTTGGGAGCAGGAGAGAGAATTCCCCTTTTCCCACGCCCAGCCAACAGGTGGTTTGCACGGGTTAACAAATTTCAAATTAAACCTGATTTTTTCTGGTTACTTGGGACACTAACCATGAGCCTATGTTAATCGCCTTATGTCTCCTGAGTGGTAATCTGTATGGCTTTCTTTATACATTCTATTTATTTATTAAAATATGCTATCAGCAACTCCTATCCGTAGCCTATTAACTATCCTTTATCTCATTTTCATTCTGTTGCATGAGTTTTAATTTTTAAAAATGAGACAAATTTGTTGAATTTTAGAGAATGATTTAATTATTGTAACAAATATATACGTGTATATATTAACATGGAGCTCCATCTAGATACAATCTGTGTATCTATTTTCTATTGTTGCATTATTTTTTAAAAATTTATTGAGAGAGAGAGAGAGAGAGAATGTGCCAGCAGGGGAGGGGCAGAGAGAAGGAGGGAGAGAGAGAATCCCAAGCAGGTTCTGCCCTGTCAGCACGGAGCCCAACTTGGGGCTCAAACTTATGACCCCGTGAGACCATGACCTGAGCTGAAATCAAGAGTCAGACGCTTACCTGACTGAGCCACCCAGGAAACCCCCTATTGTTGCATTATTTTAAACTTTCATATTAGGGAAGATTTGAGTCCGCACATGGGAACCTCCATGTAACCATGTTTTCCATCAGTTATCACACGATAACGAAATCGGGGGGACACCATAGCGATAAGACTCATCACTGATAACACTAACAAAATACCTCATTGAATTCACGTTTCGCATGGTTTCCCACTGCAAATTCACCCTCCTTCCCCTCGTTTCCACTTTAGATTCTTTGGAGGGACTGAATTCGGCGCAGTCCCCAGTTACAAAGTGGGGAATCACGCTTCACCTCCTCGAGGGAGCAAAGAGTGCATAATTTATTCGGAATTATTCTACATGAGAAAACTGACGCCTTCGTATTGATCTTCTAGCTCGTGAGCAAGGAATCACTCCCCATTTATTTGCAGGTTTGATTCTTTTATCAGAGTGTTACAGGTTTCCACCTGCAGGTCTAAGCACACATTCTTTTAGCCTTATATGTCAGCACTTCACTCCTCCATGCTTCTGGAAATGGTATTTCTAAAATTTCAAATTCTAATTTTTATTAGACAAGTATTTGGATTTTTGTTATTAAATACATTAGGCATTTTCTTTTGGTTTTAAGATTTTTTTTACAGTTACGAATGCAGGTGTCTCTTTCACTGTATCTTCTAGCCTGTGTTCTGTTTGTGTATATGACGGCTATTTCTTTATATCGATTTTGTGTATTTATTTATTTATCTAATTTTATTTTAGAGAGAGAGAGAGAAAAGGGTAGAGGGGCAGGGGCCCCTGGGTGGCTCAGTCGGTTGAGCAGCCGACTTCGGCTCGTGAGTTCGGGCCCCGCGTGGGCTCTGTGCTGACAGCTCAGAGCCTGGACCCTGCTTGGGTTCTGTGTCTCCCTGTTTCTCTGCCCCTTCCCCAATCGTGCTCTTGCTCTCTCTGAAATAAATAAACATTACAAAAATTTAAAAAAAGGGAAGGGGGAGAGGGGCAGAGGGAGAGAGAGAGAATTTCAAGCAGGCTTCACCCTCAGCACAGAGCCCAACATGGCACTGGATCCCGTGACCCTGGGATCATGACCTGAGCCAAAATCAAGAGTTAGACACCCAACGGACCGAGCCACCCTCTTTATGTTGATTTTAAAATCTGCTCTTGTACTAATTTATTTTAGTTATGGTGTTTCCAGCAGGGAGTCACGTGAGTCTATTTCTTCCTTCCTAATTGCTATGTCTCTGATCACTTTTCCTTTTTTAATGCCTTGTCCCTAACGTGCACAGAAACCTCAAGTCCTTTCCTGTTAAGGCAGAGCCTGTCTTTGGGCTAATGCACATCAAGAAAGAATAGTCTCAATGTCTAATCACTGAGTATTTTTAATATGAATGAGCGACGAATTTTGTCAAATGTCTTTTATGTATCTGTGAATGTCACCTGACTTTTCTTTACCTTTATTAATATGACGAATTTTGTCAGTAGGCGTTCTCATACTGAGCCACTCCTATTTCTGGAACAAGCTTCCTTCCTCATGGGGTAATTCTTTTTCATTCGTTATAACACTGTGGTTGTTAATATTTTATTTCAGGTTTTGCGTTGATAGCTCCTGAGTAAGACTGGTCTGTGTTTTCCTTTTTGGTACAGCCGTTTTGTGGGAAAGTCTTTCTGGCATGCTTTTACTGCATATGGAGACATTATGTTGTCCTTCATTATTTTTCTTGTAATTTTGTATGACAATTGATTGGGATGTTTTTCTTTTATTTACTTGTGAGTGAAATGAGTTCCTTCCTTCCTTTCTTCTTTCTTTCTTCTGCCCTCCCTCCCTCCTTTCCTTCCTTCCCTCCTTCCTTCCTTTGGTAGAGAATTGAACTAGGATATATTTGATTTCTGGCCTCACAGCTTTAGAGTACCTCCCTTTTTTTTTTGCCTTTTTTATGTGGTTTAAAATTGTGATATAAGATATAGACTCAAAATCTCTGAGAACTTTTTCCCTGCTCTTTATCTTTCTTTTATCAACACCTTCCCTGATTATATCAATCGGGATTTTATTGTAGGTACAAAGTTTTGTTCTAGAAGGTCTGTCTGGTGAGGATAGGGCCGCGCGGGGGGTGTCTGATAATTTGAGGGGCACAATGGAAATTGAATCTGCTTTCATAACAATCTTAGATATTTTTATTTAACAACATGTTCGAGAGGACATGCGCTGCTAGAGGAATTATTTGAAATAAAGTCTTAATAATGTATTCGGTCTTACCAAAGAAGCATGTGAAAATATACCGAAATATGAAGAGTTAACTCTTCACCCTGTCCTTGCAGGTGATGGATTTCCTCTTGGTGGTTGTGGTGACGGTCCGCCCTGGTCATGTTTAGTTCATTGTCCTTCCCTGGGAGACTTGCAGCCCCCAGCTCTGTGGCCTTGAGGTTCTCCTTCTCCAGTTATGTGCTCCCACAAGGTTCCAGCATCCCTTTCCTCCTCTGGCCTCTTCTTCTCTCTCCGCGTGGGTCCCTCCCCTTTCCTCTCCCGCTCGCTAACCTGCCTGCTCAGCCTCTCTGCAACCCTCCTTTTCTGGTGACGATATCAGCACTTCTGCTCCCCACAATCCACTCCTGGATCCTGGATCTACCTCCGTCCTGCCGAACATACCATTCTACCCTCACACTGAAAATCCAGATGGAGTTTCGTCATCAAACCTGTCATTGTCAAAGCTCTGTCTTGAAGCCTACGGACTCTGGAAGCCACCTGGGATTTCCCCTTCGTTCCACAGTGGGTCACTGGGACGCCATCGCGGGGTTACTGGGAAGTTTATTCCACATTCGCTGTTATGTATTTTCTAGTTGCCTTATCTAGTCTGACCCTCAGTCCCGTCAAACTTAGACTAATAAACCTATTATTTCTGTCTGCGGTGCTTTGATTCTGCTCCTACGGTTTACACGTTGTGATCCCATTCATTTTGCTAAGCTCTGCTCTCATGACCTGCACCAGTCGCCAATATTTGTTCCTTATAGAATAATTTCTGGAATCCTCATCCTGTCCTGCATGGTGCCCCACAATCTGGCCACGATCCATTCTAATCCATTCTAAATCTTCCCTTTCCCTCTTCCTTTCAAAAGGAAGACCTCTTGACCTCAACTCCCTTCCAGACATTCCCGGCCACGTGCCCATGGGATAGTTCATGCTGGCTGTTTGTCCCCCCTTCTTTCCCTGGGACAGTGGTCACCACAACCTTCAAGAAGAGGACCCTAGATGCAGGAGGGACCCGAGGAGTCAGTGACAGCCTGGTCTCCAGAGCCGACGCTCCTCCGTGTCCTAAAACCCCAGACGGGCCAGCAGCCCGGTGGACCCTCCTCACCCCATCTTCAAGGTTGGCTTCTCACAGCCAGACAAAACTTCTGTGAGGCTTCAGGGATGCGGCTGCTATGGTGACGGACCAGTTTCAGGTCTGATTTATGATGAGGTCATAATGTCGGACGAGACATCTCGACACCAACAATCTCAAACTTTGCCCTTTTTAAACAACTCAAATCAAGCGCTAAGATTTAAATACACGTTAAGTCTGTTTGTTCTCTCACCAGCATCCAGGGCTGCGGTCTCCTTCACAGTCAGTGTGAGCCCCCGCGTCACGTCCTGCCTCGTGCTCCCCGTTGGGCTGTCCTGTGACACTGCCTCGTTCCCGTTGAGTTCCCAAACACCACTCGCTGATTCAATACCTTTGAGTCGAGCCGTGGTCGTCGTCCTCGCTGACCTCGCATCGCTGACCTAGTGCTGTAACGACTGTGTTACTTTAGTCTACGTGGTGCGTATCCTGTTCTCCGGTTTTCACCAAAAATGTAAATGTACGGACTGAATCCCCTGGTTGAGGATTGAGTGACGCCTCCTCCCATTACAGCCCATGATTTTGTTCACCTGGAGCGCCAGCTTCTCTTGCCCTTCCGGAACTAAAAATTATAATCCTTAGCAGAAAAAAACATGAAGAAAATTAATTGTGACAATAGACAGTGTGGAAAGATTGGTAAGTCGCAAAGGACACGCCTTCCTGGCTGCCTGTGTTGCACATCAGAGTAGGGCCCCCGCTGGACTGTGTTCCCGGCCAAACTAATGGCAACGCTTCCATCAAAATCCAAACGGAGACTTTATCACGCTTTAGACCCAATGTGCTTTCAACGTCTGCTCCAGCATTTCATCACTGCAGTCATCGCTGCATAAATACATGTGTTTTGTTATTTCAAAAGAGAAGATGCCTTTGGTCAGCTTTACTTCGCCGCAGCGTGCACTTGAGGCAAAAGGGGAAACGACAGTCGGGGATAAGGCACACGAGGTATGTCTCACGACGATTCCACCTTGGAGACGAGTGCCCTGGGCCCAGTGACAAAACCCACGAGACTCTGGGAAATGACAGTTTTGCAAATCTTTTACAGTCAAAAACCTGTCCTGAACTAATGTGAGGCTACATATCATCTGCGTCCCACGTGTAGGGATGCTACCCCAGACCCTACGGGGATGTTAGGTAACGTGAAAAGCATCCAATTCTGAAACCTATCTACCCCCCAGGCAGCTTAGCGAAGGGACTGTGGGCCTGTCATACATAAATGTGGCTTGAATCACCCCAAATTGCAGGATGATATTAATAGAAAATAAAATACTCTGGTCTTCAACCCAATCACCTCTCAGATGAAACTATCTCCATGCTTGTTTTTAGGTCGTCTGCTAAGCTACCACTGTGATTGAAACTGGGTATTTACACACTTTATTTCTTGGCTTCAGATCTTATATAATGGCTTACAAGGTGAGGAAGGGAGGGCATTTAGGTCAGCATCGGCTTACAGCTTTAAGCATTTATCTGTATTTCTGACTCTTTCAAAAGCAGCCAGTGTCTCTCAACATCCAGGAAGTGACACGAAGACATTGGCCTCCCTTCTATCTTATTCTTCACCTGCTCTGCTCGCCGCACCGCCCGCCCCCCCCCCCGCTCTTACATAACTTCTGTCACTCGTATCCTTTGTAAAAGTTATCAGAATCTTAAGATGTTAAGTTTTTAGTAATTTTGTGCTTGATTATAAATTCTAAAGTATAAAATTGATAATAGCATAAACACTTATGAATATGTAGAAATGTTCTACTATTGAACCAAGTTATGTCATGAGAACCTCGGAGAAAAGTATGCAATTAAATCTCAGCAAATTAGTGTCATGCTGGGCTATTTAAAGCATCAAAACCAAGTAGATCTTTTTCTTCTCCATCCCTAACCCTCCATCAGTTGTCCCAGATTATAACATTTTATGCTATTTTATTTATCTATGGACCATAGTCTTCTTATAAAAATGGTTGGGCATTTTCCCATCATTTTCTAGTTACTTTTCCCTATAATTGAGAAACTAAATGTGAATAAGATCACCTTTTAAAAACTATTATTTTATTGTTTGAAAGTTTTCGTTTGAAATAATCACTCCTCTGTAATCCAAATTTTTCTGTTTTGTTTGTTTTTCTTTCTTTTTCGGTTTGGCTGCTTTTCAAAGCATTTTTCTGTTTAAGATCTCTATCTTGGATCTCATGTCTCCTTACTTGGGTTTTTGGAGGGATCTTGAGTATGTACCACATTTTTTTTTCCAAGCGGAAAAGGAAAATGATCTAGGATCACACTTGCCTGAAACTGACTTTATTTGTCCTGAGTAATCTGTTAGCTGAGCACGAGATTGTAGTTACCAAATCCCTTTTCCCCATAACCTTAAAGAAAAGATGCCCACCTCATTTAAATGTCTACAGCGTAGGTCCCCCGCCCCCCCCCCCATCTTTGTCATTGTCTTTATAGGAAAAACAAAGCTGTTAGTGAACCTGTGCCTTGAAAACAAGTAACCAGGGACTGAAGGGCACTGCTCCCGTGGGGAGCCCATCCAAGGACTCTCCCAGAATGTCATCGGTTTTCCTTACTTTCTAGTTTCCCCTCAGTGAATCCACACCCTTGTTTTCTAACAACTAACTTACATCACCAGGTCTACACTCAAAGTGAATTATTTGAATCTCTTTAAGGGAAAAATCATGTTTACAACTTTTCTGTATAGGCTTTATATTATTATATTTTAGTTACTTTAATTAAGGCAATGTTTTACGGAAGTAAACAAAACTATTTGTGTTGTCCTCCTCAGAAAATGAAACAGGAAAGGAATCTAATCGAAATAAGCACTCAAATCTCATAGAGCTTATGTAACAACATGATTTGAAGCTATATACTAATTTTAAAGGTTGACAAATTCTACATTTCTTTGGCTCCTGATTTTGTGCCAATTAAGTACATTTAGATACAAATAGCTTTGTCCCGTGTTAAGTGAGTGAGCCTTGAAAAAATAAACTGTACCCCTCCCCGCACTCCTGCTTCCTGGGTGTCACTTCCAGTCGGGCTGTGAGAGGCTTCTCTTCAGATTAGCAGGCCCTGACATGAGCGTAAACGTTAAATCACTAAAATTTTACAACATTTTGAGTCTTGAGAGAAGGCCTCATCTAAAATGAGAATGGACAGGGGCGCCTGGGTGGCTCAATCGGTTGTGCGTCCAGCTTTGGCTCAGGTCATGATCTCGATCTCGAGGTTCCTGAGTTCGAGCCCCGCGTCGGGCTCTGTGTTGATGGCTCTGAGCCTGGAGCCTGCTTCGGATTCTGTGTCTCCCTCTCTCTCTGCCCCTCCTCTGCTGACACTCTGTCTCTCTCTCTCTCTCTCAATAACAAATAAATGTTAAAAAAAATTAAAAAAATAAATAAAATGAGAATGGACAGATCATTCAAATGAATGGTTAATTAGTGTATTGGGGGCTGATAGCAATATTCGGGAAGAAATCGAAGGCTGTAAATTGTTACTTTAAAATCATAATTTTCTGAATACTTATTTGCTTTTAGAGGGCACTTAAAAAATTTTTTATGTTTGTTTTTGAGAAACAGAGACAGAGTGCGAGCAGGGGAGGGGCAGAGAGAGAGGGAGACACAGAACCTGAAGCAGGCTCCGGGCTCTGAGCTGTCAACAGAGAGCCCGACGTGGAGCTCGAACTCGTGAACCGCAAGATCATGACCTGAGCTGAAGTTGGACGCTCAACAAACTGAGCCACCCAGACGCCCCTAAATGCACTTTTTAAGAAGGAACGTCTATGTTTAAAATTACTCCTCTGCTAATGAAGTTTGAATTCACTTGGTTTATTATATGAAGCTACATGTAATCACATTGACCCTTCAGATTAGTACAGAATTTCAAGTGAATTGTACCCAGTTTTTACAGCAGCCCCAAGTCGTGGGAGCTGTTGTCACCCATCTTCTGGATGAAGGTACTGAAGCACAGACTGGTCAGGTGATTCAGGGCCAGCGGACAAAATGCGGGAGTGGCTGTCCCCGGCCACTCTGAATCCTGTGCCTCCTTCCTTTGCTCGAAGAGTGAAGTTTGGGCACTTCCTAAATTACACAACGAAGCTGCTCAGTTTCTAACAGCAATTCCAGATTTTCTTTTTTCTTAATGCAGGACAATCAGTCATAATCCCAGGTGGGCTAATTGACCTTAGCCGAAGTGTTTCTATTTCCGTTAAGGATGACATAACATCTCGGCACACACACATTTGCGATATTTACAGAATCCATGTTGTGCTTCGACATTTCAGTTTTATTTTGTCACTAGGCTGGAATCTCGTACAACAAGGGCCAGGTTCTTCTCAGAGAATCCACAAGGAGCAGTTGGGACGCTTCATTGTTTCAACCCAAGTGACTTCTGGTTGAATCAATGGCATCAGCCCAAAGAGGACCGTGGAATTCTCTCGTGACGTTTGTACAGCTGTCTTTTTAATGCTCCTCCCTTCGCCACGTCAGCAACTGCGTTGACGTAGTCCTGGACTTGTAACACTGTGTGATTCTGTGGTTTTGTGCTTTTATTCTGTTTCCTGTTCTCACGCAGGTTGGAAGCCATTTTGTTACCTCTCATCCTATCCCCCCCGCAAATAATCATATAATTACATATTAAATATTCACACTGTGAATGAGAAACTGTTTTATCTCCTTTATGTGAACAAGCCCATTTAATCTCAAAAGAACTCGGTAAGCTCTATCTAACAGAGAAGCCCAAAGCACAGAGAGGTTAAGTAACACATCCAAGGGGGCACAGCTAGGAAGGGGGTGGCTCTCGGAGTCTGACCGCTGAGCAGAGTTCTGATCCCAGCGGCCACCTCCGAATGAGGCCGACCGAGGTGCTGACAAATCCCGGAGGAGCCTAATTTCCTTGTGTCTCCAGTTCCCCAACGACAAGGGTGCATGGGGCCCGGGGATCACGGAAGAGACATTTATTGCTGAGAACAAAGATGCGGAATTTAGTCCGCAGTCGGCTAAGTTCAAGGCAAATTTAGCGTAGCCTCTCTCCACCTGTGGTGTTGATGAGGCAAAAGCTGCCGGGCTCCATGGCTCCAGTGGGAAGGGAGAGTAGCTCCCAGTTTGGAGGGAGGAGAACAGGAAGTGGGTTTTTGAGCCACGGAGCCAGCTTCCTCCCCACCCGCGCCTGGGTCCGAGTGTGTGAGACAGCCGTGCAAAGGTCCTGCCAAGTGGAGGACGGGTCTCAATGTAAGGTCTCTGCTCTGTCCAGACTACGCTTGCAAAGGGCACAACCGGGAGACCACGGCCCTGCTGAGGCCCAGCTGGGACGTACCGGAGTCGGGAGGGTGGAGCGGAGCAGCCCTGTGTCCGTGGGGACAGGGTGGGCCCGGACGTCCCGTTGCGGGCTGTCCAGGGCCAGGGCTGGGACAGAGTGCCCGTTGGGAGTGGAAGGGAGGGGAACACCCCCCGTGTCGTCACCGGACACCCCGTTCCTGCAGAAGAGAGAGCCAGCTGTGTGCAGGACCATAGCCTAGGACAGCCCCTCCCCTGTTTCCGCTCCCAGGAGTGGACTCTTAGGCCGGCCTTCAATGCTCTGTGGCTGCTGGGATTAGAACTCTGCTCGGGGGTCAGATTCCTGACCCAGAGCAGGGGAGGGCAGGCTGGGAGCCACAGAGCTCTGAACTGAATAGCGACCTCATGGTCACGTGCATGTGAGCCAACGCTTACTGGAAAGAGACCATCGACCAGGACGCGTTGAAAAGACAAGATTACATTTCCTCCTGCGAAGTGGGAACGGGGACTCATCCAGGCAATCGAGTTCCATTAGCACCACAAAGACGGCATCTTGTTTTTGAACATACTTGATCGAAGATGGCCTGACTCACTCTTGTTACACAACACGTGTTCCTATATCCCTTGACGTTATGTCGGGAGCGAGTCCGTTTTCTCCCTTCATCGTGTCTCCATTATTGTGAGGTCAGCGCCACCGAAGGGCGTTTAGTCTGAGGCTTAGAATCGAAGTGCGGCTCCTGTTGGGCACATGTCAGCGCACTTGCCCCACGGGGTGTCCGTGCATCCGGGAGAGGGCCCCGTGGTCTGTGTGTCCACCGAGGTCCTCCGGGAGGGCCGTGCTGCTGGTCTAGACGCCACGCCTTCATTCTGGGCATATCACTGGTAACCCAGGAAATGCAGTCAGACCTGAAAGGCTTCTAGCAATATCCGTGTTTTGCTTCCTGAGGACTCTGAATGCAGATTCCTGTAGTTTATCTGTGAAGCGGAGTTCTGTACATTTACGCTCTCTTGCTTTTCCCATATCGCGTGCATTTGTTACACATCTTTAGTTGGGACCATGTTCAGTTTAAAAAAATTTTTTTTAAATGTTTATTTATTTTCGAGAGACAGAGAGAGAGAGAGAGAGAGCAAGAGAGCACGAGTGTGAGTGTGGCAGGGGCAGAGAGAGAGAGAGAGGGAGACACAGAATCCGAAGCAGGTTCCAGGCTCTGAGCTGTCAGCACAGATCATGACCTGAGCTGAGGTTGGCCGCTTAACCGACTGAGCCATCCAGGCGCCCCCTACTTTGGACCATATTGATTGACTGATTGATTGATATTATAGTGGTTTTATTTATTTTTGAGGGAGAGAGAGACAGAGGATGAGCAGGCGAGAGGCAGAGAGAGGGGAAGACACAGAATCAGAAGCAGACTCCTGGCCCCGAGCTGTCAGCACCAAGAGATCGTGACCTGAGCTGAAGCCAGACACTTAATCCACTGAGCCACCCAGGTGCCCCTATTGATTTATTTTAAATCTGCAGTATTAAGGCACCTGGGTGGCTCAGTCGGTTGAGCATCTGGCTCTTGATTTCGGTTCAGGTCACAATCCCAGGGTGGTGGGATTAACCCCCATGTTGGGCTCCATGATGAGTATGGAGCCTGCTTAAGACCCTTCTCTCTCTCTCTCTCTCTCTCTCTCTGTCTCTCTCCCTCCCTCCCCCCTTTCCTCTGCTCCTCTCCCTAGTTCACGCACATGCTCTCTCTCTCAAAATAAATAAATGAACATTTTTTAAAAGTAAGATAAATCTGCAGTGTTGAGACAGAGACTTCCACTCAGTAGGTTTCCACAAGGCTCTGGTTCAGTCCGTGACTGTGAATCCACTTGGTCCAGCAATGCCATTATCTGTGAAGAAAAGGAAATTTCCATCCCAAACAAACATTGAGCACACTGCTATTCCATGTGAGGACATTTTACGGTACAACATAGCTCTCTTCTATGCTACCAAACCATTCCGATGGGCCTTTGTGTAGTCAAGTCAATTCGCTTTGGCAGATATTTGCTGAACATCCACCATAGTCTAGTATCAATTTGACATTGAGACAATGTGTAAGAAAAATGCTTCTCTCTACGTCGATCCTCACGATTTTGTAAAAATCTCATTGGAGAAGAAACAGCTTGTGCACACGAATTACATACTGAAATACAGTAAATGCTTAATGTCCAAGTGAGCAGGAGGCCACCGACGGGAGGGACGCATGGCCTCCTTTTCCCCTTGTGTGCCCTGTGACCCAGGAGGCTACCCTATCAGTTCTCGCAGATGAATCCAAGGAGAGCCTTGTACTTTCTCGAAACTCTGGGCTCTCTAGTTGCCATGAAAGTGGAGAGTCAATCCATGTAATGGGAGTTTGAGAAGGGAGTGGTCAGTGCAGGCTGGAGTGGTGCCCAGTGATCTCTTAAGGAAGGAGCTTCCAGTGCATTGGCTGCTAAAGGAGCAGAGTGGATAGGCAGGCGGAGGGAGCTCATTAACCAGGAAACGAGCCAATGGAGGTGCACCAAGCTGCTGCCTAGAGATGCCGTAGGGTGTGTGTGTGTGTGTGTGTGTGTGTGTGTGCGCGCGTGTGTGCACGTGCGTGCTTTCAACATAGTTCTACCATACACACGTGCATTATGCAATACACTATGTCCCAGAAGAGACTTGCAAACGACAGCTGGCACTTCCTCTTCCATTTGTGGGAGCCCCCAGTGGTCTCTGCTGTTGGGACCCTTCACTGGCCTGCGGTAGGGACGTCAACGCCCAAATCTGCTTTCACCTCCACGATCCTGGCCTCCTTTTGCTGAGGAACACGCTGTGTGTTAAAGCCTCAGAAAGTGGTAGCTCAAGGGATTCGGCCACTGGACACAATTTCAATATCTTCAAAATGAGTCTGCTGGTTGTCCGGGATTGCGTGCGTGCAAGGTCCCAGATTTCCTCCAACCCCAACCGGCAGGGCCGAGAAGGCGTACTCCTCCTCACACGCATCTGTTGCAGTTTGGTAAACCAAGTGACCAAATGTCACAGAGGTTAGCACTTAGAAGCACCTTCATCCAAAGGACTCACTTACTTTTATTTTTTCACGGGGAGAGAAAATTCGTAGATCACCCTAATCACGTTGCCTTCACTCTGTCCCTTTATTCTGCAGTTAGGGTACTGGTCATTTTCACTCGAAAATGCCTTCTTTTCTAGCAGCCTTTCGTCTCCGGGACATAATCACTTGGGTGTGGGATGTTTGGACGAAGGTGGCTTCATACGGTCGTGTTCATGACAAACTGCTCTTTTGGAATAAGTGCTTAAGCACCGCCGAAAGCTTCCCTTGTTGGCCGCGGCCACAGTGAATGGGGACATTTCAGAGGACTCTGCCCCGTTTCGGAAAGGAAACAAAGACAGGTAGTCAGGAATAATGCCAATGCCTGCTTGTTAATAGTGTCTCATTAATCTTCATTCATTTTAAGCTCCATTTCTAGTGGTAAATAGTAGCATGAATGCTTGTTGGCACCTCTATTTTTTTTTTTTTTTTTTTTTTTTGTAAAATTGTATGGTCCTTGGGGCGCCTGGATGGCTCAGTCGGTTAAGCATCCGACTTCGGCTCAGGCCATGATCTCGCGGTCCGTGAGTTCGAGCCCCGCGTCGGGCTCTGGGCTGACAGCTCGGAGCCTGGAGCCTGTTTCAGATTCTGTGTCTCCCTTTCGCTGACCCTCCCCCGTTCATGCTCTGTCTCTCTCTGTCTCAAAAATAAATAAAACGTTAAAAAAAAATTAAAAAAAAAAAAAATAAAATTGTATGGTCCAGTATCGGAGAATGTCACTGGTTTCAGCTCTACATCACGACACTCCAGACTTCACTCTAGCTACGTGTACAAGCTGTGCCTCCGTCGTCAGTGATGTTGTTCGAGGTGCTGGGGTTCGCAGCCAAGAAAGAATCCAAGAAAGAAAACTTGAGATGTTTTCCGCATAAAAAGGTATTTTTTTTTGTTTGTTTTTTTTACAGCACAGGGACAGGATCTGTGGGCAGAAACAGTTGCCCTGGAGTTGTGAAAGGCAGTTGATTTTATACACTGAGTTGGGGGGCGGGGGTGAATACGAAGGGAAGTTTCCAGAAAGACTTTCCTACGCTAAAGACTCAGGTGGTCCTGGAGGCCTGGTTATCACCCAGCCAAGGCTGTTTTTCCCTCTAGCAAAGCATTACCATTAAGACTGGGAGTTCTGGAGGAATGCTCTACTCCCAGCCTCAAGTATTTGTCAGTGGGCTGCAGGTGATAAGGAAATTTGATTTTATATACTTTTCTTTTAGCCTTTGCTCCCCACAGCATCATGATCACGTCTGGCTCAGTATCCTTTAAGATTAAGTCGGATTGTACCAAGCGTACAAATGAAAAAGACAAAACCCCTGAAAGGTAACGTGAGCCCAGGGGCATGAAGCCCACGTCTCTCTACAGCACTGACTTCCAGAGAAGGTTAGACCAGAGCCTTCTGTCCGTTACGTTGCTCTCAAGCCTTTTGTTCTATCCACGCTTTGTCCTAAAAAATCAACCACTCTTTTACAGCAAAATCGTTCAAGGGAACCTCACCCACTGTCTCTTCTCGGAGGTTTGGGAACTTAAACACCACAGACACGTTGCTCACCTTCTTTCCTGGGGTCTGCACGACAAACCCTTGACCTAATCAGCCCTTCCTAACGTACTAGGGGCTGTGTTTTCTGGAGACTCCTCCAGGACTACGCAGAGCATTGCAAACCACACACAGGTCATTTCCACGCCAGCAGAGAAGCGTTCTCTGTGTTTTGGAGGTGAGATGAATACCTTAAGGACACGGGGTGGCTTGTGCCTGCCCCCCTCCCTGGGCTCAGCGGTGATCTTAATTGTTAAATTAAAAAGGGATAACGTCCCTTTTTAAAGACCCTCTGTTAGATGTCTATGTGGTTGAGAGAAGACTCTCAGTAAACTCAATGTTTCACGCCTGGGGATTTGCAGACGTTAGAATTTAATAAGGGGCAGGGTCCCTTCCTTCCAGTCTCATCTGTCCTGTCTTTCACACACCCAACTGCACACAGCTCTGTGCTCACACACTCCCACACTGGGGGCACACTCACTCACACACACACACACACACACACACTCACATATGCACAGCACTTAGGCTCAATATCCCATCGTCTTGTAAACAGTCCAGCATCAGAATACACCATGCATTGGGGAGCCTGGGTGGCTCAGTCGGCTAAGCGTCCGACTTCAGCTCAGGTCACGATCTCGCAGTTTGTGGGTTCGAGCCCCGCGTCGGGCTCTGTGCTGACAGGTCAGAGCCTGGAGCCTGTTTCAGATTCTGTGTCTCCCTCTCTCTCTGACCCACCCCGTTCATGCTCTATCTCTCTCTGTCTCAAAAGTAAATAATTGTTAAGAAAAAAATTAAAAAAAAAAAAAAGAATACACCACACATGAATTTTCCAGAACCACGGCTGACACGTTTTTTCCTGAACTAATTGTTTTGGCTCCAAACAGAAATAATAATGAGCTAGTCCATTTATGTATGATCCGTAAGTTTCAACTAAACATTGTATTTTTACTTTTGTTTCCGTTGCCATGACCGTTAGATTCGATTAAACAAAAATTCATCGTGCTTTCAGGCCATTGCCTTCTCTCCTTCCGTAGCCTGTGACTTGAGTGATAACACGGTGATAGCCGAACGTATATTGGAAAATCTCTCAGAGCTTCAAAGTCAGACAGGCAGCAACGTGCTATGGCGGCTTCTCCTTTCTGCAGCCTTCTCCCTGCATCATGTGATACATCCCACAGGGCGGTTCTTAGAGTAAAATGACATTTTAGAATGTAGGAGCATTGAGAAAATCACCTGCCAAGAGCCATTATAATGTCTGTGCAGTTTTCTGGTGAGGACTGAATGGGGTAAAACCATCTATTTCCGTCCTCAACACACAGAAGGTGCTTGAAAAACATTTGCTACTTTCACGGCCGTGTCCGAAACGGATGCACATTTCGCGCAGAGTTTTTACCACGATGATGCTATGGGTTATAGGAAGCTTCCGTACAAAACAAATCGAGGCCCCTTTGGTAGAACAGATTTTAATGTTTCGAATAAAGTTTTGTTCCATTAACACGAGTCGATGAAAGAAAATCTTAAGAAGCCTGATGATAGTGGCTGTGGCCTCTGCCAGGACCGGAATCAGATGCATCTTCTAGTGATTTGCTCAGCACGAGGAATCCGAGTCTGGTTTCCCGGGATGGGGTGGGGGCTGGGGAGGGGGGCTCCCCCTCCTCAGTGGTGAACAGTCCCCCAGGCCCGGCTCGAGAAAGGCTTCGCTCAACCTCCCCTTTTGCTACCACTGCTGCTGCTGGGTCCCCTCCACTCATTTCTAACGCTGGCGCGGGTACGAACATGCCCCTCTTCCCAGGAAGCCGCCCACTGTGAGCAGCCACCATAAAAGCACAGAGCCTCTTAGCACCTTCACGTATCCTGGTTTCTTTCTGGCATTTCCTCTCGTTTCCTCGTGGGTTGCCTGCACTGACTCTGGGTTGCTAGAATGTGCTCGTCCTTTCCCACCTGCTGGAGGCATCTCAGACTCAGGGCAGCCGAGGTTCAGGTCCAGCACTGCCGATGCTCCCGGAGGGCTGACTCCTCACGAAAACCGTCGCCTTCGCCCAACCGGACATCGAGTTTCCCTCCGTTTATACGGCTACTTGCAGAGTAAGGCGCGTGTGCCCCCTGAAATTATTCTTCAAGAGGACAGGGCTTCCATTGCTTGTTGAACGAAAACCAGGAGAAGTCTGCCTTGAGGGAGCTGGGGCGTCCTCACTTTTCCCGGTTCTGCATCGGAGGACAGCACCTTCCCGTCTGCCACCAGCAGAAGCGGCGACAGCGTCCCCCGTGCACGCGCTGCCCTCGTGGACAGATTTAAGAACACGTGTGCTTGACTCACAGTGGCTTCACACACTTTTACGTCCGGTTGTTTATCCAGCCAGACTGGGTCCCCTTCCGTGTGTACTTTATGGTGTCATTGAGGAAGTCAAATTGCCGAGAATGAATTACACGCACCGTGAGGACCCTACGGCAAGTGACCTCTGCAGCTACGGACGGGATCCCACACCTCGGGGACTCCGAGCCCCCCTTTCCGCTACACAGTGTGCCCTTGCACAGAGAAGACAGATCTGCTCCGTGTTAAAACCAGCATGGGTCCCTTGTGGGCCGACTAAACTTGTTTTTCAAAGGTGTCAACACACTTCAGAATTATTTATTAAAAAAATTTTTTTTATTACGTTTCTTTATTTTTGAGAGGCAGAGAGAGACAGAGCATGAGTAGAGGTGGGGCCGAGAGAGAGAGAGAGGGAGACGCAGAATCCGAAGCAGGCTCCGGGCTCCGAGCTGTCAGCCCAGAGCCCGACGCGGGGCTCGAACCCACAAACCGTGAGATCACGACCTGAGCGGAAGTCGGACGCTCAACCGACTGAGCCACCCAGGCGCCCCATACTTCAGAATTATTTACAAGTTGATTCAAGATAACAGATCCCCAGAGGTTTCCCAATGAGGCATCGCTTGTCATATCGCATACATGTGCGGACCTCCCGAAGTCTTCCATTTATCCTGTTACGAACCCTCGTCCAAGAAGCCGGCTGCTAACCGCCACTAAGAGAGGAGACACAAGTGTGTTCATTTGCGCCTGGTTTCCCTGGCAACAGACAGCCATAGGTCTCTCAAGTGACCCACATTGTTAAGCCGGCTATGTCATCTAGAGGAAGAAGCTTATTGAGAGGAGCAGACACATATGGCCATTAAATCATTAATTCTGTTTCAGCCTCTAGCAGCTGAGAGTCTGCTGCCCACTTCGTTGTGAGAGAAAAGCAAACCAAGTTTCTGAGTCGGAAACTGTGGCCCCCAGAAGCCATCCGTAGCGACCGCCCTTGCAGTGAACTTAGTAGGATATCACTGCATCTTTCATTTCGAAGATTGGCCACATCATGAAATTGGTATGGAAAAAAAGATCTGAGTAAGCTGAAAATGATGGCTTTCTTCCTCTTTGTGAAGAAATTAAGTACTTGGGGGCTTACAGTGGTCACGGGAACATCCCACATGCTTTTTTATGGAGCATTTTTTTCTGAAAGAACTCTCAGTTCCGTTAACCAAGCTGAGTCATAGCAACCCGTGAAGTCAGTGCCTTTTTTGAATTTTCTAAAAGGTTAATGTTAGCCGCCCTAAACCTTTGGACCCTAGTTATTTTCCATCACAAAAGAGGAAAGTAGGGATAATTGTATTAGACGCTATTTTCTCAGCCATTAACCCTGACAGCGGTGGACCCTCCACCACCCTAATTAAAAGTATTTATCAAGTGTTTAAATGCGCATTCTGTCACCCTGCCAGGTTCCAGACAGGCCTAACTAAAGATGGGTCTCCACAGAAGGCACTGATAACTACGCATGGAAACCTCTCACAGAGAGCAGAATGACACTTGGTCAAACAGAAGCCATCGCTGGTCCCCATTTGTCACATAGTACAAGCTTTTCAATCAACCCACAGTCTCGTATTTGGCCCTACTCTGTGCCAGACGAAATCCCCAATATTGTAGGGTAAAGAAAAAAAATGTGTTGTGATCTCTGCTCTCAAGATGCGTGTAGGGGACCCTGCCGGAACGGATTTCAGGAAGGAAGGCCGCTGTGGAGAGCACGGTTTGGGTGGCGGGAGTGAAAGAAACCCATCAACACCTGAAGCCGTGGATGATTCTGAGACTTCCATCCACTGGGGGGCTGTTGTCTCATTCAGCGGGTGCTTGAAGTTCGCCTACTGGGGTGTCAGCGCTTTTTGACCTATGCTTTTAAGACCACCTTTCAATTGATAAACTTATGAACAGCTTGATGTTTAAATGACTTGAACTTATTGAGACAGTGTGCGAGGAAAATCAAAAGCGGGGTCCAAATTCGGGAAGTAAAGATCCCTGGGTCTTGGGACAATGAATGGACAAAATGATCAGCATGCTTTTCAAGGAACGGGGTGGGGGGGGGGGTGTTGACTAGAGAGCATGGCGGAGGGTAAACCAGCTGCCAAAAGAGATTTAGGAAGTTAACGCAGAGAGAAATGACCCCTGCATTTCCAGAGGGCAGATGGCCCCACACGGCCCAACAGCATGAAGCATAAGGGTAAGATACAGGGAAGGAAAATGAGTCGGTGCCACATTGGGGAGGTCATTTGATAATCAGCTTGCTGCGACTCAATCTAGGGAACCATAGAAGCAGCAAAAATGGACAATACGATGTGTGGGCTTAAGTTTAAATCTGGCCGAGCGGCAGGTGCTGGAGCGTGCCCGGGAGGTGGGGGCCCGGATGGAGAGACCCCGCATTACAATGCTCACCAAGAAAAATGCCTTAAAAAATAACAATCAGTTTGGGATTTGTTGTGGGAAATTGGGAAGTATCCGGACAATGGAAAAAAAAAAAAAAAGAAATCCTGGTAGATCGTCCTGTGGGTTTTGATAGTATACTGTACTTTATTTACAAAAGTAATCCGTGGTTGTGTTCATGGACAGCCTGGGGTGTGCTGAACTGCAGATTCCCATTCCATAGGTCGGCAGAAGGTTCGAGGTTTGGCGTTTCTAGCAGTCCCCCGGATGCACCCTCCCAGTGGCCCTTTTCTGGAGTCCTGAAGCTGCACTCCAGACAGAGCGGACCGTCCCCAGGGTTGGAGCCCCGGTGAGAGAGTCCTGGCTCAGCGGAGATGCAGAAGGAAACCTTCGGTGAGTCCTGATCTCTGGAGTGGCAAGAAAAGATGGCAAGAAAGGAAACCTCGTTCAGAAGAGGGATGACAGAAGGAGCCAAGTCTCCTTTCTTTAGAAAGACAGCGGGCACCCTGCTGGTGTGCCTGCCCTCACGCACACCGTCTGGAACCTGGGGTCAGTCCCCACCCTTGGGAGGGAAAAACGAGCAAGCGAAAGGATGGCAGCAGGTGATCCAAACCCCCACAGATCCTCACCCTGCTCGTCCAAGGTCAGCCAGGACCTCCACACCCTTCACTGTCCTCTCCCTTCCCAGTGCTCTCTGCACGCCTGCCCTCCCGCTGTAGACGGCATGTCCCTGAGGGTGTCCCTTGCTGGCTCCTTCCTGAGAGGAGGTCAGGGTCGTCCTTGGCCCCGTGATCTTCACCGTCTGCCACAGCCCCCCCCCCCCAACCTTCCCGTCCGTGTCCTCTGACGGGTGCCCACGCGGTGTTGCTGACTCTGTTTCAGAAGTTCTACCGCCAGAGACCCGTGCTGCTGATAACCCTTTCCTGGGGCTCCCCTTCCTCCTGACTCCTCAGAACCCCCACATTTCTTTCCGGAGGGAAACCCCTCTCAAGAATGAAGACGTGGCTCACCCACCACCCTCTCGGGAGGCCCTGTCTGGTCACCCAGGTGGAAGCTGTCACATGGCTCGCCGTTCCTCCGTACCGTTTTAACAAGATCATTAGCTGAACGACACATTCGGAAAAGGTTTATTAAATCTATTCGGGAAACGTGATAATAGTATTTTCCAGTTATTACTGTTATTTATTTCTCTCCCTTCCAGACAATGTGAACCTCTTCTGGGAAGAAAAAAAAAAACAAAACTCAACTTATCTATTATAAGAGTATTTATTACATCACTATTATCTTACTAGCAGGACGATACTATGGTTTAGGGCTTAGACAGCTGACGGCTGCATTCAAAGCAAGGTTTGCACCACGGGGAAAATTAGCGAGCCACACTCAGCTTGTCCACGGAGTCCCCCCATCTGTGACGCGGGGTTAATAGCGGCAGCTGCCTCGTGAACCTTCCTGAGGCTTACGCAAGTCTGTCTGTAAATAACTTGCTATGGAGTGACGCCAATAGGCTATTACTGAAATAACGAACCACAACTATTACGATCCCCCAAGTCCGCTGTGGCGACCCCCAGATGCCGATCCGATGTTTCCTCTGTAGAGTCACGTGAAACTGAACCACCGTCAGGCTGGAATCAGGTAACACGCAATTTGATGGTAGGTCATCGCGGGTGATGAAGCAAATGCTTACAGCATCTTTTATAAGGAGGTACATCTGGTTCTTTTCATTTCCTTATTTAAAATGGAAGGAACTTAAACATAGGAAGATATTAATGATGCAGGGAATATTCTGGTAAGCTAGTTTAGCTCTGAGGCTAAAAGGCAGAGCCTTAGTTCACTAGCCACGGGCCTGTGATACGGAAACAAGTAAACGCTGAGAAATTTAAGCTGTTAAATGTTCCTGCATAATTAAGAGGATTCCAAGATGAGTATCGATACGTCGATAGAGCAATTTTTTTTTAATTTTTTTTTTCAACATTTATTTATTTTTGGGACAGAGAGAGACAGAGCATGAACAGGGGAGGGGCAGAGAGAGAGGGAGACACAGAATCGGAAACAGGCTCCAGGCTCTGAGCCATCAGCCCAGAGCCTGACGCGGGGCTCGAACCCACGGACCGCGAGATCGTGACCTGGCTGAAGTCGGACGCCCAACCGACTGCGCCACCCAGGCGCCCCATAGAGCAATTTTATATTCCAGTACTTGAGGGGGGTAAACCTACCGCTTCAATGCCAGACAACGTTTCAGGATGGGATGTGAATTGATGTTAACACTGTGCCTTGCTCTTTCCGTCAGGAAGCCAAACGCAGTGAAATTAGGTGACGCTCGAGACCAATCGTTCTCAAACATTTTGGTCTGAGGATCTCCTTTCACCCTTAAAGACCCCTGAGGATCTCCAAGGAATTTTGCTCCTGTGACTTCTATCAAAAGCCCGCTAGGTAAGTATCCTACCCAGAAGAGATTAAATAAGACAGCTTTTTGCTCCATAGAGAACGGATATGTACAAGTTTGCATTAAGTAAAAGAAAACTTTGAACGAATTCTCAGGTGACCTTAGAGAAAAAGGAATGTGTTCCCTTAAAATAAAAAGTCTGCATCTAATCTATTTTTTCTTCTTATTTCTTCACTTAGGGGTTAAGGCATTTGAACAATTTAGGCGTTTAAAATATGTTTTCACTCTTTTGTGGATCCTGAGAAACTTAACAGAAGACCATGGGGGAGGGGAAGGAAAAAAAAAGTTAGAGAGGGAAGGAGCCAAACCATAAGAGACTCTTAAAAACTGAGAATAAACTGACGGGGGTGGAGGGAGGGGAGGTGGGCGATGGGCATCGAGGAGGGCACCTGTTGGGATGAGCCCTGGGTGTTGTGTGGAGACCAATTTGACAATAAATTTCATATTAAAAAATAAATTATTTTATCCTAAAATAAAAAAAAAATAGGCTTCAGAGAACGAGGAATACGAATGGGGTGACCTTCCCACAGGTACCAGGGATGGACACGTTCTGGCCAGCACATCATCCCAGAAGCACTGACTCTGGAGGGATCACTTCCTGTTTCTGACTCCCGCCGCGGACCGCACACTCCTGTCAATGTGTTCCTGTGGGAGCTGACTGGGGGTGTAATTCTCGCTCCTTTAGTAAGGCAGTGTGACTTCCTCTACTGAACTGGCCATAGGAATAAACCCTATTTGATTCATTTATCACCAAGGAAGTCAAGTCCGGTTGCCAGGCATGGCTTTGTTGCCATGGGATCCACGGTGAGACGCTGCCTTGGTTATTAAGTGACTTCCATCCCCAATTAACACTGTGCAGCCAGGTCCGACGTTGATCGGAACACGGCTTTGCTTTGGATGAGCATCTCTGATATTCGCATGCCGCATTCACTTCCTCCCTCTCTCTTTTCAATTTGAGACTCCTCACCGATTAAAAACAACTCTAGTTGGGGAGCACCTGGCTGGCTGAGTCAGTGAAACCTGTGATTCTTGATCTTGGGGTTGTGAGTTCGAGCCTCAGTTAGGGTAGAGATTACTTTAAAAAAATGGAATCTTAAAAAAAAAAAAAGTGAGTATCGTTTGACCAAACCGCTAAGCTATTTTCCGGTACCGTGGTCTTCCTTAATGTGGGGGAGGTACGTTCCCAGTCCCCCAGTGGATCCCTGAAACTGCAGATAGTACTGAACCCTAAGTAGACTGTGTTTTTCCCCTGTACATAATAGTTACCATAAGGTTTAATTTCTAAGTTAGGCCCAGTAAGAGATTAACTACAGAGCTTAATGGTAAAATAGGACGATAATAACAATACACTGTGATAAAAGTTAGGTGAATGTGTTCTCTCTCAAAATCCTGTATTGTGCCACACACACGCTTCTTCCCGTGGGGACGGGAGATGATGGAATGCTCACGTGAGGAGGTGACATGGGTGAATGACCCGGGCGTGTGACATAGCAGTAGGCTACCACCACCTTCTGACGATAAGTCAGGATCATCGGCTTTGGGACCACGTTAGGCTGCGGAAAGCGAAACCGCGGATAAGGGGGCACGACGGTACCCCAAATCATGCTTTTTACACTACGTTTCTTGAACGAATTCTTAGTTTGAAATCTGCTCCCCCGAGCTTCTCCCTAATTTTGAGGCTGAATGTCAGCGGTAAGAGCCTCGGAAACACATGGGTGACGTCTTACCACGTCATTCCAGACCACATCGTCCTGAACATTTGAAACTTGCTTTCCAGATGAACAAATGCTTAGCAGTGCTTGGGAAACCTCCAGTCCTGCCCTGGGTCAACTTGGGCCAAGTCTGCGAGGTGGGGCCCCGGAATCTAAAAGTTTAACAGCCTTTCAGTTGATTCCTATGCACATCATGGTTTCAAGTGGCCCTAAATGCCTTCTTTTGGTTCCCCTTTCTCTTCTTGGATCACGTGCTACTTCAGTTACCTAAAGCCTGGTGGAGGAAGGAAGCTGACTCCTGAAATATCTTGCATTTTTTCATAAAACCAGCTCATATGTCAGGTCTTTAAAGCCTGTTTGTTTTTTTTTTTCCCAGCAGATGGACAGAATTTACTGATAATTCTGTTTATTGAATCCCAAGCCTCGTTATTAGGGTTTTGCAGAATTACAGGCCTTTAGCCAAGACGAAACCGAAGCGAAGCCATTCTAAGACTCGGGGTCAGAAGATCCTGGTTCAAATCCTGACTCCCCGAAGTTTTGGCTGAGTTTTTAAGCAAGGTCCTCTGAGTCTCTGTTTCCTCATTTTGTAAAACGGTAATAGTAATACTTACATTCTAAGTTTCCTGAGCATGTTAAGGTACCTGAGATCATGCCTGTGGCAAGAGGCCATGTGTTAAATGCAAAGGTTAGGGAGACAATTGTTCTTCTGACCCGAGGATTTGATGCAAGAAATGCTTGTCCTGGGCCTGTGTACCTTTGGGAGAACTAGGACCATTTCGGTACATATCTAGTCTCCCATCACTGGGGATGTGAGGCTGGGAAAGCCAGACACTCACCATTTACCAGGGCTCCTCAGCTCTATCTCAGCCTTCCAGACCAAATTTCCATCTCATCTGTGAACTTCGCCACCTGCAAATAATGTAGCAGAAGGTCCAGAAAACAAGCAAGCACGGTCAACGCAGTAGCAGAATTGGTTACTGATGTGGGAAACAAAGGCAAAAGAACGGATTAAATTTCCTTACGACCTTCAGCCTGTTGGCCAGTCCTTGAAGCAGGCAGGGTGACCTTCCTCTGGGACCTCAGCTGCCTCAGTTGACGCTTTGCTAATGGCAAATGTCAATCTTAGCTTAACATTGCCCTGACCCCCCAGGATCCTGGGAGTCGACTTCAAACACACAGAGATCCCTTTGAAAAATTCCTTTTTCTCAACCCCCCTCAAGGTATATGTTGACAATCACTCCAAGCTCATGGCCCCCTGATAAGTATCTGAAAGGTCTCATGCCTGAGGTTTTACTAGACAGTGGTAAATGACCTTTTCCTAACAGCGTCTAGCCCCCTCGAGGTCCTGGAAACCTTGTTTTCAAATTCCTTAGAGACTTAAGCTGTCCCTAACCCCCTCCCAACCTGAAGGTGTATAATCAGTCAGTGGACACAACCCCAGCACAGCTGTTTCTGCCCACGGATCCTGTCCCTGGGCTTTAATAAAACCACCTTTTTGCACCAAAGACGTCTCACGAATTTTTCTTGGCCGTTGGCTCTGAACCCCAACATTTTCTACATCAGTTACTCTTTGACATTCCGCTCGGAATTACTTGGAGTGTTTGACAAAAAAGTAATGGATTGTAGCACACTTCCTCTGCCCTGCTGCTCCCCTGAAATGACCACGCGCCTCTCGATTCTGTGGACAGGACGGGGAGGGACCACCGGCTGGGAAGGACGGGGAGGGGCAGGGACTCAGGATTTCAGCAACCGTGTGGGAGTCCCTGGGTTTCCTTTCAGTCCCCATAGACTTCGGGCCGGGTGCCAAAGGCCTTCAACCCCGAGCTGCCAACCAGCTTTGTCAAATGAAATGAACAAAAGCCTGCTGTCTCTAGCCTCAGGGCCAGGAAGGGGGAGCCCCAACTGAGAGACTGGGGAGCCCTGAGACCCGTGCCATCAGGGGTGCTCTGGGCAGTCCCAGTGGCCCCAGCAGGAGGGCCAACCTCACCCCAACTGGGCGCCAGGGTGTGGTCTCACCACGAGGGAGCCGCGCCTGTGTCCCGTGCCCTCAGCAGGTGGCAGAGGGGAACCGGTGATGTCTGGAGGCCGGGGAAGTGCTCACCCCCTAGTGGTGGCACCAGCAGAGCCTGAGTGGAGCCTCAGTGGCCCCAGAAGCACCAAGCATTAGGGGCTCTGGAAACAAAAGTGCCCCTGGAAGGACGGCCCTCAAAGCCAGCCTGAACCTGCATCTTGATGGGGTTTTGGGGTGCTGGTGGGGGGTTCAGAGCTGACAGCCAAGAAAGAATTCTTGAAGAAAAAAAAAGATGATTTTATGAAAGCACGGGACAGGAGCCGTGGGCAGACATCCACGCTGGCATTGGGAGGAGACTGGTTGTATCCCCTGGAGCCGGGGAAGTAAAGACCAGGGAAGTTTCCAGAAGGACTTTCATGTGTTGACGACTCACAGGATCCTGGAGGCCAGGCTACAGTCAGGCTATTTTTCCCTCTAGCAAATCATTAGCATTAAGACAGTAGGGAGTTCTGGAAGAATTCTACTCTGCTTGCCTGGAGGATTTGTCAAAGGGCTGCAGGTTATAAGGAAATTTAATTCCAGGTGCCATTTGCATCTGACTTTGTTTCCCACATCATTCTGATTCACGGCCCAAATTAGCTTCAGGCCAGGCGTGGCTCTCAATGCTTGACAGGAAACCCCAGGGGCCGGCCGGAGTGGGAGCCTGGAATCCTGGCCTCCGGTTCCTGGTTCCTGCTGTGCCGGTTGGAGACACTCTTGTTTGGGGAGGAGTTGATGGCCTTGCTATTGGCAGGTGGGAGGGAAGAGGGATCAAGGGGGACTCACAGGAAAAGTGCCAGTTTGAGAGGCAGGGGGCCTGTGCCCCATCTCAGTGCCGCCCACATTATGACAGCAAATGCGCATCAGCCTGTGGGCAGTGGGTTCCACTGACCCTGATGTGTGGTCAGCTCGCCTCTTCCGCTGCTGGGCCTGGCCGCTTCCTGACAAGGGGAGTTCTGATTCACTTTGCTTTTTTTTTTTTTTTTTTTTTTTTGTCAGAAAGATAGCAGCCCTGGGCGCCCGGGGTGCTCGGTGGGTTAAACGTCTGACTCTTGGTTTCTGCTCAGGGTCAAGATCTCGTGGTTTGTGAGTCGGAGCCCCAACTCAGGCTCGGGGCTGACAGTGCAGACCCTGCTTGGGTTTCTTTCTCTCCCTCTCTCCCTCACTCTGCCCCTCCCTGCTCGTTCTCTCTCTCAAAAAAAAAAAAAAAAGGAAGAAAGAAAGAAAGAAAAGATAACAGCCCTGCCTCCCCAGCAGCTTGACTTCCGTCCCCTGACTTCCAAAGCGCTGGCCACAGCACTCGGGACACAGCCGCCCCTGCTTCTGCCCTGCTGTTTCTCCACTGTCTTTGGTACGAGGTCTGCAGAGTCCTCGTAACTGCAGCTCCTGTGTCGCCAAGTCAACGACAAGTTGCGATGCCTCAGTTCCGCATCCTGCAGAGAGGTGCCAGAAAGCCGCTAATCCGTGCAGAACAAGGGTCTAAAGACCCATCACACCTCGTCGGATCGTGTGCAGAGCCGGTTGCAACATCCCTCGGGAAGTCTAGAGCTTCCTAAATATTTCAAATTGTATTTCTAGAGCAGCAAAACAAACCACCCTTTTGGGCACCCAGCTGCGAAGATACGCAGTTGCCCTAAGTCAAATATCGCGTTCATTTGGGAGGATTATGTTCCGCGCTACAAAAATTGCGTTCTGTGGACTGGCTATTATAAAGGAGAGAAGAAATATCAAACACGGAGACCAAAATGGAAAAATTCAGGAAAATAAGGTGTCATTTTCCTCGGTTTGATCGTTTTAAAAAACACTAATTAGGGGCACCTGGGTGGCTCAGTCGGTTAAGCGGCCGACATCGGCTCAGGTCATGATCCAGCGGTCCGTGAGTTCGAGCCCTGCGTCGGGCTCTGTGCTGACAGCTTGGAGCTCAGAGCCTGGAACCTGTTTCAGATTCTGTGTCTCCCTCTCCCTGACCCTCCCCCGTTCATTCTTTGTCTCTCTGTGTCTGAAAAATAAATAGACATTAAAAAAAATTAAAAAAACTAAAATAAAAAACACTAATTCGCCTTTGCTGCTTTGGACTCCCCCCCCCCCCCACTTTTTCTTAGATACTTAACTGTGTAATGTTTTCCAGAAAAGATCTAGATTTACCTCGATTCACTTTAAATTCATCTCAATACCTCATAATAGTTCTTAAAAAGGCTTTTTATCCTTTTTTTTTTCATTCACTGAGTATCGAATGATGGTTGTGAGCCAAAGATGTGCTGTGAGCGGGAGTATGAACGTTGTCACCGGAGGTATCATGGGGGGAGGGAGGTAAATTCTACCCTAAATAACACTTTGGGAAACTCTTCTTCCTATCAATCAAAGGTTCATTTATTTTTTGTTTCTGTTTATATTTTGAGAGGGAGAGAGAAAGAGAGCCCAAGCGAGGGAGAGGCGGGGGGTGGGGGGGTGGGGACAGAGGGCCCGACGTGCACTCCGCACCGTCAGCGCAGCCCGATGTGGGGCTCGAACTCAAGAACCGTGAGATCACGACCTGAGCCGAAACCAAGAGTCACATGTTTAACCTACCGAGCTGCCCAGGCGCCCCAAGGGTTCAATTGTGAGTGCAGGTGGGATGACGGCTGTTCCTTAGGACAAACACAGATCACACTGCAGGGGGATGGCCCTTCCAATGACAGTTGCCTGCAAAATGCTGACTGCCTGGGGCACCGACCGAGCTTACAGGATGAGACCAGGAAGTACGGACACGGTCCGTGTGGCCGGGAAATGACCTCAGAAGCTGACTCTGAAGGAGGAGCAGAGAGGCCAAGGTGTGTCGGTGAAGGGCACGTAACGCGTCTTAGCATTTACGAGTGATGACACAGAGACGCTGAAGGGTGAGCCGCTGGCCAAAGCCACCGGCCAGCTGGCGCTTTCAACAAAGTGCCACCGACTACAGCGACATCAGGAAGGCTTGTCGTCTTCTAAGCACGTGTCTTTCGAGGAGACTGGTTTCAAATGGCATCGTGTCCTCCTGGCACCTGCCTCTGGCCCCACTGCTTGTTCTGCGAGGACTCTGCTGTCCATTGTTTCCTGCCCCAAAGGACTCCTGAGTGTGTGCTCCTTGCTTGCTTCGTTGGAAGCACGAGACCTCACAGCGGGGTTGGAGGAGGCTCGAGGAAACAGAGGCCGGCCTCTCCTGGCACTAATTGGTCACGACTGCCCATCCTCTCCTTAAAGGCCTCGGATCCTTTAGGCTTTTCTGTCCTTGGGTTGACGGTCCCCGGCGACGACAGGGCTCCTGTCAGCCACTCTCAAAACGTCACGTTCAGCGGAACGTAACTGAAGACCATGGACTCTAAGGGGCTGTGATCGTTGTTTTAATTACGCAATTGCTCTCTGCTTGGAGAGTACTGTACAACGTCCAAGCCCGTATTTTGGATTTTTATAACGAGGAGGTAACCGTCCTAGTGAAAATACATATCCAGAGTTACGAAAACATAGGTGAAGATTCAGTAAGGTTTCTAAAGAAGGAGATTCGGCAGCCCAAAGATAGCGATTATATTACTGAGACCTGGAATGTAGGCTTTGGCCAGATCTCCAGTGATCAGTGTAATTTACTACAGAGAAGCAAGAAAAAGAATGTTTCTTTTGCATTAATAAGAAAAAGTGTTCCTTAATATTTATTCCCATTAGTCAAGCTTCTTGTGTGCATTTGGAAACATGAGATTCATATATATTCCTGCTTCCAGGCCTCAGATTTCTGCCTTCGGCCTGTGGGAAACATTTTTCTCATCAGAAGCTCTGTCATTCTGCCTTCCTTTTATCGTGCTTGGTTTCATACCGTGTCTCACCCGTAAAATACCTTGTAGGTCTCTGAAACTATCCAAAAATAGTGCTGTGACAGTAAGATTTGAATATAATAATAATGATAAGAGCGCCTCGTTACAGACCTTCGTTGTTTCAGAAGTGTTTCCAAATGTTTTATACTTTGGTCTTGACTATACGCTTGTGAGGTAGGCCAGACACATTTCCACTCTGGGGACCCTGGCATACAGGCTTTGAGAAATAACACCTCTCAGAACCAGGATTTGAACCTGCCCAACTTCCCGCCCAGGGACCCTTTCCCGCAAATCAGGAGACAATCAGCTTAACACACGTGTCACAGCACATGCCCCTGTGGAAACGTGAATCGTATCAAATAGATGGTCATGAAGGGACCTACAGCACATGCCCCTGTGGAAACGTGAATCGTATCGAATAGATGGTCATGAAGGGACCTTCATCCCCCATAAGACAAGTGAGTCCCAATGCCGTCCTGATGTTATAATTGTCACGAGGGAGCACCCAATAACTTCAGAGTTGTATGTCAATAAAATATTGACCCTTTGCCGCCATCACCTCAGCCGTGGCTCCATTCACCTTGAGAGACGGGCACAGGTACTAAATCAGAAATCACCTGTCCCCATTGCTTTGCACCTGTGACCATGACATAGCAGTCTGTGGGGGTCGTGACGTTGGCTCAGGACTGGACCCCAACCAGGGGCCAAAGTAAGGGGCAGGTGCAGCCGGCTCACTGAGGCGGGTCCTGAGTAGGGGCGAGTGCTGGGTCCGCAGGGCAGTCAGACACATCCAGGGACCGCCAGGTGTGTAAAATGCACAATTTTGCCCACGAAGAAAATTTGTGTCATATTTACAATTACAATCTGGAAAAAAATCCATCACCTTCTCTAGCTAGCATATCTGCCAGTTAGATATCGTCTCTAGTTAGAGTCACGGGAATCCTCTCTGCATTCACTGCTAATAATATTTAAATATATTAAGAACACAGGACAACTCAATATACTTCTAAAGCAAATCCTCGATTATGCCAAAATGAGAGAGGTATTTACAAATCTCATCTGAGCCCTTTCCAAACGATCCCAAGTGTTGCCATAAGAAAAAAAAAAATGTCCTGAACTACTTTTTTAGAAACAGAACACCCATGTGCAACTTTGTATATGCTTTTCAGCCTTAACTCATATAAACTAAGCGTATTAAACCAAATAATGTTTAAATATAACCCTGGGTAAATATATTAGAATACACTATTCCATTTTCTTAGTTCCCTAAAGGGAGGTGTTTTAAATATATGATCGATAAGCTTACAAGGTCATTTATAAAATAACTGATTTTGATAGACGGCGGAATACTGAAATTATGAGCAAGAAAGTAAGTTTTATGATCTATGACCAGATTCCTTCAATGCAGCTTTGAGAGGATGATTCTTCCCTGTGTGCATTTAAATCAAGCAATTGGTTTTTTTAAGGTTTATTTAGTTTTGAAAGAGAGAGCAAGAGGGGGAGGGGCAGAGAGAGAGAGAGAGAGAGAGAGTCACAAGCAGGCTCTGTTTTGTCAGTGCAGAGCCCAACGCAGGGCTTGAACTCGTGAACCGTGAGATCATGACCTGAGCCGAAAGCAAGAGTCAGATGCTCAGCTCACTGAGCCCCCCAGGCGTGCTCATATTAAGCAACTGTTAAGGCATCCGTGAAATCCAGGAAAAAATAGGTACACACCCATGTTACGGCTGGAACGGGACAGAGGCTAATGCCAAAGCGTGATGGCGACAGGAGAGAGCATCCTGCGGCCCCAGAGGAGCCATTTCTAGAGTCTTCTTGAACTTCACCGACCGTGCTCAGCTAGCTTATTAACTCCTGTCCTAACATCGTACCCCCAGAGCTGGTTTCTATGCACAGGGTCACTACAGTGTGGGGTTTAGAAAATAACGACCAGGAAGAGAATGAAAACATTTTCCTGAACAGTCAGTTTTAAAGCTGAGGCATAATCTCCATGTGGACTCGGCCAGTGGCTGATGGGGAGCCATCTACATTGCACGTCTCCGTGATGCCCCATCCTCCCCCGCCCCCTCCCTACCGCCCTGCCCACACTCGAAGCCCTGGGGCGCTAACTTGAACCCTGTACCTGGAATCGCCAGCATAGGCTCACTTGCTATCCTCTCGTCCATCAAACACAAGTTTGAAATTTAAAACAAATGAATTCTTTGTAGGAGAGTCTAAGGGAGAGAGATATAAATTAAAAAGTCATTTTGCTTAGCATCTGAACAAATTCAATAGCAAGCGTTTTCTTGTACACATAATGTGATTTGATTCCACTGTCTTGACTAGTTCTATGATTATGTTACAGCTAGAAAAATACAGAGATAATTATCCTGTGTATTCTTTTAAACTAACGGGAGCTTCACGCTGACGTGTAAGGGCTAAGAGGACTTCCACGAAAGTTTGGGACACTGTGAGACTAGTGGTCTCCTAAAGTCATTTTTAAAAAATTTTTTCGATGTTTTTATTATTTTCATTTTTGAGAGAGAGAGAGAGAGAGAGCGAGCAGGGGAGGGGCAGAGAAAGAGGGAGACACAGAATCCAAAGCAGGCTCCAGGCTCTGAGCTGTCAGCACAGAGCCCGACACGAGGCTCAAACTCAGGAACCACGAGATCAGGACCTGAGCCAAAGTCAGATGCTTAACTGGCTGAGCCACCCAGGCGCCCCTCCTAAAGTCATTTTAAATTCAAAGCAAGTTGTTAGTAGATTACTGTAGATTTAGGAGAAGCATTTTACCTGTCGTTAGCCTATGTGTGTCTACAGTTTGGCGACTCAGTATTCACCAGAATAAGCCAAGAAACAGCTGTATTTCTCCTTTGAAAAAACACCATGTATAGGAGGGTAACACATATTCCTGGAAGTGAGTTCAAAGAAAAAATTAGCATGTAGAAAATGAACTGCCTAAATCATGTGTAATTAGGGGCGACTGGGTGGCTCAGTCCGGTGAACATCTGACTTCAGCTCAGGTCATGATCTTGTGGTTTGTGAGTTTGAGCCCCGTGTCAGGCTCTGTGCCTACAGCTCAGAGCCTGGAGCCTGCTCCGGATTCTGTGTCTCCCTCTCTCTGCCTCTCTCCTGCTCTCTCTCTCTCAAAAATAAATAAACAGAAAAAATAAAAATAAAAACAGAAAAGTGTTTTAAAAAGCCCTGTGTGATTAAATAATACGACATGTAATGCATTGTCAATAGAGCGCATTCTCACGCAAACCAATGATTGGTGTTCAGGAAGACATTTCTTTGAGACAATAACTTTGTAGAAGACAATGAAAACACCTGCAGCAACGTCAGGGATCAATAGGACTGATGAGCATGTCTATATGCACATTTTAATGCCCAGTTTAAGAATCGCACGAAACTTTATTCGTCTCTTCCTTGGAATGTTCATTTTTGGAGTCTAGAGCAGTTGCAATATACCAATCTATATCCCTCAGCGGGTGAGCTTATTAAGAGACTTAAAATTTGCTTCCACACCAAGTTGCATTTGGTAGGTATTTCCCAAGCCCCTGCTTTGGTTGAGGCGTCGGGGGGGTCAAGTGCGTGAGACACAGTCTGAGTGTTCATGGAACTCGGAACCTCCATAGGACGGTGAAGGCGTGTGCAAAAGTGCATAAAGTGCAAAGCAGAGAAAATAGGTTTTCTCCAGAATGTATCTCTCTATTAATTAGCATGCACAGGAGCACCAGGAGCACGAGGAGGTTTGCACCAGACAGGGTGTGGCAGCCCACGCCTGGACTCTGGTCCATTTTTTGTGTGCTGCTCCCTTGCGAAGTTCCAGAATGGCTTTCCTATTGCCCAGGAGGACAATTCAGTCCCACGATTACACAGGCTCTCCTGACACACCGATTCGTGTGATGCTGGCCCCAGTGCCTATTTCTGGCACTGAGCGTGTTTGATGAGTCACCAGGTCACTAAGGCCTTTGGCGGGATACATAAAGTTCCAGACGTGGCTGGAATGGAGTGGAATCCTTCACCTTTTAACAGTAGACTGTCATCTATTTGGAAGAATTTGTCACACACAAGTAAGTGATTTTGCCTGAAACAAAAGCAGCCCAAACGAATGCCTTTAAAATGCTGAATCCATTTTCCGGGCTGCTCAACCTAGATTACTGAGTAAAGCGGAGAAGGGTAATTTACTGGTGTTCCCATGACTCAGTGCAACCTGAACACAGAACACGTTTCTAACTCGTTGAGTTAAAAGTATTTCCCTATTGCCAGTTAGTGATAAAGATCAGTTTTGAAGGTTATATTCGGTGCACCGGTAAAAACGGGGATGTTTCTCTGTTTCTGTCTTGCTGTGCCGTTACTCCAGTACTTAGTAACCTAATTCCCAACGCCACGGCCGGAAATCACACAGCAAGAGGTGCCGTGTCAGAAAGAGACTCCTGCCTACCTCTGGCCGAGTCACCAACTATTCTCATGCCTCGGCTTAAACACGTGGGGATGTGTTTTCAAAAATCGAATATTAGTGAATACGTATTTTTTCAAATGTTGGAAATTCCACGGATTAGGCTGGATTTAGAAACTCAGACTCATCAGGCAACGTCCGAGTGACCATGGCGCATTGGCAGGACACGGACTCGAGGGACACTGGGCGTGGGGGATGGGCTGCCGGAAGTGCCACCTGCCACACTTCCTCCTCTAGAAAGCAAACCTACCAGTAGCAAAGCTGAAGAATCAGTTTGCCTTAAAGTCAACTGTTTCTTGACATTTTCTGTCACACGTTGGTAAGAAACTAAAACACGACTGGGTAGTGATTCCCGTGGCCATTTCCCACCAGGTTCAAGGCTGCTACAAAGATATGGCACTGATTAGCGCTCTATGCAAGAGGCGTATAGCTTCTTCTTTGAGTGGTCTCCCTCTGAATCTCTATTTTCCTACGCACTTACTTCCTGTGTGCAGAAACGCACAACTAAAGACTCGTCTGTGCATAATGTGAGGGCCATAAACACGTCGACACCATAAACACGTCGACTGAAATGCGCTTATTGATGGAGAGAATGGTCTTGACGAGACCAACCCTTGTACATTGCTGACGTTTCATTTTCGGGCAGACACCGTCCCCTCTGGCTTTGGTGCATCCGTGTTTTGGGACACGGCAGGGACGCGGACCCTTGTGGCCATGGGCTCCGCCCGTGCTGCCCTTACTTGTCCACAACCTCTCGTGGAGCATCCCGGCTGCTGAGTGCCCAGCTCCCTCGGGGCGCTGCTGAGTCCCCCGGTCACGGGAGCGTCCCTGCACAGTCTGCTGTGACTGACGCAAAGGCCTCGGGTGGAAAAGCAGCGATAGTTTCTAAAACCAAATGCACATTTTGAATGAGCTTTTGAAAAATATGTTGCATACATTTATCTAGGAGAAAGGGTCTATAATTACTACCAATCGTGAACTTGGGAGAAGAGAACCTTTCAAGACACTGACAAAAATATTGTACTTAGCTATTGTATTTGTTTGATTTTCGGATTACAGTAAATTGGGGGACAGAGGAAAGGAGCAAGTGAGAGAGAATAACTAAGGGGGTGACATTATTAAAAAATCCAGCGCGTCAGTTTTCCTTACGAGCATAGGAAATTATGTGAACAGCATAGGCATAAAAATGTAATTTTTGTGTCAGACGCTGTTATGAGCAGCTAGCGAACAGGGCACAGAAATTTCAGAGTGTGAACAATGCAGACTGATGTGCTTTGTTTTCTGTCACTTTTGAGATGATGACTAAAGAAACAAGCAGAAATAGCAAGTAATTAGAAAATGAGAAAGGTACACAAAGATGTGCAAAATTCATAGCCCCGACAACAATCACGCTAAATGAAATAATAATTATGATTTAAGCATTCACTGCAGATCAACTAATATTGTTTGGCATTCATTGTTTCTAGACTATTGAGCTTTAGGAGGAAGAGAGAGCTATACTTCAAAGAAAGTAGAATCCATAATCTAGCCGTCAGGAGTGATATGTTAAAAAATGAAATGGGGGCAGAGAAACACACTTTATGACGATTTGATTGTTCATGTTGAAGGAGCAAAGAGTGACTAACATGTCAATTCGTTGTCCCTTTACTAAGTTATCAGGACTTCGGGGCCAAGATGCCTCTGATCTTTGAATACACCTTTTGAAGTTACAACATGAATGACAATGTGCAGCAAAGTGTTTGTTTTCTTCTCGAGCCTGATTAAAGAGGACCTTCATTTGAAATTTATTAGTTACAAAAAATCTTAATTTCTGTCTTATATCTTGCATACGAAAGTAAATGGGGATAATGTGGGGAAACGGGCAGCCATTTTAGACGACAGAGGAACCGTGCTCGTGACTGCTTCTGTGGGGTTATCATGGGGAATGTTTGTAGCTTGGAGCCTTGGGGAGTGGGGTAGAATCAGGTGGTCCAGGGATGCTGGTGGCCGAGTCGTGAAGACATAGCCCAGCTTGCTGGAAAACCAAGTAAGAAAACAGGGAGGAAAAAGCAACACGGATAAAGTAAAACCAAATATCCAGACGAGATGTCTACAGAAATGGGAAGGAGCCAAAGGCTAGGGGTAAGACTGATCACGGGGGGCGGGGGCACCCAAGGTTGGTCATACAAGTTGTGGGTAGCGGGTAGATGCTCCAAAGAGGCAAATATATTGCTGCCAGACTGACCTTAACCCTAGGCTCACGTGGGGCAATGTGACAAGGACGTCCTGTATCTTCTCTACTGTGTGAAATCTCTCGTGTCCCTCCCTCTCTACCAGAGACTGGCTGTCCATTTAACTGGTAGGACGTAATCATGACCACAGATGAACAACATCCTGAATGTGTTTCTTTATTCAGGCATTCAAAAACAGATGGCAACATAGAAGGGAGAAAAACATTGACATTGACTTTTCTCTTGTAGAACTTGGTCTAGTCCGATGGTCACAGACTCCATGGGTATTTGAAGAGTTAACGGACACCATTTCTCCACGAAAACGCAAATGTAATCATACATGAATTTCACCCATGTAACTCAAGTATTCATGGCTCCTGGATCACACCCTTGAACTTCAGTTTCCTAAATCCCGGTTTAATGTGAAGGATCCATCGCTGATTTTTTTTTGTTAGCTGCTCTTAAAACACATACTTCACAAAATTTAAATTTAGCATCTTAAACCTCCTCTTGAGGATCAAGAGGACTTCAGACTGCTTTAATCCAGCCACACTCTTCTTATATGTTAATTTTGTCTGGAATTTTAATTCTAATTTCTTTGTTTTACCTCCAAATTCAATATACTTTGTGCAGTCCGTGTGAGATTAAATTTACTCGCATGCTCACCAACTAATTTTCTTACAATCCCTTCTGCAACTCAGAGCCTGCCCGAGGAGCGGCTTTCCTTCTTTCCCCAAATACATCTTTTAGAAGTTCCTTTTGTGAGGTCCTATTAATCAACTCAGAGTTTTATAATTGAAAAGCATCTGGTTCTCATTGTTTTTGTCAGTAATACAAATTGCTTTTACACTTTAAACTGTTTTAAACTTACAGAAAAGTTACACATACAGTCCCAAAACCTTTTTCTCCCCCCACGGCATTTGAGAGCAGGTACAGAACAGGATGTCCGAGCCTCCCCAAATACGCCAGCGTCCGTGACCTGAAGGCAGGGTCAGTGTCAACATAACCACCGTGTAACCGCGACACCAGGAAGGTGGCATGAGTACCTTGGGACCCTCAGAGCCTCAGGCCACTTGCGGGTTCTGCCTCTCCTGTCCTTATTGTCCTCTACCGCAATGGACAGGATCACACGTTTCATCTAGTTGTTGTTATGGACTGGATTGTGTCTCCCCAAATTTCATGCTGAAATTCCTACTCCCGAGGTGATGGTGTTGGGAAAGGGAAGCTTTGGGAGATGATTAGTGAAGGTGGAACCCCCATGGATGGGTCAGCCGGTGCCCGTACGGGAGACCCTGGAGGGCTCCCCCGCCCTGCGTGCCATGGAAGGGCACAGGGAGAGAGGTGTCCGCAGCCGGGCGGAGGGCTCTCAGCAGACTCCGAATCTGTCGGGGCCGGGATGTTGTGCTTGAAGTCTCCAGAACTGCGAGAACCACGTGTCTGTTGTTTAAGGCCCCCAGCCTGCTCTGTGACAGCAGCGGGGACTGACAGAGGCAGTTATCAGGCGTCTTCAGTGTCCTTCCATCTGGAGAATTCTTTAGCCTTCCCTTGACCGTTGTGCCTTCAGTGCTTTGGGGCATTAGAGAACAAGTTTTTGTAGAGAGTCCCTCAACTTGGGCCTCTCCTGTATTTCCACCTTTGACAGGGGTGCCTCAGAGACAGCGTGGTGTTCTCTTTCCGTCCCGCCGGGGGACCCGTGATTTCTCTTCCACCTGTTACTGCCACCATTTGCTTTGATTGCTCCTTCAACGGGGTGCCTTCCAGTTTCTATGCTAAAATGGCTTTTATTACTTTGGTAACTAAAGATGCTTTGTGGGCCATTCCTTGCCAACTATTGAAATATCCCGTTCCTCACCAAATTTTCAATTATTCTTTCATTAAATAAATATGGAGCCCTAGTGACCTATTTTTTTAAATAGGTTAAAACTCTTCATTGTCATACTTACTTTGACGCTTACTTTGTCTTATAATTGGCCAGCGGGAGCCCCTCGAGCTGGCTTCTGGGTCCTTCTGACAGGTTTTATTATTCTTTGGGCACTTTCTTACTTCCTGGCCCGAGATGTCCCAGGCTCATCTCGCACTTTCTGTTCCAGCTTAGAATCAGCTCTTCATCCAGGGCAACTTGGTTCATTTTAGTGGAGAAGCTCGTGTGCAGATGATGATCTCCGGGGGCTCAAGGCCATTGGTGTTTGACCGCCATTGGGCCCTTTCAACGGACGGAACAGGGGATTATATGTATGAATATAATGTGCAAGCATATGTACATATACCAGTACACATCTACATCATCTATCCAACTTTTTTTTATCTCCCTACCTTTCTGTCTATCTATTTGAAATCTGTGAAATCACATCAATAACACTGATTTGAATCCAATACTACAGTGCACATTCCTGTCTTCTCCAACACTGAGAAGCCTGGTTCCCTTTTAGTTAGATATATTTACTAAAATATTAGTAATATGGCACATACTATGTAATATATATTAATACACTCAATCCCTTGTCTGTATCCAGTCACTCATTGCCCCACTTGGGTACCTTCCTCATCTGCATGGGCCCCGACTCACTGTTTCCAGACGTCCATCCTCAAAGCCACCCTTCTTCCCTCCTTGGGGTCTGACCTCCCTCTGTAGGCCAGTCTTTTATGAGCCTGCCTGAGCTTCTCTGTGATTCTTGGTTATTTTGAGCCTCTGGTGAGAAGCAGTATCAATGCATTCCCTCAGGAAGGGAAAAGATGTCTTCCTGGCCCCCCGTCCCCGCCACATCCTGATGCCAACCCCACATAGCAAGGGACGGTGGCGATGCTCAGGGTCACCAGAGAGGGTACCAAGAGCTCGGTCAGATCCTGATTTGCTCCTGCTCACAAGATTTCCATGTCAAGGAAAGATGAGCCACTTAAATCAGATTCTCTCCACTTCGAGAGCACTAAGGAACGCTGTACCATTTCTCTGTTGTCTCTGTCAAAACAAATACCCATGAGCACGAACAGCGTGGGCCATCAACCCCGACTCTGGGGCCCTTGTGTGGCAGGAATAAAGCATCAAACCAAAACTGGGGTCACGGGTCACCGAAGTCTGTTAGAACAGGGTTTAGATGAATCATCAGACAGACTGCGATCACCTTAGATGACACACCGTGAGCAATCTGTGCTTCTCACCTGCCCTGTGCTCAGGAAGCAAATGTGCTGGAAGGTCTATGATCATCTTAGAAACTGCCCAGTGGATGTCGCTCAACAGCCATCGCAGCCTTTATTGGAGACTTTCGCCAGTAAACTCTTGTGAAATAAGATGTAGACAAAGCCCTTAGTAAAATTTCATGAGTCTCAGAGTCCAGATACTTTTGGAAATAATTTAGTATTTCATCAACTGAACGTTTGTAGAAAAATTATTATCATTTTTGATTTAGCTTTTCTCATATCCTGGATGAAAGCTGCTGTAGGAAACATTTTTTTTTACTTTCAAGGGAAAGAAGTTTATTTTTTTTGCTTTTATTTAAATGTGTTTTGGGACTTGGGGAAACTGGATGGCTCAGTCGGTTGGGCTTCTGACTCTCGGTTTTGGCTCAGGCCACGATCTCATGGTTTGTGGATTTGAGCCCTGCTTTGGGCTCTGTACTGTCAGTGTAGAGGCTATTTAGGATTCTCTTTCTGTCCCCCCCAGCCCTTCAAAATAAATTAAAAAATAAACTTAAAAAATGTGTGTTGGATCTAGAACACGAAAGAACAGAATTTGAGAGAGGCCCGTCTTCTCCATTATGGGGCCTGCCCATCTGAGACTGTCATAGGCTGCTCAGTGACTACGCTGTTGCTGTTTTTTTTAGAGAGAAAATTAACTTTGTCATCTTCAATCTCATCATATGTTATTTTTCTCATGTAAAAAGGTTCCTTGGTTATCATGTTCTTCTTTGAACTCCTCGGTGAGATGTTTGAGTGAAAGCCACTTATTCAACTCATTTAACACACACGCACACACACACACACACACACACACACACACACCTACCTTGCATGTGTTCTCATCTCATCTCTTCTGTGGCCAGCTCCTAGAATGATGTTCTACATATTATAAATGTGTGAAATATATTTATAGAGCACAGAATAATACTCTCTCTCTCTCTCTTTTTTTTTACTATCTGGACCAATATGTTAGATTTCTAAACATCTCTTTATAGAATACAACAGAAATCCAAACAAAAGACCACATTTATTTCCTTCTTACAAACTATAATATACTTTCCTTCTAGAAAAGAGGAGACATTTCTAGGATTCTGAGGCCGTATTGATTGAAATTTCCTGTGCTACTGTCAGCTCAGTGTTTTACAGGTAGATCTCAGTAAATGGTTTTGATGGCACAGCAGGAATGAAATTGGTAACTGAAGCTCATGATATGTTTAAATGAATCTGTAAATTTGTGCCTTTTCTAGTCCCTACAGATATAACAAACTGGATGCAGTCCATTCCCTCATTAGCTTTGCTGTGCTAATCCCCAAGTCGTGGGAGTAAAATTATTATTGCATTGAAAAGACCGAGGAGACCAAAGATTTGAGCAGAGATGACACCTGCTATAATATCACAACTGTTGCTAAATAGATGAATGGATGAATGAATGACAGGATGAATGAATGAATGACAGGATGAATGAATGAATGAATGAATGAAGCAATGATGGATGAATGAATAAATGAATGGATGGATGGATGATGGATGAATGGATGGATGGATGAACAAATGAATGAATGGACACATGAATGAACAAATGAATGAATGGATGAACGAATGGATGGATGGATGGATGGATGGATGGATGGATGAATCAATGGATGAATGGATGGATGGATGGATGAATCAATGGATGAATGGATGGATGGATGGATGAATCAATGGATGAATGGATGGATGGATGGATGAATCAATGGATGAATGGATGGATGGATGGATGGATGAATCAATGGATGAATGGATGGATGGATGGATGAATCAATGGATGAATGGATGGATGGATGGATGCATTAAGGGATGAATGAATAATCAATGAATCAATGTATGAATGAATGGATGGATGTAGGCCTGCCTTCAGATATCAGAATCTGGATGATCACCAAGTCCTGAGAGCAGCATCTGCTGGTCTCAGCACCCAGGTCCTCTGGGTGTGTTCTGTCTGTCTCTCTCTCTTTGCCTCACTAGAGGCTTATGGATTTTACCAATTTTTTCCAAGAACCAGCTTCTGGTTTCATTGTTTCTCTGGTGATTTCCTGTTTTCAATCTCATTGATTTCTGCTCTACCCTGTTGTTTCTCTTCTGCTTCCTTTTGGTTTAATTTGTTCTCTCTTTCTAGTTCCCTTGGCTAGAAACTTCAGTGTTTCATTTTAAATCTGTCTTCTTTTCTTTTTTTTTTTTTTTTTTTTTTTAAATGTTTTTTTATTTATTTTTGAGACAGAGAGAAGACAGAGCATGAGTAGGGGAGGGGCAGAGAGAGAGGGAGACACAGAATCCGAAGCAGGCTCCAGGCTCTGAGCCGTCAGCACAGAGCCCGATGTGGGGCTCGAACTCACAGACTGCAAGATCATGCCCTGAGCCAAAGTCGGAGGCTCAACCGACTGAGCCACCCAGGTGCCCCTCTGTCTTCTTTTCTGATTGATGCACTCAACGCTGTATGTGTCTCTTAAGCACTTACAATGTCCCATACAAGTTTCAAAGCTTTTAATTTTCATTGAGCCTGAAATATGTTCTAGTTTCTCCTGAGATTTCTTCTCTGACTCGTGTGTTCCTTAGAAGTATTTGTTTAATCACGTATTTGGGGATTTTCCAGTTACCTCTCTGTTCCTGATTTGTAGGTTAATTCCAGTGATGTCTTAAAGCCGATACGGTACGATTTCTATCATTTAAATATGATAATTTGTGTTTTATGGCCTAGAATGTGTTCCTTTCTGCTTACCGTTTCATGTGAGCTTGAGAAGGACATGTGCTCTGCTGCTGTTGGAGAAGGAGTGTGTCGAGGTCAGTTACGAACGTCCGGTGGATGGACGATACTGTGGGCTTCCCCTGCGTCCTTCCTGATCTTCTGTCTGCTGGCTCCGACCCTTTCTCATGGAGAGAGTTGAAACCTCCAACCATAATAGTGGATTCATCTAGTTTTCCCTGAAGCTCCCCGAGTTTTTGCCTCAGGTAGTTTGATGCTCTGTTGTTAGGTGCGTATACATGTTGTGTCTTCCTGGAGAATTGGTCCCTATATGTTTATAACTCTTGCTGCTTCAAAGTCTTCTTAGTCTGAAATTAATATAGCCACTTCTGTTTTCTTTCGATTAGTGTCAACATGATATATTTTCTCCATCTATTTTCTTTTAATCTATATGTATTTTTATGTATAAAGTGGGTTTTTTGTAGACAATGTATAGGTAGGTCCTGTTTTTTGATCCACCCTGACAATTTGTCTTTTAATTGGTACATTTAGACCACTAACTTGCAAAGTGATTACTGATATAGTTGGATTTTATTTTTTTTTTTAAGTTTATTTATTTTCAGAGAGAGAGAGAGAGACAGAGAGAGAGAGAGAGAGAGATCTCACAGGAGGGGCAGAGAGAGAGGGAGAGAGAGGATCCAAAGCAGGATCACACTGTCATTGCAGAGCCTGATGCAGGGATCATGACCTGAGCCAAAATCAAGAGTTGGACTCTTAACCAGCTGAGCCTCCCAGGCCCCTCTATAGTTGGATTTTAAAAAGCCATATTTGTGAGTGTCCCGTGTTTTTTGTTTCTATTTTTATCTTCAAGATTTTTTGTATTCTTGACCCCTTTTGTAGTTTTAATGAAGTATTTTTTATGACTCAGTTTTCTTTCTTTCTTAGCATATAGGTTATACTTATTTCAAACAAAAAGGTTTTAGAGGGGCCCCTGGGTGGCTCGGTCATCTAAGTGTCTGACTCTTGATTTTGGCTCAGGTCACGATCTCCCGGTTTGTGAGTGTGAGCCCTGCGTCAGGCTCTGTGCTGTCAGCACAGAGCCTGCTTGGGATTCTCTGTCTCCTCTCTCTGCACTGTCTCTCTCTCTCTCAAAATAAATGAATAAACTTTAAAAAATAAAAATTAAAAAATGTTTTAGAGTTTTCAACGTACATTTATAGGTAATCCAATCGTTTTCAGATAATACCATACCGTTTCATGGGTAGTATCAGGTACATCACGATAATAAAATAATCCTAATTCATCCTTCCATCCCTTCTGTCACTGTTGTCATTTATTTTGTTTATATATAAGCATTCGTATACACATAAGATACAGAGTTATATGCATAAGCATATGTAATCAGTTACACTCTGGGTTTTCTTACTGTGAACAAACTATTATTTTTAAAGCAGTTAAAGATAGGAAAAAAATCTCTATTTTACGTTCACTTATTCCTTCGTCAATGCTTGTCTTTATGTAGATCTAAGTTTTTGGCCTATACTATTTTCTTTTCCTTTTTTTCTCTTAACGTTTCTTGCAAGACCGGTCTACTGGAAAACCCAAAGCCGACAGATCAACATAAACACTTCTTTAGATTGGCAAACTCTGTGCAATCCCTCTGAAAGGAAAAACCTGTCCCTTGGCTCATGGAAAAACCCTGAAAGTGAGTTCATTGACAAAAATTGAAGGATACATGAGAGAATTGAAGGCAAGAAGGAAAGCCAGAGGAAGTGGAGATAAACGAGCAGTCTGAACAACACCTAGAGACAGCATGTGTTACATGTTTGAAGAGTTTAGGATAAGAAAAGATCCCATGAAACAAGCACAGAACATCACGAAATATGAACTAACAGGTAAGAAAAAAGAACAAGGAGAAACCCTAGAAAAATATGTATATACACTAGCTTTAGCACCTAGTGTTTCAGAATGTTTTAAGGTTCCTCACTCGAGGTGGGGGAGGGAAACTTTACGGTGTATAAATTGTATCTCAATAACACTGTTTTAAAAAGGTGTATGTTCAGGGGCGCCTGGGTGGCTCAGTTGGTTGAGCATCCGACTTCGGCTCAGGTCCTGATATCATGGTCCGTGAGTTCGAGCCCCGTGTCGGGCTCTGTGCTGACAGCTGGAGCCTGGAGCCTGCTTCAGATTCTGTGTCTCCCTCTCTCTCTGCCCCTCCCCCGCTCATGCTCTGTCTCTCTCTGTCTGTCAAAAATAAACATTAAAAAATAATAATAATAAAATAAATAAAAAAATAAAAAGGTGTATGTTCAAACTTTACTTTTTGCCCTATAAAGATAAGGCTGCTGGATGCAAGAGAAGCATCTTAGAGGAATCTTAAAAAACATATTGGGATAAAATAGAAATTCTCACTTTATTTTTATAAATACGATGCTCTCAATAATCTCGGTGATATTGTAAAAGCAAGGCTGAAAACAGTTCTTTAAAAATTTTATTAGGTAGTTGGTAAGTCATATTTTCTTGCAGCTTTCTGGAAGTTTCTACAATGTTTTGCACACTAAGTGATTCATTTATAAAGAGGGTTTTGTGACGCCCCAGAGATTTGCCCTCATTATCTAACGACACACACTCCTTCCCAAAGGGCTTCCAGCTTCATGTTTTCTAGGCTAGTGAGTTGCTCAAACTGACTTAACAGCTTCCTTCATTTGGTACAACATGTTTGCAGGATCTTAATTTTTACAAGATTAGTTTACGCTGTCATGTATTCAAAACTCCTCTCAGGTGTAACAATTCTCATTTTATTTTACTAAAGAGAAAATTGTACTACCACCCAGAGCTCTGAAATATCATGAGTCACAACTGACAACTTTTTAGAAGGACAAGATATTTTGGAGAGACCAACTTTACACTTTATTTTCCCTCTCCCCCGCACCATGTCAATGTTTTTTAAATTTCACAAAAACACTCGTAGCTTGAAGCACTGCTCGTCTTGATAAAAGTTCAGGTTCGAGGCCATGGAGACTGCTGTTGATTTCCAGAAACAAATGGAAGAAAGACCGCTGCCGGGCAGAGAGAAATGCTCCCGCTGCAAAAACATCTTCAAAATGTGAAGCTCCCGCTTATCATCTGCAAGAGGCCACATGTCCAAGCCAACTCCACGCAACAGTCACAGAGTACTTTGATATCCTTTAGGGGAAGATGGCTAAAAATCATTTGTACAGATGCTGAAATTTTTTCCGTACGCATGTGCTCTTACAAGCGTATTCTTGAGGCACTAAAGGTTATATTGAAACACTAAAGGATATATTCAAACTGCATTTTAAGTAATTAATTATGAGTTCTTTTAAAGACAAACTAAGCAACTGTTGTATCCTTGTAAGTGCCTTTAGGATCGTTTCCGGTGACCTCCAGCTTTCTGAAGATCTCTCTTTTGGAAGAATTGCTAAATTGATAAGATCATTGATTACATAGAGTGTTAGTTATTCCACAAGGCTACTCAAATGTTATAGTTCTAGGAGTAAATTATTTTGACAGACAATTGCTTAAGATTGCACCAAACTATATTGCTTAGTTTATTGTGTTGCTAAAATGACAAAGACAAAACATGTTTGTGCCACGTGCTAATCATACCTCATAGTCTGGTAGGACTTATGCTCTTTTCCAGGATGGAGTTCAGGCCAATGCACACCCAAGCTAAACGTCTGCACGTGCCACTGTGTGTCCACTTGTGTGTGGACCACCAAGCACATGTACGCTTTTAAATAGTTTCATGCGCCATTGTCCGAACTTCGAAAGGACGGAATGTACTGCAAATGTGTTTTCACCTGGAACAAATCCAAACAAGTATCTCCCCCGATCTCTTTAAAGAAAGGATCCCTTTTGACATTAGTGTAGATTTTGCTGCCACGTAGCTGTCTGGTGATTTATATCTTTGATGGCTTGTGACTTCTAAGGGCTACCTTCTCATCTCTGGATGGATGAAAGATTAAAAATAGACTGAAGATGGGGCGCGTGGGTGGCTCAGTTGATTAAGCATCCAACTTCGGCTCAGGTCATGATTTCGTGGTCCGTGGGTTCAAGCCCTGCATCGGGCCCTGTGCTGAGAGCTCGGAGCCTAGAACCTGCTTCGGATTCTGTGTCTTCCTCTGTCTCTGCCCCTCCCCGGCTTGTGTTCTCTCTCTCAAAAATGAATAAACATTAAAAAAAACAAGCTATCGCTGTAGTGTCCTTTTCATTGAATTTTGAATATAGTTGACACATTACATATTCATATCATTTTTATATTATTGTATGACTTCTTTAGGTGGTCTGCCACCAAATTTAAATGTTTTGAAAAAAGTTATTCCTCAAACAATATTAGCAACCATCGCGACTGTGAGAGAGTAATTCTTGTCGTCTCTTTTTTTTTTCCCACTTAGGATAAGTAATTGGTCTAATGTATGGATTTAAGGACACTATTTTCAAGACTTTTTAAGGAAGAGGTAGAGACGCAGAGCTTAAAATCAGAAGGGCTGGGATATGAATCGTTTCGAGGCCGTAGGAATTGCCTGACATGTGAAACGTTCATGCGTAATTTTTTCTCTTTTAAAACTTAGTGATAATGTCAGTCTCCTGGAGTTGTTATAAAGATTCAGGGAGGAAAATTATGGGCCTTATATTTGAAAAAAGAAAGATAAAACCTAACTTCTTTCCTTCTTTTCCCCTTTGCCTCCCCTCAAAGCACTCAGATTCTCAAAGTAAAAACAGCGATGATAATAAATAGTAACGATATAGCTGAGGTCAATAAAGAGGACGTTTCTCTGTCACCCCTTTTACTTCTTTGGATGAAGTGATCCGAACAGGAGGCCTGCTCACTGAGGCCATCGCCGAATAGAGCTGGTTGTAATGCATTAATGGTGTTCCACTTTGCACACATTTAAAGATTATAAAGAGTCAAAGAGAGTTATTCAGAGACCCTTGAAAGAATGTTTAATATTACTCAAAACAACAACAACAGCAACAACAACAACAAAAAACCCACCAGTGATTCATCGGTCTGGTTGTAGGAGTTGGCGAAAGAGAAGCATATCATTTCAGAAATATGGACCATAGAGTGTCGACATATATTTTCCTAGAGACGAGTGGCTTCGATACTGAGTGAGTGAGGTTTGTGCGGAAGCAGACGGGATAGCTAGCAGATGCGTTTCTAACCGTGGCTAAATATCTATTGCTGTTTTCCAGGTGCGCTCATGTGCAGCGATAGGGACTTACACGCCAAAATTAAATAAGGTGTCTTTCTACGGCGCATAGATCGCATGTGGATTGCCAGAGGCAACCCCCGTGGCGGTTTCTCTCCGTGAGACCACTTGCTTCAGAGGCGACCACCATGTCTGTGGCAAATCTCCAACGCAGACCTGCTCCTCCAACATCCCCGCAGCGGGGCTGACAGCCTCCAAGACTTCGGTGCCCACCGGGGTTTGGGGAACCCCACTCTGCTGGCTTTTGGCAAGCAATCCATAAGCCGGGTGGGATTTGCTCCCTGTGCTTTGCTCCCGGGGCTTTGCATGCATGACGCGAAGTTAACACAGTGCCCAATGATAACCGGGGCCCTTCAGGCACGACAGTTATGTAAGGAATGTGGAAAGGGACATTTCTGGCCGAGAGCAGGGGAAAAGTGTTCCAAAGGACTGAGAAGGGTGTGCACGCCTGGAGGCCCTCGGAGCCTCAGCTGCAGGACTTTCCCTCATGGACGAGCTGGAGTCTTGTGTAAAGACAGAGGGAAACCAGTCCCAAATGCCGCCCACCTGGGATGCTTTATGCATTGGGAGTTATAATTTAACTGGCTTTTCTTCTGTATTCTTTTGTACTCTGCGTGTGGGCTTGAAAATCACAATAAAAGATGTTTAGACATAATTCTTCCCATGCACTATAACATGTTTGTGCACACAAATACACACGCGTATGTGCGAGTGTGCACAATATCCAAGTATATATATGCTGTTTAAATATATCTATGCACCTGTTATTTGTGTGTGTATAGATGGCTAGATAATCTAGGCTTAACAAAATAATGTCAACGTGGGCAAATGTATTTGCTCATTATCCAAAGCAGCTATATTTGAAGGAGGATCCTTTCTGACGTAATACATTGTTTAGAAAAAAAAACACAAAAAAAGGAAAACAAACTAGTTACAAAACAATACATATGATACGTGATCCAAATTAAAAGAACAATTCATGGCTCAGGAAAAGCCATTGGAATACATGAAAATATTAACAATGATTACCTATGGTTAATGGAGCCACGTGGCTTCTATTTCCCTCTCTGTGCTTTTCTCTATGTCCCAAATTTCTAAAACTTTATTTTATGATAGTTTTGCAGTGCTTGTTTTAATGGAAATAAATACACAGGTGTGGACCTAGTCCTGTAAGAACAAATAAATCCTGTTTCGGGGTTTGGCTTCAGCAGGTTGATGACGACGTTCTGACGTTTCTAAGTGGGAGGGACATGAACAGATGTGCATGTTAGAAGGATCATCCCGGGGTCGGTGCATAGGAGAGTCTCTTAGAAAGACAAGAAAGAAAAATAACAAAATGTCACGCAGGTGGGACCTTGCTGTGCAGAGAGCCCCAGCAGGCGAGGGCTGGGCCACGATAATCGCACCGGGGCCGGAGACAAACATCGGCTGCCAGAGGTGGTGGAGACTAGGCCCAGGAGCCGGTACTGAGTGGGTGATGAGGGCTCCCCCCAGACACTACCTCATCCCCCTCAGATGCTGTTTGCGATGGAACTCACAATGTTCCTCTAAAGTCCACATCTTCCTCCCTGAGCATGGGCATTGAGCTGCGACCGTCACGTGGGATCTGACCCTGCAGGACTGAGTTAACAGATGGGGTCACAATAGCACCAGTGGGGGGTCCACAAGGGCCCTGGCCCGTGCTGGCACTGAGTCGGTTCAAGCAAGGAAGGGTTTAGCTGATGCGGGGCAGTTAAACGTCATCACGAATGCTGTTGCATGAGGGAAAACAACAACACGACCTGCTGGCCAGCTTGTCCCTGCCCGGTGTAGAGAGGACGGTTCCCGCGTCCTCGCCTTCCCTGCATGTCTGCCAGCTGCCTGACTGTGGGCTGTGGTCCTAAATGTCCCCGCTTCTCCTTGGCCACCAGCCCTGCTTTGACATCTCGACGGAAACTCGGTGCCGCAGTTCAAATTGGTCTGGCGTCATTCTCTCTATGTGGCGTCTGGGGTTTCTGATGTTCCCTCTGTCCATTTTGATTTATTTTCTTTCTCTGAAGGCGTTCGTTTCAGTGGGTTGACCTGTGTTCTGTAGAGAACAGTTGCGCACAATAATGCTATTTCTTGATATTTTTATGCAAGGAATCCCTTGGAAGTGAAAGGAATTGAGAGCCATGTCATAGAAACATTTTGAAATTAGTATCAACTCTATTTACATTCGCTACACAGCAAGATGCTCCGTCTGGTTGTGGCTGTCCTGCTTAGGTACTAAATCTTAACATGGAAAAGAAGCAGTACTTTCTTCTCCAGAGCCATTGTAGCTGGACGTTACGGTACGGGATGGTTGTCTCGGGGCCCGGGACCATGTTGGCTCTCTGACCCTCCAGCAGATACTTTCAGTGCTTGAGTTTCGAAATGCTTGCGTGTATCTTCTTTTATCGTATACAGCCCAGGAGTTGCTGAACAATTGTTTTTTCAGAGCCCCCCGCAATAATTGTGGCTTTTTGCAATTGTTGTTGATGCTGCTCTGAAGAACATTCTAGAAATTTGCCTCTAAAGAACATTCTAGAATTTTGCCTCCAGTTGGCTTCCGGTTCCATTCCCACTCATTGCAGACACACACACACACCTCCACTCTTCCTTCCTGAGATGCTGACGTGTGGCTCAGTCCAAACTGCACGATTCCCCGCCACCCGCAGACACAACGACACAAACATTCCTTGTTACTTCCCATACCTCATCTTGACTTTTCTGGACTCTCTCTCCGTCTCTTTGCAAAGAGCAAGACCTCATTCTCAAAGTCCCTTTACACAGCAGAGCACAACATGGGCACTGACGCCCTATGAATTCCGACGGCATCATCTGTGCTTGACTATTTTATCCACTTTGCGGACTTAATAATGACTTTGAGCCACACATTAAATGATCCTGTAGGCAGCAGCTGCAGTAAATATGGAGGAGCTGTGTTTGTTTGTTTGTTTTAACATGTTTCCTTAGATAAGTGACGCTAAAGGCAGGAGAGGAAACACTGTGGATGGCTCATCCCAGCAGCTCCATTCCGAAGTGGAAAGAAATTAGCACCAAACAGAGTACTCACTTTGTAGGTAAAGAGAAAAGCAAGTGTGGGTGATGTAGTCACCTAGCGTTGGCAGTCGGAGAATGGATGGTTTCATACGAACTGCTCGACTACATGTATGATGGTTTTACGGGTCAAAATCCTGTGGATATGCATACACTGCCTCATGAGCAGCTCAGCTAACTAAACGCTACTCAAGAAAGGAGATGAGGTGGTGAGATAAAAGATGCAATTCATTTCCAATTTATTTTATTTCATTTTTTAATGATTTTTTATTTTTGAGAGAGACAGAGACAGAATGCGAGTGGGTTAGGGGCAGAGAGAGGGAGACCCAGAATCCGAAGCAGGCTCCAGGCTCCGAGCTGTCAGCACAGAGCCCGACGCGGGGCTTGAACTCATGAGCTGCGAGATCATGACCCGAGCCGAAGTTGGACGCCCAACCGACTGAGCCACCCAGGCGCCCCAATTCATTTCCAATTTAAACAGCAGGACTGTCAGCACCTGATATGCCTTGCCAAGCTAAGACAGCAATGACAGTAAACTGATGTTTGTAAAGTGCCTTTGGAAAAACTGGGGATAGCAACTCTGTATGAGGGAAGCTGGCAGTATTTAGACATAGTGAAGAGCTGCCCGACTTCCTGGAACAGAATTTAATAAGACGTTTTGGAAAATTCTGGTAAAGTGGCCATTTCAAATATAAACAGCAAATATTGTTTCCTAATAGTACTAATTTTTCAGTGCTTAACAAGTATAAGACTTTCCCAAACATAAACTTGAAATTTCTTGGAATCATGCATTATTTGCCCCTATAAGTGGAAGGAAAACATTGCATTTTGCATCAGGAGGGCATATGCTATTGATGAGTGGGTTTCAGGTCACAGCTGATGTTTGCCGTGCTAAGGCGCTATTCCCGGGTGACATTTCAGGTGGTTTGCATAATTTCTTCTGGTCCCTTCTTGCATGTTACAACATTTGGTGGAAAAGAACACTTCAGCCCGGGTGCTGGGCATGCTGGGTGCTGGGAGATAGCAGTGGCCTCCGTAGTGTGGGGTGACTACGGTCCTCATCACAAGGGGACAGGGCATAGACAGACAGCCCCACAAATAAACTATGGAACAGGCCTTGGAAGAGACCTCAGCACTGAGTCCCCTCCTGAGTGAGGGCAGGGAGCACGTCCTACAGGAGGCTGAGCCATACTTCAGCCGGAACAGGAAATGTGGGATTTCCCACCTCATCAGGAACAAGAGGGGAGCAGAGGAAGAGAGTCTCCAAAAAGACGATGTAAAGTCAAACAAAGGATGCGGGTGAATGGAGGCATGGGATGTGGTCTGCCCTGGAAATGTGGTCTCTGGAAATGTGGGGGGGCAGGGAGATGAGTCAGGCTGACAGCCTGCCCTCAGGAGGCCAGAGGAGGCCACAGCTATAGGTGAAGGCTCTGCATGCCACGAGAGGGTGGGAGGGCACAGAGACTTCCTCCTGAGGGACAGGGTTTTTGTCTCAATGTATTTTTCACATTGGGGGATTCTTTCTGTACGACTTCAATAAAGCTTGTAAGAACAGGCTGAAGCTTTGAGAATTTTTTCTTAAATATTGGCTGAATCTGTGCCTTGGAACCCTCTGGGTTTTATAGAGTGGCCAAGGTGCGCCCTCCCCTTTTTGCTGGGTCTGTGTGGGAAGTTCTCGTCCCAGTTCCTATCTGTCTGATGTGGAGGTGACCAATCAGGCATGGCTGGAGGCTCTTTGTCTTCCAATGCTGCTATGTTTTTTCCGTTTTAAATACTGAGCTCAGCTGAGCTCTTGCAAACCTTCAGTGGTGGTCTCCCTGGGCAGGGGGTCTATGAATACAAGACTTGGTGCTGATCTGGTTTGAGGGACTTTGACCATGAGCTGATAACAGCTTTTAAGCCGGGCCTCAGGTGGTGCTGGTCTTTTATCCACCTCGTCTCCAGCTGGGGTCCAAAATTCCTGTCTTGAAAAAAGAACTCAAGGAGCACCTGGGTGGCTCAGTTGGTTGGGCGTCCGACTTTGGCTCAGGTCACGATCTCGCGGCCCGTGAGTTTGAGCCCCACGTCGGGCTCTGGGCTGATGGCTCAGAGCCTGGAGCCTGCTTCTGATTCTGTGTCTTCCTCTCTCTCTGCCCCTCCCCCATTCATGCTCTGTCTCTCTCTGTCTAAAAAAAAAAAAAAACTTTAAAAAAATTAAAAAAAAGAAAAAAGAACTCAATAAAACTGATGAGCTACAAGTGAAGGCTTTCTAGTTAGAAAGTGGCTAAGAGACGGACTGGACATTTTGGGCGTGGTTAGAGGGGTCTGTGGGGAGGCTGCTTGGTGCAGTTTTGTTTTCTAAACAGGAAGGTTGAAATATATCATCACTTGAATGCAAAATGTTACCCCCATCTGCAACTTTGACTTCTTAAATAAAGATACTGGAAAAGAAAGAAGGAAAGGAAAGGAAGGAAGGAAGAAAAGAAAGAAAGAATGCAAGGAAGGAAGGAAGGAAGGAAGGAAGGAAGAAGGAAGGAAGGGAGAGGGAGAAAGAAAGGAAGAAAGAAGGAAAGGAAGGAAGGGAGGAAGGAAGGAAGGGAGGAAGGAAGGGAGAGAGAGAGAGAAAGGAAGAAAGAAAGAAGGAAAGAAAGAAAGAAAGAAAGAAAGAAAGAAAGAAAGAAGGAGAGGAAAGGAAGGAAGGAAGGAAAGAAAAAAAGAAAGAGAAAGAAAGAAAGAGGGAAAGGAAGGAAGGGAGGGAGGGAGGAAGGAAGGGAGAGAGAGAGAGAAAGGAAGAAAGAAAGAAGGAAAGGAAGAAAGAAAGAAAGAAAGAAAGAAAGAAACGAAGAAAGAAAGAAAGGAAGAGAGAAAGGAAGAAAGAAAGGAAGAAAGAAAGAAAGAAAGAAAGGAAGAGAGAAAGGAAGAAAGAAAGAAAGAAAGAAAGAAAGAGAGAGAGAAAGAAAGAAAGAAAGAGAGAAAGAAAGGAAGGAAGAAAGAAAGAAAGAAAGAAAGAGAGAGAGAAAGAAAGAAAGAAAGAAAGGTAAGCAGTAGTAACGCAGGGGTTGGAGAGGAGGGTAGAGGACCAGGGCGGCGGCTGGATGTTGGGGGAAGGGGTTCAGGGTCCAGGACAGGGGGGCAGCTGAGGGGCAGCTGGGAAGGTGAGGAGGAGCAGACTGGGCAGACTGATGGGGTTCGTACCTTCCTTCTAGGTGTGACAGGACCCCAGCGAGCTGCGAGAAGCAGAGAAGAAACATCAGTAGGGTTGCAGTCACACGTGACGAGTTCTCCCGAGCGAGGCGGGAAGGAAGCCCAGGGACGTTGGGACAACAGTGCAGGTGACAGAGGAGGCCACAGGCTGTGAAGACATGTGGATGGGAGGGAATCAAGACACCTGATGACAGACTGTGTCTGATTGCAGAGGCCACAGATTGAAAGGGAAAAAACTGGCTTGACGCGAAAGCAGCCCCCCGGTCCCCGACCTCGCCTTCCTCCCGCTCCAAGGCAAGCCGGAAATGTGGGAAAGACACATATAACACCAATAGCCCCTCCCGCACCAGAACTAGTCCACAGCTGGGTACCTGCTCCGCTGGCTGGCTTATTCTTTCTGGTCAAGTGAAAGGCTCACCAGTGGCCCCACTCCGCAGCCCAGCCGGGACCCACCATGTAGAACATGCTCCCCTCTACCATCCCCCTGCTTCCCCTCCCCCACAGAAGGCTATTCCAGGGGGAGAATGCTCATCTCACATGATTTTATGTCCTCCTGAGATCCAATAAAAATGTGAGAATCTAATTACCCCTGAATGAACCACTCTAACTTATTTAGGGAGAAAAATTGAATAAATCAGTGTATTCTTTAGACTGAGTCATATTGGTAAGTACAGTTATGTTTGATTTATGATACATTTGGAGCCAAAGCATACTTATTACTTGAAGATAAACATTAATATAACTCAGCTTTTATTCTCTAAGATAGAGGGGAAGGAAACAAGGAAGAGTAAGGTACTAAGACAGTTTCCATCAATCGGTTGGTACCTTGCCTACCTTTTTAATCCAAATCTTGAAGCCCACCTACAGGCAAAGAGAATTTTACAAAAAAAATTCATATGGGAACAATGCAATGCATTTTCAATGTAGCCAAACAAATCCATCCCTGCCGAGTGCCCTGGAAGTTTTCCGCGTCTCTCCAAATACTCCGTGGCCCTTCTTTATTCAGTCATTAATTTAATGAGCATCCGCTGAGCTCCCATAACTTGTTCGAAACAGCCAGTGAATAATTTATTCAACTGTAGCTTTTAGCCAGTTTGTTCAGCGAAGGGTTAGAAATGTTGACTGCAGGTGGTAGATTGTGCGGGGATGTGAAACTTTCACAGGACCTGGACCGTTGAGAAATGAGCAGTCTAGTCTCCGTCTTATTACTTTCTTTGACTATTCTGTGACAAGTTGCAAGTAAATATGTTGAAAAGGTCTTCACTTCTCAGGCCACAGAGAACTTCTCGAGAAAACCCGTTAAGACCCAAGTTTAGCTTATAGGTATGTCTAGCCTCCAAAAGTTGTTAAAGACCCCAAAACCATGAAATTGGATCTTGAGAAATGTAGGAAATGGAATGGGTGTGTTGGCGAGTTGAGGAAAGAAGTGTGTGCTTAACCTGCTCCCTTACCCATGTGGCTACTGGTATTCATACTAACACTTGAATTTTCGGGTCCCTGTCTCTGGCGTTGGTGACGACATCGGCCCTTTCGTCAGGAAAATTACCCTATGTTGCTCTGGGGGCAAAGTTAGCAAAGTAGAATATAAGAGGGAAGGTAAGTTACCAGTTCAGAGTTCTGTCCTGGAGAGGACACAGCCAAGGAGCTACGCGGTTCATGCTGCGTTGCAGGCTGAACGTGCCGCGGTTGACCACGCGCATCGAGGCCCCCGTATCCTCACATTTCAAGTGCATCACACATTTATACTTTCTAGCTGCCCATGGAGTCACCTGAGTGTGCTGGCGTGTGTACGTGCGTGGGTTAGTGCACACACACACGGTCGCTGGCTCCATCCGTTGAGAGGCTGAGACAGCCCAGAGACAACGAGTGCTCCTAACACCCAGATCTCACACCCAGATCTCACACCTCGATCTTAACACCCAGATCTTAGGAGATGCCATTTCCTAATAAAAGGAACTATGGATCTTGGAGAAATGGATGATTCTAGAACTGGAGCAGGAAGCATTCAAAATGATGTTGGAGCACGCTAGTTCCAGAAAGCCAGGAAATGCTCAGCACACACACACACACACACACACACACACACAATCACGCCGTACGTCAGAGACACATGGGCCAATTGAAGAGCTCTGAATAAGCACGCGTGGAAAAGTTTGTGCAAGAAAATAAACTGGCATCAGATTATAATCCAATACATGAAATGAACATCCATGAGTCCACGTCGATACAAGCAAACGCTGAAATGAGTAACTGAAACAGCGATTGTACAAATCCCTGCAGAAGAACTCAAAACTCTTCACGTAAATACTCCAAGCTCCGGGCGATGGAGCATAACCCCCTGCGTCTGAAATGTGGCCGTGCAGAGTGGCGTTGCTTCTTCTCAAGAGTACATATGGGAAGGAGGAAAAAGAGTGATTTTACCACGAAGAAACTCGGAAAAAAGTAAACGATCCAGGTTGATATCGTCAGGGTGAGTCACCCGCTGGCAGGCACCCGTGATGTGACGCTCAGAGAAGGGCACTGCAGCTCTGCTGTGTCCACCCCAAAGCCCACGATCCAGGCCTAACCGTGAGGAAAGCATCAGACAGACGCCAATTTAGGGACATTCTGATTAATGCTCAAAATTGTCAGGGTCTTCAAAGACAGAGAGAGAGTCTGAGAAAACGGTCGCAGCCAAGAGGGGCCTAAGGAGACATAATGAATGAATGGAATATCGTGTCCTACATGGGATCCTGGGACAGCAAGAGAACATCAGGGGAATAAAGTGAATAAGGTGTGGGGTTTCATAAAGATGTGTCAGTGTTGGTTCATTAATGGAAACAAACATAAAGTAGTAGTTCAGAAGTTAAGAAAATAGGGGGACTTGGTTGGGGGCATTGAGAGCTCTATTATATTCACAATTTTTTCTGTAAATATACATTTATTCTATAACACAAGTTTAGGGAGAAAACAAAAATGTATCATGGTCGTGATTTAAAACATTCTAAGAAACATACTGCAGTGTTTATAACCTGATGTTAGGTTGGATATCTGCTCTGAAACCATTCGGGGTCGCGCATGTGACGGTTACAAATGAAGCGAGATTACCAAAATGAATTGTTGAAGGGGGGCAGTGGGTCTCCTTACACTATGTTTTCTACTGTTGTGGAAAAAATATTGATATTAAGATACAAATAAACTTGAAAATGGAAGGGCAAATTACAGCAGAAATATTGTCAATGACTAATAAGTTAACAAAAAAATGCTCTGCTTAGCATAGCAAAACCGTGGAAACAATCCAAATCATCCTCATGACATCAGTGGAAAAATAATTTGTGACAATGTCATATTAGTGACGAGTATATATTTATTATACAGGACAAGGCTTGAAGGTATGTATATACGCACTGACGTGGAAAGACACAAAAGATATTTTAAGTGAAAAAGGCAAGCCACAGAGGTTTTGAGGGTATGAGGTGATATTTCTAAATACTCTTGAGAATATGCACAGTAACATATCCGTGTGTGTCATAGGCCAAGTCATTACCGGTGCCTGGGGTTGGGATTAGAAGGGATCGCATTTCATTCATTAGGCATCTCCCTTCCTATAAAATGAATGGAATTTCATAACCATAAGACAAAACAAAATTAAAATACAAAAGGCACTTGTGTCGATTGAAGTATTATTTATTATTCACGCCGGACACAAATGAGACATTGGACAAAATGAAATGCACAGTCTGTGGATTGCACATCAGGACACACGTATGGGCCAAATAGTCACAGGCCAGTGGCTGAGCTTACAGTTTAGTGGAGGGGGTGGGCATTAATAACATACTCCCCCCAAAGTATGTTGGTGAATTACAGTGCCGTGAGAAAAAAATACAGGACAGTGAGCGCATACTACAGGGAATGTGAACTTCCCCGGGATAAAATAATTCTTTCTTGAGGATGTGAGAGGTGAGCCGAGATCCGACTTCCAGGAAGTGAACTTTGGGCAATGTTTCTCAGTGTGGTCCGCGGACCAGCAGTGGCAGCATCACGTGGGACCCGTTAGATGTGCAGACCCTCAGACCCCACCCTAGACTTACAGAATCTGCAACTCAGGCTGGGGCCCGGCGTCCTGTGTCCCGGCACCCAGGTGACTCCGGTGCAAGCCAGAGTCTAAGCGCCATTGACTTAGGTGAGGAGCCTGGGGTCGGGGTGGGCAGTGGCACAGGTAACAGGTGCATGTGATGCTAAAACAGAGCGAGGGGATGAGCCAGCACTTAGAAAGAATGAAAAGGACCGCACAGAGACACAGAGAGAAAACCGCAGGCTGAGTCTGGGAGGGCCACATCTCGCAGGGCCCTCAGGCCAGGTTAGAGAATATGGGCTTTATTTTAGGAACAAGGAGAAGAGTAGACAGGTGACATCATTCTTTTTGGTGGTGATGATATGGTTAAAGAAGGAATAGAAGAGAAATTATTAATTCCTTTCTTAAGGAATATCGTTTTGGAATCTGAGTATTCTTATACCTTCTCATAGATACTGTTCGTTGTATGCACACATAAAAACTCTAGAATATCTGGTAATATCTGTCTACAGACATAGTCTATGTGACCTGTGGCATGGACATTTGAATCAGGCCGGCATCTGCTTCCTGTTTAAGAATTCATAGAGAGAGAGAGAGAGAGAGAGAGAGAGAGAGAGGTGATGTGTTTCATAGGACTCGGCAACTGTTCGTGATGACTTATTGTGCAGTGTGTTTATTTATTTATTTTTAAGTGTTTTTATTTATTTTTAAGTGTTTTTATTTATTTTTCAATGACAGAGAGAGACAGAACATGAATAGAGGAGGGGCAGAGAGAGAGGGAGACACAGAATCCGAAGCAGGCTCCAGGCTCTGAGCTGTCAGTACAAAGCTCCACATGGGGCTCGAACTCACGGACCGTGAGATCATGACCTGAGCCGAAGTCGGACGCTTAACCGACGGAGTCACCCAGGGGCCCCTTGCACACCATTTATTTGTAAATGCTGAACCCTGATCTGTGAGAAAGAAAATTAAAAAGAAACTTCTCACTAGATTGAAATTAGGCATTTAATTTCAGGATGCCCTACTTTGATCATTCAAATAGCAAAACCCTGTGAGGAGCACAAGAAAATAAGCAAATGTTGCTTTCAGCTGAAGGAACTCAAGGGGGAGTGGAGGCAGCCTTTATGCCCGGAAGGGTCTTTACATGTCCACAATCCAGAGGGAAACATTAACCTCGTCCGTTTCTCCATGGAGTTAATTCATTGAATTAGTGAGTGTTTGGAAATCTTAATTTGTTATTTTACTACCCTAGCATGTATATATTTCTATTTCTTCCTTGGAATCCATATCAACTACTTGAGCTGGAAAGGAACTTTCTCTTTGTTACCATTCTCCTTTCTTCCCCACCCTACCTGCTATGGTGCAGTCAATATTGTCAGAAAATGCGAAATAATTAAAAAATTTATGCTAATGCCATGTAACATACCCCAAACTGACAGATACTTTGCGTGTGACATTTTTAATCCAACGTGTTGAAACCCAAATAATTTAAAAATCTGTTAGTTGCAGATCTGCCCCTTCCTTTAGAACTAACACACACGCCTCACAGATGTATCTGTCCTAAAACTGCTTTCCTTGGCCAGCTGGAGAGCAGAGGGGCACGGGACTAGGAGAGATGCCACATACTTCAGAAACCCCTGCGTGGTTCCCAGTTCGCTGGAGAGACTCGGATTTGGCAATTATAATGCAATGTCTCCTGTATTATGTATTAAATTAAAACAATTTTTTTTTTTGAGAGAGAGAGAGCGGGTGAGGAGCAGAGAGAAAGGGAGAGAGAATCTCAAGCAGGCTCCACACTATCACTCAGAGTCTGACGTGGGGCTAGATCCCATGAAACTGTGAGCTCATGACCTAGGCTGAAATACTCAACAGTCGGATCCTTAACCGACTGAGCCAACCAGGTGCCCCATCTTCCAAAAAAAGTTTTTAAACTGGAAAAAAAGAGTGGTACAAATCAGAAAAGCAAGAGATCTTTCCGAAAGGCCCTAAGAAAGGATCAGTCCCCTCTTGTCAAGAGGTGGTTTCTGAGCTCCCTTGGGTCCTCATACGGAGGAGGAGAGAGGGAGGGAAATGGGGTGGGGGGAAGGCGCAGGGCAAGAGAGAGATCTGCCTCTTACCAGAAAGCTCCTCTCCTATTGCATTAAAGCCCACCCTTCTGACCTCAGTTCACCTTAATTACCTTCAAAATACAGTCACACTGGAAGTTAGAACTTCGACGGATAACTTGGGGGAGACAGCAGGACTGTGCCTTCCGCTGAGTTAGTGCGTCTGAGACCAGGCCCTCAGCAGATAGGACAGTCGGGGCCAGGCTTTGCCCTGCTGGCTTCACAGAGTAATAGGGAGGAAGTAACAGAGACACAGAGCACGAAATTGCCCTCGACCAGCGATAGGCTTGAAATTTCTGTCAAGGTCTAGTTTGTCGATATAACAGCGAACCTTAAACGGTGTGCCCGGAAGATCACAGTCGGGGTGAAATCTGTCCACGAGGCAGAGCCATGGAGTCCATCTGCTTATATCAAACGAGCAGGAAGGAAAGCCAAAATGTTCAGTGATGACACAGAAGTTCAGGACAAAATGGGTACCTCGTTTATGCGTGTTTCAGTGTTGTGTCTCTCACCCTGGAAATCATGTGGACTCCGGAATTCTTTCTTTCTGAAATCCAAGCACAGTTCTACCCAGGAACTAGGAATGTGAATTCAAGGGTACGGGCAGGACAGGCCACCTCATGTCTGAATGTCCTGAGGGTGGGCCGCCTGGAGCTCCTTCGGCAGCTGGCAGAACCGAGTGACTTGGGGCTGAGGGACGAACATCCTGCTCCTTGCCGGTCGTCGGAAGGGTCTGTGGCCCACAGGATGTGGCCTATACCCTGCGGCCTGGCATCATGCCCTGTGGCATGACATCGTGGCCCTGCGGGGTGGAATCATGACTGCCGTGTGGCATCCTGACCCTGCCGGGCCTCCTCCTGGCCCAGTCCCTGCTAACCTCTGACCAGTTCCTGGGTTCCGTGCCATCCGTGTACCCCACGTGTTTCTCTCTTTGTGACCCGCCACTCCGACTGACACCATTCCTCATCCTCCACCCACATCGTTCCTCAAGGCCCCACGCGGCTCTGCCGGGGCATCTGCCCATCGCTTGGCCGGCCCCGCGCCCGCCGCCTGGGCTCCCCTGCCCCTCTGCGCTCCCCGCCCTAAGAGTCCATTTCCTGTCAACAGGTGTGGTCCCCACATTTTCCTCAGGAATTCCCATGTCCAGTTAAACAGTGGCATCGTTTTCATCTCAAGACCTCAGAGAGGACGATGTACGGGAAACAACAAAGCAACAGTCGTCCTAAATCGGACGTCCTACTGCATCTCGGGAGACAGTTCTGTTCATCGTCCTAGAGCGAGTGATAACCACAGTCACCGGCAGAGCAATAGTGAGTGTTGACCATGTAATAAACAGGGAGCCTGTGTTACTAGCCAGTGGCGGCTCTGGCGGACCCACAACTCCGGGATGAGATGTGAACTTGTACATCCTGAGCAACGCAACAGATCCGGGAGGCCCTGAAGCGGAGTAAGAGAAGCCCATGGGGCTGCGACTGGCGGGGAAATGCATAATCGCTGAGGTTTCACGGCCACTGTCACCTTATAACCCATCAGCACTGGCTCTGCCCTCCCGCCATATGGGCAAAGGCGCTGAGAAAACCAGAATGAGCACCTTCGGCGGGACGAGAGTGGGACCCGACACCAGAACACTCACTGTGGCTGCTGATAACTGTTCAGGACTCATTCCTTGTGCCATTCGCCAAATCAGGGAGATACGAGGGTGCCCGGAGCGTTCGTTCATTGAACTGTTTATTTTCCTCCAGGCTGTCAGCTCAGTGATAGATACTTGTGCAGGAGGGTAACAACAGCAAGAACGTTTGTGCTTTGGGGTCTATAAATCACACTTATGTGATTGAATTTAGTAAACAGCTGACTTGGGATGGATTTAAAATAGCTGACCTATCACAGTGTGTGTGTGTGTGTGTGTGTGTGTGTGTGTGTGTGTAGGTCACGCACACGTAGGCTTTTGAGGGGGTCTCACTCTGGTGGTAGCAGGTGTTTTCACTGAACTTGGATTGGACACAATGCCGAACATAAGACCCCAGCACGGGAGCGCTGAGAGGGAACAGTCTGAGGCCTCCTGGTAGTCAGAGGTGGAGCGGGCTGCGGGGCGACTTGGAGATGGCCAATGGCAGACAGCTGTCCTGACCGCAGAATGGAGGGCCAGCCAATGGCGATGCCCCATCTGAACAATGGAACCGTTAGCAACAAGTGGCAGGAGACGAAGGACAGTTGTACCAGCCAACGGTCCCAATCGCCTCCCCAGCTTCTAGATCTGAGCTAGGTGCCGGTCCCAGGAGCCCATGGCTGACAGCTTGTGTGCCCAGGAGGAAGGGTCTTACAACACCACGGTGAACGCCCATAGTGACGGTTCTGTCTTTCTCCACGGGCGTCTCCGGGTGGCTGAGCACCTGCACACGGGTAGAGAAGGGCCTCTCACAGTTGCCGGGACGCTTGGACGCACGGCCCATATGATCCGGAAGCTCTGAGACCTCAACGATTGCCATGTCACCCCTTTGGGATGGGAATATGTAGGGCAAATGGGGCCCTGCCCAGGCCGTACCTACAGCGGTTCATTGACCCTGTGGGGCCACCTGGTAGTCTTTTCCCTGGTCCCACATGGATGCTTGGTAATTAACCCAACCCCCGCACTGATTCCCGTTCGGTTAAACGAAAACCACTAAGAGATCCCCGTGCTGACCGAGAGAGCAGATTAGAGACAACGCTGTGCCCTGGGGGAGGAGCCAGAAATTGGTGCCACCCTAAAACGTCTAGAGGATGCGGGACGGTGGCCTTCTTCTCCATTTAATTTACCTGCTGACCCTGGCACAGACCAGAAACAGCCTGAGGAGGATTCGTGTGGGCCACTCAGTCCCACACGCAATGTTCCGGATGCGGTGTGGGTTTCTGTGGCCTCAGACAAATGGCCACTGGTCTGGCGTCTGTTGTGTTCTTTTCCATCTCTGTCAGGAAGAGGGTCAGAGGCAGCTTTCATTCCCTGGGAACGGATGCCAACGGATGTTGACAGTCCACACCAGGGCTGTGGTTTCCCCCTCAGCCCACGCAGACCTCAGCTGGCCATCAACCATGTGCACTGGACTCAGGACATGATGCTATTTCCACCAAATGGGCGTGGGTGTGGTGGGTGCACAGGACGTCTTTGTGATGGGCGCCTCAGAGGGTGTGAGCTAAGGCTTACAAAGATCACATCAGTGCAGTGATGAGGAGGCCACTGGTTGGGGGGGGGGGGGACAGCCCTTCAAAGTAACAGACAACTCACGCCATCTCACAGCTGTCACTGTAGGAAGGAACAGTCACCCCTGTATGTCCTGAGTTCTGGAGGCAGAATATTCCCTGTTGAGGAATATTGCTTCAACTTATAACCAGGAGACAAGAAAGGCCACCAGCTTACGCGGGAGAAGGGCCCTGTCACATGGGCCCTAAGACCCAGGAGACCCTGTGCATTAGGGTCCCTGTGGTGGGAAGAGTGTCTCCTGGAGTTCATGGGGAACACCGAGGGGACAGTCGCAGCCCCGGGTCCGGGAGGAAGGCCATGCCACCTGCGGTGGAGAATGACACGGCCGTGGGGGAACAGCTTGGCCCCTACAGGCCCCACTAGAGGTGAAGCACAGAGCCACAGCCACTAAGCCGCCATGTGACCCGAAATGTCACCCTTAGCTGGCCTCTGTCGGCTCCCCTGAGCTGTGGCGTATAAACACGCTACAATCTTTCTACTGGGCTAAAGGACAGGACAAGTCTACTAGTTTTTCACTTTATTTTGTTTCCTTGATTTCCACATTTGTCTAAGACAGTTTTCACATAGACTCCTCCTGTGTGCCCCTCACCGACAGCTCTCCCCACCAACTCCTGCCTTAAATATTTCCTCTATTCCCTGTAGCATAACAAAGGTGATTTAGAAATGCTTCTGTACTGGGGCGCCTGGGCGGCTCAGTTGGTTTAGCCTCCGACTTCGGCTCAGGTCATGATCTCGCGGTTCGTGAGTTTGAGCCCCACGTTGGGCTCTGTGCCGACAGCTCGGAGCCTGGACCCTGCTTCGGATTCTGTGTCTCCCTCTCTCTCTGCCCCTCCTCTGCTCGTGCTCTGTCTCTCTCTGTGAAAAGTAAATAAGCATTAAAAAAAAAAAAAGAAATGCTTCTGTAACAGATACATAGGGTATTTTGCGTGAGGGTGTGTAGGTAGCTGGAATTCAGACAGAAAAAGATTTGACCATCAGACATTACTCAGAAAATGTCAGTTGTCCTCAAAGTCTCTTAATTGTTGGGTTCTGGCTTTTTACCACAAGAAGACACAAAGTTTTAAAATTCTCTGAGTTATTCACAGGAAGGATGCTACACAATTCAAATATTATTTTAATACCAAAATATTAAATCTTGATATCTCTTCTCCTAAACAGCTACACGTTAAATTAACCCAAGAAAAGACATATGTGTTGTCATCTAGAACATCAAAGTGTTCATATGTCATCAAGGTGAACATATGATAGAAAAAAATTTTGTAATATATATTCCACATGCACATGTATCACACACACGTTCACAAGAGTCTTGACATTTGACCCATGTGTCCTGTTTCCTGACACAGTTTCATCGATCTTCCATTATAGAAGAAATGACTGCTCGGACGTACCCATTTGGGGGTTTATTTCTGGAATAGGTTATACACACACTAAGCTACCGTCTCAGAATTCATTCTCCAAAAGCCCCTTTTCTTCGGTGTTCTTCCTACGAGCTTTATCTCCGTGTGTGATTGAAGCATTTTAAAATTCAATTTTAATCTTTCCTGTCGCATTAGTTTGCTGTTTACTATGCTTTGACTTCCATTTGCCCTCTTTGTGTTTCCTCTCCTTTTGCTGTGTTTCAAGTGATAAAAATCTGTCTTTTGTTTTTCTAAATGTATTTAGTTACTTTGAGAAACAGAGCGAGGGCAGGGGGTGGGGTGGAAGCAGAGAAACAGAGGGACAGAGAGAATCTCAAGCAGGCTCCAGGATTTCAGTGCAGAGCCTGATTTGGGGCTTGAACTTACAAACTCTGAGATCGTTTCCTGAGCCGAAACCTAGAATTAGATGCTGAACCGACTGAGCCGCCCAGGCACCCCTGTTTTCTGGTTTTTAATATAGTTTCGACGTCAGCCTCACTGATCCTTGGAAGATGGAATTGTCCTTTTGATCCATCACCCTTCTCACGTACAGACATTGCTCTTACCTCCTCTGGAGGTTCCAAGTCTGTACGTCCGTTCTCTCCGCCCTCTTCCCGAGCCTCAGTTTCCCAAGGGCAAAGTGTGGTAAGAGCAGGAGGACACAGTGAGGGAACAACTGTCTAAATGCCTGCAGCCTGTGTGATGCCCACCAAGGGCTCAGTGCAGGGCAGACATCGTGGAGACCTCAGAAAAAAAGATTGGTCACATTTACATGGCCACGTTAATAAAGTTGATCTCTCTTGGTGGGAAGGAGAGGAGATAAAGCCAAAGGCAAACATTTTGAAGTCTAAAGATCTTCTGAATGACTGGTTTTGTTGTCCTGTCTTCTGTTTCACTTTGAGAACGACTGTAGAGATGATCCCCTTTCAACAGGGGAGGGGAGGTCACGATGATTCCTTCTTCATGTAAGTTCAGCTTTCGCTAGATGCTGATGGGCATTTTCTTATTCTAACACTCTCCAGAATTTATCAAATAATATTTGAGTAAAATTTGTTAGTGTTTTTTTAAAAAGTTTGTTTATTTTGAGAGAGAGAGAGAGAGAGAGAGAGAGAGAGAGACAGAGAGAATCCCAAGCAGGCTCCATGCTGCCAGTACAGTGCCCCGCATGGGGCTCAAACTTACGAACATTGAGATCATGATTTGAGCCGAAATCAACAGTCAGATGCTTAAATGACTGAGCCACCCAGGCACCCCAGTGTTTGTTGTTTGTTTGTTTTTAAGGATCTTTCTAGAGACTATCCTCACAATGGAACCCATAGTGTTAAGTTGACCTGAACCTCCAGACTCCATTTCCTCAGTTTCCAAGAACGTTTGTGTGATCATTGGTGTCATGAGGTTTAAGTCACGGTTTCCCAATATTTATGTTTCCTGAGCTGATCAGGAAAACAGCTTATCTAAGTGGGAGATGTGGCTGATTTTCTGAACTGAGTTGAACATTCCTGCAGACTGAAGAGTAACTTTTTCACAGAAAGTTGTCAGCTTGACGCATGAAGAATTAAGTAGAATGTCAGGGCACCGGGGTGGTTCAGTCGGTGAAGCGTCTGACTTCGGCTCACAGTTGGTGAGTTCAAGCCCTGCATCGCACTCTGCGCAGACAGTGTGGAGCCTGCTTGGGATTCTCTGTTTCCCTCTCTCTGCCCCTTCCCTGTTTGTTTTCTCTCTCCCCCCCGTGCCCCTAAAACTAAATAAACTAAAAAAAAAAAAAAGCATTAGGTATAACGTCAAAAACCTGTGTCATCAACTAAATATCACAGGGCGTGAGACATGCTGCAATGCATGTGGACCCATTCACGATTTCACCTGGAGAACGCGTGCCAGCCTCGATGAACTGACATGCCAAAGAAACGTGGGGAGCTTGGCTCCTCCTTTCTTAGTTACCTCTAGACACCTAGAAACATGAAAAAGATTCTATTTCCGTGTGAGAGCCAATAGATCCTCATGTTTTTTTAAGTGGAAGAATCAACGTGGTGGTGACTTAAATGGTGTTTGCACAGATTGTAGTCTGTGCAGGTGGCTCTTGGCATGTCAGTGGATTTCTCTCTTGGGAATCTGCACACTGGCAGCTCTCACTTTGACCTACACTGAACTCTGACCCGTGTGGGAACCTACTGGAAGTTGCACTTACCTGGGGCCAGCCCACACTACTTGATTGGAGGCATTCCACTAGGTGCCCAGAAATGGGAAATACGTTGTGTTCAAAATACAATATTTCTCATTTTCTTTTCTGAAGCAAAGAAACAGTTGTCTCTAAATTTTAGTTTCACTTAATAGAATTGGTTTTTGAGTTAGTAATACAACTATGAAAAAGATCTGGTTCATTTGTTCTCTTAATGGGTGTGTTCAAAAAACCTGTACAGACTGAATCTTTTTCTTCACTGTGTGATGTCAAGGCATTTTCATTATTTACTATAAAATGTAACAACGTAGCCCTGAGTTGAATAGCTTCTAAGTTATAGGACTACTGTGACCGTGCATTTGTCTTTGCATTTGTCGTTTCCCCCTACAAAATGAAAGTATTTGTCAGAAACTTAATATGTCTTCTATAAAATGGAAAACTATTTTTGCTAGAATTTACAAAAGTGTTATTAACCTATGGTTTCTAGGGTCACGTAGAGATATATTCGATCAAATATCCGAAGGGAGTTCTACTAACTTCCTTTACTGGGTTCAGTCTCCTCACCCGAGGTGGCCTCCAAGGGTTCTGTCTGCTCCCACACTCTACAGATCGACTTTCAATGGGTTGACACAGTGATTGTTTCGATGTGGGCAGTGACGGAACACCAAATCCTTGTTCAACGAGGTTTCAAGAATTTTCTCCAGGAAGAATGTATCAGGAAGAAGCTAGGATCCAAAGGATCCAATGGAGGGGGTTCACCATCGTTCTGCAGTCCGGATTTGGGATAGATCACTTAATTTTCGTGACGTCTTTTGGCTTTTTAACAAACCACGTTAGTGGTATCACTTGTAGTCAGCCAAGTCTGGAGAAATGAGGGAAGGAGTCATTTTGGGTCTATGTCCCAAATTACTCGTGTTTGTACTGTTTCAGGTCTTTTCTTAACCACTTGGATAAACTCAGGTAGACACTGGATATTGGCCTACGGTAGTTGGAAGAATCATACAACTATGAATTTTGCTGTTATTTGAGTAAACTTGTTTGAATACAGATCAGAGAGACGCGTGATCTAAGTGTGTTTGGCTCTCTCTGTTCTCTTCCCAGCAACACGTGGCTTGCTCATGCCCATCGGTAAAAGGCCGTCACTCACGCGAGTAGGTTTGTAGTTACTCCCCTATCATTGTCACCGGAAGTTCAGTTTTGACCAAAAAAAAAAAAAAATACCATAAATTATTCTTTATATAAGTAAGAAGAGATTTTTGTGATATGATTGTATCACCTAAATGGTTTCAGATGCATTGTGCTATCTTAACAATGAAAAATGAGTACCCTTTGATCCATTTCTCAGGAAAACAGATTATTGGCATAACACGTAGGTCTGACATGATTATATATCATAGAAGTAGATGAACTAGTCAATATCAAGCTGTTTTCGATGATAAACCATTTCAGAGTACACAATCATCTCTTCTTAATGACCGAGTTTCATAAACAAAGCATTTTATGAGTAGAATTCATCGTGATGCTGCGTTTAATGTAAAATACTCAGTGAAAGAAATTGAGTGTGCTGTTGTGGAGGCACATCTGAGAGCCTGAAATATTAATCCAAAGCCCTCGTCATGGTGATTGATTGGAAAACATGGAGGCAATGTTATTGAACATTTTTTTTATGAAATGCATTATGAATAGAAAAATATCTTAGATCATTTCTTGTAGCAAAAAAACAATTTATAATGACATGTATTGATTTTATTCTGTAAATATTTCTGCTTGACTGATGAGTTTAATCGTGCAATGCACTGGTATTTGTCATACTCAAAGTTTCCTTGTTTATTGGGGTTGTTTTAGAAATAAAGTGAGAAAAAAAAAAAGAAATAAAGTGGAGATGCTCTGTGAATTTTTGAAAAGTTGTACCTTTTGCTTGGAATTATTATTTGACTTTACAGTGAGGCACATATAGGTCAGATTTGGTAAAGCTGTTAAAATCTGTACCTTTTTGAATCTATAATTTTCTGTGCAGTGGAAATAATTTGTTAGAATAAAGCACCACCCCCGATTCCTGCTGAAGGATGTGCTGTGCAGTTACAGTGATAAATATTCAAGACTAAAACATATTTTTTGCATGTGATTAGTTATACTTGCAACCTCCTGTGGTAGATCACTGGGGAATTAATTTCCCGGGGCTGACACCTCTCTTTCCTCTGTCACAAGGTTTTCATCCATTTTTTCTTTGTTGTTTAAACTTTTACAGTCAGGCTTCCAGCTTAAACTTGCTCTCTGCTCCTGGGAAGAAGACATCTGGACGTGTTTGCAGGACCCAAGGGACAGACAGGCTACGAATCTGATAGCCAGGAGGCCTCCTCGGGGGTTCACGCCCGGTGAATGGCAGGCGCGGGTTTGGTCCAGGAACATGGCTCCTGGTGCCACAGGGGAAGGACTTACACGTGTGTCCTAGGGAAAGCCAGGACCGCAAGATCGAGGGTTTGTCACGTGGGTCTGTGGGCGCTCGGGGTGCTGTCAAAACCTCACCCCTACCACCACTGGCACAACACGTGTCTACACCACCCTCTGGTTTGGATATGGGAACAAGGGCGAGCCTCCGCACGTGAGCAGACCACCCTCCACTGCAATACCAGTGTTTTGGTAACTTCATGAAGTTTAGAGGTAATCAAGTCTCCTGACTGCTCATAGCAGCAGAGAGCCAGCAGACAGAAGAGCCAGCGAACATGAATGGACAGACGTGCTCTTTTGCCTTCGAGAAACATTTGCGAAAGAGGCCTCAGGGCGGAGCTGGATGTCCCACGCTAGTGAGCGGCTCTTGTACCAGTGAAAGAACGCGTTTAGTGTATGGCATCTGGTATCGTGAACAGTCTTTTCCATATTTAATGCTTTTTTATATAACTGCAATAATGGCATGCATCTGATCTTACCTTCTGAACTAGACCTTGGTCAGCTCTCGCGTGAACACAGGGCTTCCTGTGTGTTTCCTATAATTCCAATAATGGAATTAATTTTAACCATTCTTTTTTAGAATTTTTTAATGTGTATTTATTTTTGAGAGAGAGAGAGACAGACAGAATGTGAGTGGGGGAGGGGCAGAGAGAGAAGGAGACACAGAATCCCAAGTAGGCTCCAGGCTCTGAGCTGTCATCACAGAGCCCGATGTGGGGCTCAAACCCACAAACCACGAGATCATGACCTGAGTTGAAGTTGGACACTTAACCAACTGAGCCACCCAGGCACCCCTTAATTTTCACCATTCTAATATTGAACATTTTGATTGATTTCAAGTGACTACTGTGAAAAATGATAGTCTTAGGAAAGCTTATATATGTGTGTGTGTGTGTGTGTGTGTGTGTGTGTGTCTGTGTACTGAATGCAAATTAAGAAGCTGTTTTCTAGGGGCATCTGGGTGGCTTAGGTGGGTAAGTGTCTAACTTCAGCTCAGGTCATGATCTCACAGTCTGTGAGTTCGAGCCCCGCGTTGGGCTCTGTGCTGACAGCTCAGAGCCTGGAGTCCGCTTCAGATCCTGTGTCTCCCTCTCTGCCCCTCCCCTGCTCATGCTCTGTCTCTCTCTGTCTCAAAAATAAATAAAAACATTAAAAAAAAAGAAGCTGTTTTCTACAAGGTGGTACCAAGGAACATTTTTGCCACCTTGGGACAAAATGATTAGGGTCATTCCCTGATGATGCTTTTTAGTGAAATTCATGGGTTTTTGTTGTTAAAATGAAAAGAGAATTCCTTGACAGGAAAACTAAAAACCAAGGGGATCACATAAAGGAAGGCATCTTAATTATTGAAAAAATCCTCCTCAGTGACCTACCAGGTAGAGAGGTGATAAGAGTCACCAATTCTTTTGTAATATGCAGACATTTGTCAGGGTATTTGGCCAGGAAGCAACAAAAAAGACTCCAGAAAGCAACAAAAAAGACTCCAGGGATAAATGTTTCATTAGGGCCGGGAAGGCCACCTTATCTGTGGAAGATTTATTAGACCAGGTAATTGAGCAACTTTAAAGGTCAGAGGGCTCCTGGCTAGAATGTTTATGCGGAAAAGTAGAGGTAAACAAGAGAGGAGGTGAGGGGAAAAGAAATATGAAAGACTTCTGAGAAATTTAAAAATATGAATTTTACAAAGAGAAAAAATTTTCATGATATCGTCATGCTGCTAATAAGAACAAACAAGTGGGATTGATGCAGAAGTCCTGACAAATGTAAGCAATATTGGACACTTCAATACGTTTCCCTGTTCCTTTCCATAATTCTCTTTTCCTTGGATGAATGGGGCTGCGGAGAAGGCGGTCACTTCCCTGGGCGATCTTAGGTTGATGGAACAGACAGATCAATATAGAAAAGTTAGAATATTGGACGTCGAGTCCTTTAGCGGTAAGTGCCGGATGTGCTGGCGACCTTGGGGGGGCCCTGACTGCCCCCCGACAGTGCGGTTGGGAAGTCTGCCTGGGGCCGGCACCAGGGGATGGGTGTTCTGGACACTGGGACTGGGGAAGGGTGTAGGTGCCGTGGATGGTGAGCCCTGTGTCAGGAGAGGCAAGCAAAGGTGGGCCACGAAGCCCTTGGATGCCGGTGAGGGCAGCGGGCAGCGCTGAAGGGACAGGAGCCCAGGAAGGGCAGTCGGAACAGCATTCTTGATGTGATGGTGTCGTGGATAGCAAGGAGAATGGTGACATGGGGCGGCCGATCGGGGGACTGCTGCACCCCGGCCACGTACGTGGACGGACTGTGGAAACCAGATGGGGATGGAAAAGTAAACACGTCCAGGGACTTCAGAAGGTCGTCAGACGGAGAAGGCTGGATGCTCGCACTGATGGTGGTGAGCAAACCTGGGCGCTGGGGAGGGGTGACCGGCTGCCGTGGATTCTCCCATCGGGGCTCATTCCGGCTCCAGGAGGGGTGTGGAGGTCAACTCCCCACTCTAGCCTGCTTGCTGCCACCCCTGTGGGGAGAGGGATCCTTGCTGCTGTCATGGGGGTTGCTCCCTTCCTGGCCCCTGGAACCCAAGGTCTGTCCCTGCGGCTTTACTGGGACAGGATGGGCCTTGCCAGAAAAGGCGTTCTGCTGTGGGACACCCATTTCCTGTTGCTCTGGTGGCCCTAGGCTGCCTCTCTTCTTTCCACCTCTCAGGGGGGTCCTGTACTCGCTGGTTGTGTCCTATCCAGTCTTTGGTTGTGAGAGGGGAACCCGGGAGGAGGGGCCGTACTTTGGGCAGGACCAGACGTTCCGTTCATATTTGGGAACAAAGAGGTGAGGGCTTCACATGTGCAAAGGTCAGGGAGCAGGTGGGGAAGGACACAGGGGGGCAGCAGAGTCCTGAACCCACCGCCGCGGCGACCACGGAGAGCATGTGAGTGGAGTGGGGAGGCACAGGCCTACCAGGGAAGCCGGGGAAGCAGAGTCTGGGCACCCTGAGTCAACGGTGGCCCCGAGCTTGTGCAGATGTCTTGTCTGGCCAGGACGTATGGCCAAGATGATGGATTAGTCCAGATGGGGGTTCTGCTCCATGAGAGGGATTACAGGTCAGCAGGGCTAAGAATTCTGAGAATAGTCTTATCTGGGCAAATTTCCAATTGCCAGAATGATGTGTGCTGATTTTACTTTGAGAAGGACGTTCATTGTAGCTGGATCTTCTATAGCCATGGCACTTGGGGCACGCCCTAATACCCAAGTCTGCAGGATGCACACTGAGAGAAAGGCAGAAAGGCAGGAAGGCAGAGAGCAGAACGATGAGGCCGGGTGAAGCTAAGGAATGAGGGAGCTGATGTGTCTCTAACTCCGTGGGATCCGAAGTGAGCATGAGGCCCAGCCATGCAAGGTGGCCTGCGATCACCTTCCAACGTCCAGCTGTGCGGAGACACAGAGGACGTCTACTTTGTGCATCTGCTTTGTCCCTAGAAGGACCTTGGGTTGCAGGACCGCTGAGCCATGCTCGCTGCATGTCCCGTGATGCCACGCGTGGCATGGGTGTCCATAAATGTTCCTTAAATTCCATTGAAGGAGGCCCTCCGGGCTCCTGGGGATTTTCCCAGGAATGAGAGAGGTCAGGGGGAGGGAGGAGTGCCCTGAGGTTTGACCACAGGGAAGAATATTTTGGAAGGTCACGAAAGTAAACAGAGAGGTTGAAGGGAGGCCACGGTGTGTGCAGTCCTGGGCACGGCTCCGCGGCCACGTGGCCCCTGCCACTTCCCTCCGAGGGCCACGCTGTGTGCATCTCTCAAAGCATTGTCGCAGAAAGTGGTCTCCTGGCCGATCTTCCGAAATAAACTCTTGTTCTTTTCTGGTTGACTGTCTAAGTGCTTCCGTGTCTAAAACATTTATAACCTTGACACACTGCTTGAGAGTCAATTAGTTTTTTACAGGGATGCAAGTGCATTCAACAATTCTAACTTCCCTGTTAAAGTTGTTCAAATTCAGGACACATGGGGGGCTCAGTCCCTTGAGTGTCTGACTCTTGATTTCAGCTCAGGTCATGATTCCAGAGTGGGATTGAGCCCCACGTTGGGGTCTGCGCTGACAGCATGGAGCCTGATTGAGATTCTGTCTCTCTCTCTCTCTCTCTCTCTCTCTACCCCTTCCCCCCTCCTTCTCTAAAACAAAATTAAAAAAATAATAAGGTTTGTTAAAGTTCCACTTTAAGGTCGTAGTTTATTTACGAAACACATGGGGTAAGTGTCTGTTACATTTCATGTGAAATAACTGACATTTTACACACAAAAAACAAGAAAAGCCTCTGGAGATGACGGTTCCGTGTAGACCCCTGTAACTTCTCCAAGACGCTGATCGGGAAGGCAGATTTAAGAAACAAAACAGACATGGGTCTGCTGGTTTATGTTTAGTGAATCCAAAGGAACGATTTTTGAGTCGGAACTCTGAAGTCTTGTTAGCCAGGGGTCACCCCCAGTTACCACGGGAGAAGCAGAAGACGTCCCACGCTTCCCTCCCAGCCACATCCCTGCCCAGCCTGCTAGTGCTTATCCACAACAGGGCCCAGTTAATTTAGAGCCACAACTTGCCCACTCATAGAACTCGCGGGAGGTGGGAACTTTGCCAGGCAGCGGCCATCAACCTGATTCTCCCCGTGGAACCCCGTGGAAGCGAGACACTCACGTCCTGGAATGCAGGAAAGAACCAAAACCAGCATGTCATGATAAAGCTTCCTGAGATTTTTTGGAGAGTTCAGTTTTCAAATGTCTAAAAATTAGCGACTTCCTTGTTTTTGGTGAACAACAGGACCCAACCTACATGGAAAACAGCCATTTACGTCTCAGCCTCACTGGAGGCTCTGAGTCACCAGGACAAGAACAGTCAACCCATTCTTGCCAAAACCTTAATGATTCGGAGACTGTCTTACAAAGTAACATCTGGCCTTTACGGACCCGGATGCTTTGTTGTAGAGTTCTACAGTAAACTTCAACGCAGGTCAAGAACATTTCTGAATATTATTTAGAAAATACACGAAAAGATTTGTACAAGGTTTCTGGTTGTTTGAACACGTCAGAAACTGAGGATTTGGTTTCTTACAGAGAACCAATTTTCCATTGCTTATACCTGTGTGGGTTTGTGTGTGACTTAATTAATAAAAATAAGTGCAATGTTTATTTACTATGTGAAAATCTCATTGTTGACCTGGAAAACTACAGCTTTAATCTTTTTCATTTAGACTGTAAGTCACTGTAATTCTAGGCAGATACTATCTCCTCCATCTAAGTCTTTCTTAAAATGCACTTGTTCCCTGTGCGCTGGACCCCGAAAGGCTGATGACAAATGGAGTCAGCTGGTGGCTGTGAAAGCATTCCCACCAAATGATTCTGCTAAATTCGCCTTGGTTCCTGATGTGCATCACTTTGCGGTAAGACGGCACGGTGAGTAGAAATGCTGAATGATCCCTGCCCGAAACTGACTATAAAATCTGTTAAAATTGTCAGAAGAAAATAATACATTTCTTAACTGCAGTAAAGTGCAAGGAATTCAAATACAGTAAAACCTTGGTTTGTGAGCGTAATTCATTCCAGAAACAAGCTTGTAATCCAAAGCATTCATATATCAAAGAAAATTTCAAGAACCATCAGCTCAGCTGTGATCAGGTGACATTTGGCATCATGTGCTACGCAGTGTATTGCAAGATGTCACTCGTTTATCAAATTAAAATGTATTAGAAATGTTTGCTCGTCTTGTGAGATACTCGCAGAACAAGTTACTCGCAATCCAAGGTTCCGCTGTACTTCAGATTCTCAGGAATCACACCATCCAGCTTACTATGGGTGGGTTCAGAACGGAGCCCTCTCCAGACAGAAAGCTACTGGTTTTCTCGTTTCATATGAGGAGCTCACGTCTCTGCCCTATATTTTCTACTCTGGGCTTTTCCGGTTGTAGGTTCCCTTTGCTGAGCCAGAGCTGTTTCTCTGCCAGTGTGGCAGGGTGCAGTGGTGCTGGGCGTGGTAGGCACACCTCCCTTCCCGTGCTCCCCGACACGGCTGCACAGGGACCAGTCTCCCACCTGCGGGGCCCGTGGGCCATCAGAGTACCTGCAGTCCAGGGTGGGTGGGTGTGCAGGGTGCGGGTCAGGGGAGAACAAGCACCAGACCCAAGTAGCCTTCTGTGTAGCGTGAAGGATAAACCTCCCCGCGTGGATTTCCAAAGAGAAATGGAGCGTTCGATGGGGACGGGGCCAGCAGCCCTATTTCCTGGGGTCCTGTATGTGTCGGCACGACCCAAACTCCTTATACATATTGTATCATTTGATCTCATCCGCGGGCTTTCCAAGTAAGAGCCATTATGGTCCCATCTGAGCTGGAATTCAGACTGAGTTGTCTGCCTCCACCAGGCTGCCACAATGGAGAAAGAACGTTCCAGATGGGAAGTTACTGAAATAGGAAACACGGTAACCAAACCCAGTGCGTCCAACTGGGACGGATCCTACAGCAGGTTGCATGGAAGGCAAATAGACTTTATTATTAGAAAACATATTAATTAATTCTCCTTGCATTGACAAGTTAAAGGGGAGATGATCAATACCTTTATCGGGTAGGTGTTTGTAAATATTTTCTCCCAGGCCGTAGACCATCTCTCCGTATATTTACTTCCTCTTCGTTATGAAGAACGGAGTGTTTCAAATGTACAGAAACGCTAGAGAATTGGACAGCAGGTGTCTGTACGTGCCTTATCTTTTCACCTGCTCTGTTTACTTCACACCTGCTTTCCCACTTCTAGTACGGAGAACATAAACATCATCAAACCTACGTACGCAGCTGTGATTTGGGCCATTTTCCACTTACTTGGATAATTTTTGTTTTAGTGTTCTACTCTGGTGCATAAATGTTAACAAATTTTGCATTCGTTGTTAGCAATTTCCTTTATTAATCAGTGCGAACCGTGCCTGATGCCTTTGCCTTGGATGATTTTCCTTATTACTGTCATGTCCACACTCACATATATATATAAAGCTTGTCAAGGCCTAGAATTCTTGGCTCTCAAATCGTGCTTACAAACATCTGCAACCTCTACAACCACTGAAGACAAATACTGAAGTACATTTAGTGCTGCATGCGTGAAAGCTGATCAGACTGCTTGTTTGGATGCAATTTTGAGTTGACGCTATTTCTCTAATCCGATAATCTTAGATTCCAGAGTGTCCAAAGTTTTATCAAGACATGATTGGGCAATTTGCTTTTGTTCCTTGTTTTTTTTTTCCCCCCCTCATTCTCTGTGAGTCTTTTCAATTTGAAACCTCCATATTTCCTCACTTGGCTGGATTTTAATCTGTCATTTCTTTGTGTAGTGTTTCTCTTCACCGTGTTCCGATCCGTCCACGTTTTGGTCTGCACTGTTTTATGTTTATAGCCACTGAGACATGTGGTTGTATAATCACATTTTCACCTTTTCATGCATTGTTTATAATCCTTCCACCGTGGACTTCCCCTGTTTCATGAGCACTGTCTTTTGTTTGATCAGGGCAGCATCCTACTGGGTATTGCCAAGGACACAGATCGGAACTTCCTGAGATGTATGTCGTCTTCTCACAGCAGCGATACTTCACGATGCTATGATTGTCCTGATTCCATTGTCCGGCTGCAGGATCACCTCATCTGCACAAGGTTCCTCTCCAGGCAGAGCTGGGTCAGCTGGGGCCCCCTAAGCATCTACTCTGTGAACCTGCTTTTTTGCCGGTCGTGGTGGGAGGGGTGGGGGAGAAGGGGTTGGAGGGGGCAAGGGTGGGGGGACTGGGTGCCGTTGTGAACTGTCTGCGTTCAGTGTCTCCTGTAGGGGCTGGTGGGATCACGCCTCCTCGCTGCCCTGTGCTCAGGCTTTGCCCACAAGCTTCAGACACATCAGGTCATTTTCAAGCCTTATTTCCGTCCACCATCAGGAGGGCCGTAGACCAGGTTGGCCTGCTCTGTGACTGGAAGGAAGGCCTGGAACTTTCTGAAGTGAGCATGACTCCATACCTAGATTTTGAGGCTGCTACATTTCTTCTCATTACAAAATGTCTGCTCATTTTGTGAGAATCAAATATAAAGCAGATAAATTCTGAGGTTATTTTTCTCCCCACAATTTTATCTTGAGCTCTTTATAAGGTGGCTCATCTGGAAGCAATTCAAATATAACCTCACTTATTTTTCTATTAAACAGGGTCAAGTATCGATTCGAGAGTTCACGTGCTGTGATCTTGGAATATCGGTGCGTGCAGTCACCTAAACCGGAATTAATTGTTTTATTACACTTTGGGTGACTACTGATTAATGGACACCCTGACCTCCACTCGCTCCCAGTGCCCAGACTCACTGTTTTTTTTCTCACAAAGGCCTCGGGTTTCAGAGGCCACTTCAAGTCTGTGAGGTTTTCTTAACTGAAAGCCCCCAGTCTACACCAATGGCTCTTGGCACACGTCTCCCTCCTCACCGAGGTCTGGGGGCTACAGACGTGGTGGAAAAGTTGCACGGGTGTCCGTGAGCTGCACTGTCATCAACTACCCTCCACTTCCTCCACATTCTTTCTGTCAGATGCTCAGAATCATCACAATTTCCAAATATATTAACAATGGATTAACCTTGAGACGGGGAGTCTCTAAAGAATTCACAGCGACACTGTCGACATCTTGGTTAAATACGCTCATAGCATGATGGTGTTGAGCTCTCTACATCTGGCGTATTTCCTACAATCCACCCGCTACTGTATATCGACAGACCTGTGCTCATCTGCCGAGCCATGTGGAGAGATGGGGACACACAGTCCCTGAGCTCAGGATAAGCTTGCTCCTTCCATCCATGTAGTTCTTGTGGCCACAGACACATAGCTACAAATGCACAATAATGCCAAGGCCGGCTGGATCCAAAGCAGAACATACAGCCATGGCTGAGAGGTCATGGGGTTGGGGCACTCGGCTGGCCCCACATCTGGCTTTGTCTTTGCCCCTGGCATGGCCACAGGGGCACCGGTGACCCTCAGCAGCGAGCCGGGATAAGTTACGTTAAGTCCAGAGTGTAATGGCAGCATGCGAACTTTTGCTAGGACCAAGAGAGAGGCCAGAAGGGATGTGCAGGCTGGGCTGCTCTGAATCGAAAAAAGAGCTTGAGAAAGCAAGTCACTTTGAAGGCTAAGTTTCAGGGCGTATTTAGAGCTTTGTGGGAGAGCAGACAAGGAATGGTGGATTGTCAAAGGAGGCCGTTGGATGAATGAGACTGGCATGTGGACGGGAAGAAGGAAGGAGGTGCTGGAGGAGAGGACGTGTTTCCTACGGGCCTATTCTCCTGGAGCCTTGGTTTTCCGTGTGTCTCTGCCTTAGGTAGGGGGCTCCTAACTTTTGAGAGAACAAAGAGGTGATGTTTTTCCTTTGAATTTGACAAATTGTATGCCTATTCCTTGCATGCCAATGTGTCTTGTTGGTGAGAAGGCAGGAGGGCATCAGAGTCAACTCAGAGTTGTACAGTCGGGAGACAAAGGGAGCCATAAACAAGCAAAGTGTCGTCATACATGGTACCTCAGGGTCACCATTATGTAACGGGTCCCTGGCACATAGAAATCATGTGCATTTTAATATAACCTGTGACGATATGTGTGTGCGTGTGTGTGCATCATCATGATGTAATATTGTCTATTTTTAGACAATGTTATATTTATTCTAACAATGACGTAGAACACTTCTATGTGTTCTAAGCCTCTCATAAATAACAACTCTTAACCCTCACAGCAGCCTTACAAGGCAGATATTTTCACTGTCTCCTCTTTATCCACGCAGCGCAGTGAGGCACGGAGAGGTCAACCACTCGCGCAGGGTCAAGTCGACAGTGGTGAGCCCAGACTCAGCTCAGGCTACCTGGCCTCGTGCGCTTGCGGGGTGGTCCTCTTTAATCTGCGTGGGTCCCTTACGAGCCATCCTACACGATGTGAATCAGTCTTATGGAGTGGACAGGCGCCCTTGGCAAGGCTTCAGGTTGGCCTCCCAGAGGGCAAGTCGCCGAATCCAATTCCAGGATGATGAGGGTGTGCTCCGCCTGGCTCCAGAGTCATTTCTAGATGACTGTTCTCACCAGGCCTGGTGCCCCAGTGCTGCCATGGCAGCCGCATACCCTCCGTGCCCACAGAGTGGTCCCTTTCCAGTCCAGGGAGCTGGGTGTGCGCATAAGGAACAGGCAGGCCTTCACGACCACGGTGCTCCTGAAGGCCGAGTCAATGGTGCAGAACTGTGACCCCTTTTCCTGTCCGGAATGCATTTCTCCCTTTCTCCCACCTTCTTTCTTTTCCATGCATCTTTTTGATTGTTTGGAAGCTGAATCCTAATTATTCACTGAAATTCCAGTGTCTGTTTCTTATAAAGAGAAATGGTTTGGGGGCACCTAGGTGACTCAGTAGGTTAAACATCTGACTTCGGCTCAGGTCATGATCTTAGGGTTCATGGTTCGAGCTCCATGCCGGGCTCTGTGCTGACAGGTCGCAACCTGGATCCTGCTTTGGATGCTGTGTCTCCCTCCCTCTCTCTCTGCCTCTCCCCTGCTCGCATTCCGTCTCTCTCAAAAATAAATAGACATTTAAAAAAATTAAAAAAAAATATTTTCAGGTCTGTCCTTCCACCCCTGTCCCCCTGCCCCATGCCCTCGCCCTGGCTTCGGCTGACAATCCAGTCTCCCTGCCCCCATCTCAGACTTTCCCTTGTTTCCTGTGTGCAACTGAAAAAATTTGAGATTATCAAAATAAACTGCCCTCCCAAATGAAAAGAAAACACAGGTGAAGTAACAAACAGAGAAATAGCACAAGGCTAGATGGTCATGGGGACTAAGGAGGGCACCTGTCGGGATGAGCACTGGGTGTCATATGTAGGTGGTGAATCACTGGGTTCTACTCTTGAAACTAATACTGCACGCATGTTAACTAACTTGAATTTAAATAAATAAATTACGGGGGCGCCTGGGTGGCTCAGTCGGTTAAGCGGTAGACTTCGGCTCAGGTCTCGCGGTCCGTGAGTTCGAGCCCCGCGTCGGGCTCTGTGCCGACTGCTCAGAGCCTGGAGCCTGTTTCAGATTCTGTGTCTCCTTCTCTCTGACCCTCCCCCATTCATGCTCTGTCTCTCTGTCTCAAAAATAAATAAATAAACGTTAAAATAAATAAATAAATAAATAAATAAATAAATAAATAACATAGTCTAAAAAAAAAAGAAAGGAAAAACAGCACATGGTTAAACTTACAATACGCAGGGTTTGGGGGTTATAATATTAATTTACTTACCAGTGTCAGACCTCTTGCTAATCAAATTCTCCTTTAAATTGAAAGTGCTTTTCTTCTTTACTCCTCCCTGCGTCCCTCCCGCGCATGTCTAGGCGAGGTGTTGGTGGCAAGTTCCACTTACTGGGCTTTTCTTAAACGACACCAGCTAGAAGTTCTTCTGCAGGAGCCTGTCAGCTTAGGAAGAGTCCGGGTGAAAACAGTGTCTCCTGATGCCCCCTGGGCAGGTGCACTGCCGGGAGCCCCCGCGTCACCACTGCCATCCTCAGGGACGTAGTCCGGCACGGACCTCTGGAGGAAGGAAGCACCCCGACACCGAACGGGGGCTCTGGGGGTGTCCCCCTGGGTTTGTATTTTTCCTTTGCCTTCTGGGCAAAACCCTAACACTTCTGAGCATCAATTTCCTTCTCTGTAAACAGGAGCTGATTGGTCCCTGCCTCCCATGTGCCTACGAGAACTCGAAATGTGTTCCAAATCCATTGCACCCTGCCAAGCATGTCAGGAGGGAATGTTAATATGATCGTCTAAAGCGTTTTTTTATTAAAGGCGTGATTATTAGAAACAGGTGATTTTTTTCGCCATGTTTTCTCTTCAACCAAAAATAACATTGATGGGGCGCCTGGGTGGCTCAGTCGGTTAAGCGTCCGACTTCGGCTCAGGTCACGATCTCACGGTCCGGGAGTTCGAGCCCCGTGTCGGGCTGTGGGCTGACGGCTCGGAGCCTGGAGCCTGCTTCCGATTCTGTGTCTCCCTCTCTCTCTGCCCCTCCCCCGTTCATGTTCTGTCTCTCTCTGTCTCAAAAATAAATAAAAGTTAAAAAAATTTTTTTTAGGGGCGCCTGGGTGGCACAGTCGGTTAAGCGTCCGACTTCAACCAGGTCACGATCTCGCGGTCCGTGAATTCGAGCCCCGCGTCAGGCTCTGGGCTGATGGCTCGGAGCCTGGAGCCTGTTTCAGATTCTGTGTCTCCGTCTCTCTCTGCCCCTCCCCCGTTCATGCTCTGTCTCTCTCTGTCCCAAAAATAAATAAAAAACGTTGAAAAAAAATTAAAAAAAAAAATTTTTTTTTTAAAACATTGAGTATCTAAGAGTGATGGACTGAGTGTTTGTGTCTCCGGATTCATATGTGGAAGCCCTAATCTTGAATGTGATGGTATTAACAGGAGGGCTGTTGAGAAGTAATTAGTTTAGACGAGGCCATGCCCATTACTGTGTCCTTGTAACAAGAGGCCAGAGCCCTTTCCCTCTTCCTCTCCCCGCCACATGAGGACACAGCGAGGAGGCGGCTGTCTACAAGCCAGAAAGGAACTTCTCACCAGAATCTGACCGTGCTGGCATCCTGGCCTTCCGGCCCCGGGACCGTGAGAGACCGATGCCCCGTCTGTATTTTCCTACCGCCGCCCGAGCTGACTAATGTGTCTGTGTTTTAATTTATCTTTGAAGATTCTACAAATCTGAAACACCACCAATGCAGGCCATGGGGGCCATGAAGGGGGCACAGGGAAAAGTGAAATCTAACCGACGATATTCCTCACTCACACCAAACAATTAAACTTTCCCTCCTTGCAAGTGATCTGAACTCCCACGTGTACGGGACGGACCGTGTGCTCCCAGGAGCAGGCCAGGCGTCCAGCTTGGGCAGGAGAGGGCGTGTTGCTGGTCTGTGCACCCCACTTACCTCCCCTCCAGGGGAAGGACAGGGTGCGTGGCTGCTATGGCCAAATGCCATTTGGAGGGTAGCTCCTGGGGAACCGGAGCCAGTCAAGCCCTCCACAGTAGATGCCCACCCGTCCCTGGTAACTCCATAAGAGGACGGGGAAACTCTCCCAGATGCAGCAGGTACACGAGACTGAGAAACCTGGCTGGGCTCAGAAGTACTTGAAAAGAGGGGCACCTGGGTGGCTCAGTCGGTTAAGCGTCTGACTTCGGTGCAGGTCATGATCTCATGGTTCATGCGTTCAAGCCCAGCATAGGAGCCTGCTTCAGATTCTGTGTCTCCCTCTCTCTCTGCCCCTCCCCCACTCATGCTGTCCGCCTCTCTTTCTCAAAAATAAAAATAAACATTAGAAAAAGAGAGAAAAACTTGAAAAGAACAAACTGCTAAGAGCAGACGCGTGAAACCCTTGCAAGGCGATCTCCTCCGACCTGAGCACAAGGATCTACCAAGGGTGTTAGCAGATCTTCCCGCCTAATCTCCGCACTGGCATCTCCCGTCCAGGAGGGAGAGGCTCATCCCCGTTCAGGGGACACAGAGGATGACCCCGTCCTCCCTGTGAATACCCTTCCCTGTGACCCCGGGCTCCCCGTCCCTGCCACACTGGCCCCTCCGACACCGTGCCTTCGCCCTCTTCTCCGTGCTGAGCTCATCACTCGTGCTTTAAGGAGAGAGGGAGTTCCTTCCCTTGCTCCTAAAAAGAGGTGACGATAGGGAATATGACTGCAGTTTATTTCATTGTAATTTGTCTCTGTTTGTGTTGGAGAACAGCGTGTACCAAAAGAAAACGGTGCAGCTGGCAAAGGTGGCTCCCACGAGAAGCCAAGGGGTTGCTTCCTACACGGAATAACACCAGCCCACACGGCACGTACAACCGTGCGCCCTGGGTCAAGTCCTCGACCCGGGCTGGTGAAGTGAGGAGAGCATCTCCCTGGCCCCAGACATACGTCCCTGTTACCAGCATTGTTGTCTACATAATTCTATGTGATGGGTGGTTTTTATCCACACTATGCGACTCACGAGGATGAGGCCGGGAGCATCGCAGCCTCCTGTTCACGGCTCCTAAGTGCCCGAGCAGGAATTTGCAGCACATAGTCCTTAACTCAGAGCCTGGGCTGCCGATTGATGCCCTAGCTTCTTACCAGCTCCCTCTGCTCACTGAGGGATGGCACCGGGTGTGCGAAATGCTCGAGACTCTACGAATAATGGAAAACGCCTAATGTCAATAATATAGACAGTAGATTGAATAATGGATGTCTTATTTTATTTTATTTTATTTTATTTTATTATTTTATTTTGAGAGAGGGAGAAACACACACACACACACACAGAGAGAGAGAGAATCCCAATTATTATTTTATTTTGAGAGAGGGAGAAACACACACACACACAGAGAGAGAGAGAGAGAATCCCAAGCAAGCTCCATACTCAACACAGAGCTTGACGTGGGGCTCATATTCACGAACCGTGAGATCATGACCTGAGCTGAAAGGAACACTTGGACGCTTTAACCGAATGAGCCCCGCAGGCGCCCGTCTTCTTCCAGATTCACAACGCAGTGAAGGGGTATGTATGGAAGGGAAACTGGCATTTATGACTCAGCTTTTCTTTCTCTCATAAAATATGCAAATCGTCTTTGTCATAAGATAATCTTTTCCCTTTTCTTTCTGTGTGTTAAATTCGGCAGTGTTCAGTGAAGTTGTCAGAGACGGCCTCTCAGATTTCTATTATCCTGCACTCCATCAAATTCCCTTCTGTTCGACTTGACACATTTGATCAGGTCCATGTGTATTTTAACGTCGTTGGCACTCTGGGAAGTAGCAGCAGAGCCGGCCCCGGGAACCTGCAGGACGGAGGAATTCAATCTGCAAGGAACACGAAGCAGGATGGTCGGAAAGCCAGCCTCGCCTCGATTTCCCCACAGTGGCTGTGGCGCGTCCCGAGCACACCGGCCAGCGCCCGCCGCGCTCCTGCGGACACGGTCCTGCCCTGGTCCATCATGAGCGGCCTCCCAGACCCCTGAACACGGTCGTGGCCGTATCTGCACCGGGGCCCCACCCGGCCCCTGAGGAGCAGTCTTTCCCTGCAGATCTTTGGCTCCCACCCAGCCGGCCTGACGGGGGGCACGGGGTGGAGGGTGCCCGGGACGTGGGCGGAACCTGCGTGAACAGTGGCTTGTGGTGGGGCGGGCGCAGCAAGACAGGCGTTTGTGCAGACATTTTACGGAACGTTTTCAGACGAGTGAAACAGGACTTTGTCTGAACACGAACCTCCCCGTGAGTGTGGCCTCCAGAGGAGTTTTCTTCACGGGGAAGGACGTGTGATGTGGCATGTATGCTGTGGGGGTCTCTCTGGCCCCCCACGTGGCAGCCATGTCTGTGCTGGACCCTACCTGTGGCTGCTCCCCACAGTGGCCCCTGGAGCCCCCACCTGACCCCCGCACTTGGCCCCCACCTGATCCCAGGACCTGGTCCCCACCTGACTCCAGCACCTGGCCCCCACCTGACCCTAGGACCTGGTCCCCACCTGACCCCAGCGCTTGGCCCCCACCTGACCCCAGCGCCTGGCCCCCACCTGACCCCAGTGCCTGGCCCCCACCTGACCCCAGCGCCTGGCTCCCACCTGACCCTAGGATCTGGCCCCAACCTGACCCCAGCGCCTGGCTCCCACCTGACCCTAGGATCTGGCCCCACCTGACCCCAGTGCCTGGCCGCCACCTGACCCCAGGACCAGGCCCCCACCTGACCCCAGCGCCTGGCCCCCACCTGACCCCAGGACCTGGCGCCCACCTGACCCCAGGACCAGGCCCCCACCTGACCCCAGCGCCTGGCTCCCACTTGACCCCAGCGCCTGGCCCCCACCTGACCCCAGCGCCTGGCTCCCACCTGACCCTAGGATCTGGCCCCCACCTGACCCCAGCGCCTGGCTCCCACCTGACCCCAGGACCAGGCCCCCACCTGACCCCAGCGCCTGGCTCCCACTTGACCCCAGCTCCTGGCTGCCACCTGACCCCAGCGCCTGGCCCCCACCTGACCCCAGGACCAGGCCCCCACCTGACCCCAGTGCCTGGCTCCCACTTGACCCCAGCGCCTGGCCCCCACCTGACCCCAGCGCCTGGCTCCCACCTGACCCTAGGATCTGGCCCCACTTGACCCCAGTGCCTGGCCCCCACCTGACCCCAGGACCAGGCCCCCACCTGACCCCAGCGCCTGGCCCCCACCTGACCCCAGGACCTGGCGCCCACCTGACCCCAGGACCAGGCCCCCACCTGACCCCAGTGCCTGGCTCCCACTTGACCCCAGCGCCTGGCCCCCACCTGACCCCAGCGCCTGGCCCCCACCTGACCCCAGGACCAGGCCCCCACCTGACCCCAGTGCCTGGCTCCCACTTGACCCCAGCTCCTGGCCGCCACCTGACCCCAGCGCCTGGCCCCCACCTGACCCCAGGACCAGGCCCCCACCTGACCCCAGTGCCTGGCTCCCACTTGACCCCAGCGCCTGGCCCCCACCTGACCCCAGCGCCTGGCTCCCACCTGACCCTAGGATCTGGCCCCACCTGACCCCAGTGCCTGGCCCCCACCTGACCCCAGGACCAGGCCCCCACCTGACCCCAGCGCCTGGCCCCCACCTGACCCCAGGACCTGGCGCCCACCTGACCCCAGGACCAGGCCCCCACCTGACCCCAGCGCCTGGCTCCCACTTGACCCCAACGCCTGGCCCCCACCTGACCCCAGCGCCTGGCCCCCACCTGACCCCAGGACCAGGCCCCCACCTGACCCCAGTGTCTGGCTCCCACTTGACCCCAGCTCCTGGCCCCCACCTGACCCCAGCGCTTGGCCCCCACCTGACCCCAGGACCTGGCGCCCACCTGACCCCAGGACCAGGCCCCCACCTGACCCCAGGACTAGGCCCCCACCTGGCCCCAGCGACTGGCCCCCACCTGACCCCAGTGCCTGGCCCCCACCTGACCCCAGCTCCTGGCCGCCACCTGACCCCAGCGCCTGGCCCCCACCTGACCCCAGGACCTGGCCCCCACCTGACCCCAAGGCCTGGGCCCCACCTGACCCAGCCCCTGGCCCCAGGGATCTGGCCCCCACTTGACCCCAGCCGCAGGCCAAAGCCTCTGATTTTCTGGCCACTTGCCCCGGGCAGCCTGGGCATTGTTTGCAAGTACAAGTGGCTTCAAAGCTCTTGGAAACAATTCTCCTGCGCAGACGTGATATTGACATATTGACGGAAACAAACAAATGAGTGTGGAAAACCAAAGCAGATTTTCTGTTCCTAATGTTCTTTTTTCTGTCACTGAAACAGTGTGTGTAATAGCTGTGCTATTCACAAAGCTCCTTGACTGGAGGTTATTCAGCAGTGGGGAGGAGCACCAGGGACTTCCCCACCCTCTGACCTTCCAGGTGGTAAGGACTCCCGTTTGCCCTTGGGCAAAGCCCCATCCTCCCAAGTAGCTGTATCGGTAGGAAAGTCAGCAATTTGCCCGAGAACCTCCATTTTGTCTTGTTTTCCCGATTTGCTGAGAACCGTCTGCTAGAAACTTCCAACCTAAAATAACTGCGTATGAGATTAGCTGCGGCTCAATTTCTGATCAGGACAAAGGTCAGCTTTTGTCTACATTTTAATTACTACGCTTTTGAAAAGATACAATTTTTTATCTTTTTAAAATAATCGCATCAATTTATTCCCTGTTCTCAGAAAGCTCTAGAAGAGACATATTTTTTAAAATCAAGGCATGCTAGCATTATTAGGAAGTTATATTTCCAGTGAAGAACTAAATTTCCATGTTAAATAAAATCAACAAAGATTTATTGAACACCATCTCTGCTCCTTTATGATACATTATACATTATATATTGCAGTCGTAGTGAAAAATCAAGAAAATTCAAGAACATTCTTACTGAGAAAAAGTTTAGGATCGATTCAAAGAAACAAGATATAAATACACGATGAGAAAAACAACCAAATATCCCAACATCCCTTTTTTAATATTTTTTTTTAATTTGAGAGAGAGAGAGAGAGAGAGAGAGACAAAGAGAAAGAGGGAGAGGGTGCATGTGGGGGAGGGGCAGAGAGAAAGAGAGAGAAAGAATCCCAAGCAGTCTCCATACTCAGCGCAGAGCCCAACTTGGGGATCCATCCCATGACCCTGTGATCATGACCTGAGTCGAAGTCAAGAGTCAGATGCTCAACTGACTGAGCCACCGAGGCACCCTTCAACATCTCTTTTTACACTCGCTGTCAAATTAATTCCTTTGACATTATGTGTTTAAGCAAATCAGATGGAGGGGCTCTAGACGGCCTTGGGAAGGATGTAGGATTTGAACCAGATTTTTGAGAGAGAGTTTAAGAGGACAGAGAGAAGACATAAAAGCATCCCAGGCAGGTGACAGGACATGTGTACACGAGTGGACATGAGAAAGGTCAAGGAGCACGTATGGGGCAGGAAGCGCCCTTTGGGGTCATGCCTCATGGCCAGCAGACCAAGTCAGGGGCAGAAAGTTGAGTTGCTGTCATGCTCGTCTACAAGACCGGAAGGAAGTGTGGACATCTGGAAAGGGCACAGCCCAAACTCAAAACAAGGACTTTCTGGGCTGGATCTGACATTGTCTGGACATGCAGCTAACCCGTGGCAGACAGGAAATCTTAACCTTGAGACCTTCAACTGATCCTGTGTCTTCTGGTGCTCGTCTCCCTCTCCCTGCTCCTGGAGAGTCTGTGGCAGTGAGGACCGCTCTTGTGAAAGACCCTGCACAGGCTCTAAAGCACCAGCCTACGTACGTGTGGTGTTCTCACACGGGAGCTGAGACATCAGTAGTGTTTAAGGAGGGGAAGTCATGTCCACGTCAGTGTTGAGGGGACGGGCAGATTCAGTCTGGACAAGCAGAAAGGGGTCAGAAGTGTAATGGGACGCAAACATCTTTTTCAGCCTGACAACGTAGGCTCACAAACGTGAAGTGTGTTATTGCAAAAATCAAGGTTGCGGAAATGAAGCTCTGGGGGTGAAATATTAGGATGGGGAAAGTGTGAATGCAATTTGGGAGGGCTCTGATGACATATTCCTCAGCTCGGCAGGTGCACAAAATGAAATACGCAGGAGGGGGGGCCAGGGGGCTCTGCGATTCCACATTACACTCTTCTAAAATTTTTTTAATTAAAAAAAAATTTTTTTTGAGAGAGAGAGATACAGAGTGAGAGCAGGGAAGGGCAGAGAGAGAGAGGGAGACCCGGAATGTGAAGCAGGCTCCAGGCTCCGAGCTGTCAGCACAGAGCCCGACGTGGGGCCTGAACCCACGAACTGTGAGATCATGACCTAAGCTGAAGTTGGACGCCTAACCGACTGAGCCACCCAGGTGCCCCCTCACATCACACTCATCTGATTGGGAGGAGGATCTGAGAAAATCCTTGCCATGTGCAGGTTTAAAAAATACCTTCCTGGAGATTTACCTTTCTGGAATTCAAAGGTGAGTAGGCTCATGTATTGACTGGTTCCTTCTTCCAGGCCTTCATACCTCAGCCCTGGTTAGACCCCACCACTCGTGACTCGTACTGTCCGCTCAGCCACCCTCACTGGCTTTGTTCTTCCATTTTCTCAGTTCTAAAATTTTCATTTGGTTCCATGTATCTCTTGTTTCTTCCCTGCGGATTTTACTTTCTTGGCTGAAGCTTCCTGTTTCTTCATTTGGTTCCACCATGTTTGTGATTGTCCCCTGAGCCGTGTTCCCGGTGGCTCCTTTCGCAGATTCCTCGCGACACCCGCACCTCTGTTCTTGGTGTTGGCATCGACAGGCTGTGTCTATTCCTTCACATCGAGATCTTCCTGCTCCCTGGGGTGGTGAGTGATTCTTGACTGAAAGTGGGACATTTTCAGTACGGAGGGACAAGATCGTCAGTCTTATTTATCTGTTTAAACCTGCTCTCGCTGGCTTCCTTGACACTCATCCGGCCGTGGAGGGTTCGCAGCCTTGAAGCCGGTAGGCGGGGTGAAGGGTGTCTCCCCCCATTCCGCTTCTGTCGATGGGGATGATCGTTTGTGCAGTGCGGCTGGCGAGTGTCGCTGTCTAAAAGTGTTGTCTTGGCGGGTGCCCCTTTCTTGGCCCTTTATCCCCCGCGTGCGGCCTCTGCTGGGGCTTTCTGGTTGGCACCTCAGGGTTACTGGTCTCTCCTGCTCTCAGCCTGGAAGACACAGGGGACCACCGCGTGTTCCCCACAGGTCTACGTGTCCCCAGACAGCCTCCCTTCTTCTGAGGCTTCTTAGACTCGTATTTAAATGATGCTCAGGGCTCTTGGTTGTACTTAGGGGAAGGGTAGAGGAAAAGTATGTCCATGCCATGTTCCCAGGAGGAAAATCCCCCTCATTTCTTTTTTGATTGTTTCTTCATCCTGTGTTTCTATTCCCCATATTGTGGCTGGAGGACCAGGAGAGGACATACAGACCCCGAGGAGCCTCATCCCACCCATGTAACGACAACTTGCTGTCCCAACCTGGATAGCCAAGCTGAAAGTGAAATCAAGTGCTAAATTAAAATTATACAATTCGAAGTATTTGTATAAAAAAGAAAAATATTAAGTGTTCATGTACATTAAAGCACAATCAAAACTGCTTCGTTTCAGTATGACCTGACAATTAAAAACACTTGGGCAGAACTGTATTCCTTGTTATGTATTCTCTTACTTGTAAAAGTTCCTGGCTATGTCTATATCTATACCGTGTCACTCGTATTTTCTAAAAAATATATATACCTTTTGTAATTTCATCTTATAATTTTTTCTTCATAAAATACCTCATTCCTTTTCAAAGTTATATATTATGGTTATAGGTTTGGGCATGTTCAACATTTTCAACTGACTATAATTTAAAAAAAAAATTGCTGGGGCACCTGGGTGGCTCAGTCTGTTAAGCATCCGACTTCGGCTCAGGTCATGATCTCGCGGTCCGTGAGTTCGAGCCCCGCGTCGGGCTCTGTGCTGACCGCTCGGAGCCTGGAGCCTGTTTCGGATTCTATGTCTCCCTCTCTCTCTGACCCTCCCCCATTCATGCTCTGTCTCTCTCTGTCTCAAAAATAAATAAACATTAAAAAAAATTAAAAAAAATAAAAAAATAAAAAATAAATTGCTCATGCCCTGGGTACTGAGAGATCAAGCCCACTTAGGAGCAAATACACCAAAGCACGACTTTCTCAATTCTACATTTTTTTCGTATTGAAATATGTAAATATTTTAGCTGAAATATTTGGTGACCGAATATTTTGCCCCCCTTAAAAGTACCCTTTTTGCAATTTTTATAAGGGAGAATGTTTCAAATTACTTGTCTCTGATTATGGTTCTCTGACGTGTCATTAAACACAAGCATTGCAAAATCATAAAACTTCTCAATTTTATCCCACTTAGTACAGAAGAGACATACGTCTAATCTAATTTTTCCAGTTCAAAATGGGGCTCTATTCCCTGTGCTGTCCCTTTCATCAGAGCCTGTGTGGTGACCAATAGCGACCACAGCGATCCTGTGAGCACTGAGTAATGGGTACAGGTGTCAAACCAATTACGTTGTTCACTAAAACCAATATGACATTGTATGTTAATTATATTTGGGTGACAATAAAAAGGATTAAAAAATGGGAGACCTGGGGAAGCCTGGGTGGCTCAGTCAAACATCAGTTCACGATCTCAGTTTGAGCCCCACGTCCGGTTCTGCACTGACAGTACAGGGATTCCTCCTCTGTCTCTGTCTCTGTCTCTGTCTCTCTCTCTCTCTCTGTCTTTTCCCCTCCCATACTCTCTCTCTCTCTGTCTCTCTCTCTCTCCCTCTCTAAAAAATAAATAAAAAAATTAAAATTAAATAAAAAATTGTTTAAATTAAAAAAAAATGGGAGATCCTTTCTAAGCTGGTGTGTTTCTAAGCACAATCACAGGATCTCGGAATTAATTTTGGTCGGGTACCAGAGCTGTTATGATCCAACTTGTTCAGATTCTACCCTGCTCTGCTGGGATATACGTCACTGCCTTCCACTTGCCGTGGAGAAACTTTCTAGCGTATCATTTCTTCGATCTCCAGCTAAAAGTTTCCAACCAATTTCAACAAAATGACGGCAATGATGAGGGGGCTCAATTAAAAAATGTCCACACTCCCTGCAGGACATGCGGGTTGGTTTACAAAGAGAAATCTTCAAGAGCTCAAGCATATCTGAGTCTGATGGTAAGCAGCAACGAGAGAAGGCACGGGTACCATGCTGAGTGTTTCTTTTTAATGTCAGCACGAGCTCTGTCCCCACAATGTCGGGACACAGTCATTGTGTGTGTGTGCAGTCTGACAACTGCAGATCTACCAGAACTTTTCTCTTCTGAATGTATCGATTGTGCTTTTTGCGGGATTCGGGTTGGCTTTGGGGAATTTGATGGGTGGGACACTTGATGAAATAGTATACACTTGAGGTTTTTTTCTTGGAAAGAAGTAACTGCTTCCAGGACCCATTGAAGAGACTGACCCCACCTGTCCCCCTGGGTGTGTGAGCCGCCAGCAACCCCCACCCCTCCCCACCGGCCACTGAAGCACCTGTCTGCTCCCTGGATATGTGCTCAGCTCAGCACCCAGCCTGGCCCATGTGGACACTCAGCCACGTGCTCCCTGGGTCACAAGTGTCCTCCCCGGGTATCAGATCCCGTGTGGGGGTCGGGGGCACGGATCTACGGCCGGGGGGCAGCCATAAAACAACAAAGCCCCTTAGCCCTCAACTCTCTGCCTCCAGAACTCCATGGTGGTGGCTCTAAGAGAGTCCCAGCTGCAGGGACCCTCCTCCCAACGGCTGGGCTCCAGTCTGGACGACCCGGGAGTCTCCCAGACGGCGACGTGGTATCACTGAGACCAGTTAGACAGATCCACGTGGCTCCGGACGCGTCTTCTCCACACTCTGGGAACCTTTGAAACACTTGCTGTAGTGCCTTCCTCGGCCACCTGAGAAGGCTGGCCGCCACGGAGCTGTCCTGTGGCCAGACCAGATGGGGAGAGGGAGGGAGGCAGACGGACAGGCAGACAGAGACAGCGGAGGACACAAGAGACAGAGACAGAGATGCAGATGGATGGGGAGGGAGGCAGAGGCAGGGAAACTCCCTCCAAGAGATACGAGGCCCGCACGGGCTGGAACTTGGATTTCCACCACCTCTTGATTCGGTTCCTGATTAGTGCCCGGCACGTGGGAGTTCCTCCCGCAATTTCTGTCGAACTGAATTTGATTGAATTAAACTGAACTTAGTTTTTCACAGAATACAGGAGTGTATCCTATTCATCTCTTCTCTGATTGTTTTTATTAATTTCTGCTCCAATTTTTTGTTTGCACTGTTACTTTGTTAACTGATCTTCAAATGTTTTTAATGTTATTTACTTTTGAGACAGAGAGAGAGATAGAGCAGGACAAGGAGAGGGGCAGAGAGAGAGGGAGACAGAATCTGACGCAGGCTCCAGGCTCTGAGCCATCAGCACAGATCCCAACGCAGGACTCGAGCCCATGAACTACGAGATCATGACCTGAGCCAAAGTTGGACGCTCAGCTGACTGAGCCACCCAGGTGCCCCTCTGTTAACTGATTTTTGAGGGCTGAGATGTGGTCCACTGTCACCCACAGGTGGGGTAAGTGACTTTCATTCTTATCAGCTGCCATCTGTTTGGTTTTCAAAGCATAACCTCACATTCAGGTTTAAAGGCAGAGGCCTGTGCTCCTACAGGCAGGGCCATAGTTTTTGGGTGACAGCCCTCCCCTGGCCACCCTGCAATGCAATGTATGGCTCCTACTTGCTCTGTTCAAGCTGGCACACCTGCTTTGGGGTTTTGACAGGAAATCTCAGGTGAACTGGGACAAACCCCTGACCGGGGAGGTGCCGGGATCTCCTCCGACAGAGAAGGGGCAGGCCTGGGAGGCGGGCCGTGACATGTATCTGCCCGGATGCTCTACCCAGGGTGTTACGTGCGCTTTGGCGACTGGAGCGGTCTCTCTGGCTTGGACCATCATGAATACGTGTTGCCATTTCCAGTAGTATCTATTATCTTACATTCTCTTCTGCACTTTCACGAGAGTTTTGTTGCGAGGCTAGGAAAAAAATGAATCAATAAAAGTGAACCATGAACACAACGCCGAAGTTTCTCTTCTGATTTAGAATGTGCATTTAAATTCCTAGCTCTTGGGGCGCCTGGGGGGCTCGGTCGGTTCAGCGGCCGACTTCAGCTCAGGTCACAATCTCGCGGTCCGTGAGTTCGAGCCCCGCGTCAGGCTCTGTGCTGACCGCTCAGAGCCTGGAGCCTGTTTCCGATTCTGTGTCTCCCTCTCTCTCTGACCCTCCCCCATTCATGCTCTGTCTCTCTCTGTCTCAAAAATAAATAAACGTTAAAAAAAAATAAAAAATAAATAAATTCCTAGCTCTCAAGCAAGTCTTAAAAGACTCTCCCAATTGGAAAATTTTTTTTATTAGTTTACTTTATTTTTGAGAAGCAGAGAGAGACAGAGGGCGAGCAGGGGAGGGGCAGAGAGAGAGAGGAGACACAGAATCCGAAGCAGGCTCCAGGCTCACAGCTGTCAGCACAGAGCAGGATGTGGGGGCTGAACTCAACGAACCGTGAGATCGTGACCTGAGCCGAGGTCGGACGCTCAACCGACTGAGCCACCCAGGCGCCCCAGAAAGACTTCCCGAATTTAATTGCAATTCCCATGATCACAGTTCTGTTTACCTGTCCACATTTACCTGTATCTATGTGCATTGAAAGATAGCAATCTATGCGTATCTATGTGTTTAGAATCTGTAGACATGCCAACGTCTCTAGGTTTTTATGTGTGAAGGGAAACCTCCTTTTTCCCCAAATGAACCAGTGTGCTGTTTCGTTACTTGCGTGGAGACGTCGCACTTACTGAACAGACGCCGGTGGAGTGCTGATGGAGAGCCGGTCACCCTGGCCGGCTCTGCCCCCTGCTGCTGACTCTGGGGAAAGCTTCCCCCGTATCCACAGCCAAGGGGCCGGCTCTCGCTCCCCCAGAGAGGAGGCCTTTCTTGGTGAGGCAGCTGTAGACCGAGTGGGGATTTGAGTTCTGTTTCTTAGCTTTTTCTGAAGGAGTATTGAAAATGACTTTGGCTTGGTTTTGACCCGTTTTTCTTCTTAATCAGAAGGTTGCGCAGGAACTGCTTGCAAGACGCAGTGTGAAGCCGTGGCCGGGACTGGGGGGGTTTGGCAGCACACCCCCCCGCCTGGTTTGGTCCCTAGGACTTTAAGGAAGATACCCATCTCTCTTGGTTTTCCTTTCTTATCGGTAAAATAGGAACGTGCCCCTTGTAGGGTCTGTGTGAGGGTTCAGTGAGGTCAGGCGCGTCAACGGCCTGGACGGACCCCGTCCCTGGTGGCTGGGAGCTTCTTTCCATCATCAGTGTATCCAGTGATTGGCTTCTGTCTGCCGTCACCTGGTCAGGACAGGGAGCCACTTCCCGGGGGTGCGGCCGGGGAGACCAGCAGTCCCTCCCGGGGCCCCTTGACCCGCTCGCACAGCAGCTGCACAAGGTGGGCATGGGCACACCTCCTGCCGCCTAAGCGTCCAGGGGCTGGGGGGGCACCTCGGGGCTGGTTGCGTGGGAAAGATGAGAACCCGAAGGTCTTCTTCCAGAAAGCCCTCAGTGTGCTCCGGAAGAGGCAGAATAAGGTCAAGACGGGTCAAAATGTAACAATAACAATACGTTAATGCAGGTTTCAGGTCCTGCTTGTAGAGGGTGTAAAGTGACGCTGGGAGTTAGTTCTGGAATCTCTCCAGCAGCTGGGCCGTGCCATGAGCCACACCACACGCCCAAGGGGAATCAGGTGCATAGACAGCTGATGAGCTATGAGGTGCATCACACCTGCTCAAGTAACAGCATATTCTTATTATTCAACCAATCAATACGCCTACTTACTTGCCCCCATCCTTCCTAACAGTAACTTCTGGGTTCTGGTTGGCTATTAGAGTAAGTGCTGTAATCTAGGAATAGTTTTCCAGGAATAAATAGCTCACGACCTTTTCCCTCTGAAATGACAAAAACATGAACGTATACGGAAGATGTGAAGACCAAAACACCACAGCACGAGGTTCTTATTAAGAGAAGCAAGGGCCAGAGTCCACGGAGGGCCTGGGGACAGAGACGTGGGAGGATCTTGATCTTGCTGTGACTGGGTGACCTTTGACCAGCCCAGGCACCCCTTTGCAACTTCTCACCAGTAAACTGGAGATAATAACATTTACCTCCCTTCAACGGATCGTAGGACAGACCTTAAGCAGCCATTAAAAGACTATTTTATCGCATGGAAAACTCTATTGGCCTGTTTTAGGTGAAACGAAAGTGCAGAATCAGGTATAGATTGTAAGATTCCAGCAAAGCAAGATCAAATAATGATGGAAAATATAGCAAAAGTGAATCCTGTCATGGAATTATGCATCCACATATTTCAAAATTTCGTAAGGTGTATTTTCAATGTTTCCTAATATGAAATGGATGTTCTGACCTTCTGGTGACTAACAGCTCAGCGACAGGAATCCCATTTGAGGAGCAGTGTCTATGCCTTCACTGTGGGACGGTTCCTTCTAGTAAAGCTGGGCTTCCCGTCTGTTACGGTCCAGGTGTGTCCTCATCCCTGGTGCAGAGATTCCCAAAGCTGGGGTTTGTGTGTAAAATATACCCCTGAGAAGAGCCAGTAAAGGATGTGGTGATCGCAGCCACCCGGACCGTCATGGGGCTGAGAGGGCTAGCCAGCCACAGGTCACCTTCGTTCAGCCGAGAGAGATAGGGTCCGGGGTGGGGCAGTGAGACTCCCATTGCGTTCGAGGCCCGCTCTGCTCTGGGACCCCCCAGTTTTGTAACTTTGAGGGTCTAGTCCCACTTTCTTTGACACTGTATAATCCACCTTTTATAGAGGCTCTGAGGAGCTGGTATTCATCAAGGTACAAATTCAAAACTGTCCGCACAGACTCATCCTTTCTGCCGGGGCCAGGTTGGCTACCACCAACATGCCATTAAACAGATGCATTTTCTGGGACAATCCGTGTCCCCAGTCACCTTCCATCAGCCTCTGAGAGATCAAAATGAGACCTCAGCAGGAATACACGGCAGGGTGTGTCACACAGACCCTGTCCTGACCTCCGTTCCCAGGACCGTGATGAGAAGGTCACGTGAGTGGACGTAGGTGGCTGCATGGGTTGAGCTCACACAAGTGGACCAACACCCCACCTTCGGGGCCAGAGTTAGGGGTTTCGCGGTCACTGTGCCATATTTGAGTTCCTCCTTCACGTACAGAAGCTGATGAGGAGGAAGGAAAGATGGCAGGCTCTGTTCTGGAGGATTCCCACATTTGGGAAGCACTTCAGACCAGCTCCACAGGGTCCACTCTGACCGGTGTGAGGTGGTGTCTCAGTGTGGTTTTGATTTGTATTTCCCTGATGAGGAGTGACACTGAGCATCGTTTCATGTGTCGGTTGGCCATCTGGATGTCTTCTTTAGAGAAGTGCCTATTCATGTTTTCTGCCCATTTCTTCCCTGGATTATTTGTTTCTTGGGTGTGGACTTTGGTAAGTTCTTTATAGATTTTGGATACTAGCCCTTTATCTGCTATGTCATTTGCAAATATCTTTTCCCACTCCGTAGTTTGCCTTTTAGTTTTGTTCATTGTTTCCTTTGCCGTGCAGAAGCTTTTTATCTTGGTGAGGTCCCAGTAGTTCATTCTTGCTTATAATTCCCTTGCCTTTAGAGATGAGGACGTGCTATTTTGTAAGGAGGAGAGAATGTCGTAGGAAAGCATGGATAGACCGAGAGAAGAGAGCAACGCAAAAAGGGCCCGTGGCCCCGCGGATGCGGCAGAAGTGATGGCCTGGAGGTGTGGCCACCAGATGCGGGGATGCCTGGCCCTTCCCTCACCTCCTGTGGCTGAGGAAGGCTCAGGGAAGATCGAGCATCACCTGAAGGGTGGTGTCCCCAGGAAACATCCCACGATGGCCTCAGGCTCTCCGGACACATGTTTTCAGCTCTGTGCCTGGTCAGCGGGAGCAATGGCTAGACACTGACGAGGAAAATGCATGGGCCGATGAACCTCATGACATACATCCCCACCTGTGCTGGCACTGGTGCAGGGAGGGCACGAGCCCCGAGGCCGGTGGGGACCCCTGCTACGTGGTCTGTCCCAGGAAGGGGCATGGCGTCGAGTGAGGTAGCACTGGAGACACTGGGGGTACGTCCTGCCAGGGAACAGAGACCGGGTCAGCTCCCCCAGTAGGGACGTGCTCCCTGGAGGTGACCAACATCATGGACTGTTTCCTCTGCCCCGGTTTTCTTTGGTGGCCCTTGCTGTTAGGACACCTTCCTTCCGATAATCTTTCTACGTATGAAACACATAACCGCCATTAGAGCGGATTCAGAGGAATTGTCAAGGTGTGCTGCTCAAAGGGGACTTAACTCAGCCGCTGGCTCTCAGCAGCCTTGTGTGCTGAACGTTTCTACAGAGCCACAGCCAGGATGCTGACTGTTCTCGAACACCTATCTTAATGTGGGCTCCCCAGGAAACACACGCTGGGATGAAGAAGCAGGAAAAACGGAGCTGTAACACAGCAGGGGCTCAGCTGTTGGCCCCTCAGAGACATTTCCATCTGAGGCAAAGGGTGGGCATTTACAGTCGCAGGAACCGGCCGTCATTATGGTCTCACCTGCAAAGTCAAGTATGTTTGCCACCTGGCCCATTACAGGCAAAATGTATGGATTCCCACCCTGGAGAAGTGGATTCAACCAACTCGAAAAATAGTGTGGACCTGAAGTCCACCCACTGATGTCCATGGGATGCTGGAGCTCAGGTTAACAGTCTAGCTCCTATAGTAGGAAAGCAAGTACTTGGTAGGTTTCCTGGGACCTGCGGGGTCAGTCACGTGAAGTATGTCCATGTAGTCCCATGACAGGCAAGCTGGAGGGATGGAAAACATCAAATGCCCAGGTTCACTGTCACTGCTACTCTCCCCATGAGATCTGCCCTGTGTTTATATCTTACTATTAGTTACATGTATTGAAAGTTTTCTGTAATGCTGCTATAGATTCTATGACACATCCACAAATACTGATGAGCTTTGAAATAAACACCCTCACCCAACAGAACTTACATAAATTCCTAATATCGTTGTTCTTGAAACCTTTGGAAACTCAAATGTGTAATCCTGAATTACAAGAATTATAAATGTCTATAATTAAATTGGCACAGACGTACACAATGCACGATTCTGGACTACATCTCTTGGCTGCCTTTCTCTCCGTCTCTAGAAAAGATATTTTGATTCTTAGACACTGCATCGGCCATTTATTATGGCAAATGTTGCAAAACATACTCCTCCAGAGGCTCAGTGGTTTCATCGGCAATCACTCCATGGGTCTCTGGGTCTCTGGATGGCAGATGTGGGCCAAATTCTTGATGTCTGCTCAAGCTCAGGCCCCTGAGGGCGGAGGCGGGTCCCCCTGGTCCCAGCAGGCTTATGGAGCATGTTCTTCTCCAGAGAGGAGCCAAGCACAGGGAACAGACCCAACCACAGAAGCACTTTTCCAGCCTCCTGTCTGGCCTCCCCACCAGAGCTGTCCTGGACACAGCCAAGCACTGGCCGAGCCCAGTTACAAAATGAGGAAAATTCCTCTTCACCACTGGGAAGGGGAAGTCACATGCCAGAGAGGACGGGCACTGGGAGAGGGGAAAGTTGGAGCTGCTAATTCTTCAAGCACAGCCATCAACTACCCATCCCGCGCACACAATGATCTGATGCTCAGTACCCATCCCACGGAAGGGCTGGCACCCTGGAGGTCAGTCCAGATCATAGAACCCGCATCGGCTCATGGCTGCCTTGGCCCACAGGCCATTTGACATTTACTGCAAAGTCACTCACACCTTCTCTCCTTTTTTTCTCTTGAATCTTCCATACGTTTGTCTGAAACGCTTATGAGCCATAGTCATTCCTGGATTAAATTTGAGATACATATTATGATCAAAACAGATTTTTTGCTTTCCTCTGAGAAGCGCGAGAAAATCCCTTTGGATGGGGCTACACAGGTTTTCTTGCCAAATTATGATTTAATTATAATAGTAATAATCTCTCTGTCAAGGAATACTCTAGGGGTGCCTGGGTGGCTTAGTTGGTTAAGCGACCAGCTCCTAATTTTGGCTCAGGTCATTATCTCACAGTTTTGTGCGTTCAAGCCCCCCGTCGGTCTCTGAACGGACTGCATGCATGGAGCCTGCTTGGGATTCAGTCCCCCTCTCTCACTGCTCCTCCCCTGCTTATGCTCTCTCTCTCTCTCTCATGCTCAAAATAAATAAATAAACTTAAAAAAAAGTTAAGAAAAAAAAAGAACATGTTTCAAAATTGGACCTGAAGGTCTCAGCTTAATTTTAAAATCTAGTTCATTGTTGTCTTCGTTTTTCCAATTTCTTTTTGGAAAAGCATGATAATTCATGGTGTAAGTTATAGGATAATGAATTTGATTACTTAATGACGTATTTAATTAAGATCTATTTACATGCTTATGTTTTACATGAGTCTTTTTATTCATTGAAATTATGAGCAGCTAGTGAAATAAACATTCAAATATATAATTAAATTATTTCAAGCCTCCTTTTAAAAAAATGTTTATTTATTTATTTTGAGAGAGAGTGAGCGGGGGAGGGACAGAGAGAGAGAGAGGGAGAGAGGCAGAGAGCATCGCAAGCAGGCTCTACATTGTCAGCACAGAGCCCGACATGGGCCTTGATCCCAAGAACGTTGAGATCATGACCTGAGCCAAAATCAAGAGACAGATGCTTAACTGACTGAGCCCCCAGGTGCCCCTATTTCAAGCCTCCTTAAACTTTATCCAGAGATAGAACAGTTGTGCAGGTAACGTCACGCAGGTACCCGGTCCCTGATGCTCTGTCCAGCTGAACTCGGTCTCTGAGCATCGCTCCCAGGCAGGTGAGGCAGCTGGGATGAATTCTCGGCCAGTGAGGAGACTGGTGCCCAGAAATGCCCAGTCCTGTTTGCCCGTGTTCAGTGATACGTGAGGACTGGGGCTGAGTCTCTGGCTTTGACGGTCACCTGAGCTAAGGGAGGGGAAGCCCCCTCCACCTGTTCTGCCTTATCTACCACATTTCAGGGAAGAAGGTCTGTGATAGTGTCTGCAGCCTTATTTCTTCTTGTTCTATTATATCCGCGACTTCGTCATCCCTGGTCCGCCTGCCCCCTCCGTGGCTGCCCCTCCCGCGTCTGTGCTTTTGATTTCTCCCGTCTGGGTGGATAGGGCTGCTGTCCTTTGAAGATGAAAAGCTTCAAAGTCGGGGTCCTTTAAAGGTAGGAGAGGGAGGCAGTGCACTGACCAGAGCGTCTGATTTTTTTTTTTTTAAGTTTCGTTGTGCAAGGTTTGAACAGCACAGTAGAGAGAAGGGTATGACAGAACTCGTACACCTATCACTGGTCTTACTGATGGTCAATATTTTTCCAATGGTATTTCGTCTGTGGCCCCCATTTTTTTTTTGAAACAAGACAGATGTTTATTTTTCTGCATGAAAAAGAAAAATCAGATGACTTCCAAGTCTAGGATCAGGTTTAGTGATGTATCTGCAGGTGTTGCAGAAATGAATGCACTTCGGTATCTGTTTTCTTATTATTTACAGAAAAGACCTTCACCCCAGAGGCAGCGACCTCTGCAGCCTGAGGTCACTTTTCCCAGCGTCCTGAGACCTGGAGTGGCCACACTGGTAAATGACTCTCACTGGGCTGTAAGCAAAGCGTGGGTGGTCTTTGTCCAGCCCTGCAAAGAATCAGGCAAGTTTTCCGTCTTCCTCTTTCCTACTTGTCCTGGGCCAACGAGCAGACACCATGCTGGCTCCCCTTCTGACTATGTGGCTCTAAAGGTAGAGACAGACCCCGTGGCTAAGAGCGATTGTCCACAAAGTCTACTGGCCGAACAACACAGATGAAATTACTTTGTCTCTCTGACGCTAGTTTTCTTCACTTGTAAGATGGTGATACCAAGTGGTTGACATCTTTTAGAACTCAAAGTAGGAAGTGCAGGAAATATCTGGAAGTACCTGGCTTATAATAGGTAGTGAGTGATTACTTCCCCCCTCAAATTACTGCTGCATATTACATAATATACAAAAGCTACGTCAAATATGGCATTAGGAGTAGAACAGTCAAAATCAAATACGCTGAAAAAATATCCCGTATGCGCTGAAGGGATAACGTTCCTAATTGCCTCACAAGTGAATTGTAGCAGCCATTCTGGGTGAGTAGGTACAATGCACTTTCTAATTACAAACAGTGCAGCACGCGCAGTAAATAAGCATCGAAGGAAAGGATTTAGCACGTCACTTCTTCTGAAAGTAAACAAAAAGTCATCTCAATCCATGTTTATTTGGTTGTTTTCATGACAAATGAATATGGCCACACAGTGTCCCGTTCTAAAGAAAATTGTAATGGCTTCTCGTTTAAGTAAGAGTGATGTGCCTCGTGATTATCAATCTGTCTTATCAGACACAATAATTGGGCGTTCACGGACACATTCTTTAAACTTTATCTCCCTGTCTGTACTCCCCATCCGCACAAAGTTTCAGAAGAAACACCTGAGCAGATAGGCAAGATCCCATTAATACCCAAAGCAAAGGAGAAAGAGCACCTTATTTCAGCCTTCTCTAAGCTCTGAGACAATACTATTACCCGGAGGACAAAGTGATGAATCCGATCAGCGCTTCAATTCCCACCTTCCATAGCCGCATTATAAATGAGGTCCGCTCATCAGTGCTTCCAGGAGTGACACAACACATCGTGTCCATGACACCCTTCTGTCCACATTTTAGTTTCTTAGGTGATTTTTTAAAGTTGCTTTAAGGGCTTTTTAAATAGCTTTCCCCTAAAATTCTTATTTTTAGAGATAATTCAGGAGTAAATGAGCAAATTAGCCTCTAAAAACATCCCTCAACTTCTAAAGACTTACTCTATATGTTGGATCAGCACTTCCTGTGTCAGCTACCACACATTCAATCTTAAATATCGTAATATTTCCCCAATAAAGTATTAATCGACATGTGTTCTTTCCTTTTGTAGTTTTCTAGTAATTTTCACCGCACTGAACAAAAAGAGCGGGGCTGAGCTCGGTCCAACTGAATGGATGATCGGAGTGAGAAACTCTTGCATTCACCGAAATGGAATAACCGTGACGGAACAGACCTGTGTCTGTCGAGAAACTTCTTGCTGGGTGAGCTGGGTTCTGTACGTGGCACCCCTCACAGAATGCTGGGAGTCCACGGTTAGGGACCGGAGACAGGCTGAAACAGGTCCACAGGACCTGTGGCTCCGGAGAAACGCTGTGGTTCAGCTCTCGGGCAGGGGACCACTTCAGACTGAGCGTAGAGGGAAACTGGTCCCCTGAAATTTTCTCCCAGCGGGGAAGGGGCTCCATCCTGGGCAGCTCCCTCCAGCCCTCCTGTCCCACCTGAGGGAGGACACCGCAGTCAGCGAGGTGCACGGCTTTCAGGAAAAGGGTTGGGAGGTGGGGGACGACCGGCCGGGGGCCACGGAGGGGTTGAGGTGTGATGAAGAGATTGTGGGGAGCGCCCCCAGCTCCGTCCCCAGTCACACCTGCCGGGCCGCGACAGGTGCAGCAGAAGGGCAGGCCTCAGGAAGCCCGGGGCAGGACAGGGGGCAGGGGAGGTGCCCCCGGGGTCTGAGGTCCCTGGCACCAGCCGCCTGGCTCCAGACGGGCTGACACAAAGGGCACACGGAAGCCGGTGTCCCCGGTTCCCGTCCCCAGGGCGGCACGCCCGGCTCCCACAAGCATTACAGGGTGAGCCAAAGGCAAGGACAAGCCGGCTGCCAGGACCAAGGCGGCATCAGGGCTGGACTCAGGGAAGCAGAGACCTTGGAGTCAGAGGACGGGGGTTGAAGACGGACCGCGGGCTCTAACTGAACACAAGCGGCAACGGAGCTGGCTTCCCACAGACTCACTGCGGCTCGGGGAAGCACCCGTGACCTTGAAGGCAGAGAGAGAGCAGCCTCCCAGGGGAAAGGCAGAGGCAGAGAGTGAAGAAACACCAGAGCTCACACACAGCAAGAGGCCAGGGGAAAGAGGCTGGTGGAAGGTGTCCCGGGGAATAGCACCTACTCTTCTCCAGTCCACCCAGGAGGCCCCTGGGAGCCTCTGTTTCCCCATCTGCCAGCAGGTGGGGCGGCCGGACGCTTCCCTGTGCTGGATGCCAAACCCTGACCACGCGCTTCTTCCCAGGACAGGAATAGTCTCTTGCAACACTGAAGTCGTTTTCGGAAACAATTTTAAAAATCCTTTAAAAAAAAAAAAATTGACATGTCGATTCTAGTAAAGTTCATTTGTAACAATAAATGATCCAGAATGGCTGAGAAAATTCCAAAAATAAAAGAAACGATGGGAGATAATGATTCTCGATAATACTAAACTTCGCTACAAAGTTACAGCAGCCAAAGCAAAAACAGATCAATGGATCAGAATGGATGATTTAACTCAAACCAAAGTACATAAGAATGTAATGTATGATGAAGGTAGCATATCACCCCTGTGGCAAACAGATGGGATCGGACGAAGGGAATAACCACGAAAGCAAAAATAAAGAAATAAACATTAAAAGCAAAACATTGGTCTCCTTTCTTTGCTTTTCTTTTTCTTTTTTCTTTTTTATTTATTTTTATTTAAAAAAAATTTTTTTTTAACGTTCATTTATTTTTGAGACAGAGAGAGACAGAGCATGAACGGGGGAGGGGCAGAGAGAGAGGGAGACACAGAATCGGAAACAGGCTCCAGGCTCCGAGCCGTCAGCCCAGAGCCCGACGCGGGGCTCGAACTCACAGTCCGTGAGATCGTGACCTGAGCTGAAGTCGGATGCTCAGCTGACTGAGCCACCCAGGTGCCCCACTTTTCTTTTTAAAAAATGTTTACTTTTTTTGAGAGAGAGAGAGAGCGAGTGTGAGTGGGGGACGGGTAGAGAGAGAGGGAGACACAGAACCTGAAGCAGGCTCTGCATTGCCAGCACAGAGCCCGACACGAGGCTTGAACTCAGGAACCGTGAGATCGTGACCTGAGCCAAAACCAAGAATCAGATGCTGAACCAACCGAGCCAGCCAGGGGCCCCGATTCTCCATTTCGTTTCAAATAATAATTTGAAATACCATTTGAACCAAAGATGTCAGTGTAAAACTTAAAGTTACAAAACTACCTGGGAGCCCAACAAGAGGATATTTAATAATTTGTAGGAGACTAAAAGGAAATTTAAAAGGATTGTCAAGGATAATTGCAAAGGCAAACTTAGAGAAGAAGAGGCTGTCACATTTAACTACATTGATGCTAAAATGTTCCGAGCACCCCAACTTCTCAAAGCAAAAATTCGAAAGGCAGCAGACTTGTAAATGCTGCTGGAGACACGCGAACACCCTTGAGCAGACGCGGGGCAAGGGGGTAGCAGCGGCCGCAGGGCAACAACGCGGCCCTGAGGTTTTGCACCAGGGTAATCCTGCTCTCAGAAGGCGGGCCTGTGTCTCGCTTCCTAAGCTCATAGTGCTTCCTGTGCAGTTTCCTAAAGCAACAATCTTATAATCAAAGGACACTCTCTACTACAATTTCTAGTCCTGGGATTTCAAGGCCGCCATAAGAAATTTAACAGGCGTCTCACTATCTGATCAATTATTAGAACATTATAATAATATTTAATAATACTTTAAACGAGATTAAACATAAGGAATATCCTTTCAGTTGATAGTAAGTGTGTATATTTTCCCTAACGAAGGCAAAACTAGATAAAAGGTCATTTAGTATATAACATTGACTTTGGGGAAAGACTTGAATACACTTCATGAGATAAAATTTAGGGAGTATTATGCATCAAAGCTGAGAAACCATTTCTTACTGATTCCAGGATCTGTGTAAGAGTTACTTCAGAGAGATTTCGACATCAAAGTTGATTCTTGAAATAATAATGTTGTACATGGTTTATTAAAGTGGTAATATATTCTAGTATATTCTAAAATGTCTTTTATTTTATTTTTTTTTTATATATTTTTTTTCAACGTTTTTTATTTATTTTTGGGACAGAGAGAGACAGAGCATGAACGGGGGAGGGGCAGAGAGAGAGGGAGACACAGAATCGGAAACAGGCTCCAGGCTCCGAGCCATCGGCCCAGAGCCCGACGCGGGGCTCGAACTCACGGACCGCGAGATCGTGACCTGGCTGAAGTCGGACGCTTAACCGACTGCGCCACCCAGGCGCCCCTAAAATGTCTTTTAAAGATGGAGCCAGAAGTTAGAAGTCAGACCGTGAAGGCTCCAAAGATGAAGGAATAAGACTGTGGATCAAACCAAATCATAAATCGTGCATTGATCGCGGACTCAGGCTTCCCACGAGGCCAGCGTGGGGTCCGAGGCTGGGGTGCAGTGATGGGACAGATGCTCAGAGCGGTTGACAGGGACTAGGTCGTGCTCGGGAAGTATCCATGTGGATAAACTGAAGAAGGTGGACAGAGAGCGACGATGGACATTTCCAAGGAGGACGAGCACGGAGCAGACACCATGCCGTCGTCCAGAGTTGTTTGTGATGAGTTCAGGGACCCTGTTGGCAGAGCTGAGAAATGTCAGTGCTTTAGTAATTGGAAGTAGAAGGCAATGAGGCGAAAGGAAATCTAGACAACGTGCAATATCTCAAGGGGAAATGCTACACGTTTGTGAGCCTAGATGACGATTTTAAATAATTTTAACGGCTTATTTTCTTTTTGTAAAAGCCGTGCAACTAAGTCCCTTTTTTCATTGTAAAATTCCAAGTAATATTAAGTAGAAATCAGCTTTTCAAATAAATATGAGTACAGCCAGGGGTTATATTTTGTTCAGCACAAACTCATCACTGTCTTTCATCCGGAGTTGCTACATTCTTGTACGTTCGAAATGAAGGCGTGGCCCCCTGGGAATCTTGTGTCCACGCTCCCTGTGCCAGAATTCTGGCGCTGAACACCCAGGGAGCAGGGAAGACGCCACGCTGGCCCGTGTGGACCTATACCCCAGCCGTGGGGAAATGCAGCTCATATTCGTGCAGAAACACATGAACAGGCAAGACAAGTGGACATTAGGATAATGGGATTGAAGCATTTTGAAATAAAATTTTTCTTATGAAAAAAACCCCTAGTTTTACAGATGTGAATAACGAGTATACAGCAGTCCGCTCCAATGAAGCCTGTTTAACACTTTTTCTTCTCGTTTTCGCCTTGGCTTCTTTGCCTCAGACGCCCTGACATTGACGCGGGCCTTCCCATGGCCCTGGGTGTGTCGGGTCTTCTGAGCTCAGTGCTGTCAGGGGGAAGGCGGCCAGTGTCACTGGCTCAAGAGGATGTTCTGAGGCTTGTAGGGAACATTTAGGGCTTCGCCTCAGCCCAACGTGGGTTGGGGCTGGAAGAATTTCTTCCACTATTTCCACCAAAAGTCCTCATGTATTTCAGTCATGGGCTTGTAGATTCGATCTTGCTCTTGGATACTCTTCCATGACCAACGATTAAGTTGTAATGATGAACTCGGGAAATGCTCCTCGTGGATACTCTCTCTGTGGGTGGACATGCTTGTTGCCTATGAAGGAAAATGGAAAATAGCCTCTCCTCTGCTAGGGGACCAGGCCCGGGCCCCTCACGACCGCCAGAAGGTGAAGATCCGCTGAGGTCTGGTGTCCTCACTGTGTGAATCAGGCCTAATGCACCTCTAGACCCCGCTTCCCAGAGTGAAGGGGAGGCGCATTTGCTTACAAATGTGAGGTTTTAGAAGAGCTTGGAACTAACCGGCTTCCTGCAGACACACTGCAGTGTTACAAGAAATGTGGAGGAGAACTGACAGTACAGAATGTTCCTCAGCCTCCCAGCATAAACAAGATAACAAGAGAAGCTTTGCTGATAAAGATGATTATTTTGCTCCATTACAATGGGGAGTTACCTTGAGGGTACTACCAAATCCTTGGGCAAACACAGAGATTGCCTTGTGTTTTACACTTGGGGAGGTATTATTATGCTTGGGGGTTTCACTTACCGGGAAAGAAGCTTCATGACAGCCTCTGGATCCAGTGCTGCTGTATTTTGGGACTATGTTGGAGGAATAATTTATTTGATATTATAAGATCTCGCTCAAACATCACCTTTTCTTAGATCTGTCCATTTAGAAGCAGTTTTTTTTTTTGACTTACGCTGATTTACCCAACAACGATTTATGTTTTGCTTCTAGAACTTTAAAAATTTCATAAAAGCATACGATCATTGTAAATTTTTATTTGTAGCTAACATTCCTCTAGGAACCCCCACTGTCCTAATGTTAATGTCTTCCTAGAGGAAAAGCAACCTCAGATTGCCAATCCCTGGGCCTCAGGTATCTCAGGAGTCCTCGTTAGCACATGAACGTCCTTCTGGAGGCTTCCCTTGTGCCTTTCCCTCCCCCAACCCCACAGTATATCACCAGTCACTCCTCATAACCATAGTGCAACGTTTTCTGCCCACGGGTCCCGTCCCCATGCTTTAATACAATCATGCTTGCACCAAAGACGTCTTCGAGAATTCTCTCTTGGCCGTCAGCTCCAAACCCCACCACCACCCCCAAAACCTCATCATCAGGGAGCTCCGCTCCCCAGGACCAAGGCGTGTAGTGATGATGACCGATCTGCACGGTGGGGACATTTGCTCGAAACCGAGCCTCCGGAATGTCACCCCACGGACAGAGGCCTGCCCACGTCCCCCTCCTAGCACATACGCGGGAACTTCTGACTGGAGACCCAACCTCCTGAGGTGGTCCTTTCGTGTTTTCATTCGATGCTTACATGTATTTTTTGGTCTTGCACGCATTTCTGTATTCTCCATGTGTCTCTTGGCAATCTGCATTTGTCAGAGAACTCTCAACAGTTTGGTCCCAAGAGACCAACGTCACATCAGGGACATTGAAAAACTAGGAAGATCACCCCCCTCGAGTGGTCTCACTCCTTCTCGGTAGGAGCGGGAACATCAGGAGGGAATCCATTCGTGAAAAAATTACGATTTCCATTTTATTTATTTATTTATTTATTTATTTATTTATTTATTTATTATTTTCTTTTCAAATCTTTCTAAAGTTCTAGTGGGTTAGCATGCAGTGTCGTATTGGCTTCAGGGGGAGAACCCAGTGATCCATTACTTCCATATGTCACCCAGCGCCCATCCCAACGAGCGCCCTCCTTAGTGCCCGTCCGCCATCCATCCCATCCTCCCCTCCCCTCCAGCAACCCTCAGTTTGTTCTCTGTGTCTAAGAGTCTGTTATCTTTAATGTTTATTTATTTTGAGAGAGCGAGCAGGCAAGGGGCTGAGAGGCAGAGAGAGAATCCCAAGCAAGCTCCATGCTGTCAGCGCAGAGCCTGACTTGGGGCTCGATCTCAGGAACCGTGAGATCAGGACTTGAGCTGAAGTCAAGAGTCAGGCTCTTACCTGACCGAGCCCCCCAGGTGGCCCTGTAAAGGTCTGTTTTGTGGTTTGTTTTAGCCACAAGAAAACCTTGTGTGTAAAAGGCCAGGTCCCGGCTGTCCACACTCCCCAGCTGACCCAGGGCTGCTGGCTTCCGAGCTGCTGGGCAGAGTCTGTCCCTAACTCCATGGCCTTAGCTGCAAGGAGGTATAAGGGGGGTCGCTCAGTCACTAGCCTGGCTGCACACCCCTGGCTCCTTCTCCATATCCAGGGCTCTTTCCACAGAGGCCTCATCTTTGCTCACCATTCATCCTTCACCATGAATGCATCACAAACGAAACATTTGCTTGTTCTGTGAAGACACAACCCAACAACAAAGATGTGTAAAACGTAAAGTGTACAAGAAGCCAGAATGCCACTCACACGAAACACTGTGAATACTTTGTACAGATTCACGATTCCATCATCCCCATACGGGTACATACTTGAGATAATGACTAAACTAGAATAATACCGTCTGTTTTGTGACTTGCCCCTCCACTTGGAATGCTTTGGCTCTACGCTCATTTCATTTCATCTTGTCCTCTGTTAATGTACTTGTTAGAGGAGTGGTTGGCACACAGTAAGCATTAAATAAATGCCATGGAAGCAGTGAATACATGAATGAGTGACAGGAGCATTTTAATGGGTGTGCCCGGGGCAACGTCGTGTCTCCATCACATCTCTTTCCTGGTTCTCTGAGTCTCAGCCACAGCCTCCTGTGCGTGGACGTGGACGGTGCATGAGACTGAGTTCTGGAGGATGAACTGGGCCATGGTCAGTCAGACCTGGAGACTGCTGGAACCTTCTGCCAGGCCCCTGCACCTGTTCCTTCTTGACCCGCTGGCTGCAAGGAGTCCAATGGAGGACTCGGCAGGGGCGGGGGGTGGGCTAGCACCCAGTGAGGTGCCCAAGGGGAAGTAACCCCCAAGGGACTCCTCTTCGACACCTTCCCGCCAGCTCCATTGGACTGCATGTGGGCGGGGTGAGCCACTGAGATTTGGGAAATTATTTTTCTAGCAGAGAGCCTATCCCGACTCGTACAGAAACCATTCTACTTCTCCGAACGCTTGATTAGTTACACAGAAGTCCTGCCAACAAGGGTTAAAACAAATGATACCCTTACCCCATTGTCAATGCTGTATGTTATTCAACTTTTTTAAAAATGCCCATCATTGTAACACAAGAGATCTTCCTGCGATTTAATGTGGATCTAGTTAGGGACCTTATTCACGGTCACTCCATGTTCATTGCTTCATTGCCTCCTCTGTGAATTGCCTGGAAGGAGAAAAAGAATGACGAGGAGGAGGAGGGGAGGTGGAAGGGGAGGAGGGAGAGGAGGGGTGAAGGGAACAAGAAGAGGAAGGAGCGATGGAGAGAGAGAGAGAGAGAGAGAGAGAGGGAGGGAGGGACACCCCAGGATCTCCTGCTGTGGGGGTCTCCCCAGGCAGCTCAGCACAGGAGCAAAGAAGCCTTCGGTTTGACTCAACGCTCACCCACAGGAACACATCCTCATGAACCATTGATGGGAGGCAGGGAGGAGCCCACACCACACCCTAGTACCGTGAGACATGACCACAAAGGAGGCTGCTTTGTTTCACTAAGTTTGTAGAGGAATATCCCCCAATGACAGATAACCAGCTCCTAGGTAATGTTTATACGTTTTCTCACAAATACGTGAAACATTTTGACAGTGTAAGAAGGCTTCAAGAAAAAAGGTGAAACTCCATAGAGACACTTTTTCTTGGTTAAGACAACTCTGCCCCCTGTTTGTCTGGGGCAGGTGTGGTTTGCGTCTTTTGTACATTTGTAAATTTTTGGACTGCCTTTTCTCTCAAAAGTTTGGTCGGTGAGTTGTAAGCGCCTTCTGTTTCATGGAATCCTGGCTAAGTTGGAGGCTTCAAAACCCACTGCCTCTCACTCTCTTAAGCTACCTGGAGAGACGCCGAGGACAGACCAAGATAAATAGATTGGTAGGAACCGCGTCCGCCAAATAGACATGTCTGTGCCCACCTCCTAGAACCGGTGAATGCGATCTTATCTGGAGATGGGTTTTCGGATGTAATCGAGTTAAGACAAGGCCCTCGTGGAGAAGGGCGGCCGTGACACAATGATCGGTGTCCCTGGAAGTCTAAGACATGGAGGAGAAGGCCGTGTGAACTTGTAGGCAGATTGGAGAGATGCCGAGGATTTCTGGAGACGCCAGAAGCAGGAGGAGACCGGGGGTTCTCCCCAAGAGCCTTCACAGGGAGCATGGCGATGATTTGGCACATCTGTCCCCCAGGCTGAGACAGAATAAGTTTTGGTTGTGTTAAGTCCCCCCCCCATTGATAGTAATTTGTTACAGCAGCCGCAGGAAACTCATATAAGCAGCAAAGACGTTTTCCATTAAGGCCACAGATTGATGACGAAAGTCCAACCTGGACGAGAATTTCAGTTCTTTCAAACACGGTCTCCGTTAGTGACAGTGTTTCCAGGAATGATGAGACAAAGGACACGGGTGAACCTCGCGCTTAAGTCTTCAGTGACTGGTGTGCTGTGGGGACATTCCTGTGGCCACGTTTCTGTTGGGTCCGCCAGACTTTGAGCACTGGCCCCGCCTTTCTGTTCCCACAAATCCTATTATTTTCAGCGAGAGTTTGCAGAAAGTGCCTGTTCTCTCACTTGGGAAGGAGGCTGTCATGAATCCCTTCCTTCAGGGCAGAAAAATTGTTTTCAACCGCTTTTGTTTTCCTTACATTTTGAAGGCACTGGCCACCTGAGGCCCTCAGAAAATGTTCCTCATGCTTCCAACACCACATGGAGGTAAAAAGGAAAATGGATCGGGTGAGATTTTATAGTTTCTGGTGAGAATGGTTGTCCGATGGTAAAAATCAATATGCCTTCAAGCACCTTGCTCATCGTTTCCCCACTGAAAATGTTCTTCCGTTTTACCAAATAATTAGAAATGTTACTGACAAAGAAAGAAAAGAAGAAAAAGAGAGAGAGAGGGAGAGAAAGAAAGAAAGAAAGAAAGAAAGTCACTCTGAATATTTAATCTGAATGCTCTAGTATTCTGAATAATACTAGTATTCTAGTACTCTGAATAATCTAATCTACCTGTGGGATAGAATTTAACTTTCGAAAATGATGGGCACTCAGCTCTCTTAAACCCTGAAATGTGTCTGAAGGATATGAATAGACAAAAAGCAGAGAGAGTTCCCTGATTATTCATTTGTTCTGCTTCTTTCTGTTATTAACAAAAGTATTTTAATATATGTGATAATTATATTATAGTGTGGCAGTAGACAAAGGCACCCAAATTGGAGAGGATTCCCATTTTAATAGCCTCATCAATTTTTCTGACAGGGGTGGAGATTTTATTTTTATTTTATTTTATTTTATTTTAATTATTTCCTATCACTTTATTTATTTATTTATTTATTTATTTATTTATTTATTTTTAATTTGTTCTGTTTCTACCATTGGAGAAATGCCCGTGGGTCAGACTTCCAAGTGGCCTATAAGGTTCTTGGAAGCTCACATATAAAAATGTTCCCAATCGCCTTCTCCCCAAACCATTTAGAACCATTTGGTTCTTCCTGGGTACGTTCTTCTTTACAAGAGGTAGTGGTTTTCAGTGACCTTCTCTAATAAGTTGGGTGGCTTCTCCTGTGGCTCCGTGTGGGTAGTTATGTTATTCAAGTGTTCTTCATCTCCAACCTCAGGGAGCTTGGAGAGTGTTTGCTCTGCTCCAACAAGCACCGTTTGACACAGAAGGCTCGGAGCTCCCATGTGGCCAGGAATATCGGGGTCAGGTTTTAGGGGGAATCAGTCACAGCAGCTTCCCTTGTCTATGCTTCCCCTCACCGTGGTCCGGTGGTTGGATTGGTGCCCACACTCAAGCGGGAGTTACTGGGGTCTCAGTGGATGGTACTGGTAGCTCCCCGTGGCTCATGGGGAACCCAGGAGCCCCCCGTCCTCTCTTTCCCTCACCGCCCCCCATTGAATGCATCAGCAATTTCTATCAACCTTTGTTGATGCATCAAAAGCATCGATGTGACGCCGTCTCCTCTCCCTCTCACCCTGGTTCAGGTCCCCATCATCGTGCGTCCAAGCCACCCCGTAACCGTGGTTACAGTGTTCATTTATTAACTTGTGGCGTAGTGAACAGTTTATTTGTTTCTTGCCTCTCATTCTCCCAGTTGGTTCCCAAGGTGCCTGCAGGGAATCCCCTCTCCAGTTGGTTGTCTCCGTGCCTCGTGGCATCTGCAACATGTAACGCAGTTTAATAAATATAAGTAAATAAATAATTGCTCAACCTACTCAGCCAGGGAGATTGCCTTCTGTAGGCGAGTTCAGATGTTTTCAGGAGCATATAATAACCGGGCTGGGAAATGTTACATCAATTAAATAGGATGAACAAGTACGTGATGTGCTTGTTCACATTATATTTATTTTGTTTGGGATATAGTTGCAACCATTGAAAATAGATTTGCAGCTTGTAGTCAGTGATGAAGGAGATACTTTCTGTCGCTGGGAGGCTTCTTGAGAAGAAAATCAATCCCAAGTAATCTGTGTTTTAATTGTATCAGTGTCAGTATTTTCTCCATCTTGCTACCGCTCTTAAATATGCCATTCTCCATGCTTGGGAGGTTATCTAAGCATTAGAAAAAATGAGTCAGATAAAGCTAAAGAGACAGTTAAGTTTACTGAACTTCACAGAGAAAGGTTTTATTTTAATATCTGTTTCTTACAAGGCATACATTTCACACTTATGAGAACAACGGATTCTATTGAGATGTTGAGATTTTTACCTTTAGTGTGTGTTGGAAAAGGACATTGGATGGTAGGACATTCTGGGGGGGAAATCACATGGCTGTTTCCATGGAGACTGACAGAGGTACATCATTGTCAATCTCCCAAGTTTATCTGAAGGTCATTTCTAGAAGCCCCAAGTGAATGGCTCCCAAGCAAGTCCGGCTCCTCCCGAGCCGTGCCAATGGTGATCAATACCCATTGTGAGGCGACCTGACCTGACCAGAGAGGTGAGACCATCACTCGATACGCTTTCAGGATGACACACAAGCCAAATGGGGAGTCAGAATTTTATGGCTGAAAGTCCGCACTTTAAAAGGATTAATAATTAAACATTTATTGAATTTTGTGTCCAAAGGATTCGCAAAAACTATAGAAGAATAGGCTGTTCTCTTGATATATCAGATTGAACATGGCAAGATTTTAAATGCATTTTCTATGTTGGATTATATTCATTTGAACTTGAAAGAAAGAACAGATTATAAATGCATAACTGTGGAACATAATATTGGTAACCCTTCTCTGTGTTTTAATTAGATCTTTAGTATGTAGTCATACTTAATTCTCAAACTTTGTTTCTTTCACAATTCACCCTGTACACATGTATTATTATGTACCTGTACACCTGACAATATATTGAGACACCAATATTCATGGGATAAACTTGGGTTGTTTATATGTAATTATTTTTCTTATAGCTCTCTCTTGTTTTTATTCCAAAGAATGCTAATGTCTGTTCCTTTTCCTTTCAAAAAGCCATATCTGGTAACAGTTCTGATTTTCCTTAGAAACGACCATTATTTACTTTGACAATATTAGAAGCCAATGAGATTTTTGGCTGAGATGGAGTTATAATGGAAAAATAAATTCTGGAATAAATATCACAAGATTTATCTATGTTACTCTGTCTTACATAAACGTATCAAGTACATCACTAAATCTAATCTGTATCATTTTTAAAATGAGAAAAGCAGTCTCATACGTTTTCTCAGGATAACTGGGGGTTTCGAGTAAGAACCTCCGTGGCAGTGCCCTGGAGACCGCGATGAGGTACAAACACGTCTTTGTGACACACGGGGCTCTTCTCACCCCTCCCTAGACCGCTGGCACTGGTTGCACTCAAGGCGCCTGGCGATCGACGAAAACAGCACAAATTCTGTGCAACTTTGTAGTGCAGGAGCTTCAGGTTTAAGTTGACATTTGGGAAGCCGCCTCCGTGTAGCCGTACAAGGTCTTATTTCGGATGTATTTTTCTCTTTATATCTGCCTTTTCTCGCCCCACCCCACGTAGACTGGCTTCGAGCTCCTTTGCCCCAGGTAAGAATGGAGCAGGCAGCCAACCAGAAGGACTTCCAGAAAGCCGACTTCGGCTCAGGTCATGATCTCACGGTTTGTGGGCTCGAGCTCTGTTTCGGGCTCTGTGCGGACAGCTCGGAGCCTGGCGCCTGTTCGGTTCCTGTGTCTGCCTCTCTCTCTGCCCCTCCCCCACTGATGCTCTGTCTCTCTCTGTCTCTCAAAAATAAATAAAAATTAAAACATTTTAAAAAACAAGTATTTCGTGGGCAGCTTCACTTCATACCCACCGTACAACCTTTCACTCTCTATGAAGATGTGCACAGGAAGAGCAGAGCCCGTGACACCAACTTCCAGAGTCAGCCAAGACCCTCCCAGAATTTCGTTCCCGTCGGAGGCAATGCACATCGCGTTCCCGTTCTTATGTGCACAACCTGTACAACGTTGCCGGGGCTAGGAGTGTGAGGGATGTTACTCCCATGGCCAACTTAGATTGTGAGGCACCGTTGACCACGAAATGAGGAGGTTCTCCGTGTGGGCCTGGCCTGTTCGCAGGAGCCACTTGGGAAGAGTTCTCTCTGTCTGGTTACAGAAAGGGAAGCCAGAAATGCACAGTGTGGGCAGGACCCAGGTGTCTGGCCCTGCGGATGGAGACACACGGGGCAGCAATGACTTGCTGACACCCGCCGGGAAACAGGGACACTCGTCCTACAGCCATGAGGAGGGACTTGTTGCAACAGCAGGGGTGAGTTGGGGGAGAGACCCGCAGCCACAGATGGCACTCCCAGCCACCCCGAGAGCCTGGCGGGACACGCGCCCTACTGAGCTGGATGCCCAAGGGGCGGGTTGTGGTCACCCTGCTCAACGGGCTAGTTTGTCCACGATGAGAGAAAAGAAATAGAATCTCACTGAAAACTGCATCTTCCAGAAACGAACAGGAGGAAGACAGGTGGGTGATGCCTGGACCTGATCTTTGTAAACCACACTCTGCAGCAAGCTGCAAGAGGGTTGGGGTCGGGGGATTGGATCTTTCGCAAATACAGTCCATACTCCAAGGTGACGGAGACCAGAGAGGGGGAATCAGAGACCATCCCTTCTCCGTCCAAAAGGGTGGCGTGGCCATAAAGGACACTCAGCGATGTGGGTTTAACTGGTGAGCATCTCAAGTCAACAGACCGGCAGTGGTGGGACCAGAGGAGCTCAGCACCTTAGCGGGAAGGCTGAGGCCAGGCAGCCGCACGTCTGGGTACCTAGCAAGCCCTGGGCGTGAGGAGAGCTCAAGTGGTTCAGTTGTGAGCAAACTGAAAACAGGGGATAGTCAGCCGATCTTCGGGCCAGAAAGAGAAGGCCACACCAGCCTGAAGGTCGGAAGGAAACCTGGAGCTGGAGACGATTTGCTACCAGGCCGGAGGGTTTGCCAAAGCCCACCTGTCACACCGGACGCCGGCCTTTGAGAAACGGGAGGCAATGGCAGAAGCTGAGAGGCCAGACCAGAGCCGCGGAGACCGAACACGAGGGCAGGGGGCCTGCCCTGAACGTGGGGCTTGTTCTCATCTGATTAACCCGAATTAAAATCTGTAACGTTAACAGGGCACGTTATTAATGCAAACACAGGTAGGTCAGTGGAACAAAGAAAGAATCGGAAAATAACTTTAAATTTCTAAATTGTTTTTAAATGATTATTTTTGAGAAAGAGAGAGAGAGAGAGAGAGAGAGAGAGAGACAGTGTGAGCTAGGGAGGGGCAGAGAGAGAGAGAGACACAGAATCCGAAGCAGGTTCCAGGCTCTGAGCCATCAGCACAGAGCCTGACGTGGGGCTCGAACTCACAGACTGTGAGATCATGACCTGAGCTGAAGTCGGACGCTTAGCCGACTGAGCCACCCCAGCGCCCCAGAAATTAACTTTAGAATTATAAGGAGTAGTGCATTTTAGACATGAAAAATAGATATTGTTTTTAAAGCATAAGCATAATGGACTATATTTGTGGATAACATTGGATTCTCACCGTCACATAAATACTATGACAAACACAGGTCTGCAAAGAATGTGAAGCCATCTTCCAGCTTCAGCAATTACAAACATTTTGGCAAACTTATTCTTCTGTCATCCTACTTGTTTCTTGTGTTTCTTCCAGCAAATCCATCATCACGTGAACCTAAATAATTCTCCAATATGCACCCACAACAGTGAAAAGTTGTAAAGTTAAATTATCACACCATCATACCCAACAAAAGAATATAAGCAAATCTTTTATCTAATACTGAGATATTAAGTAGTCTTTTAAAAATGCTTTCTAGTAGCAATATAAAATATCCATGATTTCTTAAATGAAAACCACACACTTCACCATCGCATCTCAGAATCACAATCTCTTTCAGATATGTACAGATTTGCGCAGAGGAAAGAAATTAGGAGAAAACGAAGATGATAGTCGTGGTTATTGACTCGTGACGGGATGTTTGATCGTGCAGTGTTCCTTTTTACATCTTTCTAATTTTTCTAAATATTCTGAAATAAGCGTATACTTATTTTGTCATCAGAGGATGTTATCCGTAAAAAAGATTTTTGAATAGAAATTTGAATACGTTGTCAACCATAGAACACTGCTCTCGAAACCGACCCCCAGCATTTTAAAATATTTACTGAAGCATCAACATGAGTGTCTCTATAACACCCTAAATTTGTGTAATCCCGAGTAGACGCCTTCGTTGTATTAGAAGTTATTTATTTTTAATTTCATGGGCGATTTGTCAACAAGGTTCTAAACTTGACGTCTATGTACGAAAGACATAAGAAGTTCACCTTCATTAAACTGTGTTCAGTCTTTGCTTCAGGGCACGCCTGCCGGGGCGACCGGCTACTGGCATTTAGGGGGTAAATGAGGAGGCAGCCAGGGGAGTTTCGCGTGTGCCCCAGGAGTGCGTACCCCAATTGCACAAGTGCTCAGAGCTTTCCACAGAGCAGATTTATCAGACATAATATTAACAACATACCGGCCGGGGAGGCCATCTTCCTGCGCCAATGTAACACTGACTCATAAACTTTTCCTCGCTGGAGGATATTAAAACATTTCCCGGGGCCGCATGTCCAATCCTTCCAGAAGGCACTGTGGAGCTGCGTCACTTAATGTGCCCTCAGGAGATGCCACTTGTCCCAGAAATAATGAGTCTGAGTGAGTGATTTCAGAGAGCTTCACGCACAAGCTTTGGATCAATTTAGATTTGTAGCTGATTTTGTTTGATTTGCGAACGTCTACACCTGACTTTGCTTCCAGTTTGGTAATTTTCCCATAACTGGCGAAAATTTGTATTTTGTTCTGAAAAAGTGCCACTTCAGTTCTGTTAACATTTATTCCTGTTCCATTTTGATTTGTGGAACAGAAAAAAATAAACTTTTAGCTCCTACTAAACACATAGGAGAGTATACTCACAGATTTTGTGCAGTTTATAAGTCAGCAATCTGCACAAAATGTGAATGATCTGGGATGCCTGTCACATATTTTATGTAGCATTTTTTAATATGATTACTTCTTAAACCCATAATTATATCTTAGGTCGCTTTTATCCAGATTACAAAGAAAGCTTTATAAAGATACTTTAAGTATACATTTTAGAATTTAATTTCCTTACAATGTGTGATATTAATTTAATCTACTTAATATTATTGTGTTCATAAGATCGTGCTCAGGGTTTCAGACAGACTTTAAACTATAATTTCCACTTTAGCAATAACCTTTGAACGTAATCTAAGTATCTCTGGGAAAGTGACCTCATCGTTCCACTTTGTTTGCTCAGACTCTGATTAACGGATGAAATGGCCCAATGTTGGGGGCGCCTGGGTGGCTCAGTCGGTTAAGCGTCTGACTTTGGCTCAGGTCATGATCTCACGGTTCATGGGTTTGAGCCCTGCATTGGGCTCTGTGCTGGCAGCTCAGAGCCTGAAGCCTGTTTCAGATTCTGTGTCTCCCTCTCTCTCTGCCCCTCCCCTGCTCATGCTCTGTCTCTCTCTGTCTCAAAAAATAAATAAAAACATTACAAAAAAATTAAAAAATATAAATGGCTCAATGTTGCTTTTTAGAGAACTTGTTTTTACACAGCTCGCTCGATTTTGTAGAAGGCAAGTATTTTTGAACACCTCTCGTTAGGAGGAAGCCATTTAAACATATAAAATTTAGAAATAAGGCCAATAGGGAGAAAAGTCATCGACTTTTAGAAATCCTGGAATTGTCCCTGGGGAACAGAGAAGAGCTTGCTGATAAGTAGAGGAGAAATGGATGCAGAAGACAATGTGTGTCTAGTAAAGCCAAAAAAAAAAAAAATACAATGTGCATATTTAAGTTTCTAGTCTTCCAAAAGACTGATAAAAAAAATGAAAAAAAAAATCCTTTAAAAAAACAGGCCCAAATTCTGGTGTTTGAGAAATGGAGGTCTTATTAGCGGATCTTCGCGAAAGGAAGGAATGATCCTGGCAAAGTCGAGGGCTGTGTGAACGTCAAGAGGGTTATGAACAGCATGGAGTTTTGAGTGTCAGGTTTTCCTTCACTTTAGAGAAATCTGAACGTTACCCAAAATGGCTTGGTTGCTAACGTGATGTATTATAGTAGTTTCATATTAATTTTCTTGCTCTATGTATGTCTCTCTCTCTCTCTCTCTCTGTATATATATACAGAGAGAGAGAGATGATAGATAGATAGATAGATAGATATAGAGAGAAACATCTGACCAACATCGCCATAAATAACCAGAACAGCCACACAGAGCATATACTGATTTGTCAGTCTTGTTGGCATTGGGTGCATGGGGCTGTGGACGTGCACTTGGCCGTGCTCTCAAGGCCTGGGGACACTCCCCTGCGGTGGGTGTGGGTCGGCCACTATCCTGACCCACTGGTGCCTTCATCGGGATTCAGTTTCAAATTTCAGGACTTGCTCATTCTCATTTTGATTTAATCACAGTTTAAAAAATGTAAACCATTTGTATGGTTCTGAATATTAAAATACAGACTCTAAAGGTTTCTAGTCTCCAAGATTTGCTCTCTTTTCTTAGAGGGAAACATTTGTATGGTTTTGGTTTCTGTCCCTAATTTTTATTTTATTCAGAAGCAAACAAATGTGTAAATATTGGTAGAATAATTAAAATTCTCTCTCTCTCAGGTGTCCTGGGTGGCTCAGTCAGTTGAGCGTCCAACTCTTGGTGTTGGCTCAGGTCATGGTCTCAAAGTTTGTGAGCTGGAACTCGGCATGGGGCTCTGCACTCAGAGCACGGAGCCTACTTGGGATTCTCTCTCTCCCTCTCTCTCTCTGCCCCTCCCTGGCTTGCTCTCTCTTTCTTTCTCAACAAATAAACAAATAAACATAAAAAAAATTTTTTAAAATTAAAACAATTTCCATCTACTTATTTATCTAGGTGTGACTTTTTTAAAAAAAATACACACTGATTTATTTTTGAGAGAGAGAGAAAGAGAGAGAGAGTGCACAAGCAGGGGAGGGGCAGACAGAGAGGGAGACACAGAATCCAAAGCAGACTCCAGGCTCTGAGCTGTCAGCACAGAGCCTGACGCAGGGCTCGAACTCCTTGCATGTACAGATGCAGCACGGATCTGGACGGGGAAAGAATACGGTTCTAGACATTGACAATCATACAGCCCTTGCTAATCAGTTAGCAGTGTGTCCCAGAGGTCATTCCCCACCAGTGACAAGGGATCTCCCCGTCCTGTACTTACAGCTCCTCGAATGTCATGGTCCCCTGCTGATGGGGCTATTTTCAGCCTCGTTTCAATAAAACAAGTGGCAGTGAATAGCCTCTTGCACAAGTCAATTATGACATTTTTTTTTTTTTTTTTTTTTTGCCTGTTCTTCGCTTAGCTTTCACCAGAGGACACTACAAAGAACCAACAGTGCCCATTTCTGCATGGGTCAGGTGGAGATTGATAATGACAGGTTTTAGAGCAGCTCTCAAATTCCCCCTTTGAAGTTCTATTTTAAAATGCTCTTCCGAAATAAATGCTACAGAACTACAATCTGGTTTGATTTTGCCAGAAACTATTGATATAGATTTTTTTACTAACAGTTCTAATATACATTCCGTTCTCCCCTTAAATGCTGTTTGAATACCTCCATCGTCCTAGGACCTTACGAGACATCAGCGAGTAATGCAGGACAAGACCTTGGCCCGGGACGTGACCTCTGAGCCGACACTTAGCCAAACCAGCATCTGAGTGAGTGTGTTTTGCAGAAGGAAGTCATTAGGGGAGGAGAGGGCAGCCCATCTGAGAAAGGGTGAAGCAGGCATTCTGCTGGAGAAGGCGGGATGACGGGGACACGGGAGCAGAGGTTAGAGGGCAGAGGGCCGAGCCCCCCGGACCGCATTGAACATGAGTCCATCCTTTCTCTGAAAGGGAGAGCATGGGAGGGCCGCGATTTGGCTCACGTTTTTCTGGTTTCTCTTTGGGAAGAAGAGGCAGGACTGCCAGGGTTGACGTGGGGACAACTATCCAGATGGGGTGCCCTAGCCCTGCAGACGTTCTGCTGCGGTGCCCACTAGCGGTGGGAATTGTGGGAAGTGGTGACATTCCAGATGTTCCTCGAAGGCAGAGCAACAAGGTTTCCTGCAGGAATGGGTAGGAAATGTGAGAAAAAGATCTCAAGGTTGTGTGGGGATTGGACCCTGTGGTGTAGATCAGGGAAAATGATGTCCATGCCCAGGTCTCTAGGTTCAGCAAGGTCAAAACACTAGTTCCTAGTGAATTCAAGTAATTATTTTTTCAGTTTGTGACATTAAAAAAAAAAAAAAAGTTTATTTATTTATTTTTGAGAGAGAGAGAGCATGCGCGGGGTAGGCAGAGTCAGAGAGAGAGACAGGGAGACTCCCAAGCCGTCTCTGTACCATCAGCACAGAGCCCAGCATGAGGCTTGAACTCACAAACTCTGAGATCATGACCTGAGCCGAAGTAGGACACTCAACCGACTGAGCCACCGAGCTGCCCCACAGTTTTTGACATTTAAAGCGAATGACGGTATGGCCACCCCTATGTTTTAGATTGAGGGTATTATTTGATGTGATAAAATGGACATTATTATAGGCTATTACAAGTTGGGAAAGAGTAATTTCTAATATACCCTTATAACCTATTTATTTTCTGCAACAAACACATTGCTCAGTCTTTAAAATCGTAGGGGCACTTGAATTAATGCTCATAAACACGTCAGGTAAATAGGCTTTTTGGTTCATTCCATCAGCTTTGGTTCATAATGGAAAAGAGAAGGATGTGATCGATACACATTTTTTATTTGACTAAGACTGATTAGAAGCTATTTTAAGCTTATTAATCCTAAAATATATGAGGTAACGTGAAGTTTGATGTTGTCCAGGTATAACTGGGTTCTTGCACTTGGAACATCCCGAATACATATATGGTAAACTCGACTTTTTACTTACGCCTGTTTCCTGCCCCTGACCTCCTCCTTGGCTCTGACACCATCTCTCACCCTCCTGCTAGAGTCAAGGTAGGAGGCAACAGAAATTGGAAATGAATTTTGGCACACAGGCCATGTGGAGAGGCGTTTATGTCACACCTATTATTGGTGTGGGGTGTAGGGATTCAGGACCGTGAACTTGAGTGCTGGAAAACAAAACACGTGCGTTCCCAACATATGGTAATTTTATTGCGCTGATACTAATCTCTCCCCGTCACACTGATCGCTAAACCGGGAAACAGATGAACACAGAGTTTCAGCTCGTACTCTGTTTTCAGAATATCAGCACCGTAGTTCTGCTACGTCTGGAACGGAGACTCCGAAAATTTCAAAAGCAGTAGAAATTATGATTTTTTTCCTCATCAAAAGTTTAACTTCTTCCCTAAACGAAAAAAAAAAAAATTTTTTTGAGATGATTAGCTCCGAAATGGGCAACCAAGCCGACATGGGGGAGAACAATACTATGGGGAAAACGACAGTCAGACTCATTACTTTCCCAACGCAGAATCCCGCAAATCGCCCATTCATTTCCCCAAGCTACAGATTTGACTAAGCATAAGAATTTGAATATATTCTTGAGTCAATTCAAGGAACGCTAATGCGCATTCTTCCATTTCCCATAACGCGGACGCTGCTTCTCTGACAAGGGCAGATGAACTCCTTCAGACTCCGGCTCTGGCTCAGTTTGTGACCTTAGGCAAATCACATTTTTTTCTATTATAGATTTCTCATCTGTAAAATGATTATGCCATGTTCCCTCACATCTAGACACAAATGACTGTCTTAATAGCTCTCAGGCACCATTACACTAAGCAGCATAAAATGCTAAAAAGAACCAGACAACCATTCAAAACAAAAATAAAACAAAAACTTAAAGTCTCCTCTGCAATTATGTCTGTCGCTTTCTTCCCAATATCATCAAGCTGACAAAGTTGGTGGGAAAGTGGAATAAGGGGATGGGCCATTTGGTTGCTCTTCTGCCTTTCAGACTTGGATGGATGACTCAGGACATGGCCCACCCGACGGCAGATGCCATGTTCATGGGCCACCCAGACCCGCCCTGGACCCTCCGGGCTGGGGGCCATCTCTCGTCACTCGTGGTGGCCACAAGCCAAGCTGTGTTTCTGTGAAGACACCTGTCTATTTGTGGAATGTGGATCTTTACGGAGGCAGCCAGTATTTTCTCCTCCATTACTGCATATAATAACTAATAATGGGCAGCTACACCTGTTGGCTGCCATTTTCTTCTGACTCACTACGGTGCTAGGGAGGCAGAAGGACCTGATGAACATAGACAAACAGAGAAAGAAGCGTGGGGAACGCAAAAGCAGTCAAGGGAAAAATCCCTCACGTGTGCCCAGCCTTATCCTCGGTGATCGCCCCCTTGCAGGTTTCTGTGGCCTTGGATTCCTCTGAGTTCATCACTGACATAACACCACGGCTTGGTCCTGCCTTATCACGTTGCAGGAATGGGTCCTGCACCCGTCGACAGTCTCCTTGTCTGCGCCTCACTTCTGCCTCCTTTATCTGCCCCGTGGTGACGTTTTATACAGGAGCCGTTCCACTGCCGTGCTAAGCTGACTTTCTCTTCCTGTTGGCCTATTTCTTTTTTTCTAATAGGTTCTAACATAACGAAGTTCTAGTGTAACATTCAATTTATTATGGATGTCAACCACCAATTTCTCTCTTTAGGATACCTGTTCTCAAAGTTGGGTTCCACTTCAACATTTGGGGAGCTCCCGAATGAGGTGCGTGGCCTGCGCCAGACCCTCTGAGTCAGCGTGTGGGGTACAGCTCAGTGACCTGTGCCTATAAAGCCCCTGGGTGATTCTAATGCCCATGAAGGTTAAGCCCATCTCCAGGTGTCCCTAAAGCCCTTGTCCAGGCTCTGGTCTCAGTCAGTTTCCAGTCTTCTGTTGCGATCCTGGTTCTGTATACACTCGTGAAAACCTCTGTCCTGGCAGGGACCGGGCACGTCAAGCTGCTATAGACCTTCCCCGGGTCCTGATCAAAAGTATCTTATCTTATCTGTGTCACAACCTTATCTGTTGTGCAAAGCACTGGCTCAACCGTGAGTCTAGTGTCCCAGACTCAATCAATTCCCTTCCCAGCCACCCACAAAGGGGGCAGCCCCCAGGAGGAGCTGCAGGTCTGTTCATATCCAATAAGGGCATCCTTGAAGGCTTCTGTTGAAGATACCTTCTGTAGTAGAGTATTTCTAAGTTCTTGAACATGTAAGAGCACATTTCCATCATGGACTTTTTTGATGTGAGAAGTATGCTGCATCAGAGGTAGCCAGCCTAGGATTCAGTTTCTGTTCTCAGGTCTCAGTAACCCAAAGCTTGATCCCATCTATACCATTTACTATCTTCACAGTAAGATATATCCACTTGTCAGATAGAGCGGTAGTGGTAACCACTTCGTAAGATTGTTGTAAACGATAAATGCTAATGAAGCACTTAGAACAAAGCTGACATATATATAACATTTACATTTATGTTATATGGCATTTATATCACACTTGTATTTATAACATAAATATAAACAATTATATGTAATACGTATCTCCGTTAACTCCGAGGACAAGAAAAATGCATTCCCCAAATGCTGGGTAGGGTTCTCTTCATAAATCTGGCACTTGTAACACTTGGAGTCTGACACAACTTCCTAACCAACGTTCCACAGTCTTGAATGTACTTGGGTTATGTGGCTATATATCTTTTCAGCTCTTGGCAGTCGAGTTGTGCCTGGGGCTCCCCAAACCACGGCCGATCGCTTTCCATCATGAGCAACCTTTTCTAGTTATTCCAGTGCCCACTGCAAATGTGTCCATTTTCTCTCTTAGGTGTCGTAAGATCAAAAGGCCACGTGGCACCGGAAGAGCTGCGTGCATCATCCGCCGAGCGAAGACCAGTGCTTCCATGTTGGTCAAGATCCCCGACCCTCCCGTCAGGTCCTCTCTGTTAAGCAATGCCCTATGTCAACTGTGTGGGAAAACCCAGGCACAAGTGTACTTTTCTTCTGCTGAGTAAAGATTTAAGGTTGAGCCTTGGACTCATGGCCTCTAAACTTCAAGCCACACTGGCCACAAACACAAGAATTGAACTGAAAACTCTTTGCTTCCCGGCCAATTTCAATGAGTCGTGCACAGAGCAAGAGATTCCCTGTCTGCTCCTGTACATGGATTCCCATACTGGCCGATTTTCCTTACTGCCATTGTCCATTGTTCCTGGGAGAACCTCCATTCTATGGTAAACAAACTAATTACTTAAGAACAATGCCAGCAAAACAGCCAGAGAGATCAGTGCTTTTCAACTGGTGGGTCAAAACTATTAATGGGTCATAAAATTAGGTTGATTGACAGCAACCACACGAGTACAGACGAAGGGGAAGAAAATACAAAATATCAGAAAGCATCACACGGTATGTGTGCCTATGTTCTGAATTTTAATTTAAAAAGTATTTCTTGCTGTAGAGCAAAGTCAGAACTGAAAATCTGGTGTCATAGGTCACCTTCTACGGATATTTTGAAATAATATTCAAAACACACACTAAGAAGCACATGTCCGTACATAGGTAAGTGAGAGGACTTCCCTAGAAGCAACATGAAAAGCTGATTAGCAACTCCAGTGTCTTGACTGTGTTGCAAGGAGATGGGCACGTGATGGAGAGCGAGCCCACCGGGAGGGCGGTTCCAGATGGGGCGACCCAGAGCTTCTGTTTTGTAGCCCCTGATGGAACCAAAGCTTGGGACGGGAGCCTGCCTGAGTGCAGAAATCAGGACCAGATCGGAAGTGGGAATCCTCGACGTCTGCCTGTGAGCTCTCGGTTTATGTGTGGAATAGACAGAAAATATCTCCCCGTCGTCAGAGAAGAAGATTGTGTGAAAAAGTTCGTCTCGTATTCACTACATACACACAAACATGCACACGTAATCTTAGAAGAAAGCCTTCTGGAAATAAATACAAACATAGTCACTAAGCTAAAACACTCAACAGATGGGTCGCATGACAGAAAGTGACTGGAGAGACAGCAAGTGACTTGCAGGAGGTGGGCAAGGACACCAGCTGTGGTGCGGACTCGACATCTGTCACCACACCCCGTGTGGAGCCCTGATGGTGCAGCGGCATGAGGGGGTGATTACGTTTAGATGAGGTCCTGAGGAGGGGCCCTCCAGCTGGGCTCAGTGTCCTCACCAGAGGGGAGAAACGCACGTGTACAAGCCGGGGAAAGGCGCATGGAGACGCATCTAGAAAGTGGCCATCTGCATGCCAGCTGGAGAGCCCTCACCAGGGCCACGGCCTTGATCTTGGACTCCCAGCCTCAGAGCCATGAGAAACACCTTTCTGTTGTCCGAGCCCACCAATCTGTGGTATTTTGTTAGAGCAGCCGGGGCACGTCAGCATCACCTACAACAAAGTGTGTGACTATAAAACGTGATCGAGATTAAAATATTAGAGAGAGTTCAAGAGAAAAGTGGATACAAAGAAAAGATACAAAATCAACTTAGTGAGAATGTTCGAAGGAGATGATAGGCGGCATATGGGAGACAGTTCTTGAGAAATTTCTGGAATTGATGGGAGACGTGATATCAACGGCCCAGCAAGCGTCATGAAAACCAAAAGAAAGCAATGAAGATGAATTTACACTCAGGTAATGCATAGTGAGAAAATACCTGTAACTGGGAATGGAGGACGGTTAGGGCAATAAGACTTTTTAACGCGACAGCTAAGGCCGTGAAGGCACAGAGAAACTGGGTTCCGGGGCTGGTGGAAAACAGCTGTCATTCCAGGTAAGGCTTTCGTCATAGTTAACACCGTATTCTTATTTTGAGGGTAACGCACAGACGTTGTCGGACGTGGTACGTGCACGGATGCTCCGTGAAGGACTCCTTGAGAAGGAAGGGAACTGAGCCCAGCAGCAGCTCTAGAGGCTGGGGTCACGCGGCACGCTGAGACCCCTTCCCTGCAACAGTAAGGAAGAGCAGACCCCAGCCACGGGCGGGGGTAACACAACACCGGATGCACAGAAGTGACTGAAACCACCGAGGTGGCCACACCAGCCACGAAACAGCCCTGGAAGCTTGTGGTGTGAGCCTGAGCTGGCCAAGGCACAGCTGGTTTATCCTGGGGACGGGCGCAGGTGACAGCATGGAGGCATGGAGCCCAGTCTGGGGGTGAAGGCGTGAGGGCCCTGTGGCCCGGACTGCAGGGGCCAGAGCGGTTCTGGGGCTGGCACTGGCCTGCTGTCACCCCAGTCCACCTGCACAGCCTCCCCGGTGGCTCGGAACGCAGATGAGGTCACCACAGTGAGTGGCACACTGCTATCGGGGGACAGAGGAAACAGCAGGTGTCACACTTACCCTCAGAAACCTCAGGTACTCCCTTTTCAGACAGTGCGTACAAAGAAAATGGGTAAAATATCTAAAGCGATAAACGATGGACTCCCGTAAAATGAGCAAGGGGCAAAAATATAAGAACTTAGCAAGAAGATCATAAAAAATGAAATAAAAATCTTAAATGGTGAAATACATGTATACAGTGTTCAACCTACGCTTAGTGACATCGGGAACCCAATGGAAACACAGTGGACGGAATAGGAAATCAAGAAAGGGGCGAGAGCGGGACGTAAACAAGCCGCCCCAAGTTTCAGAGCAGCACGAAGATGTAAGGTGCCAGGAAGACCAAGGGCGAGGCTCCTGGGAAGGAAGGCAGCAGGCTGGGGACACCTGCTCAGTGCTAGAGAAGAGAGCGGCACCGGCGGCCCTCCTGGGCCCTGTCTGGGAGGCCGTCGACGCCTTAAAGTGCAGAGAGCACAGTTTACATCAAATCAGGCCGAATGAACCCAAATCCCTCCGCGTGTTAGTGAAGCCCCGTGGCGCTCACGACAGACACCTAACTTTACAGCATCTGGAGACAAGTGGGGAACGCTCACAGAAGGGACACTGTTCCAGTGATGGCACACTTAGAGGTACAAAGACAGGAAGCTGGACGCTGAGTTCACACAAAATACTTTGAGCTCCACGAAAACTGAGTTCATAAAAATAAATCTTTTCTAAAGCGATTCGTAAAGAAATTGCCTGTAAAAGAAAGAAGCTCTTGGCAGTTAGATGGTCTGAGAAACGAGGAGGAATGACAAGCAAGGAAAATAGGGAATAGATCGGTAAAGATAAAGAACCGTTTTCTGTGTCAAACAATTCTATTTTTGAAAGGAGTGGGGCACCTGGGTGGCTCAGTCGGTTGAGCGTCTGGGTCTTGATTTCAGTGCAGGTCATGATCCCAGGGTTGTGGGATCGAGCCCCACGTTGCGCTCCGCACTGAGCCCAGAGCCCGCTTGGGATTCTCTCTCCCTCTAAAAAATAGAGCGCTCTCTTTCTCTTTCCCTCAGTAAATACATACATACATACATACATAAGAGAAGTGAAATACTAACAACAATACCTGAGCCGGGAGGAGGTGCTTATATTCTCAGATTTTCAGGAAGAGAATGATGATTAGTTATAGGATGTCTTATATGTGGTGAGATTACACAGCGTGTCTTTCAAATAAAACAAGCAGCATGTACCTTTTCAACCTGAAAGATTAAAAAAAGCAAACGATGAGCATAAAAAGAAGCAGAAAGTGGGACAAAGGTAGAGTACAACAGGTAAATGTAGCAGGAAGTTCACATTTATTAACAAAGACAATGAATCAGAATGGATTTCCAAAGCACTTTGTACAATTTAATTACACCATACACACACACACACTCACACACACACACTCACACACAGATGGAAACTACAGTTTTTAGTATTTAGATATTGCATATGTGAGACATAAGGACACAGATGTGTGGAAATTAAGAAAAATAAGTAATATAGTAACGAATAGGAAGGAATGAATAGTAACGAAATAGTATACGAAACAGTAATAGTAACGAATAGTAACGAAAGTAAGTAATATAGTAACCTGGATGCTAGCTGCCTCACAGCGTTCACCGCTGCCTGTCTTTGACAGAATTGAATCTAGGACCTCCTGTGATGCAGTGGCTGACTCTTCCCCTATGGGAAAATACTTTTTCTCTCCTCCCACATAGAGGCCGTAGGGAGCACTACATAAATTTGCTCCCCTGATTGACGCGCTTTTCAGTTGTCTACGCATTCGTTTTGCGCCAGCCTCAGAAATCCAGTACGGCCGAGCCTGCTCGGTCCGCTCAGGTTGGTCTGCTCACAGGCGTGGTTCCCAGTGGGGACCTGTTTGCAGCACAGAGCGGGACCAGGCACTGCCCAGAGCTCTTCTGTCCTTGCGGGACACTTAGCGATCCAAACGCGGGACTCACTGTCAACGGGCATCCTAGTCGGTGTGGCAAAGACGTCACTACAACTTTGCGCCTGGTGTTTATTTGCCTGCAAGGTTTTCACCTTCTTTGGTCACAGTCCTCATGTATCTTCTTCCTGGAGGACAGACAACATTTACACTTCTAGGGTGTTTATGGCAGCTAATGGTCTCCATTTTTGTGGCCAGAAAATATATTTATTTCACGCTTGCTTCATCATTCCGTCTCTTTGGGTTTAGAATCGTAGGCTGATAGTTACTCTGTCGAGTATTTTAACGACGCTATTACACGGGGATCTAACTTCCGTATTTACTGTTGAGAAGCCAGCTGTCAGGCACAGGAAAACTGTCTTTTCTTTCAAGCTGCTACTAAGACCTTTATTTTGGGGATTGGGGTCTTCTGAAGTTTCATTAAGTCTTTGGTTGTGGATTTTTTTCTGCTTTATCCAGTGAGGTAGTATTTTGGATACATCAAAAATTAATATTTTTGTTAATTCTGGAATGCTCTCAACATTATTCTTGGAAATATAATCTCTCCCCCATTTCCATCTTCCCCATTAACACCTACGGTAGCTCTGACTAGATGTGTTGGGCACCCTCACTCTGGCCTCTGTGTCCTTGGACCTCAATCTTATTCTGTCTCCCCCTGCCTTTTATTTCTTTTGTGTTTTAGTCTTACAAATGTGTTCAGATTCATCGTCAAGTTCACTACTTATCTGTTTAACCAACTATGGATTTTGTTTTAATTTCAATGTGACAAAGATATATTAAAATATTATATGCATTCAAACAGATAAGGGCTCAGTTAGCCCATGGAAAGATGTTAAAGCTCTACATAGACAAAGAAAAATAAATTTAAGACAATTACTTTATTTATATCTCTGATCAGATCGACAGGTTAAAAATAATAAGATTTTCTGTCTCTGGTCGTGTGGCAACTAGAGTTATGATAAACCCCTCCCAATAGAAAATATTCTTAATTGCTGGGGGAAAATATGAACTGATTTAAAAAAATTGATCTGATTTGATTTAAGCTGGTAACCAAGCTGGGGAAGACATATGTACCAGGGAAGGCACACAGATGAAGACAAATAAACCTAGAACTAAGGCTTATGAGTGCTGACGTTTTGGGGGTGGTGGGCACTCTTCCGGGAGGTTGAGAAGGAATTATGGGCCGCACGGACCCAGCACATTCCAGGGAAAATGCAGCATCTGCCGTGAAGAATTGGAACTCCCTTCTGGTTCCATGATCTTGTCACTCCAAAGGGGCAAGGTCTTCAAGAACACAGCGGCACAGTCGTTACTAAATATTTTTACGATGTGCGTTAACTGCTCCATTATAATAAATCTTACAGTTTGTCAAGATTATTTGAATATTAAGACATCATGAAGGAGACAAATGATCACAGCAAGACTACCTAGATCTCTTGGAGTACCCAGGACATATTATTTGAATGATTATTCCCCCAAATCGCACATGACACGCAAATGCATCTCCGTGTTGGCATAAACAGTAGATTTGGGAACGACTCTGGCCTGCATTGTTGCGTGCGGTCCACGTGCCTGGGCGATAGATAACATGACTTCACGCAGACGCTAATGGGAAATATCGCAAAGTTAGAACCTCGGTGGGTTTTGATCATTTAATTTCATTCCCAACAATGGACATTGAACAAATAACAGTTAGGTGGTTTGACGAGCGCTGGTCTAGAGTTTGTTCTAATTCCACTAGAAAAGCCAAGTGTGGTATGAACGGCATTGAAGCTTTCTGGAAAAGGCAACGTCACCTCCGGCTTGATCAGCCGGGGCCTTCACTCCAAAACCGTGTGAAACTGCTGCCATCTGCTGGCTCGGGGCACTTGACAAATGTCGGTTTTATCCAGCTTCCAGAAAAATCTATTCCCAGTCCCAAAGAGTGTGTGGCCTTTATTAATCTTCCTAAGAATATAAACATACAACGTATCAGAAAATAAACTAAGAGCCGCGTGTGTACTGACTATCGGTGCCATTTGTTGATGACAGAGAAGGCACTTGTGCCTTCAGTAGAGTTGAGATAACCCGGTGAAGCCTTGTGATCATCACACAGGGTGAAACGTATGGTCAAAAGTGACACCTGGTGTAATGCATTGACACGTCTTTAATATGAAGTATTGTACGTATTAGGTATTTAATATGGTTTAAACATCAGGGTTAAATACTGTAAACTATAAAATGACGCCTTACACACAGTCCACTACTTCACTGTTAAGCAAAAAGGAGCAAGAGGAAGTCAGGGGGACGTTAGGGTTCATTCCAAGGCTGGGGTAGGAGAGGGTGTGTTCAGGCCGGGAGGGCTTCCTGGGCACGGTGGCACTGCCTTCCACCCCTCCCCCCCCGCCCCCGCCGCGGGCTCACATTCCCAGGACGGAGGACTAGGGACACGGGATTAACAACATGTCTCCAACGATGCAGAGGTGTGGATGCGGGGCTGGACGTGGGGGAGAGCAGCTGACGTTTGCTGGACGAAGTTGGATATGAGGAGTACATCAGACGAGGCCATGCACAATGAGCAGAAGTATTTCAGGCACGGGGGCCAGGAGCAAGCCCGCCAGATGGGGCCCCGGCTGCCCGCACCACGGGGTCTGAAGGTGCGTACCGCGCTCGGGAAGCCAGGAGAGCCGGTGTCGGCAGGCTGCCCTTCCAGAGGCCGGTGCTGTGCCGGAGAGTCTTGGGAGTAACTGCGTGAGTCCTTCTCTCTGGGACTCACAGACTTTGAACACCGGGCAGGGAGGGGCGGTGACAGAACGAGGCTGGACAGGCCACTCGGAGTGCCTTGCGCACAGGAGGCAAGTGAGCCACACGCCAGGTGCGTGGCCAGGCAGAGTCTATGGCAGGCTGGGAGCTGGGGCTGGTCTGGTCCCAGCAGGACGGGACCCGGAGCATCAGCCCAGACGGCCCCCCTTTGCTGACCGGAGCTAGCGACTGCCTCACCGCCTGGGTCCTGCCCGGGGCCTTCCGCTGGAGGCAGAATGACTGCCATCGCCCCCTGCGCGTTCCCTGCACCCCACCCCGAGTCACCGATGCCAGCCCCGGTCTGTGACAAGCCCCATGTCTTACTGCCGCTGCGGGCTGTGCTCTGTCCGGCACGGGTGAGCCAGTGACTGGGCGGAGGGTGAACACAGGTGAGTCGGTGCTGGTCTGGAGGCCGCGGCAGGTGCAAGCGGGGCTCAGAACCCTGTGCAAGACCAGCCCTTCGGTGGTGAGCAGAGCAAGCAAAACTTCTGAGTTAACCTCGGGGGACTCGTCAAATGCTTAGGAGGGACCGGAGGAAGGAAAAGAGTTTCAGAAAGTGTAGCGGCCAACGGTATGGATAGCGGATTATGGCGATAAAGGCAGACAGAGACAAGACGGGAAGTTGGAAGAACAAAAACCAACGCAAGAACCGTCTCTCTGTCTACGCTTACCCTTCTCCACTGCGCCCGCCTTCACCTGATGATAATTCTCAGATGTTTATCACATCCTGACCTCTCCCCCGAGCTACGAAAGTGGGCGTATGGCGCGATCTAGATGACTTGTCCACTCTCAAGACTCGATGAAACCTTGAATCCACAGTCCACGTCTGAGGCTGAATTAATCATCCATTATCTCGGTGGCAAGTGGCCGCCTGTTCAGTTACTTTATCTGGATGGCTAGGAAGCATCCTGGGAACCAGCGCCTCCCTTACGCCCCGTCAGTCCCAACTGATTTTGTCCCCCAGCCGCCCAGGAATCGGTCCGCCTCCTCGGCTCTGTGGCCGCACAGCAGTACAAGTCGTGAAGGAGTCTCCCCAGGGCTCCGGGTTAACCTCCTAACGGGCCCCTCTCCCCTCCTTCCTACCCGCCTCCATCAGTTCTGCGCCCTGCGCCGTGGCGATCGTTAGGAGGTGGGATCCAACGAGGTGTGCATTCTCCAGCAACCATCGCAGGACCACAAACAATGCAAGCTTAAAACAAGGCTTCATATAGACATCAAGTTGTCTCAAGACTGTTGGAAAACCCGGAAAGAAGCCGTTGGGGTCATGTCACCGCTACGGTGACCTAGATGTCTGGAAGCAGCACCACCTCATAGCCCACAGTGGGGTCCCCGAGGGCGAGAGCTGTGGGGGTGCCAGCCCACCACAGCCCCCCCAGCAGCGGGAGCCTGCGGGTCCGCTCACCGCCAGAGCTCACCTCCCAACCACACCTGTGCATCGCTGAGGAGCCTGGCCACTGTGGGACGAGGGAATGTGTCTTCCAGCTTCTGCGCTGTGAGGAGAGTACAGAGAGATACTTGCAAAGGCATCTGCTCCGCTCTAATATGATCTCCCAGAAGTGCCCTTCAACTTGGAGCTTGATGAAGACAAGGGATTTGCTAAGAGGGATGGAATCCACACACCGCGCCGAAAACACGCAGTGGGTCAGAAGACATCATAAAGCTCAAGTGGTGGGTCCAAGGCTTCCGGGACAGGCTGGGGGCGAGTGTCGTGGGGTGGCTTTGGGAACAGTCTAGAGCTGCCTCCCTCACTCACACACCTGTGCAAGGAGGCCAGCTCCCATTTTAGGGCCCTGACTGCAGACTCGTGCTCCGTGCTGACGCATCTTCTCTCCACTGAATCCTCTCTGAGCATTACTTCTGTCTGATCTGTGGGCAGAGGGCAAGGTTCCGCTACCCTACAGCAACCTGCCTGGCCCGTGTGCCCCCTGTGCCCCCCAGCAGCCTTGTTGACAGGCGAGTTGTCAAGTCCGCGAGTTCATGCTGTAGTGAGGGAAGGGACGTGCTGGAGGCCGGTTGCCAAGAAGTGTCTCTTCCTAACTGGATTCCAGAGAGAAAAGAGCCCTATTTTGGACAACCCACAGGTGCCCTAATGCTGGCAGAGAAACACCTTCTAAGAGCTCCTGAGGCAAAGGTCAGGTCTTCTGAAATTCCCCGTGCGCCCGGTATCTGTGTACGTCAGTAGACATGGGGCACGGAAAACAGCCTAGGGCACAACCTCTGTCCTTCCGTGCAGCAAGGGAGAAAGGCATTTGCAGAAACAACTGGCCAAGATGGGAGGCCTCCCGCAGGGGAGGGTAAACAGACCCTGCAGCCACAGTGAGTCACTGCTGGAGGGACCAGCGAGGCTCCAGAGAGCTTTGAGTCTAGACTCAGGGTCGCCTGGTCTTCAGGCAGCATATAGAGGGACAGCAGGGGCGGAAATATTTTTCACCCATTAGCTTATGAGAAGGTCTAGCCAGACTTGAAATTATTATGCGCTGATGGAGTGGGTGAATTGATCGTTCTTGAAGTCGGATAATGAATAGGCGGGATGTTGTGCGTGTTGGAAGTTTTCCACAATAAGAGGTTACAAAGAAATACAAGGACAAACTTAAGAGACAAATTTGAGCAAAAATTCAAATATTTGTTTGATAACTTTAAAAGGGTCAGCATATTTATTAGCCAGTGATTTCGGAGAGGTGATTTATGCGTGCCCAGTGATATTAATATCCTTTGTCTTAAAAATACAACAAAAAAACTCAGCAACAGACAACTTACAACTTAAAGATTTCCCGGAAAACTGCAGATCATTGTCATATGTTTACCTGCTATGTAAACAGTATCTCTTATTCTAAATTACATCAGCTTTTATAATTTTTACCTACATTGGCATTTTTTTTCCCTAAGCAAATGCATTGTTGATGAGGAAAGGGATGACCCAGAAGCTGGCTACTTCTAGAGAGGTCTCCCGAGCCCAGATTTTATATTGGTGGGAAAGGGAAGCCTGATTTCTCTGCAGATTCAGGTTTGGCACCCTTGTTTCCACTAGAGGGCCCTGTGGATAAAAGAAAATTCTTAAAATCCTAGCTTTCGAAGCTATTTCAAACGTTTGCCATCTTACCAGTCATAATCTCTTGGTGATTTTAGCTTAATACTCAAAGATAACTTGTTTTTTATGAAACCAAGAAATAGTAAAGTCTGAACATCTCCAGATACTGTTTTCCCCCTGATTTCTTACCTCACTGTCAATAGTGGCTCTGAGACATGTTTACACGATCATGAGTCTTTATCCTTTTCTTTGGTTATCAGGAGTTATGATCAGCACTAATTATTCTTGAATTTGAAATTCTCTGATGAACAAATGCCTTACTGATACTCCAAAACTCAGCTCTTTCATAATTTAATACTATTCCAAGATTACTTTGAAAACATTAGTGACAATGTATGGCACACAGAATGTGAGTTCTTAGATGGGATCTGTACTCACACCGATTTCACTATTTACCTTTCATCTAATTTTAAATGGCAGAGGAAAAGGTGATGTGAACTTGATAGACATTTGTTTTTTACATAAGTGTCCGTATATCGCTATATCTGTCAATGTGTTTGAGCAGGCTTTTTCATTTTTAGGCGTCAATGTTAACAAGTTCCGCAGAAGGGGCAGAAGGGGTCAGTACCCAGTGTTCCTACAATCTATTCTCTAAATCATCAAGTTTTCAATAAACAGGAGAGTGTAACCTAGACATGGGGGAGGGCTGAAGGATGTTGCCCGGGACAGAGACCTGACTCTAGATTTAAGAGACAAAAACTTCCAAACAGAGTTATAAATATGTTCTGATAACTGAAGAGATCCATGCTTAAAAAATTAAAAAGAATCGTACGATGCTGCTGATAATCATCAAATGGAAACTATCAATATAAGGAGATATAAACTGTATTAAAAAAAAACCAGACCAAATGGAAATACTAGTTTTCAGAAGCACCATAACTGAGTTGAAACATTCACTAAGGGGATGACACGTAGATTTAAGTTAAGAAAAAAAGAATCGGTAAACTTGAAGATGGGTCATTGGGGATAGAATCCAAAGACAAGAGAGGCAAATGGGGGCAGCCTCAGCATCAAGTAGGGCACAGTTAGCCCAGCAACACAGTGTAATGGCAACACCAGAAGGAGAGCTGGGAGGGACGGTTGCAGAGAAACTATGCAAAGAAATAATGGAGTGTGACCAGGAAGCCCGGCCACAGAGGCCACGTCCCATGCCAGCCAAGTCACTGATCAGGTCCCTAGCACCATCTAACTTTGAGAAAACTGGAGGAGGAACCGAACACACGTCTCGGAAAGGAGAGATGTGATGACTGACGAGAAGAGTTAAATAGAGAGCCTCAGGCTCGGCCAAGCGGAGGAGAGGACGGTGAACTCAAAGTTGGCTCATTGGAAACTATCCAGTCAGAGGAGCAAAAAGAAAAGAAGTGAAGAAAGTCTACGAACGCCACGAAAAGAAATAGCTTACACATTGTGAGAGTTCCAGGAGAAGAAGTGAGGGAGAAAGAGACAGAGGGCTTATTTAAAGAAATTTATTTTATTTTATTTTATTTTATTTTATTTAAAAAATTAACGTTTATTCAATTTTGAGAGACAGAGAGAGACAGAGTGCGAGCAGGGCAGGGGCAGATAGAGAAGGAGACACAGAATCCAAAGCCAGCTCCAGGCTCTGAGCTGTTAGCACAGAGCCCGATGAGGCGCTCGAACCCATGAACTGCGAGATCATGACCTGAACTGAAGTTGGACGCTTAACCGACAGAGCCACTCGGGTGCCCCAAATAATTATGTTTTAGAAACTATAATACAGTTGTCCAAAATCAAAGAAAAAAAAGGATTTAAAAGCAACAAGAGAAAAATAATTTTCTCACAGATGAGGGAAACCCCATCGGCTATCCGCAGATTTCTCAGCAGAAACTTTGCAAGTGGGAGGGAATGGCATGACGTATTCAAAATGCTAAAACTAACTAACTAACTAACTACCTAATCAACTAACTAACAAACAAACAAAGTGCCAACCAAGAATACTTTACCTGGTAAAGTTATACTTCAAAATGAAGGAGATAGAAAGTCTTTCTCAGACAAATGGAAGCTGAGGGAGTTCATCACGAGACCCACCTTACCGGAAATGTTGCAAGGGGTTCTTCCAGCTGAAATGGAAGGATGCTAATCAGTGACATGAAAACATGTTAAATATACAGTACACTGGTAGGGGCACCTGGGTGGCTCAGTTGGTGAAGCATCTGACTTTGGCTCAGGTCACGATTTCATGGTTTATGGGTTCAAGCCCTGTGTCTGACAGCTCAGGGTCTGGAGCCTGCTTTGGATTCTGTGTCTCCTTGTCTCTCTGTCCCTCCACCACTCATGCTCTGTCTCCGTCTGTCTCTCTCTCTAAAAAATAAATAAACCTTAAACAATACGTCCGACTCACTGGTAAGGTAAGGACATTGTCAAATTCACAATACTCTGATACTCTCCAATGGTGGTGTCTTAATCATTTATCTCTAGTGCAAAAGTTAAAGGACAAGAGTATTAAAAATAACTATCACTACAATAATTTTAATAGGTGTGCAATATAAAGAGATGTGAAATGTGTGATAAAAACATAAAAGGCAGGGGGCCTAAAAGGGTCACATTTTTGTATGCAATCAAAGTTGTTACCAGCTTAAAATCTCTATACGATGCTTCATGAAAGCCTCATGACAACCACAATGGAAAGGTAAAGTAGGTGTAGTATTTATATTTATGCCAGAGCAAATAGACTTTAAGTAAAACAGCAACAACAAAAAACTGTAACCAGAGACAAACAAGGTCAGTATATAAAAAATGAAGGAGTCAATTCATCAGGAGGATATAACAATTAGCTATGCACCCAATGCAAAGCACCTAAATCTAGTAAGCAAATAATAGCAAATCTAAAGTGAAAAATCGGACAATATAATGACAGGAGGCAATTTTAACACCTGATTTGCAACAAAGGGTGGGCCATCCAGACAAAAATATCAATAAGGAAATTTTGGACTTGAGCTATACTTTAGACCAAATGGAGCTAACTGGAAGATACAGAACATTTCGTCTAACTGTGGCAGGATTCAGATTCTTCTCATGTGCACACGGAACATATGCCAGGAGAGATGATATGTTAGATCACACACAAGATTATCTTATTATTTAAGAAGATTTAAATAGAAATCATATCAAGTATCTTTTCTGAGCACGACAGTGCGAAACTAGAAGTTAGTAACGGGAGGAAAACTGTAAAATTCACAAGTATATAGAAATTAAACAACACGCTCCTGAATAACCGATGGTTCGAAGGTGAAGTTGAAAGAGGAATCAAAAAAGGTCTTGAAATAAATGACAGTGGAAACAAACTGTAACAAAACTTATGGGATACAGCAACTATAGCTGTAAGAGGGAAGTTTATGGTCGTAAACACCTACATTAAGAAAAAAACCGGAAGTAAATGGCCTAACTGTATACCGAAGGCACTCAAAAAAGAGGAACAAAGAAAGTATTAGCGAAGGAAGGAAAAAACAAACATCAAGGAAGAAATAAATGAAATAGAACCAGGGAAAACAGAAAATATTGGATTTTTGAAAAAGTAAACAAACTTGGCAAACCTCTAGCTTGACTTACCAAGAGAAAAAGAAAGAACTCAGGTGAACAAGGTCATAAATAAAAGAGAAGACATTACAGATGACACCACAGGGACACAAGGGTCATAGAAGACTATTATGACAAAGTACCTGCCAGCCAACTGGACAACCTGGAAGGAAGGGGCAAATTCCTGGGTAATACCAATAAATGCATAAAACCAAGACTGAATCATAAAGAAATGGCAAAACTGACCGACCAATAACAAATAAGGAGACGGCATCATTATCAGAAACGTGTCAGAAAGACAAGTCCAAGAAGAGTTGGCTTCACAGGTGAATTCTACCAAACATTGAATGAAGAATGACACCCCTTCTCAAAATTTTTCCAAATAGTAAAGAAGAGGGAACCCCTCCAACCTCTTGTTATGAAGCCAGCCACCAATTTGAGCAGGGGGATGTCGGGGCGGGGGGGGGGGGTGTGTTTAAAAACAGGTGCTTGGTGGAGTGAGGTAGGCAAATTAGGAATGAGAATTAGGGAGAGAGGGTCATGAACCTCAGGGCCCTTTGTCTGAGGCTGTCTTTTAGGGAGAATGTTCCAGTGTCCAGTAGGAGAGAAAGATAATACAATAAATAAAAATTTTAAAATGCTAAGCAGGTGTCTCTGTTATTGGTACTGAAAGACTCATAAATATCCTAATGTCAGTATCCAAATCCTGAAATTGGGTCCGACTGGATATACAGCTCCAGCTCCTGACATTACTGCTAATTGACAGTCTCTGCTTCTAGAATTTACTGGATGCTTAACTATATGGATCGTGGGACTGGATATATCAGTAGAAAAATTTGGAATGTATTTTTAATTTTGTGCCCCTCTGTATACCTTCTCTTTTTTTTAATTTGAAAATAACACATTGAAGGCTACTGGGTCTGGCATCAGATGAATGCATGGTTGTTTATTCTAACCGTGGCTCGTCTGTGTGCCCTGGGATGATCCAAGCTTCTCCGAGTCTCTGTGATCTTGTCTGTAAAATGCTATAAATGCTCATGTCTTATATGTGGATCAGAAGAAACGATGTTTATGAAATCCGCCTCTTTAAACTCTGTGTACAAAATAAATGTCTTTTTGTTGCCTTGTTGATTTCTTTGGACAACTCTCCCTTACTTTCCATTCATTTGTGTTGTATGTATTCTAACATTTCAATATTTATAACTTTCCTTTCTCGTCTTCCTTCTTTCTCTCTTTTCTCTCTCTCTCTCTACCTCTCTCTGTCTCTCTGTCTCTCTGTCTCTCTTTGTCTCATAAGTTGTCTTCTCTTTCAGAGCCTTTAGATATGGAGCCAACTTGATGTTTCCTCCAGACTTTTTACCATCTACCTTTAGGAAAGTATAACGCTCACATATTTGAGTTGCACGTGACATCCATTGCATAACTCGTAGTTGAGGGACATCATCAGTTTCTTCCCAGCCTCTCATGACTGTCGTATAACCAAACACTTCTTAGTTGTTATTTGTCCAAGAGTAACAATAGTCTTCTACGTTATCATTTTCTGAGAATTAGTGGTTATCTGAACTGCTCTATTCAATCTGCTTTCCAATACTGTTTGGGTAAAACTCTCCCATTCCCCTACTCCTTCTGATTTCAGTTAAAATGTGTCTATAGCCATCAGACGTGTGAAGGTTCCCTAGGTGCTGGGAACCTTGAGAGGAGCACCTGCCAATATTTCATTTGTCCTTCAAGTAAGAAAAAGGCCCTGTCCTTCCCATATGTTTTGCAGGAGGAGGCTGGGGCTCCAAGAATCTTGGCAAGGTGGTCACAGACAGACCAGGGACGGGAATCGGGTCATCGAATTCCAGTCCCTCTCTTTCCCTCTTAGGAGGTGATCACACAGGAGATGGAAAGTTAGCAACAAAACGTAATATTTCTGAAGGGATGAAGTGGCCAAAAGTAACTATGAAGCTTTATTTTCACTGAGGCTAATTTGCAAACCTTGAGAGCATATGGAACACAAAGATGATGATACAAGTATTCTAACTCACTGGACATTATTGACCTTTAAGTAAAATGGCATATATCAGCTGGTGACCAGGTACTTAACATTGTCATTTATTCCTTCCTTACAGTATTATAGATCATTGGATCGTATGTAATTACCCATGAAATTGTCGGTGTTGTTTCATGACAGGTACTCAATAAAACCCCTGTGGTTGCCTAGAAAATGATTAACCTCTTCGTGGAACCACTTCGATGTAATATTTAATATATGTGACATAATATATGCATATATAACGTTAGTGCAGGGCATTTAAGAATATTCTATTTATAGGTCAAAGTGTGTCCAGTATGACCTCATTGACTAACTTCATTAGTTTAAAATTTCAGGCTGAAATCAAGCAGTTATCTAAAATTATATGGCTTTTATCCACCGTACAACATGGATATTCATACCACCCCTCCATAAACGTTTGGTCCAGATCTTTCTTCCATTTAATGAAGTTTGACAATTTGTGACAGGGTAGAAAGGAAATTCATTATATTTAGTAATAGAAAACCTATTTCTCATTTTTCACGAACCAAGCAGCTACAATGAAATTGCCTAAACCACTATATCACAATTCTCCACCTTTGTGGTTCTTAAGGTCACCCTCAAAGGTCTTCAATTTCCTTATGTTCACAGCTTGGCATCTGGTAATTTTCAGTATCAGAAAATATAAGGGGGCTATATATTCTTTGCTAAGAAGAAATATTTCTGATTTGAAAAGAAATAAATCTGTCAAGAGGAAAATATTAAAAATAAAAAGCACGACTGTAATAATCACATTGGTGTCACAGCCAATTTTGCTTATCCAACTCGGTGAAGGAAACCTCCCTGCCCCCCAAAGGAACTGTCAATGGAAGGGAAATGGATTTTTTTATTTCAATAACCACTGTGGTTTAAGGGTAATTTATGTATACGGAAGCACAACAGCCACAAGAATCAAATTTCCTTAAAATATTATTTTGTATTCTCTCTGCTTCAGAGCTTAGTGAAATTGATAGATCAAAGTCGAAAAATGACTAAATCTGCTTCTCCAGGTGATAATTCCACACACCCCGGGTGCTGCTCAGATCACTGGCGAAGGGGTAAGATTTTGCATCTGGCGTAGGAATTATATTTACAAAGTCGCGCTTCCTCAGATCAAATAATCCATATAATTTGAATATTATAAATAGAAAAAAAACTTAACTCCATTTGACCTAACTCATGAGGGGTAGCAAATTTTTCACTGCACATATCCCACCTCTGGTCATAAACAAACTCTTTGGTTCTGTCACTATTATTTTCGTCAATAATAAATAACACGACACATCATTTAGGCTGCTTTGTAAATGAACGTCTCCCCAGAGAAGATAGAAAGGATGTCCAAACATTCAAAAAAGCAATTTAAATTCTTATTTCTTTCTAGAGTGGTCTGTGGCCATACGTAAAACCATCTGTACGTAGAATTAAGAAAACGAAGGAAAAAGAATATATACAACAACCAACTCAGAGGCTTCATATTTACTCAGTTCCATACAGGAAATATCCATCACTCTCCCGGTGGTAATTCTCCCCCATCGTGTCCTCTAACTCAGGATGCGTTTGCCACATTTGCGGTTGTGAGTGTGGCCTCAATCTACAAGCGCCCCTCATGCTCGTCTGCCTTCCCAACCCACCTTTTGCTGATTAGTGCATTGTTTCTGAGGTGTTCGATTTGGCCTCACTGCTCTACAATCACAGGGTCCTCTCTCTGCACATGTAATACTTTTCCGTGACAAATACCATTATCCAAAGTTATTGAAGACTGGTACCTACTTAAATGTAAAACATCCCCCACAAGTATTCAGAATTTTCCCACCTTTTGAGAAAAATCAACTTACGGGAAGGAAAAGAACAGGCTTTTTTTCTAATTTACAGATGCCAGGTCCCAGTTAGATGGCATGCAATTTTAATTCGAAAAGAGACAATGAATAAAGAACAACTTTCATAACTGTGATGAGAAGAGATTAAAAGAATCGATATTCCTTCAAACTTCGTTTATGACTAGTTCAGTTACATTGAGTTCTCCTTGATATTTCTTTAAAGTTTATTTATTTATTTTGGGGCGGGGAGGGAAGAGAGAGAGGGAGAGAGAGAGAATCCCAATCAGGCTCCGTGCCGTCAGCTCGGAGCCCAGAGTGGGTCTCGACTGCACGAACCATGAGATCATGACCTGAGTCAAAATCAAGAGTTGGATGCTTAACTGACTGAGCCCCCCAGGTGCCCCTGAGGTCACATATTTGGTTATGTTTTAGGTTTAGGGGGAGGATTCGTGAGTTATTAATATATATAAACCAACCATCTGTTCACATTAAATATCTATTTAAACCATGGTCTACCCTTTACTAGCCTCAGGAGATCAGAACATGAACTTAACGCCCATGGTTCTCTGATGTTGATTTGATATCCAATCTCATTTCTCAGTATTGACTTCTATCAAAATGGAGAATGGGCAGTTCTCCTCAGGTAGGCTGTAGTTCAAATACACGCCCATCTGGAGGTGCTAGTGACCGCCGGCCACTCTGCTCAGGGTTAAGGATACAATGAGAAAGACGCCACCGCCTCTGTCCTCGAGGTGGCCCTGATTCTCAGTAAAGGAGCAGAGAGCTGTTGATATAAAACGAAAGCTTCAGTTCTCCGGTGAGGAGCACACGATACTTACATACTTTTTGACAACTTACATCGTTTTCTCAGGTCCTCTTAAGCCACGCAGAGAAAGTGGTATGTTTTCACCCCCGAATTAAAAGAAATAAAAAATAACTCTTACAAGGAAATGTAGGGTATGGGGAAATGGTAGAACTGGGTGAAATTCTTAGCCCGGAAACGCAGTCAGTAGGGTGTCATGAGCACAGTAGGCAAATAATGGTCACTGGGTCAAAACCCGAGTTTCTTATAGGAAGAACCATTACCAATGCAATATAAAACCTGACGTTTTCCCTACCTTCCTTTCCTTCTCTTTCCTCTGTCACATGAAATGGCTCAAGGGTGAATAGTAGGAAAAAGGAAGAGCAGAAGTGGCAATGCAAAATTCAGATGACTTACTTTTGGATCTTATGGTTTTATGTAGAATTAACGTCACACTGGGGGCGCCTGGGGGGCTCAGTCGGTTGAGCGTCCAACTTTGGCTCAGGTCATGATCTCATAGTTCGTGAGTTCGAGCCCCGCATCAGGCTCTGTGCTGACAGCTTGGAGCCTGGAGCCTACTTCGGATTCTGTGTCTCCCTCTCTCTCTGTCCCTGTTCACCCCCCTCAAAAATAAATGAACATTAAACAAATTTTTTTAAAGAATTAACCTCACTCACATCATCTGAATCTCAAATTATTTAAACACTTATTATTTTCTCAGTTGCATCAAATAAGGTAACCATTGAAAAGGTATGCTAAAGAAAATTAAAAGCCTTGTCTTGTACAAATTTAAGTTGTCATGTGCTATTGTTATTAATAGTGTGTTTTCTTATTTATACACGATATAAAGGCACAGACTTACAGTCCGATTATATCAGTTTATGTCCAACCTGCTGCTTACCGGCTGCAGGTGATGCTACATTTAAAATTGTGATGAAAATGGTACTAATTCCAGTAGTGTGTGTGTGTGTGCGTGTGTGTGTGTGTGTGTGCGTGTGTGTGTGCGTGTACACATATTACACGTATTTCAACGTTTTTTTTATTTTTTTATTTTTTTATTTTTGGGACAGTGAGAGACAGAGCATGAACGGGGGAGGGGCAGAGAGAGAGGGAGACACAGAATCGGAAACAGGCTCCAGGCTCCGAGCCATCAGCCCAGAGCCCGACGCGGGGTTCGAACTCACGGACCGCGAGATCGTGACCTGGCTGAAGTCGGACGCTTAACCGACTGCGTCACCCAGGCGCCCCATTACACGTATTTCATATATATTTCCTATACAAGTCCAGCCGAACCATGGTAATTCATCTGATCTAAAGAAATGCATGTTCAAATTTCTCTCAGAACTTAATTTTAACAGAAACTAACCAATGTTGAGCATTTTCCATATGCCAGGCACTCTTCCAAGGGCTTTCCATGGGTTAACTCAACCGGTTCTTCCCAAACCATGAAGTCGCTCGTGCAACTATCCCTATTTGTGAGATGAGGACTGGGGATGTGGGGACAAGCAGAGTCGAATCACTTTCTAGGGTCATAAAACCTGGGCTTTCTTTTCCAGATTGGCTATCTTTAAACTGTTGAAAAACCCTACATGTGCACACACACACACACACACACACACACTTCCATCCCCAAAGGATCCAAGATCATATTCAGAATGTATTTGCTTGCTTGTAATTGTTGCATTTGGGGGGCATGAAGGGTCTCCTTCCCTTTGTTCCCTGGGCAACGCTGGACTAGCCCTCTGAAGGAAAGTCCTAGGGTGGTCTTCAGCACGAGGTTGTGAGTGACCCAGAGTAAGGGGTTCTGGGGGTGCCTGGTGCTGAGTGAGCAAAGTGGAATCCCCCACAGGAACTGGCCTGCAGGGGTGTGGGGTGCCCCCAGCTGAGCAGTAGACTCCTGTACTCAGATCTGCAGATCCATGGCAAGCACAGGTTAAAATAACACATTTAAGGCAATCCCAAATCTCTGCTTATACTTGAGTCCTTGCCCCTTAAATTCACTGGTGTATCCATCCATCAGGTGGTTGACAAAATGCCCTCCAATTCCCATATCAAGGACTAATCGCCTTCTCCAGACATCAGGGACTCCATTGATTTCTCCCTCTTTTCATTCTGGCTCTCGAGGCCATTTGTTCAAAGTAAAGTAAGGGGGCGCCTGGGTGGCTCAGTCAGTACATGATCTCACGTTTCATGTGTTCGAGCCCCGCATCGGGCTCTCCCCTTCCCTCTGCCCCTCCCCCTGCTCTGTCTCTCAAAATAAATAAATAAACATTTTTGTAAAAAATGAAGTCAGAACCTTAAACTTTCCGTGGCTGAGAACACTCTAGGTTTACCTATCTGTGGACATTTTTCCCATTCTTTTTCATCAGTGGGCGTGAAATTTCCTGTGGACGCTGCCTGCCCTCCAACCAGCAGGTGCTTCCTTCCACCCATGTTCAGTGGCCAGCGCCACCGTCATGCCCATCACTGCGCTTTGTGTTTTCACTCTCACCCTCTGACAGTCTAAAGTAACAGTCTACCTTTATGAAGTCTCGGTGAATATCACCACCTTCCAGCAACTTTTCTGCCTATTTAGCTATCTCACGTTTGCCTAAAAACATCAAACAAAGAGCCCATGAGACTTCGTTGCTCCCCCACACCGACAACACCTCATAGAGTTCTGCTGTGTCAGTCCGCACACACCAATCCGCCATTGCTGGACAAATTTGTGAGTGCGACGACTCCAGAATTTCTGTATAAGTTGGCCTTCGAGACCAGCAATACTGTTCAACTAGGTGAGCGGAAGGCTTGTTTCGAATCTGTGTTCCTATAACACTTTACATAACAATAGAGCCCGCCAATACAAAGGGTTCCTCCAACAATTGTCCTAGTGATAACCAAAGTTGCCTGGTGAAGAAAGTGCCTCTAAATGCACTTTCTATAAAGGATCTGGGGAAAAGACGTTGGGCTCATATGTGAGCAATGAGACACATCACAAGAACCGAGAGCGAAGAGTTGAGGATTAGGCATCAGATGGTGGGGGGGCTCCATGCCAGCTCGGCATCTAATGACTCTGAGACACTGGGGGTGCACCTGTTCTTTGGGTCCAGCTGATTTCCTGTAAGATGACACCCTGCACGGCGTCGCTATAATAAATGCTTGCACACTGCCTGGTGTTTGGGGTGTAGATAATAAATGTCACCTGCCCCACGTTGAGTCTTCCAGCATCCACAGTGGACCTTCTGTGATAGACCTGCTCGGAGCTGCCCTATTCGGAGAGTAGCTTCGATCACAAAAACTATCCAGAGGCCTTTGCAACCCAATAAGCAGAGGACTGATGGATAGGTGAGCACTCTATTCACGTGGCTAAAAGATGATTCCAAAATACAGGGGGAGGGAGATCCTTGCTTCTCTCCACACATCCCCACCCATTCCAGCCATGAACCCACTACTCGGAAGTGATGTGTCTTATAGCTGCACACCCAAGCCCTACAGGCAGACCCCTAGCACTCAAGTTCAGCTGCACAGCTTTTGGGTTGTATGACCTTCGGGGAATTACCTGTGTAGCCTCAACTTCCTCACCGGAAAGGCGGTGGTGACCATAATGGTAGTTTCGTAGGGCTGTTATGAAGGCTGATGAGGGGATGTGTAATAATGCCGTAAATGTTGTCTCATTATTATTACCACGATCACAAGAGTACTTTATCTGTACTTCTCCAAGCTCACCTACACATTCTTAAATCATACTATTTATAAGTTTACTTCAGTTTTTCATGGATTCATTCCATTAATTCCATTCTTTCTCATAAGCTCCTTGAGCTCTTCCCTCCCTCCATGCACAGGTTCTTACGCACATGCTGTTGAAAAAGGTTGACTTGAACACAATTAATGGCTACGTATTGGGAGTTCATTGTTTTGAGACCATGTATCAAGTTACAGATTTTTGAAGAATGAAGACAAAAAGAATAAGTTAAATTATAACAATTGCATGGTAAAGCTGGATTTTTAAATATTGTCAAACGTTATACATCTACTTAGCTATGTTACAGATTTGGAATAAAATGTATGTTTTGCTATGTTAAATCAAGATTATGAAAACTGTTTTTATGAATTGTTAAACTCTGAGGTTAGTGGGTTTTGGGAGCTTCAAAAAGTTATTTTGAATATTTTCTTAGGGGAAAAAAATAAGTAACACAAATGAGCCACAACGTATACCACGCGTAGAGTGTGTCGTGAGTGGGGGTTCCGATGGTGGCCGAGGCTGGATGAACCAGCTTCCTGTGACAGACCCCTTCCCCTGCCGCCCTGCCACCCCGGTCCAGGTGCTGTGAGGGCCCATGGGCCCACTCCCCCTTCCGGGAAGGCCGCCACCCAGCTCTTGTGGCCAACGAGATGTACAAGGAAATGACAAGCTGGGTCTGGGGAGACTTTTACTCTTTTGGTTCAAAAAGAATCCCGATCAGGCAAACCATTTTGCCTTGAGAGAAAAAAGTAGGAGAGTCAAGTCCTCAGGGTGTAAAAATTCGGCCTCCTGCTTGTCTCTGCTTCAGACACGTAAAGAGGATGTCCATTTGGGTCAAATTTTATTCAGTAGGAATTGTTGGTAACAAAGAAAAATTAAACATATTATTATATGACCAAACATGAACGAATCATGTTTATGGTAAGTCGCCTGAGACCCTGCGTCCTTCCACATAGGATTCGTAGCACAGTGCAGGTCAGTAGAAATCCACATTGGGACCATTCTCATGCTTTGAATCATTTGGAGAGTTTTCTAACTTCTTTTCATTCGTTATCATATATTTTGGTAACTAAATGAACAAAGTCCTTCTATCGTATTTGTTAAAGTACCCGTCGACATGGGAAGCAAGAAAAGACTTCATTCCGTATTTGCCACATCATCTCTGAGACTCGCAGGACAAGACAGAGAACAGAGTTAAAACGCACACGTGGCCACCACCAACTGGATTGCAGTCACTTTGGACCCCAGTTAATTATCCATTCTCATTGTTTTTGGTTAGTGTTTTTTGCAAAAGCCGCGAAAAGCACACATCAACCGCGTAGACGCCCAGAGCGGGGCGAGCGGCGGTGAGCAGTGATGCTGAGCTCCTGGTTACATCAGAGGTGAGCACGGAGCTTCCAGATGTCGGCAGGAGTGAGCCGCGTTCGTGGGTTCAGGCTGTGGGACCGCATCCCACGCGGGGAGCCGGCCGTGTCAAAATGCAGCCTTGCAAAGAGTGAAGTCATGAGAACATGGTGACAGGTTGATGTCAAGAATGGCCCTTGAAAAACTGTATCATGTGCATAAGCTGCTCAGCTTTCATAAGAGAAAGACTTTCCAGAAGCCACTTTAATGTATTTTCCCCATGTCCCACAACATGTCCCTAAAGGGAATTTGGTGACATGTGACTCCTTCTGTTTATTGTTTCGCATAGTTTCCTCTCTCCCTCTGGACACACACACACACACACACACACACACACACTGTCGTGCCGTCTGCAAGGCACATGGCACACCGTGATCAGTGAGATAACAAAGCATGATGCTCAGTGCCCTGGGCAGACCTGATCTCCCTGCAGCTCTGGGCACAGAGCCCCGGCCCCGATTCCTTTTCACCCTCCGTGTCGAGGAGCCACGTGCCAGCAGCGTGCAGAGAAACAGTCAGTGGGACCGTGGATCCCGGTACACGAATGAAAGAAAGGTGCTTTGGGACGCCTGGGGGGCTCAGTCGGTTGAGCCTCTGACTTCGGCTCAGGTCATGATCTCGCCGTTCGTGAGTTCGAGCCCCGCGTCGGGCTCTGTGCTGACAGCTCGGAGCCCGGAGCTGCTTCGGATTCTGTGTCTCCCTGTCTCTCTGCCCTTCGCCTGCTCACGCTCTGTGTCTCTCTCTTCAAAATAAATAAACACTAAAAATTTTTTGAAAAGGTGGTTTATAGAGAATGTGAAAATAGTAATGAAGCCGCCTGTACGTTGGTCGACCCGCTTTGACCATCACCAGGTCAAGCAATCCTGCGTGCTGTCTGTGACACACTTCCCGTGCCTCTTGCCACGAGTATGCAGAACATCATACACTTGTCCGAAAAAGTAGGGAAAATACCAGAGGATACGTCTTTTGTGTTTCCACAATCTAGCCTCCCCTCCCTCATGGGAGTAACATCAGAGAAGTCATTCATTTAACTAAATTACCAGCTTATCTACTTGTTCAACACGAATTATTATTCGTCTGGGACGATAGATAAGTGGCCTCATCCGAAGTTGACTGTGTGCAATAAATACCACATTAATATTAATAGCTTTATCATAATGAACTATTCATAGAATGTGTGCAGAGCTGAGAAACACTCATTTTTAAGTGAACTTTGACCAGGGGTGGGGAATTCTTTGGGAGCAAGTCTGGTTCTAAGGGGAATCACCCTGGGAAGAAATAAGAAAGGAAATGATGTCCAAGATGGTAACTCTCCTCATCGCCCTTATTGAGCAATGCCAACAAATCATTTGTTCAGATAATTCCAGAATTACCTCCTTGAGTGAGGAAAGAGCTGGCTGTGATCAGTCACAATGTTCTTCGTAACTACTTTTGTGACTGTTTACATCTTCTACATTTTTCTACACGCAGAAAACTAATTTACTGCATTTCCTAGAATTTAATTTAATGCAGTACTTTCAGGGCGGAGATGCAAATTAAAGTCCATTTTTTAAAAAAAATTTTTAATGTTTATTTATTTTTGAGACAGGGAGAGACAGAGCATGAACGGGGGAGGGGCAGAGAGAGAGGGAGACACAGAATCCGAAACAGGCTCCAGGCTCTGAGCCGTCAGCCCAGAGCTCGACGTGGGGCTCGAACTCACAGACCGCGAGATCGTGACCTGAGCCGAAGTCGGACGCTTAACCGACTGAGCCACCCAGGCGCCCCCAAATTAAAATCCATTTTATGAGTAGATGCCCACGGCCACTGGATCATCTTTGAAGGGAGTCCGGAGTGACCTGTGCCCAGCCGATTTTACAAGGGAGACACCAAAAGTGGCCGTGTGCAATTTCGGACAGGTCTGAATGCTAGTGGATCAGTGAGCTTGATAGCAGGTACTTTAAGATCCAAGTCCAGGTGTCTCAGGAAGGCAGACAGACAGCATGAAATGAACCCAGAGGGCCTACTGTGAACCTTCTAGATGAGACACACCTCCACCCAAGTTGGGTCGATTGTTACGTGCAGAAACGAGGGTCCTAATGTTGCTAAATTACCCGAATGTTCTCAAAGAATGCAGAAATCCAAAGTTCACTATGTAATCTTTCTCTTTCCTTTTTTTAAAGGTTTTTTCCTAGCCCTATTGAGGTGTAATCGACATACAACTTTGCATCATTTACAGTCAGAGTGATTTTATACACACGTGTATCGCAAAAGGATTACGGCAATAAGGTTACTTACTTCCCTTTCCTCGGAAGTTCCAATTTGTTTAGGTGCCTTCTGAGACTTGTCACATCTAGTCTCTTAGCAACTTTCAAATGTGAATGCAATATTACTGACTACAGTCACGGCGCCCAGAACTTACTCATCTTATAACTGGGAGTTTGCACCTTTTAACCCCCTCCCCCTAATTTCCCCACCACCCACTCTGGCCTCTGTTCCTTTGCATTCAATTGTTTCAGATCCACATACGAATGAGATATCATAGAGCCATTAGCTTTCTCTGACTGACTTATCTCACTTAGCTTCATGCCCTCAAGTTTTATACACATTGTCGCAAATAGCAGGATTTCCTCCTTTTTTCATGACTGAGTAGTATTTTATTGTGTACGAACACCACGTTTTCTTTATCCCTTCGTCAAGGACACTTAGGTTGTTCCCATGTCTTGGCTATTGTGAATGATGCTACAATAAACGTCGGAGGGCCCACGCCTCTTTGAGATACTGATCTTATTTCCTTGGGATAAAAACCGAAAAGTGAAATTGGGAGATCAAAAACAGAAATAAAAGGAGGGGAATTAACATCACAAAAGCATAGGACTGTGTAGAACTCCCTGGTAATGGTGACTATACTGTCCAGGCAGATTCCCTAATATCATAGTGGTGCTGTGTAGTCAATTCACTTGCAGCTCCAGATTAAAAGTTAAAAAACAGATACAGTAAAAAGAACCATCACTGTGTAATCTTCATACCGAAACATCGGTGGTTAATTTTTTAAAATATACGAAGAACTGAGCAGGCCAAACAAAACATATTTGTGAGTTGACAATTTTTAAACCCCCTTCCTTAGCTCTTTTACAACATAAATCTGAGCTCCTTTTTTTAAAGAAACAAATTTTTTAACGTTTACTTATTACTGAGAGACAGAGACAGAGCATGAGAGGGGCAGAGAGAGAGGGAGGCGCAGAATCCAAAGCAGGCTCCAGGATCCAGCTGTCAGCACAGAGCCCGACACGGGGCTCGAACTCATGAACCGCGAGATCGTGACCTGAGCCCAAGTCAGGTGCTTAGCCAACCGAGCCACCCAGGCGCCCCAGATCTGAGCTCCTTCACACAACCTCAGTCCGCGGTTAGTTTCCGTTCACACAGCGGTATCACTGGCCGCCTTGCTGGGTCCCTCTGAACACGGAGTCCACAGAAGTCATCAGAGGGAACATTGCTGTGCACTGTCTCGCCCCATCCTTGGTCTTCCTGTGGACGCACCCCTTTCTCAGCACATACGCTTCCTCCCACGTACGAAGTAGCCTCCTCCCTATCTCGATTCTGACTGTCAGCACGGTGCCTGCAGGTGGTGAGGTGTCCGTGTAGACGCACGGCAGGGACAAGGCTCAGGGCTGTGACAAGATGCTTCTCTAAGTGGAGGACAAAGAAATCCGAGGCCCCTCCTTGTCATTCTGTCTGTCACAACACAAGCCCCTCCCCCGCCCCAACGTCCACACAGATGTGAGGTCCCAGATGCTGCCTCCAAGTAGGGGCATGACTGAGTTCAGATTATAAACCCATTCCGCAGGGTCTGCCGGCCTGAATTTGTGTATGTAACAAAAGCTGTGTCTATACAAGGGATCGAGTCAATCACTGTACCTCAATGACTAATTAAATGAGAAAAAAATGCAGTCACATTGATTGATTGGATTCCCCAGGCCTGTGTCTGAATTGACTGAACTCATTTAAAATGCCTCACTGAGGGCTCTGTGTAGACACAACTCATATCTGGTTTTGGTTTTTAAACCCTTGGAAAGGGGGAGCTTCCCAATCCATTCTAGGCAAGGGAGCCCGAACGTGCAATAGATGTGCTTCTCTATGTGCTGCCCTGTTGTTAGCTCATTAGTAAAAACGGAGCATAACGGAGAGAAGGCAAGTTGTCTCCGTGTTTCTGGTTCAGCAAGAAAGAGCTCTACAGTGCCTGGCAAAACGGTGCTTAACCTTTATTCCGAGCATAAATCAAGAGGCTCATTTTTCAGACTATTCTTATAGAATTCAATTAAAGGTCAGATTTGTAATGGAGATCCTAATTATTAATGTGTTGCCATTTTAATTATTAATAAGCTGAAATATTTGCATAATGGATAAAGAAATAGCCCAAGAACAACTTTGGTAGCATCGGAAGAGCCTTCACAAAATTTTACCAATACCCCTTTCGTGGTTCATGGAATTCACGTTTAAAACACACGTGTTCAACGTATTACAAAACAATTGCTATGACCATCACACAGGATGAGCCAAATTAGACTTATTATGGTTCTGAAACATTGAAGAGGTAATTTGTTTAGAAATTTACCGAAGAAAAATAGCGTAGATACGTTTTTATTATTTTATATAATCCCAACTTACTAATTTCTCGAGGATAGTTTGGTTGAAGATTTATTTCAGCCAGAACCAGTCATTATACCTCATCCTGCAAAGGTACCGAGTGTGAGCACCTTAACAGGGCTTGAAACATGTCACATACATGAGGTTCTTAACGATACGCTATTGGGATTAGCTTTACTGAATACAATTCATCAGAACCTGGAAATACCTATTTCTGGAATCAACAATAGATGTCCTGGCAAAATTAGGCAGCAAACGGATAATTGATATTATAATGTTACCTGTAGGTCAATTCAAACTTCATCTCAAAGGGAAGGTACTTCCCAGCTGCTTTTTTTTTTAAAGGATAGTGTTGTGATAAGGTACAAATCTCCTTTTAAATGTAAAGTGTCTTTTGAAAAACTCATTATCGATATGATTTGATTCATCTAATTATAACTAAACAGTGAGACCTCAAATATTGAGAATAATTTTGTGTTATTTCTACAAACATGTAAAAAATATTGGTGGTAAGAATCAATCAATGCCCCCTTTTACAGGAGAAAAGAGCAAGAATCTTTCAGCTTCAGAGAAATAATTTATGTGGATGTTTGAGGGCAGGATTAGTGATACTGACTAAAATGAACTTTTCAATAGCTAATGTGATATTTATTAGGGTTCAGTTTAACCAATGTTAGTAATTATAAGAGACACAAAATTCACTATTAATTAGTTCCTCATCAATTATTTAGAATAGGTCTGTAAAGGATGGCCAGTATCCAGCCTGTTATCTATGTTTGGTGTGGATTTCTTTCCTAGTTTTCTTCCCTTCAATTTCTTTGCACTTGTAAAAATTTCACCTTCCTTGTTTATCACAACTACTGACTTAGAGGTTTTGTTCTCGGGAGGACTGATATCAGACTATGGGTTCTTTATTTGGAGAAATATGCTTCAAAATTTATGTACACGAGACTCTTTATTGAAAGAGAAAGGATTTTTTTTTTAATTCTAAAATCTCTTAGTTTAAAATATCTTTCTTCTGATGAAATCAGAGTATGTGATTTCTGGAGAAAGAACCTCCAGCAAAGCTTCACCTTTTCAAAATACAACTTTAGTAGGAAATGACAGCATAGTCAGGTCTTTTAACTTCATCCTGAAGAACATAGAGATTTTTCTTTCTGGTGAATAATCTTAACTAGATAAAAACTAGGAGCGTATGTGCATCGAGAGGACATCTATTTGATTGGATGGTGCTTATATAGTCTTTTGGGTATCTTTCCAGTTTTATCGACATGTAACATTGTATCAGTTTGTATAAAACATAATGATTTGATAGATCTAGATCTTACAAAATGATCTTCACCAAAATAAGTTTAATTAGAATCCATCAACAACTCTCATAGTTACAATTATTTTTTTTCTTGAGATGAGAACTTTTAAGATCCACTGTTTGAACAGCTTTCAAATAGGAACTAATACAGTATTATTAACTATAGTCACCATGCTGAACATTCCTTATTAGATTTTATATATATATATATATATATATATATATATATATATATATCAGCATGATGTATTATTTTAAGAAATAGATCCAGATAAGTCTAAGTAAGCTCTTTCAATAAATAAGTGAATAATTAAATGAAGAATTGCAATCAATAAAAAATCTAATAAGGAAAGATCGCGTTTTATTTTCCCAGAATTTTCTACTCATTAGGCACATCTTACTCCCTTTTGTTGTTGTATTCTCCCCTTGAAACTTGAAACAGCAGCGAATTTTGGTGTTGCCATTTGCCGTATATTGGCTGCCGAGGGGCTTGTTACGAATAGGGCCATGTGCAAAGTAGCTGCTGACTAACTATTTGAGCGAATAATTGTATGAAGATGTTAGTAGATGATATAAATTTTAAACTACGTAAGCACAGTTGTTGGCGGGAATGCACACTGGTGCAGCCACTATGGAAACAGGATGAAGGGTCCTCAAGAAATTCAAAATGCAAATACCACGCGATCCAGTAATTTGACTCCTGAGTATTTATCCAAAGGAAACAAAATCCTTGTCTCAAAGAGATATCTTCATTCCCATGATCACTGCAACATTATTTATAATAGCCAAAACACGGAAACAACCTGTGTGCATAGATGCGTAATGAGATAAAGAAAATGTGGCTCCGTCGGTTAAGCGTCCAACTCTGGATTTCGGCTCAGGTCGTGATTTCATGGTTCAAGAGATCGAGCCCCGCATTGGGCTCTGTGCTGACAGTGTGGAGCCTACTTGGGATTCTCTCTCTCCCTCTCTCTGTCCCTCCCCTACTCTCTCTCTCTCTCTCTCTCTCTCTCAAAATAAATAAAAATTAAAAAAAGAAAATGTGGTATATATATCTATGTGTATATATATATATATATATATATACACATGCATATATTTTATGGCTCTGTGTGTGTATACAGAGAGAGAGAGAGAGAGAAGGGAACACAAACATAAATGAAATCAATTGGCATGTCCATAATGATTCTTCCCACTTCTGACTATTTCCTACCAGGAACATTTACAGACTCATGAACATCCTTGTTTTCTATGTAACTGCCCCATGCACGGTGCTTGTGCAGTATTTCTTAAAATTGTGCACACCAACATCTCTGAGCCTCACTTCAGGGGTCACCGATGCTTGTATATTCCTCAGTTGTTAACATATAAAGGGATTCTGGGGCACCTGGGTGGCTCAGTTGGTTGAGCGTCTGATTCTTTTTTTTTTTTTTTTAATTTTTTTAACGTTTATTTTTGAGACAGAGAGACAGAGCATGAACGGAGGAGGGGCAGAGAGAGAGGGAGACACAGAATCGGAAACAGGCTCCAGGCTCTGAGCCGTCAGCCCAGAGCCCGACGCGGGGTCGAACTCACGGACCGCAAGATCGTGACCTGAGCCGAAGTCAGACGCTCAACCGACTGAGCCACCCAGGTGCCCCGAGCATCTGATTCTTGATTTTAGCTCAGGTCATGATCCTAGGTCATGGGATAGAGACCCACATCAGGCTCCATACTCAGTGCAGAGAGTGGAGCCTGCTTGGGATTTTTCTTTCTCCCTCTCTGTCTCTCCCCTGCTCATGTGCGCTCTCTCTCTCTAAAATGAAAAAAAAAAGAGAGATTTTATTTCAAAGAGCCAATATCAAATAACTGGAACCATAATCAAGGGATCCAACTATGTTAAAGCAACAGTGTTCACGGAATCGGTTGATCTTTGGTCCTGAGGTAAGGCGAGACACCCCACATAGACAAATATGCAATAACAAGGAGTCTGAGTTCTGTGTTGAGGTCCTTTGACACATCTCACTTTCTCCATCTACTTTTTCTTATTCACAACGACAAAAATGCAGAACAAAGAGCTTGTGTAAAGCCTGTCTTTCATGATTCCGAGCATACCATTAGTGCTGGAGGACCGCGCCCACTCTGGAGATCGGGTTCTGTGGTTAGCACAACCACAGACCACAGGTGTCCTTACATGTCAAGGTCTGTGGAGAGGTCAAGGTCAGGAAGAGAAGGTAAGAAATGCTTCTCCGGAGAGAAAGGTTACTGAACAGTTGTTAAACTCAACGCTGGTGCCTGGTTGGTTTAATAGCCGCTGTAAAACTCTACAAATTCCGGCTAGACTTTGGTGGCAGTGAGGAAACATGAGAAACACCTAAAAGGTTTAGGGTCTCAGATGGCAATGCTGTCTTACCAACTGTGTGATGCAGTTTAAAGATGTTTACTTGGATTTCAGAAAGTCTCTTCAAGGAACGAAGAAATGAAAAAAGGGCCATCCGTGTCAATCGAAATGCTCGTTTGTTCTGTGAGAGCCACAGTGCCCGTGTCTCCGTCCCGAAGGTCTCCTCTGTACACTGAAGGGACCTGGGCTCTGATTTGTCTTATGATCGAGGAAACACTTCTGTAATGTATCCTCCCACTACAAATTCTGTTATCAGGTTAACGACCGTGCCTTATGTCCCAGGAAACACAAACATGATGGGCGACACTGTTGGCGTGTGGGTCTGTGTGTCGGTGGGTCGGCGGGCTCGTGCTGCCCACACGGGTGCCATCCATGCAGGAAGCACCCGGAGCTCTGTGTCTTCATCGCGATGCACCTTCTTATGGGTTCCATCCGCTCTTATCAAAGTTTGTTGGTTGCAAGGCTCACAGGCCTCCTCCACCTGGCTGGCATTGGGAAACCAAGTGGCGCTGGGGTAGGTAGATGCTGTGCGGCATCACGTCCCCAAGGAGCAGGTGCAGGGCCCAGGCCTGGCAGACAGGCAGCTGCTCCCTCCCTTTTCCAGCCTTTCTGCCCTCTCCCTTTCTGTGCTCATTTTCCTTTCCCTCTTTCCTTCTGCTTCCTTTTTTTAAAAAAAATGTTTATTTATTTATTTTGACAGAGACACAGAGCAAGTAGGGGAGGGGCAGAGAATGTGGGAGAGAGAATCCCAAGCAGGCTCCGCTCCGTCAGAGCAGAGCCTGACGTGGGGCTCGATCTCATGAACCGCAAGATCACGACCTGAGCCGAAACCAAGAGTTGTTGGACGCTTAACCGACTGAGCCACCCAGGCACTCCTTGCTTCCTTTTTTTTTTTTTTTTTTTTTTTAAGAAAAACATGACTTTTCCTTAATCTCCAGTTTGATTCCTGTAACCTTCCTCTATGTCACCTTAGAAGAGTTGAAAACAAAAACAAAAACAAAAACCAACATTGTGGGACACACAAGGAAGTATGACTATATAGAATTCTGGAATTCAGAGAAGCTTTGAAATCATCCAGATAACATCTCTCTTACTTTACAGCTGAAGATAAGACAGCCAGAGAGTTTAAGAGAATAACCCAAGGTCTCCTCGATAACCGCTGTGTGACCAAGAGTGACACCAGGACATTTGTCACTGTGTCCTGGTGAGGATGAGTATTTGTTTGAAGCTTGGTAAAAATGGTGAATGAAATTAATTGGCCTTAATAATAAAACATGTAAAGGAAAACAGAACTGAATTAGGAAGTTCTAAGTTGCAGGATAGTTTCAAAAATAGCTCTGGTCAAATATAAACCAAGCTGTGCTAACCACGTAATTTGGTGGCTGTTCCATATGAATAAACACAAAAAGGATAGCAAATTTATAAATTTTATTTTCTCTGCTTCTGAACTATTTCAAAGTATCTGAAAACAAAATTCTTATGTTTCGAGATGTCATTACATAGACAGTTTAAGGAGTCAACAGGCATTATATGAGCGTCAGCCTTCCTTAGCTAAAGGAAGCTTTGGAATGAGTAGATTCCTAATGAATAATGTTCCATTTGGATAAGGAATGAATCTAACATTCAGTTCTGTCTCATTCAGCTCTTCAGCAGGATGTGACAACTGGAAGCTTGGGTGTGCTCTCCTCTGTGTGCGGCTGTGTGCAAATCCGTGCTTTGCAGGACCTCTCGCCCAAATGCAAATTCACTCTTGAAATATTCCAATGGAAAGTTCAATCCCACGACTGCCTTGGAGAAGTGACCAAGCCGTTTCACATCTAGCTTCTCACTTGCAAAGCTTTGCATGGCCCCGCTGAGAATATAAATGGCAAGTTGTGTTTCCCAGCTGGAGCTCCTCGCAAGATAAGTATTAATTCAAGGTATTTTGTTCAGCGTGAAGCATCATGCCCGTTGATGACGCTCTAGAGAATAACTTTCTAAAGCAAAGAAGAAGGCACATCCTTGCATACTCCATGAAGATCAGGTTAATGAATACAATTCAACAGAGGTAACACTAGGGCCGAGGAAACATTGGAATATTCTAGAAAACCATTTTACAGAAAACAGAGTCAACGTCATTGGCACAGACACTGATGCACAGAAAAAATTATAATGTTGTCACACTTTTATAAGCACTGGGTTACCACATCTGTGCATGAGTAGTTCAGGACACTTGAAGAATGTGCTTTGTGGAGCCATTTTCATCTCAACACGACCAATAGAACACCTTGAAATATAGTAAATTGGGACAAAGAAAAAAAATAAATGTAAGATGTTAGAGAAAAAAAGCATATTTCATGTGACATATTGAGTAAACTCATTTCCACTCCAGACTAACCCTCACTTACTTAACTGATAAAACTCAAACTGGATCTTTAAAATAAATACTGACTTTTAAAAGCAGCAAATCATATGACTTTATCTTGAAAAACACATAGAAATTATGATCAATTACAAATCTTTCAGTACCAGCAATGAAAGAGAATGAACTCTTCAGATAATTTTCCTTTCTTTATCTTTTTTAAGAATTGGTACAGTTTCCTAAGGGGGGGGGGCATTATTTGTAAAGACCGCAAAAATAAATAAGTCAATAAAATGTTAAATAAATTAGAAGTTATTTTTATTAAAATTGAATTAAAAATTAACGTGTCCTAAAATGTGCCTTTCTTTATGTGAGGAGATGTACTTATAATTCCACCATTTCATGAAGGAAAGTACATCATGTGAAGTGGTCAAAACTTATTTAAAAAATATTTATACAACTCGTTAACTAGGAAATATAAGGCAAAAATCAAAGGCATTATAAAGTCCTTCTTGATGTGAGATAGAAATTAGGATACGCGTGAGACCATCTTTAAAAGGGAAAATGATGTTTTAAGACATTTTGGGGCATCGATTTATTTGAATATCACTTAGCATCGAATGAGGGAAATTATCACATAGAAACACCTTGTGAGAAGCTTAAGAAGCAAAAAATAGTTACCTTTTTTAAATTCCTAAATATAAAACCAACTTTTGTAATGTAATTTGAACCGAAAGAAAATAAATGTGTTATTTGGATTAAGACCTCTCTTTGTGACATTGCATTTTTCTGGGAAAGAAAACAGGCTCCTGATTCCTACTAAAATACAATAAAATAAAACCAAAGAGAAAAAGACCCCTCAAAAAAAGGCAAAGACTTTCGCTGCTGGCCTGTCGGATGATGGAAAATCTACGACCACACAACTTCTGAGAGTAGCCGTCACCTGTCACATGGGACGTTGTGAGCTGACCTACGGAGTGAAAAGTTCTAAAGCATGTATTTTGGTGTAAGTTACGGCTATTAAATTACTAGGTTTAGGAGGAAGTCACCCACGGGTCCTGAGGGAACAGAAATTGAAGGAAGTGGCTCTGCATTTCCAAGAATAGAAACTGTTTCTCAAGAATGGAAAGATAGCGACATGGGACCCAGTCATAAGGAAAGACCTCCATAATTACAGATCACTGAGCCAGGAAACTGACAGAGTATAATTAAGGACAGAATAATCTAACTCTTGTATAAAGTACAAATTAATAGGGCCATGTCCCCAAAACGCAGCTAAGATTGAAAACCCCAGAGAAGGTCAATGGAGGCAGTTATAGGAATCGCCGGGGAGAAGTTTCATCTGACTTGAAAACAAATAGCCTGCGGGGGGCCAGTGAGGTGATTAAAATGTGCACTTGGTGAAACGGAGACTGTCCAGTGACTCTCAGATGATGAACAAAACAAACTCAAAGATACCACACTCTACATATTAGCGTTATCTAACAATAGACATTGAAAGCAGAGAGATGTGCATCATCCTCCCGTATTTAGAATTACATAGAACCCACGGAAATAACGCCCCATACAATCAGATCTTTGTCATTAGGAAGATACTATCAATTATTATTATTTTTTTAAGTCAAAATTTCAATATAACAGATTTAGGGCACGAATTGGAGCTTGAGAAACGAAATCGCTCTTAGGGTACCTGTTTGACCGCTCACATGTCAGCAGCATGTCCTGAATCTGGAGCACAGATCTTGACACAGATATAATGTGATTGATGAGCCTAAGAATACATCAGATCCCATTAAACTAATCAGACAAGAAGCTGTTCAGATCACATTAAAGCGCCTCTTTTTCTCTAACTTATCCAGTGTGCTACTTCAAACAGTTTTTATTTAGCTAGTAGAAGAACACTTTTTTTTCTCACAATTAGGGAGTGCGTTATTTAAAATAAAGTTTTTGAGGGGTGCCCGGGTGGTTCAGTCGGTTGAGCGTCTGACTTCGGCTCAGGTCACGGTCTCGCGGTCCGTGGGTTCGAGCCCCGCGTCGGGTTCTGTGCTGACAGCTCGGGGCCTGGGGCCTGTTTCAGATTCTGTGTCTCCCTCTCTCTCGGCCCCTTCCCCGCTCATGCTCTGTTTCTCTCTCTCTGTCAAAAATAAATAAACATTAAAAAAAATTAAAATAGAGTTTTTGATTTGGACCGATTTTATATCGGATTGTTGTGACATAGACATTTTTCCCCATCAACAAGTTGAAAGAACATAAATAAAACAAAATCGCATTATCCTCAAAGTAGCTAAAGGGGCCCATCATAGATGGCTGCCATTTTAAGCTGTAAAAATGCAATGATTTTCAATGAGAAAAATTGAAGGAAAATAGTTTGCTGGGGCATTCTGTTGCCTAGAAAAAGATTTTCACCTTTTATGAAAAATGTTGTCATTGGTACGTAGTTGAGTCTTGACTTTCTTAAAATCACTTGAGAAGTGATCGGTGAAACTATAGTAAAATCTACATATTTTCCAGTTCATTGAACTAAAACACCCAAACCTTAAACATGTAAGCTTAAGATATCATGGACGTTTTGGGGTGTGTCTTATCGTGTTTTCTGCATTGTATGGTTATCGTATCTTCTTTATTGCTTTCATCAAAGTTATTTAAAGTAATGTGCGAGAATGCTCCATGTTAGGCAAAGTAGGCTTAACCGAATTCAGAAAACACTAGAGAATAGAGTCACAGTATCCTTAAAGGGACATACATTTTGAAGCTGATCTTTAATGTTGTTTGGGGGGACAAAAAAGTCAATTATAGGGACCTAAACCAACTGAAATAATGATAAAACTTACACTTAGTTGAAATTGTCATTAATAGACATGAGAATTTGGAAAACAGAAACAAGGAAGATTCTTTCCAGTATTCAGCTTCGTTAACTGAGTAAAGACGCTGATTATGCCTGTATGAACTTGTGGTCTACAGGTTACATAACTCCGTTAACACAGAGTATCTAACAGGAATCTGGACCATTGTGAGTTCACTGGAGTCCTTTCTCTGAAATCTGCAAGGCTCTCGGTGAGACTTCCTCAAAATTCCAACAAAGTTGGAAACAGCCCCGCGTTGGCCCACTCAGCCTGAGTGCTGGAAAGGAAGGATCACGTTCCCTCCAATCAACTGTGGAAACACCTGCACAATGGGAAACAAAAGGGACCAAAATTCAGGGCGGGGACTGGTCTGACTGACACTGGAAGGGGAGTTCGGTGGTTTAAAATGACACATTTTTTTAAAGACTTCAAAGTAATTTAGTGCCCATGAAGACAACAAGAGAACGTCTTTGGTTAATAGTGTGAGGGCTTCCAGTTGGAATATGGATAAGACATTGACGGTCACTGGAGTGGTTTATGGAAGGATATTCTAGAATCTCCTTCCTTGGAGTTTTCAAACAATGATACAATACTGAGCTGCTGAGGGTTTGGCTCTGACCCTGTCAAAGCAAAGAGCTGGAATAAAAATGGCTTTTGCTGCTGTGCTCTGATGCAAATGGTTTTTCTGTTTTTGTTTGTTTGTTTGTTTGTTTGTTTGTTTTATTTTCGTTCTTTAAAAGTCGGCTCCATGCCCAACACGGGGCTTGAACTCATAACCCTGAGATTATGAGTCATGAGTCACATACTCTCCCAGCTGAGCCAGCCAGGTGCCCGGATGTAAATGTTTTAAGCACACGAAGTTTCCTGAGTTAACCCCACGGCAGAAAGTCGGGTGCTGCTTCTCTTCTCATCCACTGAAGGAGGCTCTGAGATCATGCAGAATACAGATCCTAGTGACATTGGTTATGTTCATTGCCATATATATTTTACGTGCATATGACGCGGATGGACGATACATACGATACAGTTACATAACCTGTATTCCATCGCACAATGTAACAACGATCTGGAAACTTGTGCTGCGGGTTCTAATTTGGGAATCTGAACTGACGGTTCTCACTGTGTGATGAGTCACGTAAACCTCGGTGTCATCTTACAAGCTATTAAATGTGAGAACAGGGACTCACTGCTGTCTCACGGGGTCTTTCTAAAATAAAACTAGTAACTCTGACTCCTGTAAAGCTTTGAAGTCACAATTAACTAATAAGGCAATGATATTATAATGATGGTGTAAACACACAAGTACTGCTCAAAAGTTGACCGAAAAAAATAAGCAGCCTAAATTTATAAAAGGCATCATACAGTGGAGGTAATGAACGTGGAAAATAATGAGGCTGTGCACAATGGTGTCATTCCGTGAGTGGCTCTGGAATTTTAGCAAGTGCTGTTCAAGTGAACAAGGAAATTAGCATAAACAAAACACAGAAGTAGGAACAGCTAAGAAAAGATGAACTGGCCCCAAATTACCCAATTGACCATAAATGAAGTATGTAGGCAGAAGGATGCGTCCTGAGAGAGAAACATTTTAACACTGATGTTTAACTGTCAAACTGACTTTAAATTGCACACAATCAAGAAGCTACTTTGTGTGGGGACCTAATTTTGCCTTTTGCTTCTGATGCAAGAAGCGACCACACATCTGGAAGGGGAAATGCTATCGATATCAACATGGAGGCGCACGGCCGCCTTGTTGTACCTGCTCATCACGTGCCAGCGCGGGCAGAATTCCAGGGATCCATACCTTTCGGGAAGAAAAGCGATTAAGGTCGTAGAAACTCTGATAAATTTGCTACCTTGACGCGGACACTGGCATCTTGTAGGTGAAGAGCGATCATTTGTTTCTCCGCAACAAAAATTATTCCATCAGAGCCACTCGATAGTTAAGAATAAGAACGTCCCAGGACTGAATTTACACATTGTCCACCAACGTTTGCACCTCGGGCTCTGACTTTGCCGGGAAGACCTCACGCCGGGAGAAGAGAACGGAGGGAAAGAAACAAATGGCAAGATCGTAGATGTCAGTCAAATTACTCATCACCTCAGATGTGAACTTCTTGCCAGAACGCTCCAGACTACGATCATGAGCTTGTACTACAGAGCCTGGCTCCCTGCACCCACAAGAAACACACCCTAAATATAAAGATGGAAACAAGTTGATGGGGCGCCTGGGGGGCATAGTTGTTTGTGTCCGAGTCTTGATTTCAGCTCAGGTCATGATCTCAGGGTTTGTGGGATCGAGCCCCGCCCTGGGCTCAGTGCTGACAGCACAGAGCTTGCTTGGAATTCTCTCGCTCCCTCCGTCTCTCTCAAAGTAAATAAATAAATAAACATTAAACATAAAGACAAAGGCAGTTGAAAGAAAAATGAGGAGAAAGACAGGTCTTGCAAACACCAAAGAAAGCAGGGTCGTGCATTTAATATCAGAGGAGACCAGGGGCCAAGGAACATTCTCAGGGATACAGAAAGCTCATACTAACAATAGCATCAGTTCTCCAAGACCTAAAATAAATATCCATCCAAGTCTGGGTGAAGAAGTACGTCCTCATCGGTGTCCCCGGTGCCTTCATCTCCCCGACGGGGCCTCGGCCAGTCCTTGGGCCTGGACCACCATTTCCTGGCTCTCCTTTATAATCTCCTCACACGTCCGTGTTTACTGAACTGTGTATAATGTGCTTTTCACCTGTTTCTTAACTTGACATGAGCAGAATTATACTGTATTATTTGGTGCCTTTCTTAGTTTGCAAATACTGTTTTTCAGGCTCATCTATGTTGTTATGGATAGATCTAGATTCCAGTTTATTTACGCCTATGTTTCTAGAGTATGAAATTGTTATCGCACAAATTACATATCTATTCTCTGATATGTCTGCATTTAAACTTTTGAATTGTTTTGATCCTTGGCTCTTACAAACAATTCTGTCATTAAATTTAAACCCTATCTATCTATCTATCTATCTATCTATCTATCCATCCATTGTCTACCTATGGAAATATCCACATACAAACACACAACTATACATAAATACATAAATATATATCCTAATGCACAAATACAGCTATATCTAGGATATATATCTAGTCTGCCCATTTGTCGGGTCCTTAATGTGTGTTTTTACTGTGCTTCCTACCATGGCAAGGCGTTGGTCTAATCTCAAGGTACGTAAAAACCAACAGGAACACAAACACTGCCCTTGAAGGATTACGAGCTGGTGAGAGAGGTGCCTGATTTCCAAAGTGCCACCGGAGAAGCCCGGGTGCTGGGGCAGCCAGGGAGGAGTGCACAGGCCACATGGAGGACTCCCCGGGTGAGGCTGACCTGAGTGGACTTGGGAACTGCATATAGACACCACAAGTCCTGGTAGGAGCCCTTGCAGCAAGTTGATGGTCCGGGAGATGAATGAGGGAGCAGCGGTGGATGTCACATAGCTCAACAAGACTAGGGTTGGATGTGGATGGGTGAACAGACGCACAGCACAAGAGCTGGTGGAGGAAAGAATGTGGAATTCTGAATCAAATCCTGAAAATAGGAAAAGAAGTTCTAGAATTTATTGAGAACTCACCACGATTCCTTGGCTTCGCCAGGCTCTCTGTTTGCAGCATGTAATTTAATCATCACGGGAACTTATTCCGACTCCATAGCCTATGGTTGGTGCTGGTCAATGTCGTTTCACACATCTCAGACCTCAGGCTGCCCCCTCCCCCCCCCCCCCAGAGCCGTCATCTTGGCAACGTCTCTAACCAGGCCGCCACACAAGGCAGTGAGCCATCAAGTCTAATTTGCCCTCAGGGGTGAAAGGTTCTCAGACTCCGTAACGTGAGGTGCAGTGAGAGCCAGTGCCATTTCATGCGTTCATTTCCAAACTGTGCCCACTGACAATGGAAGAGTCCAGATCCCGATCGTCCACAGGAGCGGCTCCCTCCATGGGCCATGCCTGGATTAGCACCTTCAGAGCTGAATCAAGAGTTGAGTCCTGGATGGGGCGCCTGGGTGGCTCAGTCAGTTAAGCGTCCGACTTCTGCTCAGTCATGATCTCCCAGTTCATGAGTTCTAGCCCTGTATCGGGCTCTGTGTTGATGGCTCAGAGCCTGGAGCCTGTTTCGGATTCTGTGTCTCCCTCTGTCTCTGCCCCTCCCCCGCTCACACTCTGTCTCTGTCTCAAGAATAAATAAACATTAAAAAAAAAATTAAAAAAAAGTTGAGTCCTGGAGCCCCATCTTCTTTAGCAGAGTTTCAAAAGATCGCATGGATTAACTTGTCCGTTTAATTAGTGCTTACCGAGACAGATTCTGTGCAAGAGGTCCCTCAAATTCCCCATGTGTGAGTCTAGGCACACAAGTCCCTTTAAATATGGATCTTTTGTTTCTTCTCCTTCTCTGAGCCCAGATCTTCTGGGCCTTGTCTCCTTTGCTCTCCTCTTAGCAATAAAGTGGCCAAAACCCCAGTGGCCTGAGAGGTTCTCGGCTCTCTTCCTTAAGCAATTGTCTTTGTCTAATCTTCCGTAGGAATTACCGCCAAGAAAGTGTTTCCAAGGAAGAGTTGGAATCATCAGACTGGGGAATGGGTTTGCAATGTGCCATATTCCCGGTGTATATCTCTTTCCACATTTTTAATGAACAATTTTGATTGACTTTTTTGGAGGTCACCTTGGATTGCCTTTTAATATTTTCCCCAGTAAATATTAAATACAATATTTAATATGTTGTATTAAATATAGTTTATGTAACATACGAGAATGATTCTTTTGCGGAGAAAATGATCTTAATACAATCGGGCTACCATGCTTGAGGACTCGCAGCTGAAAGGCAGTATTTTCTATATGGTTTCCATAGCACCTAGTCCGTGTAAGAAAAGAAGATGAACCCAACCTCTACATCTAGAGAGAGATGAGAGAGCTCAGAGCGAAGGCCAGCGGAGGGCAAAACTTCCAGCCCAGACCCCTGCGTGCGGGGGCCTGGAGCTGCACTTCAGGGACCTACCACCAGAGGGCACTAGACCCAAGATAAGAGGAGGGAGGATTCAAACCTGGAAGCGTTTAAATACTTTGGAGAATTTACAGTGATCTTCGCCAAGGAGCAGGTACGCATAGTTTTGAAGCCCAAAATTACCATAATTCCCTATTTTTTTAAACAAGTTTGAATAGGGGCTACTAAATACCAGCTTCATTTTTTTTTTTTTTTTTTTTTTGATAAAGGTGCATGTAGAGGAAAAAAGTTACATTTGCATTTTTTGGTATAAAATTATTTTTGTATGTACTGATTTCTGTAAAGAGTTAAGAAAAACCCCACAAATCGATATTTTCCCAGGAACGGTATATGCATGTGTTTGATGGAGGCTTATAAATGCTGTTTCCCCACTCGGAGCCACCTAAATACAGAGGCAGAAGGAAGCGAAGGGAGGCGCGGGGCTAAATAAAGAAGCCCAGGTGTGCCTGGCAATCAGGCACGTAAAGCTCCTGGAGAGGCCTGTCCCCTCTGTCCCTGCTCCTGCACTGGGCCGCGACCACTGCCAGCAGGGACAGGAGGGTATTAGGAAAGCTGCAGAATGCTCACTTCGTTTTCCCAGGGCTCTGGCGGAGTTACTCGTTCATAGTTATCACTGGTGTTTCTGCAATCGTCAGACTCCGTGTAAAAAGCCCAATGTGCCCTGGCCGTGCGCGTCCAGCTATGGAGCCCTGACCCAGTCACAGGCCCCAGGGAGGGGGTCAGCCTGCCGCTGCTGCTGGTGTGCGCGCGTGTGTGGTCCAGGTGCACCGGGGCGCTGGCCCAGGTCTTCCAGAAGGCTGGCGGCAGGTGGATGGGCCAAGGGGTCAGGCATGCGGGGTCGGGGGCGGGGCGCACGTGGAAACCATGAACCACCTGCAGGCCCCACGAGGTAGGGCACGTCCCCGGGGTGTTCTGGAGTTCCTGTTTGTTTTTGACTCTGGGTCCTGGTGACTCAGCGTAGAAGCTTTGAAACACGGAGGCCAGCCGGAAGAAGAAAATAAAAATCAGGTGTGACTTCAGCACAGGTAACTCTCTTAAAATGTGTTCTGTCTTCTGTGCCTCTTCTGGATCTTTACTGCTGAAGCTGATTTTTATGTTATGTATGTATGTATGTATGTATGTATTTTTATTCAATTTTGAGAGAGACAGAGCATGAGCAGGGGAGGGGCAGAGAGAGGAGACACGGAATCCGAAGCAGGCTCCAGGCTCTGAGCTGTCAGCACAGGGCCCGACGCGGGGCTCGAACCCATGAACCGTGAGACCGTGACCTGAGCTGAAGTCAGAGGCTTAACTGACTAAGCCGCCCAGGCGTCCCAGTTTCTCATTTCTTAAGTTTAACAATACAGAGCTTGGTTTTCATGGTGGGCAGACACCCATCAAACGGCTCCCCTGTCCCCTCTCCAAACAAATACTGTGACGAATGGTAGACGTCCAGCGAGGAGGAACTGTCTCAAGCCAGGAGCCTGACAAGCATGGGCTTTGCTGATTGTAACCCCGTCATCTCTCTCAAGGGTATGGAACTTCCTAATGCCCATGCCTTCCAGACAGGAGGTCATATCACAGGGGTTTTAGACCGGTTAAGACATAGCGGATGTAAACTGTTCATAAAAGGGAGAGCGTTCTCACTGAATTCAGACGCTCCGTTTCTTCCTCTGGAGAACACAGGGTAAAATTCAGACCTACCCTAACGTAACAAAAACAAATGTCTTTCTGATAAGTTAAATCTGCGTTACAAGTGAAAGTCTACAGCGGGACATTTCTTGATGCGGTTGGGGCTAAAACTTGCCAATATGGCACAATAATGGAGAGACATAGTCTGCATTATTCATTCCTCGTTTTAATGGGCTCCTCTGGGACATTTTATCTGCAGTATGTAACAGTTCGCGTGGATCCCATTAAAGAATTTCAAACAAGGTCACCCCATGGAAACGCTGTAAACCTCACGGACTTTGGCTGGGGGATGGCAAGATGCTTGTCTCATTCCGCAGGAACTGGACTGTAAAGGCACAGGCGAGGGAACTTAAAAAACCCACACGAGTGAAAGACACCAGCAGAAATTTCTGAGTAAGTGCTGCACAAAGAAGAGAGGGCCACGGCCCTGGGAACGATCGCATGGAAGTTTTGGTGGCCTGTCCCGGGGCACACGGGGCCTCCGGATTCGTGTCCACCCGGCATGCTGGAAGGTGACCTCATTTGGCAGTAGGATCCCTGTGGATGTAGCTGAGATTAGGGTGGGCCCGATTCCAATGGCTGGTGTCCTCACCAGAGAAGACACACAGACACATGGAGCAGGGGAGACGGACGCAGGCCCCGGGGCAGGCTGGATTCTCCCTCAGAGCCCCCAGGAGGAACCAGCCCTTTGGACACCTTGATTTCAGACTTCTGGCCTCCCGAACTGTGGGAGAGTAGATTTCCGCCGGGCCGGCCACGGGGCCTGTGCCATTTGTCAGGCAGCCGCAGGCCTCTCGTGGGGACACCGCTGCTGGGCTGGGGACCGTGGGCCCGAGCCTGTGGGTACGCGTGCTTCTCGTTGGCCTGTGAGCCCAGTGAACTGGCGAAGATGAACTTGATGTTTGTTTTCCACATAGAACATGTTTTCAGCGTCTGCAGTTGGATGTTGTCTGAAAGGGATCTTTTCTAGCGATCTACCCAATGGTTCTTAAAAACACTCAACTAACTGTGCCACGTGAATCTTTGCAGAAGTCCGTGTGGACACACGTGTGGACAGCAGAGCGTGACGATGTGCTCTGGAGGAGGAAAGGCAGCCGAGGGATCAGAAGGAAGCGAACCGCTGGGTTTTAGCATTTCTTTGTGGTCAAATGCTCTCTGCCCCTCCCCCACTTGCACTCTGTCTCTCTCTCTCTCTCTCAAAGATAAACAAACATTAAAAAAAAATTTTAAAAAGACAAGGGGTGCCTGGGTGGCTCAGTCGGTTGAGCGTCCGACTTCGGCTCAGGTCACGATCTCACGGTTCATGGGTTCGAGCCCCGCGTCGGGCTCTGTGCTGACAGCTCGGAGCCTGGAGCCTGCTTCAGATTCTGTGTCTCCTTTTCTCTCTGCCCCTCCCCCGCTCACGCTTTGTCTCACTCTGTTTTTCAAAAATAAATAAATGTAAAAAAAATATTAAAAAAAAAAAAGACAATGACGTTAATTGTGGTTACTGGAGACTTTTCTTACCTGTGGTTAGAGAACCACACACAAGACTTCTGCAACACAACAGTGCTTGTGTCTTACCATTAGGAAGGAGGAATGAAATACCTATGTAGCTAGGAACGAGCTGTGTTTTAAAACTCACGCAGTATTAGCACTGAAGGTAAGTAGTCAGTCAAATCCCTTCCTTCCCCGGGAGAGAATCGGGAGGCGGTGAGTTCTTCCATCCTTCCAAAAGGTGGAACTGTGCCCCATGACCCACAGAAACAGGTAGACCTTCCATAAAATCAGTCACCGAGGCTGCGTTCGTGGAACTCTGTGTTTGAGGGGGGGAAATGGATCTTTTGCGTAAGAGACACAAATACAAGAATCAGTCAACAGCACAGCAGCTAAAGGATGCCACAGGGTCAGGTCCCCAGCCTCCCGCAACATCTACAGAGCGGGACAGGGGGTTGCTGAGCACGGGGGAGATTTTTCAGGAAACGTTGAAGGGAACGGTTTAGTCATGGGTTATGTATGGATTTTGAATGGTTTGGACTTTTTCTGTTGGCAAGGAGAGCCTGTGTTCAGGACATTAGGGACAGTGGGAGACACGTTTTTTTCCTAGAGTGAGCGTTCAGAACCTCTGTTCAGGGTTTTCCAATTCCGCAGGTAACTTGACTTCTCCTCGCCACTAATCTGCACTCCATTTTATGGATGCTGTCTCGTTTCCTTCCTCGCTTTGCTGAAGCTGCGAACACCTCTTGAGATGATCACCTGTCCCCAGCGGGAAAGACGCTCTTCAGTCCTGTGCCCTTGGCAGGGCTGGCCCGGGTCTTCTGTCTTCTTGGGCAAGCCTCGCACTCCACAGAGATGGCAGTGGTAATGGGGACCCACCATGCTGGCTTCACCGAATGCTCCCACTCTTTCCACGTCCTAATCAAAATTCCTCAAGCACAAAGCTAGTAATATTGCCATAGAATCCTAGAAACATTTGTAACAACGTGAACAAGAGCGGATTGAATGGATTTGGGTTTTTGTTTTGGTTTTTTGCTTGTTTGGTTTGTTTTTGTTTTTTGTGTTTTTTTTTGGCTAGAATCACAATTCTTTAATGTTTATTTTTCAGAGAGAGAGAGAGAGAGAGAGGCAGAGTGCGAGCAGGGGAGGTGTGGAGAGAGGGGGAGACACAGACTCCGAAGCAGGCTCCAGGTCCTGAGCCGTCCGCACAGAGCCCGACGCGGGGCTCGAACCCACGGACCGCGAGATCGTGACCTGAGCCGAGGTCGGACGCTCGACCGACTGAGCCCCCCGGGCGCCCCGGTTAGAACCACAGTCCTTTGCTCAGGGAGGCCGGTAAGCACCCTCAGCCACATTCTGCTCCGCAGTGAAGAAGCACAGCCCAGCCAGGCTCCTGGTGGCACTGGGGCACCCAGTCCACGGAAGTGTGCGTGTGCGATGGAGCTGGCAGCTGGCACAGCTGCGTGGACCGTGTCTGCGCCGTACGAGGGAGGGGCTCGTGTGCTAGGGCGCTAAGGAAGCGTCTTGGCAGCAGGTGCAGCCCCGTGAAAACTCTCTACAGACTGGTCTCTGCACCTGCTGCGTGAGGCCCAGCTAGCAGGGAAACCTCAGCACGCTCTAGTCCCCAAGGTACGTGCTCATTCACCACGGCGTCTCCCGCGGCGCACATTTGTACATCTATGCACGTTGGTTTATTTTTGCCTCCGCTCGCGAGGCCGTAGACCTGTGTTCCTTCAGTAACGGCTCCAAGGACACGCAAGGCTGTGGCCCAAAGGAGTCAGGTTCCGAACCGAGGAGGATAATAGCACCGACTTTCTTGCTTTACAGAGAAGAGAAGTGAGGTCCAGGGAGGGAAGGGGTTTTCCAGGGCCAGGTGACTGATCCCAAAGCGGGGCCAAAGCTCGGGTCAGGTCACAAGACCTCGCAGGAAAGAGGAAGCGCATGAATGATGAGTGATTACATTTCCACCTTGACTTTCCCATCGTAAACACAAAGTTAGGGCATTCTCCAGGACTTGTGAATGGGACCGCCAGAAGCCATGAAGTAAAATAAACAAATAAATGTAAAATTAAATGGGAAAGCCGCTAGGGCGAAGAAATGCGGTTCGGTGACTGGAATGCAAAACTTCAGTGTTCTCCAAAGTATATCTAACAATTCTTATAATTGATCTTTATCCCCAAAATGCGATTTTCTCCATCAAGCTCAGAAAAAGCATTCAGCTCTTTTTTTCTTTTTTTCTCTTACATTTCGGAGCGACCTCTCTCATCCTGTCTGACCTTCTTCGCGGTATCATGGGAGGGTCACTCATATTTCCAGGGAGGCCGATGGAGAGGGCTTTGCACATGTGTCTGTGGACTCGGTCCATCCGGGAGGAAAGACGTCATCTCGAACCTCGTAACAGTAGCTGTGACACGATTAAGGACTTCTATTGAGGCTGCTACCCTCAAAGGGTTATTAAAACGTACATTCTCCCAAACCACAAAGAGAAGGAGGCCAGCGGGCCCCTGCTGGTGCCCCCACCACGTCCATGTGGATCTCCATCCGAAGTGCCCCCCAACCTCCACACGAGGCCCGTTCCGGACTCCGTGCTGCCCAGCCCCCGCCACCCGTGGGCCCCCCTGGGAAGAGTCTCATGGGGCGTCAGGGCTTCAGAGCTCCTTGGCTTATCTGGTACTCTGTCTGGCCAAGAGCGTCGCTTTAATGCATTTGTTCTGCACTAATAATATGGACCAGCAGGCAAGAGGTGATTAGCTGTATTTGTTTAGCATTGGCAATTATTTTAAATTGGATGTTGGGCATTTTTTTTTTAATTAGACTTGCTTACTGTGAACCAAAGGGAAGATATACTGTATGATGTTGACTACGTTAAACACACAACAAATAACAATACAGGCGATGATACAATCAGCGCGTCATAGCCCCAGAGATTCTTGTCTGAACTAGGGCAGGGAGTGACGGCCTCACGTCTGAAACGGGAACGTGAGACCGTTTACTTCCCAGCCTGTTGGACGTGGCCTGTGACATCGGGAAACCTTATATATGTTTGCAAATGGAGATGATCCAGAGAGCTCGTCCACCATGTAACTCAATTCACGTTGCCCATTATGGGAATGAGATGTGAAAAATAATTTCCCCTATCTCGGGGCATCCCGGCACTAAGTGGATTGCTGGCTCCAGCCCGCGGAAGATAATAAGGTGATGTGACCCGCGCAGCCGCGTTCGTCAGGAATGCCTGTGCAGCCTCGCTCCCGGCTCACAAGGAGCAGCCCGCTGTGGATTCCGGGGAAACCAGCATTCTGCAGGAGTGGAACAAAGTATAATGAGTCCTCGTTACAATATTGTGTTTTAAGTGGGAGCTTTTAGCTCTTCGAAATTATGCCCACTAATTAGAGGCATGTGATCCTCTGTTACCTCCCAGCTATAAATTATAATATCTATTCATAGTTAACGGGAATTTCACCTTCTGTGATACAGCTCTTATGCAAACAGTAATAGTCGGTATGTCATTGGAGCATATCGGCGATTAATTCTCAAAATGATCGATGGGAAGAATGTCCTTTCCCCCCATATCTGGTTTATTTATGTGCTCCCATTAATTATGCCTAATTTTCTGTTGGCACTTTTCTTCCTAATGTAATTCAATTTAAGCATATCTTTCTAGAGACTTATTAATAGGTAGGGTCATTTATATTGTGTAGCACAAATATTTTATAATCCACTAATCTTGACAAAAAGGCAATGCCTTCCTAATAAAAAATGCATGAGGAGTAATGGTTCCCTATTAATAACTTATTAGGTCAGATCACACAGTTTGAAGTGTCTATTACACCTTAATTTTATCGGATTTCTTCCTCTGGAATTTGCCACACTTTCTTTACCTTTCGATTTCGATTGCTCTCAGCATCGTCCTGCCTCTGCGGCCCCCCGACAGTCCTCTGTGGCTTTGCAGCTGGAAAGGCAGGTGAAGGTCTGTCAGACATGTGCCCGAGAGGGTTCCTCATAGAACAAAGAGGCCCTGGTTGTCTTCAAGCAACCTCTCTTCCTTGTAATAGATGTTCATAATCAGTGGATCCCTAACGGGTTTTGGCTCACACACGCTTTCAAAAATCTCATGACGGCAACAGAACCGGACCTCGGAAACACAGTCTCACACAGACCATTCCAATATAATTTCGGAGGAGTTTTGGAAGTCCCGAAATCAATCCATGAATTTCTTAGGAATCGGAGAAACACTAGGCCCCTTGGTTAAAATTCGTCATATGTTCATCATACAGAGATGCTTTGACTCATAACCAACATAACTCAGATAAATAGGACTTTCTAGAACCTGTGTGTCATTGCTGTGGTTGGATGCAGCCACATTTGATTTGCCCTTTTATATTCCTCGACCCAGATATAAAAACATTTCCATTGACTTGCAAAGGCCTTGTTTCCTAAGGTCCTGTGTAGATGATTGGCCACAGCCCTGCCCTCAGGTTACCAACCAGGGAGAAAGATGACAGGTTTTCTTACACAAAACAATGACACTTAACCAGACTTCTGTCTCCTCATCTGTAAAGTGAGGGCGTGAACAAACTTGTTTAAAAGACCTCTTCCAACTCTGACTTTTCATGGCAGTGGATCCCATCAAATTATATGAATGCTTAAAAGGCAGAAAACTATACTACTGATAAGAGCAGTCCAGCGGGTGGACATAGGTAGAAATAATTGATGTGAGAGGTCATCTCAGAGGAGGCCAGAGTCCTGTCCCGGGCCGCCGTGCTTCTGACGGTCTATGTGATTTTAAAATTCAAGTATGCAAAATTATTGTCTGGTTAACATGCGGCCTAAGTGGTTTTGCTCAAAATGAGATTTTCATCAATAGGCATGTCCTTTAAGAGCTAACTGTTCTGGGGACACCTGGGTGGCTCAGTTGTTTGAGTGTCTGACTTCGGCTCACGTCACGATGTCTCGGTTCGTGGGTTCGAGCCCCGCGTCGGGCTCTGAGCTGACAGCTCGGACCTGGAGCCTGCTTCGGATTCTGTGTCTCCCTCTCTCTCTGCCCCTCCCCTGCTTGTGTTTTATCTCTTTCTCTAAAAAATAAACTCTAAAAAAAGAAAGAAAGAAAGAGCTAACTGCTCTTGAAGATGTACTTGGATGTGGTTAGTAGCGACTTCAACGGTCTTTCAGGCTTCCATGTTAATGAAAGGTTAAGAAGAACACCCAAATCAGGTTAAAATGAAAATATCACATTTGTGCACATAATTATTAGCTCCTTCTGGAGCACTGTCAAAGGGAAGGAATGCATGTATGAAACTTCCTTATGAAAATGAATTCAACTTACACCGTCACAAAATTAGGTCTGAGTTTTAATGACAATCATTAACCAAACTTTACCGTAAGAGGAAATCCCCTATGTTTTAGAGACCTTATTTTTGCTTCTTTTTATATTTTTCTAACATGTTTATTATTTTTATTTTTATTATAAATATCATCATCTACCTACAGATCTGATGGTGTTCTGAAGAGTCATTCGAATGAAAGAAACGTGGATAATGTTGTATTAGATAACAGTACTGTTTTATTCGTAATATACCCGTTAAGCTGGGTGTGAGTGAGTGCATGTGTGAGTGTGCATATTGTGTATTTTTTTCCCCAAATGCTTCTTAAGTTCATCATTTGGGCAAAAGCACCCAGATTGACACACGGACTAAAATTTAATTCCTTTGGATTCTGCTCGGAATTTCTCCCAGTGAACCTGTTCTCAACATGGAAGCACTGTGCCTGGTCCAGGTGGTATGGATGTGAAGAGAAATATGGTAACTCGGCTCTTAGACCAGAGATGAGGCAGGGAACTCGGCTCAGGAGCTGGTACTGTGTGCTGAGTCCTTGCAGGTAGGAACGCGGTTCAGGAGCTGGTACTACGTGCTGAGTCCTTGAAGATGGCACCCATCCATCTGTCCATAACACCACGAGGTTAGAAACTCTCTTGCTGTGGATTTGGAAAGGGAACTGTATGGGGTCAGATAATCTACTCAACTTCACACAGATAATAAATAAGGAAGCCAGAGTTCAAAGCAAGATCTGCCCTAATTGAATAATCCTACTCCTTTTAAAAAAACAGAATAATTAAATAGCCGCAGAGACAATAATACACAAGTGGTTGTTTAGACAGATCCTCTAGTGGATTTTCGGGAGAGACTGCCATTGGCTAAGTGCATTGCTAGTGTGCATTGGAGCACACTTCACACCAAAGTCTAGTCCCAGAGAAGCATCCATGCAGGTAGAAGACTTTTTCCCTCCTTTGGTGAATGTGCTTTGCATTTGATTTTAAGACTATAGCAAAGGTTTCACCAATACAATGGCAACTGTAGTATCCATTTGATAATGTTTTTGTTGAATTTGATAATGTTTTTGTTGAAGCGTGGTTGACAGGATGATATTCCGTTAGTTTCAGGTGGACAACATAGTGATTCAGGAATTCTACACAGTGCTCATCACTGAAGCGGACTCACCGTCTGTGACCACACAATGTTATTACCATACTATCGTCTGTATTCCCTAGAGTGTACTTTCCCCCCTGTGACTTACTTATTCTGTCACTGGAAGTGATACTCCCCTATTTTGTCCACCCCTCTATTCCCTCCCTTTGGCAACCACCCGATTACTCTCTGTGTTTAAGACCTATTGTTTGTTTGTTTATTTTTCGTTTGTTTTATTTTGTAGATCCCACACACAAATGAAATCCTACGGTATTTGTCTTTCTCTGTTAGAATTATTTCACTTAGCATAACACCTTCCAGGTTCATCCACGTCACAGATGGCAAGATTTCATTCTTCCTATTGTGATGAGTGATACTCTACTATACACGTCTACTGCGTCTTTATCCACTTATGTATCGATGGGACTTGGTTGAGCAAAAGAAGATTGTGCTGCATTAGGTCCATTCTGGGGCAAGTGAATGGCTTCGTTCGGAAATAATGAGAAATAGGGGTGTGATGCTTGCAGGGGACGATGAGCACTGACCTGAGACACATAAAATCTTCCTGTAGGAACCTGATTTTACAGGGTTTTTTTTTCAACCAGGTTATTACATGGTTGTACCATGACATAAAGGGGGTAAATCCCTGGTAATTCTCAGAACGAACTTGCTGCCAAACAGGGGACAAGGGCCGTGGGAAAGGAAGGAGTCGTAGCTGATGAGACTTGGCCCCTGTGTGGCTGATGGGAAGTTGAAACTTCTCCTGAAATTAAGTGATTTGGAAGAAGTGTTGGTGTTCAGGATAAGAAGAGTCCAGACTTGATACATGGAGTCTGTGCGCCTCAGTGGTAGGGACTTGACCTCAGCGGAGACTCCACGGGGACGTAGGGCCTCCGGGGTGGGAACCCTGATTTGGCACTCATGCGCGCTGAGGTGATGGTTTTAACCTTCAGGATGGGACACTTCTGTCCCACAAAGACAGGGAAGCTTTGGGCACCACTGAGGCCTGGAGAATTGAAGAGGGTTGAGGGGAAGGAGGGGAGTGGGCTGCGGGCCCCAGGTCCACGTGGAGGTGCCCACAGGAGGGTGCACGGCCCGACCCAGCAGGCCTAGAAAGAAGCCAAGAGGTGTAGGAATTGAGAAAGACCGTTAATTTGCTCACTCTTTGATCTGGCGACCTCTGGGAGGAAACTTTAAGAGAAAGATGGAGTGGGGCTTCCGGGTGGCTCAGTTGGTTGAGCGTCAGACTTCAGCTCAGGTCATGATCTCATGGTTCGTGGGTTCGAGACCCGCCTCAGGCTCTGTGCTGACAGTTTGGAGCCTGGAGCCTGCTTTGGATTCTGTGTCTCCCTCTCTATGCCCCTCCCCTGCTCCTGCTCTCTCTCTCTCTCTCTCTCTCTCTCTCTCTCAGTTTCTCAAAAATAAATAACAATCATTAAAATAAAAATACAATAAGAGAAAGACAGAGAGCCAGACTGCATGGAGTTAGGGACCCTCAGGGGGCGTGTGAATGGGAAAATGGGGTTGGCCCTGTGTCTGAGACACCTGTTGGCCAAGGGAAAGAGCCAGAGTAGCAGTAGCAGCAAGGATCAATAGCTCCGTCAATAGGGGTAGGAAAATGGGTTCTCTGTACTTTTCCCGAGTCTGGAAGATGGAGCTTTGAAGCCAAACTTAAAGCTGAAGGGGACAGAACTGGAGAATCAGTTACTCAATGTCGTACAGGTAGTGTAGGAGCAAGAGTGTGCAGAGAGAATGCCGATGGACGTGTTAGCCATTGACAGACAGACAGACAGACAGACAGACATTCTTCGACCAAGTCCGATAGAAGGATTAAATGCCCTGGCTGGTGCCTAGTGACTTTCCCACAGAGGGAGGATGACTGCAGTGCCCAGTGTGGTTACCTGTCCGCCGAGTAGTGTGCAGCCAGCCAGAAACCCTCAGCGGAGAGAGGGAGGGAGAAGGTGCCTTAAGCACTGGTGTTCACCACAGACCTACTGCGTGCCGAGCGGAGAGGGGGCTCCGTGTTGGAAAATTCATCGTGCCTCCTGCAGTTAGGGAGCCCTTGTCTCCGCGGAGTCGAGGACCCCTGCGCACAGTGCGATTGTCAGCAGGGTCCCAGTGAGGTGCCGTCCAATGGGGACCAAGAGCTGAGATACTAAATGCCGGCCGATTGCTAGGGCATTGATTTAGTAAACAGGACAAAAGTCAAGTGGGCCCAGGAGTCTAGGACGTTATCTGGGATATTATTTAAGTAGTTGATTACAACATCCGATTGGCAAAGAATCTATTACTTTTAGTGAGTGCTTTAGAGTTTATAAAGCACTTATATGTCCTTTATCTCAGAAAGTCAAATGTAACTATAAAGAGGCTAATAGGCTGAGTGAAGTCAGCTGGATTTGGTAATTTGAGATCACGGTGCAAACAGAGTAGATTCATAAGAAGAGCCAATTAAGGGGCTGTGCTCAGAGACGGGAAGCCTTGAGTTGAGCTTGTGGGTGGACTGATGAATTCAACTCCGAACCCACAGGCACACGGGCCAAGAGCCGGGTTTTAGGGGTTGTGGAAGTTACGGACGGGCAGCCGAGAAAGGGTTCACCTGCCCAATCGGAGGCATGCGCGCTGGGGCGACACCAGAACCCCTGGCGGGATTCACACTGACCGTCATCAGATTCCAAGTGTGGGTGTGCACGAGGATGGAGCTCAGGCAGAAAAGTATGAGCTCCCCGAGCAGACGGAGGAAGCTGGCGCACAGGCTGGGTTGTGGGTCTGTCACGAAGTGCTCCAGGTGCCGGGGGCTCGCTGCAACTCCCCAGGTGGCCCTGTGGTCCGGGACCAGCACAGGCGACGAACGGGGCAGGTCCTGGGACGGCGGGGGACATTACAGGACAGGAAGGGGCGGTGTAACTGGTCGGCAGAATTTACACAAACACCGACTCATTTGTACAACTCTGTTACAGGCTGAAATGGCCCCAGATGCATGATTCTGTCCTCTTTTGTTTTGTTGAGTCACTTCCTCAAATGTTAAAGCTGGGATTCTTTAATTTTCCTAATAATTTTTACATGATTAGTAATTTTAGCAGATTAGTCTACGCCTCTACAAATTTACTGCTGATTTCCACTACAGGGATTTCAGAGTCGGATGCGTGCACCCCGTACAATGAAATATAAAACTATAGGCCAGATCTGTCACTGCCAGAGGAAGCTCTCCGGGAAGCCGCTTCCCCAGAGCAGAGCACCCTGTGCAGAAATTCTCCGCGATAATCTGCGCTTCGTTATGAAAAACCAGGCTTGTTGTTCGGGCAAGTGAACTACATCAACAAAACATGGTTCATCCCACGACTCCCTGACCCTCTCCACTCCGTCTTGACGCCTTCCCAGCGATAGGAACCCGGCAGGCATCAGAATGTCATTCCGGAAAGCGTTGCCTCTCCCTCCCTATTGTAAGAATATCGAACAGAAAACGTAAACACCAATCTGGAGATGATGCGACAAAACGGCCCTCCCACGACACGGTAGGTAGAACAGAAATCCCTTTTTTTGCTCTGGCGACACTAGCAGCTGAGTTTGGTGCACTGGCTTTCTGTTAAGTAGGGGCTGGCGTCTAAAAATAGACACTGGCATTTATTGGAAGCCTAGGCCTGCTGAAGTTTTGCAGATTTAGAAAGTTCACTAATCGCCATCAACTGAAACCTCTGCCTTGCCGTTGCATGAAGTGGTCACCATCGCGCACACGAGAGCAGAACTTTCAGAAATATTTATTGCAGCCAAAAGGCAGAAATGGGGAAACTCAAACGGATAGAGATAAAACAGCGTTGCAATTTGTAAATACAAAGAGAACAGGCATTCTCGCACACTTGCTGGACCGCGTGTTAAGCAACGATGGACAGAGGGGCATCGCAGAAACATTTCTGATCCCCGATACGCTTGTCACAAATTCGATGAGAGTTTCTTTTAGTCTTTGCTTTCAAAATCCAAGAAACCTTACTTAACTCAAAATGCCCTACCACTATGGCCATAGATATGCAAATGTACACGTCCATGCTTATAAACACACAGGTCTGATTGTATAAGTAACTGCACACTTACCGCTGTTACTTTGTACGGTCTGGGTGTTTTACCCAAATGAGAATTCGAAAGATCAAAACCAGCCAAGGGCTCTTTCTGAATCTGAGAATTACTGTCGTTATGTCGGTGGTCTCTTTCGGCCCCGTTGCCTGCTTTTGGCCACCGTTCCGTGAGTGGCCAAAGCACGGGCTGCTCCCCGGGGTCCGTGCCTTCACCCCGTTACCACGGAGGCTCAGTCCCGGGCGCCGGCGGCCGCCCCGTGAAGAAGAGCCCCAGGCCAGTGCCGTCAGAGGACGCGGCCCACGTGGCATGGCACCTGTCTCCCGGGCGGAAGCTCAGGGGTCACCATTTCTTTAACCTTCAAGCACCGGGGAAGTGGCTTAAAATTGCTCTAAAGGGGGAAAGGCAAATGGAAGAACGCATTCAACAATGATAACAATGCTGTCATTAAAGATTGATGCAGACTCAATTAGAGCCCGTTCCCAATCTGGAGCTACTCAAGCCAGCTCTGCCTCCCGTGATCTAGAGCTCCGCAGTAAAGATAAAAGGTCATTACCATCTATTGACTTCAATCATGACAAGTGCATTCACCTGATGGGGGCGTGTGTTACAGACAAAAAACTAAATGAAAATAACATTAAGGGCTGGCTCAAATTCACCTGAAAAAGGAAATTTAAAATGAAGGACAGAACAAACCACAGACTGGGAATCATTTGATTTGGAGTCCTTTTTTTTTTTGCACAAAAATACTTACTCTGTTGCTCACCACGATTGATCCTCAACCTTCGAGGAAGACTATGCTGGCTTATTAACCCAGGCTATACTTCAGTAAAACAACGCTGCTATCTCACATCTAAGAATGGACTTACAGGCATGCTATCTACCAAAAACAATTCAGTCATTCTTATCTCGGCCTAAACAGCACACATGCAATTATGAAAATACATGGCAAACATTTTCATTTTGTAAATTTTAAGAATAATGTTGGAGCTCGTGGAAATAGAAGGTCAAACTAGGGCCTCCCATATTGCGACCGATTTTAATGTCTTACGTGCTGTATTTTTGACTGGAAATTTGAACCTACTTATGCTGCAAAAGTTAGGCCACACGTATGAAGATGTGTTTCACACGCACACGTGTATATTTTTACACACCTCTACACGGCTACTAAAAGTCATCTGACGTTTTCTGTCCCAACACCGTTTGCATTCGTTTTATTTCCTAAAAGTCTCCCGAAGCTCCGTTGTCAATAATCGATATATTTTTGAACTTTGTCCCCAAATGAATAAAATGCATCGTGTTTAAAGAATGAAGGAATAAGTTTCTGGACTATGAGAAGTTGATGGCAGCTCTATGCCGAAATAAACTGTAAAGAAAAGCAGCCTCGGTGTTAAAATTTGCTTCATTACTATTTTCTTTAAAGGATGTTTAGGTTACCTTTTCTTACAGTAACATCAATTATTGTCCGTCCTTGTTAACTCTTACTTGAAAGCCTTCACTTTCCTGAGCATAAACAGAACAATGGCAGCCTTGCGCCCTGCTGAGGCACGAGTCCCGGACAATGTGACCATCTCGGCGACACAAAAGGCGTCAGCACCTCTGAAAGAATTCACACACCTGTGCTTGACCGTTTCCCAAGCCCAGAGCGCTTTTTAAGGAACTTGGCAGCGGGAGACCAAGAGAATCTCCATCATGATTTTCTGCATTGCGAACAATAATTAATTTCTGCCCTACTTAAGGACACCGTTGCTGTTGTTATCTTGACTCACAGCTCCCGCCCCGAGTTCCTGCCTGAAGCCGTGGAAGGTGAGCTCAGGCACTGAATTTCCCCGGGATCTGTGTCACTGCCGTCTTCGTAGCAACGGGCGAGTTCCCCCTTGTCGCTTCCTGTGTTCTGGCTCAAGAAAAGATGAACATCATAGGTGCACACACAATAATACCTTAACCCTCAGATGATGCCTTTCTCGTCGGCTAACACATACGAGGGAACGTGTCTTCATTAGCCTGACTGTCTTCTCTGCTGAAGACGGAGCGTGTGCACACACTGCCAGGTGCGCGGGTGCACATCAGCGTCTTTGGATCTTAAATATCCCTTTTCTATAGGAAATCGGTCTTTCTGCAAACACATGCTCAGTGGGCTGTGTGCAGCGACGCGGCCATGTGGTGGCAGCATTGCACCAACTTGGGGCTGGAGCCTTCGCCTTGCACCTGAGACGGCAGCGGGCGGTCTGGGGCCCTGAGAAAGCATCCTGGGTGCACACAGGACGATTCCGGAAAAACCACGCACAGCTAAACCCACGGCATTTTTTTGTAACACAAACTTAATGGGCGGAGTGTGATTTAATTTGGGTCTTATTTCTAATTCCTAAAATCAATACTCGGCTTGTGAGTCACACTGCTAACCAAAAAACCACAATCTTCCTCGTACCCGTCTTTCTAGCCATAGGTTATTTTTTATATTTCAAGTACCTCTCAGGTTTTTACATGGAATAAAGACACAGCAGCCTTCCAATCTTTAGCTCTTTGTTATTCCCGCGAGGAAGGTGATATAAACCAGCACGGAGCTTCAATAATATATATTATCTGGGAATTAGTCCTATAGGGAGAATGAAAAACTATGTTCATAAAAATTTCGAGGTGCACATCCTCCAAGTAAAAGTGAGGTTTTTTAGGCCTCAGCTGCATTTTGGTTAAATAAGCTCTATAATTAATGAAATAAGCTGAAAAAATATATATACATCTAAGAGTTCTTCTCCAGTGTGTGATACTTTTTTTTTTTTTTTACACACAATAGGGTGTAAGGTAACTATTACTAAAATAGTCGCCTAAATACAATCTTGTAGGATATTCTGGCTGCCCACATTTATTGTCAAAAACAATATTGTCACAGACTGCGTCAGTAACAATTGCCCATTATAAATAATTAAGTTTTAGTGGAAAGCGTTTTTTAGCAGAGCAGCCTGATGCGTCAGATGAGGGGGCTGACACCAGCTCGTATGTGGCCAGGTGTGTGTGAGGGCGGACCCCCCCCTCCCCGCCTACCCCCCCCCCCAGAACACACCTGGAAACTGCCAGACAGGCTCCAGCCTCTCCTTCCTATTATTTATCACCTTTTCCAGTTTCTCTATAAAAAGAGAATGGAGAAAGAGAAAAATTTTCAAAGCAGAATGCTTTAAACAAAGCCTTGTCTGAAACAAGCCTGAGGACAGTAAAAGGCGGCATGAAAGGCAGTGAGGTGGGTCCGGATCCCCAGCCCTTGGATCTCTAGAAAACCTTGCACATTCACCGTCTCAAGGATCTCGTCTAAAACAGCATTTACTCACGGAGTCACTATTTCCTCCAAAGAAGCAGATTGTCTACCATATTTTTAGCAGTTAATATAATTGCAGTCAAAATGGAATACAAGGTTTGCCTCCTTGGAAGTCTAACAATAACCTGCGTTTCGATGGGATATTTCAATGTTTTGAGCATTCAAATGATATAAAGTATAAACATTTGAAGAAAAAAATGGAAGCATCGGAGTCAACTTCTGTTACAAAAAAAAAAAAAAACCAAAACATTTTCACAAATTCTAAATCCTTGATCCACTTACTGGGGTCTAATTAAAAAACAAAAACAAAAACCCAAGTTAGCAAAATCACTGTGGTGGTAACTCGAAGAGCATTCCTATGGACGGAGCTGTGTGAAAATGCAAGCCCCGTTCACACAGAGAAGGTGTTGGTGAACCTTGCAGGAGAATCAGAGCAAATGCAGAGACAAGTGCAGTTTTGTTACTGTTGCTTTAACCCGCAGGCTGGCGTGTGGTCAGGGGGAGGTGGGCGTGGAGGAACCCACGCTCCGTCCGGGGCGCTTGGCCCACTCCCCACGTGACAGTGACAGTGTGGCGGGTGTCAGCCCGCTCCGGCCCCGCTCAGCTGTCTGTCGGCTGTTCCCTCCAGCGGGGTTTATCCCCGCACTCACGTTCCAACGCAGCGTGAACTAATTCAGCACCTTGGAGAGACAACAGAAGGCTTTGACGTTTTCTAAATGTCACATAAACTTTGCCTGTCCTTTTGGCTCTGGGGGCTGTCACTGGGCCGTGGGGGTCTCCGATTCATCTGGATTGTTTGAATTTCTCCAGAGCCCTATGAAGTACCTCCTTCCTGAGTGGTCTAAAGGACAACGGTTTTGGTTCTGAGCTATCACGCTGACCACATTCTCATTCTTTCTGGCTACGTGAACACTCCTATACCTGGGAGATTTGCAAATGCGTATTTTCTAGCCCAAGTGTGCAGAATAAGTAAATAAGTGAAATGCAAATAAAAATTGGTCATGTTTACATAATGAGAATTATATGTGATATATACATATATGTATGTTGTACGTTACACACACACATATCCCTAGATATGTAAAAACCATTGTAATATACATATACATGCTTACAAAGAATATATTCCACATTTGTTCATATACATGTGGCCATACCAATCCTACGCATATATGTACACTTGTACGTACACAATATATAACACATTATATATAATGTAAAACATATAATAAAATGTTATAATATTACAGTTCTATGAAGGAAGAAAAATATGGCAACCTGATTTGAAATATTTGGGAGGGGGGCCCCTGGATGGGTCAGTCAGTTAAGCGACCGACTTCGGCTCAGGTTACTATCTCACAGTTTGTGGGTTCGAGCCCCAGGTCGGGCTCTGTGCCGACAGCTCGGAGCCTGGAGCCTGCTCCGGATTCTGTGTCTCCCTCTCTCTCTGCCCCTCCCCGCTCATGCTCTGTCTCTCTGTGTCTCTCAAAAATAAATAAATATTTTTAAAAATGTGAAATATTTGGAGAAGGGGTATGAGGACTCACAGATCCGTTCTTTTACTCAAGTCTGTATGAAGTGTCTACCCTTTTCTTGTCCTTGAGGTGGAAGCTGGGGGTAAAATAAAAAATAAATGATCCCTGAACTCATGGAGCCAGAAGTGTAGAGAAACAAATGATTATTACCACATAATTCCGCAAAAAATACTTAAATTGTATTTGTAGTAAATATAATAATAACTCTGACACAGGTTAAGAGTCCTTCATATTATACTGGCAATAAGGGTGATTGAATTTCTTTATTAAATAATTTGGATTAATTTTTCAAGAACACACACCTGGATAAACTCACTAGGGGAAACAAAGCAGTGTTTGTAATAAAATGAACAAGTGCAATTTTATTTTTTCTGCATATATGATTCAGCATCTGCATAAAATCCTAAAATTTCAGCCAATGATTGTAATGTCCCAAATTAAAGAATATTGGGCAGAGTTTCACAAGTGGTGTCACGTTTGGGATTTTCTGTTTTGTAGGAACAGTGGTTAATACTGTATTGTTAAACTCAGTTATCTATGAAATCCTTTAAAAACAAGCGTATTTTGGGGCGCCTGGGTGGCTCAGTCGGTTGAGTGTCTGACTTCAGCTCAGGTCATGATCTCGTGGTCCGTGAGTTCGAGCCCCGCGTCAGGCTCTGGGCTGACGGCTCGGAGCCTGGAGCCTGTTTCCGATTCTGTGTCTCCCTCTGTCTCTGCCCCTCCCCCGTTCATGCTCTGTCTCTCTCTGTCCCAAAAATAAATAAAAAACGTTGGAAAAAAAATAAAATAAAAACAAGCGTATTTTATTAAATCTGCAATGTTCTTTTTCTTTCCGTTGCTAAAGTCTGCTTCTGTGTTTTCTTTTTCATTTCTTCCCTTTCTACCTGCTGTGTCGTCAGCCAGAGTAATGATCCTATGTGGAGATAGGACATCCGGGGGCTTAATCTTATGTAGCATTAAGATCATGTTCACCTGAATTCTAAATTACTGTTATCTTCCCTGACACACCAAATCCCCTTTTGAGAACTATTTTTTGGTAGTATGTTGTTCCTAGTGTCCAGATCCTAATTGCATGACCATCAGGAGAGTGATATACAGTATATTTAAAGATCACATGTTGCTGTAAATCTAGGGCACAGTGACGTGGTTTATAAGGCAAATTACAACTCTATTGGAGCCCTTTAAAGCGATTAAGATTGTTCCTTTTGTTGCCTTTTTTTGGCCACTGTAGGCAATAATAAAAAAATAAGGGTGGATAAAAAATAAGTAATGATGGAATAAAAAGAATTCTAAGATTAAGAGCCACAGGCATCTTCTTTTCATTTTGGTGAATTTACACGGGAAATCAAAAGACCCTTTACTGGGGTTTTACCTACGGCTCACACTGTTGACACCTTGCGTTCTGCAAAGAACAAGAGTCAAAGCGGAGGTACCTACTGTACTTGGCGTCTGAGTTTCCTAGAAGGTCCAGGCACCTGTCGTGAGCTCTTTCCCCGCCGGGCGTGCACCTGCCGCTCCCACCCATCACCCTTGTCGAGGACAGAACCCTGACTCGGTTTTCAAATGTTAGGTCTCAAAGGCAAATCCACAGCCCCTGAAAGCCCCCTGGCGTGCGTGTTTGCTCTCCTGGGAGTTACTCTCTCTTCCACGGAATCTTTCAGCGGACCGGTCATGATCTTTGCAAATTCAGTACCTGGAACTAAAGATTGGCCACAGGTGGGCCCCTAACTTTGCAGATTATCTCTAAAATGTTCACTATCCCTCTGATCCACCTTTGTCACAGTGTTCTCAGCTGGCCTGGAAACTGCTCCGAGAACCTCCCGTGTGCCAGATCCTACGATGCATGTCATCCTGAGTCACGACGGATATTAACTGCTATTCCTGCATTGCCGACCACTTCTCGATTAGATCTTGGCATTTCTGAGCTATGCATATTTTAAAATTTGCTATGGATCTATCATTAGAGTATGTGATACAGGAGATTTTACTTCATGTGGTTACCTGTCTGAAAAATAACCCATTTAATGGATTTTCTATCTTGAGACCAATACATGCATTTTGCTTAAAAAAAGTTCCTTCATTCAAAAAAATTTGAAATGGTTACATGTATTTTTTTGTCAATAGGTATTTTTAAATCTGGCTTGTGAAATCAGACAATAACACTTCAAATATTAACCTTTAATGGTAACGAATATTCCAACTTGGGGGGAGGCAATGAGAAGTCTAAGGTAATAGGTGAGTTAATGTTGTTTTGGTTCTATTCCATTTGACAAAAAGGGTCACAGAGAAGGTGATTTCAATGAACTGATATGGTAATAGGAATATTCATTCATCAAGAAAATATGTCCATCTAAAAATAAGCCATGGACACACTGTAAATTTGCGACATTAAAACCTCAGTAATTCATCGGTAACATGTTCTAAGAAATTTCTTGATTTCTGTTAATTTTCCATTTCAACTCAAAACGAAAAATTCAATGATAATTGACCAGTTCGGTAAACAATGGACAGGGGGACTTCAGAACGTTGATCGATACTAACAGTCCTCTGCATCAGATTTCCTGGAGCCCCTGTAGAATAACTAATACAATTACATATTGATGGAATGTCACTGCTTTTTATGATGGGCAAGGAGCCCCGGTGCGGACGCTGTTCCTGAGTGGTGCTTATGTTCCAAGCTAAGAGTTTTAGGAATACAATACCATTGTTAGCTTCGACTAGACAGGGCTCTCAGAATTTCTTATTCCATTGATTGAAATAACATCATGAGGTGAGATTATTATGGCTTAACTCTTGACATTTAAACTCTGTTCCCACTTTTCAGGGAGAGGCGATCCAGACACCGGCTGGCAATGTGGTTGGAACCAGGGTGCCTGTCTTGGAGGGCCCGAGCATCTTAGAATCGAAGGTGAGCGGTGTGTGTGGACGCTTCTCTGACACCCATCCCTCATACAGCGTTCCCAAGGTGCCCACTGTACACAGCCCTGCTTTTTCGGTAACACAGTGTAGGCCTGAGATCATCAGAGCCCCTACCTAACAACCTCAGGGGTCAACCAGGTTTCCCATGTAGGCCAGAGTTTCTCATTGCAAATATTCCACCAGTAATTCAGAACGTTGAGCTTTGAGGAAGGCGTGTGCCGAAAATCTGTGCGGCTGGATTGGGTTTAGCGTTGCCTCTTTTAAAGTCTGCATCCTGCAGCGGGGTCACCCAGCAGTCTGGTCTCTAGGAAGGAGGGAGCTAAAATAGTCCCCGCGTGGCCAGTCCCTGTTGCCTATGTAAATAGATCTGAACCTATGGCTTCCACCTCCTTGTGAAGAATTACCCCTCATCGCCCCCCATGTAAAAATTGAATCCCTAGGAGACACATCTCGTGTTCGCTACAGCGCATTAAGGAGCTTAGAAATGAGCAGGGTTCTGAAAAATATAAATCGGAGATGAAAATAAATATGCATTTTTGCGCTTAAAGACAGAGAACCCAACATACCTCCAGGAGTGAGTAGTTTACGTCTCGGGTGGGCACGCGCCTGGCATCGGTCTCAGGATCCCTGGGACGAGGCTCGCACCTCACGAGGCCTGCCTGACATCTTTGTGCATCACGCTCAGCACGTCCGCGTGCAAGAGAAAGCCGTGTTGCTTTTAAGGAAGCTTATCAGCAGGTGGCCGGCTGCACGGCCATTTTCCAAACCTGGGGTCGCCAAAGGTCACATCTCAACAAGAACAAATCCCATCACGGTGTGAATGTTAATCCAAGGCTTTATGGGGCACAATTCACGCTCGCTGTATTTCTCTGAGGCGTGGCGTCCACACTTTTATCTCACCTAAGAAGCAAGTACGGATCAACACTCCCTAGGAAAGAGTGCATCAGTCCGAATCCAACCAGGAGACGGAGCCTGGACAGTCATTTGTGGGAAAGTTTAACATAAAGAACGACTACGTGTAACGGGAGGTCGAAGTGACCAGGAGGAAGCTAGGAAACAGGAAAGAGGGTTCCAGAGGACGCAGGAAGTGCAAATCTGGGGAGGAGCCCCTGCCCCAGTGCAGAGACCCAGCAGCACCCGGACGGCGGAAGGAGGTGCAGCGCAACTCACGGGGAGGCTCGGGGTCGCTGGGTGCCCTGCTGGCAGGACTTGCCGAAGACTCACCCTCCGCCACTGGTGGAAGTCTGCCGTCCACAGCTTGCCGGAAGTTTCTGTCCCAAGTCCCGGGCAGAGGACCGCTCAGGGGCGACACTTCTCGCTACAAGGGCACCCGCCAGGTGCCAGGACCCGGAGGGCTGAGGGGTGCGGCTGGTTGCACATGCTGCCCAGAGCACAGGGGCCCGCGGACAGAGTGCACCGGAAGCAGGAAAGGAAACTCTCGTGCCTGCAGTGTCTTTCCAGTGGCCTCTACTGACAAAGCCAAACACTGTGCCAACGGCAAAGGGAGACTATCCAAAGGCCCCACTCATTTACACAGAGGAGCCGGTGACAGTGGATTCGGAGCAGAGACGCAAAACACGGGTAACAGTAAATAGAAAATCACTTCCCACTTTTTGCCTCCAAGTCTCCATCATGTAACCGATACCTTTAGATAATGAACATTTAGTGAGCACCTACTAAGTGCCATGCGTGCATCAAGCTGGGCATGGAGGGCAGGTCTGCGGGCGGGGGCCCGAGCCCTCTCGGCTTGCAGGCTGTGCAGGGCAGAGATCTGGGACACGCAAGCCCAGTCATCACTGCTGATGGGCAGATGGTGATTTGTCCCACCACGGAGAGAGGAGAGTCAGCATAGAGGCAGCAGAGTCTATGATGGCGCCATGTTTGAGCGGGGACAGGAAGCCAGTGGGACATAACTGGGCACGGAATAGAAGGAAAAGATCCTGCAGATCACGGGGGTGGCTGCCCAGAGGCCGGGAACCGGCTGCTGGATCCCAAGGACCATGGCCAGTGGGGAGGGTGGTCGAGGCAGACATCGCGGAAGCTCTCAGGCCCCCGCAGAGGAGCAGCACTGTCACAGCAGATGGCTTCTACAGCATGTTGCTTCTTGGCCAACCGCAAGGAAACTTAGCTTCTGTGCTGAACAACTGGAAAGAAGGCACGACTGAAATACTGCACTTAATATCATTTGTGGTCCTGCAGCTGCTGTCCGTGTTCAGTGCCTTTATGTTCATTTGACATTTGCCTGCAACATGCTGAGTACGGCCACACTTTCTCTAGCGACAAGAGCACACAGGGTCAGTTCTTAGCATCCTGAATCTCTGTGTGTGGGGTGAAAGGCTGAGTTCTACATGGTGGCAGTTTTTAAGGGCGTACAGAGCACGGGGTGCCTGGGAGCTCAGAGGTTAAGCGTTCGACTCTCGATTTTGGCTCAGGTCATGCTGTCACGGTTTCATGAGTTCAAGCCCCACATTGGGCTCTGCGCTGACAGCATGGGGCCCGCTTGCGATTCTCCCTCTTTCTCTGCCCCTCCCCAGCTTGCGCTTTCCTAGTCTCTCTCAAGACAAACAAATAAACTTAAAAAAATAATAAAAAAATAATAAAGGCTTACAGAATATATAAAAAAAATGTGGACATCATTCAGTCCCATTTAGTAGGTTTCGGTAACTTCTATTTTTTCATTGCAAGAATGTTCAGCCTCTAGCTGTTGACTTTTCTTGGGGAAACTGACATTGTAAACACGTGTGTGTGCTCGTTCTTTACCAGGATAAAGCTCTGAGTCAGCGATCCCTCACCGAACTTTCTGCAGCAGTGGGAACGTTGTGCACCTGCACTGCCCAAAACTACCATTAGCCCTTTCTACCTTCCAAAATAAACACTACATGTGTAAGTTTTGTCTTGTCTATTAATGCTTCATAGGCTCCCCGGAAAATAGTCGTTGTGCTGTGTTGCACGTAACAAGCACATGATCACCGTTCATGGAATTGAACTTGCAACCGTCTTGTTAATTCTCCATATTTACTTGAATCTGGGAATATAGAATTTTGAGTTTGTTTTCTTAGAAAGTAGCCATTCCCTTAGTTTTGCAATCATTCACTCAAAAATTTTGCTTATGGGGTGCCTGTCTTGTTTCTAGAACTAGGCTATGCCTTAAATTTCTATATAAAGGAAATCTTCGTAAACATATTTTTGATTTTGAAGGGTAGATGTAGATGGAAATATATATGTATGTATATACATATATATAATGAGTTAATAAGATTCTTTATTAATTTTGACTACAAAAGTGATGCTGATCTATGAAAAAAAACAATGGATAGATAATTCACTCTTACTGGACAGTGATGAGAATAATACGGCTTCTCTCTCAGCAGGGTGGAAATGTGTAGTTGAGTCTGTTACAGTCTTTAGGATTACTGTCGATCTCCGATTGGCTCTCGGCCTCCCTACCCTTAGAAGTCTTTGACCTTGCACACGGGCATCAGTCATTTGTGTATTTGAGCTTGAGGTCTAAGTTCCAATGCTTCTGCAATATTTGTTCTTGTCCCACATTCGACTTTGTAGAATAACATGGACAAGTTTTCTTGTTCTTGTGATCAGCTTCTTAAACACAATTACTCCCTCTGAATGAACCTTTGAGGTTCCATCTAACTGTCCCCACTACGTTGATGACTGCCTTGTGATCCGCATTGGGAAACATAGCCCCGTGCTATCCATTTTGGTTTTCTCTGCTGGAACTGGATTTTCTCTACCGGATTTAGGGCCCTGGGTCTGGTCTTCTTAAACAAAAAGTGAGAATACCACTGGTTATTCTAAGTTCTATCCAGAATTAAAATGGCACACGCGCATTTATTTCCCTTGTGGATAGAGTTGTTGGGTCTATTGCATCGGTGCGTACAACGATGTGGCTCCCTTTGCACAGCAGTGAACCCTGCAGTCCCAGGGCCACCTTCCACTGTCACTCTGCGAGATTCTCGCAGAGGCTGGATCTACCTACAAAGGCTTCCTTTAGCAGAGAAAATGAGCATTTTCTTTCTTCCACGCAGAGGTGCGATAAAAAGTGTGATGATCTAAACTCTTCATCGGGCCATACAATATTGGACTAAACATAGGGGTGATCCTGACAGAGATGTTAACTTTTCTGTCAAATAATATTATAGGATACAAGATCCTAGCTAAATTTGTTTTGCACTTCACCAAAATTTGTTTCCATCTGGGGTTCTTATTGTTGGTAACTTCGTTAAATAATTGTTTTGAACCATTTTTTTTCCTCTTCCCTGTGTCTTGTGATTGCCTAGCTTTGTAACCATCTCAAATTATATAAAAACGCTCTGTCATTATTTAGATTTAATCCAGGGTGGAATTCAAGACAATTCATATACATGATGTCCAGGCGTCTATCTCTGTGTCTGTGTGCCTATTTCTATGGTTGCACATTTTTCTGCCTCCACATACCTGTATCTGTGTATCTGTAACTCTAGATGTATTCTGGTTTTAGTAGTGAGGTTAAAGTTGACACAAGGCACTTGATAAATTTTTTGGACTCTGTTTCTAAATCCAGATGTGTGCAGACGAATTTATTATGTCGCTATTTCGTAAGTTCCAATACCATTCAGAAGGTATTTTGATACAATTATTTTACACTAAGCGGTAGCATTAAATCTTTATTTTTGACTTAGGGTTTTTGTTCGTCTGCTGGTTTCCAATTTAAAGTTTAGTCAGCTCAGGTGTGTATTCCTCTTTCTCGAGTAGCCACGATCTAATCCCCAAAACGAAGTGAAGAAAATGTCAACGTTTGTGACTCGTGGCTCCCGCTTCAGGAAGAGCTAAATATTTCTACCTCCAAGGAAACAGCCTTGAGTAGTTTGTGATCAGTATAGCAATGGGAAGGGAAGGAAATAAACTGGCTTTGAAGGAACACTTCCCAAGTGGAGGGTGTGCTGGATGTCAGGGTGCATGAGCTGCCCCACCGTCACACCAGCGCACGACTCGTGGTGGGCGCTTATTCCCCGCGGCATATGTGACGTTTTTATCCACACTGGGGCATGCTACGTGCCAGCATGGCATTCCACTACTATTTCGAGTGTTTGTTCTTCAAGCTGCATTTTAATTCATTGCAGTTAGCTTACTAATGACTTCATGAATGATAGAAGTGTTCTTTTCAAAGAAATCACGATCTGTTAGAGGAGTGAGCAGACTAGGAGATTAAACATGGGAAACCCAAGAGTATAAAATATTCAGTGAGAGTTCCAGGAATGGCCACTCTTCCAGCTTGAGCCTACAGATGGAAGTGACCATTATGCCATATCCAAAGGAAAGCTCTGAGTTGCTCACTTGAAAGAGGGAGCTGGTGGGGAAAGTAAGAGAGGCAGAAAGGTAACTTCTTCCCATTTTACAAATTATAGACACAGAAGTGAAGAAAGGTGTGGCACGTCAGGAAATCATAACAGGTTATAGTTGCTATAACATAAAGTGAAAGTGAAGAGAAGAAGGCAAAGATTTGAAAATGGAGAGGACAGTAAGGACTGACCCAGATATCATCCTGACCATGGGTGGACTACTTCATGTCTGAGCTTGTTCATGAATGGACTGATTCCCATATGATCTTGACCATGAGTGGACTACTTCATGTCTGAGCTTGATCATGGGTGGACTGAGTCACATACTATCTTGACCATAGGTAGACTGATTCCCATATGATCTAGACCATGGGTGGACTGATTCATGTCTGATCTTGGCCATGGGTGTGTGCTTTACCTCGTAAGAGGCAGGCAACCTTGGAGGGTGGCAGATTCTCATCTAGGTGGATTCTCCTGGTTATTTGGGGGCTAGTTTAGGAATTTGTTAAGTCGTTACTGGATTAAACCATGGTGGTACCCTTGAAGGAGAAAGAACAAGACAGGCTGTTTAAAAATTCAGCAAGTAAAACCTGGAGGATTTAGCTACTGATTAGCTATATGGGATTTAAAAATGTGGGTATAGATGTCAGTTTTCAAGTTCGAGGGGCTGGGTAGATCATAGAGGTCTACCGAGAAGAGTTGAGGAAGGCAAGGCAAGTGGAAGGATAAAAAACTAACCAAAGGGGAACTGTAAGTTCCGATTGAAGTCATTGAGTTTGAAGTAGTTGTAAGCATTTACACGACAGGGACAAGCCATTGAGTAGACAGAGGAATCTGACTCGTGGAGGAGCATCTGGGCTGAGCGTGTGAGCAGTCGACAAACTGGGGAAGACAGACCCCGCTAAGGTGGGTGAATGGAAGAGCTTAGCCCAGGAAAGCACCCAGTAGGAGGTCAAGTGTAAGGAGAAACAAGGGGAGAGTACCGGGGGACCCACAGCAGACTCTGGACACCAAAAACCTGTTCTAAAGGGATCTAGATAATCTTTCCCACAAAGGTCAAAAAAGTAGAGTTACAATGAAAGATAGTCAAAATTGTCAAGTCATCGGTGGTGAGGTAAAATAATGCAAAATGGTGTTCCAGAATCAACCATTAGAGGGTAATAAGCCAACATGGTGGAGATAACTTTAGTCAGGTGGTGGAGTTGAAAGTGGGGTGAGAAATAAATGAGCCATCTAGATAGCGAGGGAGATCTCAGCCTTAGAGAAGGTTGGTTGGGAGAGGAGAGAGATTGTTAGGGAGAGAGTTCTGCACAGTGCAGGAGGGTTTTCTCTGGAGGCAGGCGGACAGGTTTCAACATGTAGACTGAAATCAGAAGGGAAGGGAATATAGATCATACACATGGGAGTTTTAAAGATAACCCTTCTCAGTATCTGGGTTTGGAGGCAATGAGATGAAGGCACAGCTTGTGACAAAGAAATGCATTTATTTCTGAGTCTGGAGAGAAGTAGGTGAAGGCTTCAGATACAGGTGCATTTGCTGGGGAGACGTAGGTGGGAGTTTGGATGATTGCATAATGGCTTCGCATCCTTCAATTAAATAAAGAGTAAATTGTTTTCTGAAAATGAGTGATGGAGAGAATGTGTAAGTGGCTTCCAGAGAGTGTTGCAACTTGGATTAATCCTGAGAAAAATGAGTTAGCTAACCAAATAAAGGCACTGAAAGGGTTAAGGATAAAACTGAAAACTCACCGATGTGGATGATACAATGCATAGTGGTACAGATGGTCTGTGGTTCACGACGTTCTCCAGCAGGAGGTTGTCCCATTGCTGGCAGGGGCAGAATCGGGGCTGCCAAGAAGAGGATGCCTAATCCCTCAGTGTATTGAATTATTACACTTTTGAATAGGTCACCATAGAAGGCAGAAGGGATTTTGCAGATATAATTGAGGGAATTATCAATTGACCTTAAAACAGGAGTGTGAATGGACTCCATGTAGCTTGCACAAGCCCTAAAGTGGAGACAGGAAAGAGAGTCAGAAAGATATCACAGAAGGACAAGCCAGAGAGATATGAAGCATGGGGTAGGCTCAATGCTGGCTTCAGGGGCAAGGATCCCATGAATGAGAAATGCCAGGCGCTAGAAGCTAAAGATGGACCCAGCTAACCAGAGTTTCACAAGCATATGGAAGCGTGTATGGCCCACAACTTGAATGAGCCCAAAGCACATTCTCCCCCAGAGACTCCAGATTTGTATTCAGTCTGGCTAGCTCTCTGACTTTGGCCTTGCATGACCCTGGGCGGAGAATCTTCTAGTCTGTGCTTGATTTCTGACACGCAGAAGTTGCAAGATGATAAACGTATGTTGTTTTGCATTTACTAAGTTTATAGCAATTTGTTACAGCAGCAATAGGAAACTGATACAGTACCTTTTGTGGAAAGTAGTGACAATTATGTTCGTCTTGTGTTGGGAGTTTTCCTGGGTGGATCCAAAGGACAAATGTGTTTAAACAAATTGAAGGTACCACCGGAAAGGTGCAAATAATCAACTGTGGTCTGGGTCATGTAGAAAGAAAAGATGTGACAGCCTGGGAAGGTTGAGGAGCTGGATGTCTCGTGGACACTGAAAACCTCCTCCAAAGCCAATTCTTATTTGAAAATCTTTATCGGCTCTCAATTTCAAGAAAATCATATTTTCATGATTTATTCAGACACTAAATGTTTCTCAGTATCTACTTTTAAACTATCCTATTGACAGTATGTATGTTGACTATTCCCCATGTTAACCTTCCCCCGGCCAAGCCAGTTGGGGTGGAGAGAATAATTGCTTGTAAATATTTATTCCTTGACAATAGTGTTGTGGGTCCACATGCTTGCCTTGGTCCCTTGGTGGCAGAACGTATTTTAGGCTCAGACATGGGACTCGATTTGACCATTGGCATATTTGTCAGATACAGATAGCACAAGGTTGGAAATGTGTTTCTGTGGTTACGCTTGCCTTCTTGAAGTTCTACTTTTTCTATTAAAAAGAAAGGCTCGAGGGGCACCTGGGTGGCTCGGTCGGTTAAGCGTCGGACTCTTGATTTCACTCAGGTCATGGTCTAATAGTTTGTGAGTTGGAGCCCTGTGTTGGGCTCTGTGTTGACAGTGTGGACCCTGCTTGGGATTCTCTCTCTCTTGTCTCTCTGCCCCTCCCCACTCATGCTCTCTCTCAAAACAAATAAATAAACTTAAAAAAATGAAAGAACTGCCTGAGCGGCCACCACCCTCCAGACATGGGGTCCAGGATGAGACATATGAAGCAAAGCCACCCCAACTGGCCATCTTCACCACCTTGATCTTGGACTTCCCAGCCTGAAGAACTGCGGGGCTGTTGTTTACAGGCTCCCCAGTTTTATGGCATTTTGTTCCACCGGCCCAAACAGACTAAGATACCTCTTTTGTGAATAGGTTATTTTCTTCAGCTAGAAACATTTTAGCATTCTTCATGTTACAGATGACGTCTCTTATCACCCTCTTGAAAGCCATTTTATCACTAGAATCCAGAGAAAATGCTTCTGACTGCATATTTTGTTTCTCCTATAAAATTAATCTTTATGCATGATCTCCTTTGACCATGAAACTGATTCTACGGGGATAAGAGGGACAGATACCATTACCTCGACTTTGTAAATAATGAGAAAATTAATGCTCACACAAGTTTAGTCACTAAATCCTGTTGGCACAGCCGATCAGGACCATAGACAGAGTTCCGGTCCAGCTGAGGTCTCCTTGCTGTGTTCACACACATTATGGAGTCTCTTCAGCCAGATCATAAGCTCCTACAAGGCTCAGCCTAAATATGCCTGTTTCTCATAATATTCAGCCTAGGGCTTGCATAGAGCAGATGTTTATTAGGTGCTCATTTACTGAAATAACATGAATGAAAGTTAATTTAATTAGATGCAAATAGCTCAGCAGAGTATTTTTATCATCTCCACTCAATGTAGGCTCTAGGACACGGGTTTCTCCACTTGGCATGCGAGTATTGAACCTCGATTTTCTCCCTCCTACAGGAGCATGCCCAGTGTTCCCTGGAAAGGGTTTGCTTCAGATTTCCATGAAGCTGTATTATTACCAACAGTGAAGAGGCTGAGGGTTGGGTGATTCTTGTCTACCTGCCTTCCATACTATGTTAACTGCACAGATTAACCATAATCAGTCCCTATTATGGGCAGTCTTGTGAATTCCTCATGTGAATTCCATGTACTCGGTGGGGGCTCAATAGTTATTACCTGTTGGCTGACAGATTGACCCACTGACGTTATTTAATTGTGAATCCTGAATTTTAGGGACTACAGAAACGGTCTCCTCTGATAGTTGTGCTACAGTAGAGAGGTGAGAAACACCTCCACAGGCACTGAAGGGTTTCAGTGTCCATTGATACTATGCAGATTTGTGTCAGAAAGTGTCCTGTTTGTCCTTGGCTCCTGTCACAGTTTTATTAAGGTATTGTTCAGATACTTTAAAATCCAACCATTTTGAGTGGACAGCTCAGTGTTTGTCAGTATATTCACAGCTTTGGGCAACCATTACCAGTATCTAATTCCAGAACATTTTCAGCACCCCAAAAGAAACCACACAATCTGTTAACTATTGCTCTCCGTTTCCACCCCAAACTGCCTTGGGCAACCAATAATGTACTTCTGTCTTTCTGATTTGCCTATTTGAGACTTTTCATGTAAATGGAACTACACAATATGTGGCCTTTTCTGTCTGTTCTTTCTCACGTAGCATCGTGTCTTCAAGGTCAATCTGGATTGTACCATTGTTCACTACTTTCTATCACTGGGAAACATTCCACTGTATGGATATACCACATTCCGTTGTATGGATGTACCACATTCTGTTGTATGGATGTAACCGTATTTCATTGTATGGATGTACCACATTCCGTTCCATGGATGTACCACATTCCTAGTATGAATGTACCACATTCTGTTGTATGGTTGTAACCACATTTTGCTTATACATCCATCAGTTGATGGACATTTCAGTTTCAGCTTTGAGGCTATTTTGAACAACATGCAAATATTTTGATTGTTGAATATTGAGCTAATTAAGAACTCTCTTTCCTGGGAACAATGTTGGGATAAAGAAGTCCTGTAAATTCTTCAAAATCCAGTTGAATCCAATGGTGGTGATTAGATTTATCCATTTATTTACGAATTTTGGGTTAAAAAATTAATGGCAATGAGCGAGAGAACCTTTAAAATCACATGTCTGCTTGGCTACTCTGTTCTAGTTCTGAATGTAACCATCTCAGGCTTCTGAAATAATTAGTGTGGCAGGCAGGACATAGGGTTCTTGCTGCAAGAAGCTTTACTTAGTGATTCCTCCTCTTGGAAGAAAACATGCCAAGAAAAGCCCTCAGAGTTATTCTTACAGGTCTGCTGAGGTTCCAGATGCTACATTTGCAGATTAAGTTGCCCTTTTAAGTGACAGAACCACTTCCCTGGGAGGGGAAGGCAGAGGAAGTGACACTGTGTCTAGACACCACGTCTGCCACTGACATCTCAACAGAAAGGGCTGATGGCCAAAACAGCTGGGAATAAAAAGAATAAGATCTAGAGATTCTGTTTTAGGGCTCCTTGCTGGAAAATATCTTTGTAAATATAGGATTTAAAAGACCACCTACTTTATTTCTTATATAAATTGCATTTTTAAGTGAATATATCCTCTACATTCCTGTCAGTTTTGCTTTCTAAAGGAAGTGAACACACTTCACATGGTAGGATGAATTTGACCGTAGTATTAAATTGATGCCATTTAAAATAGTAAGATGAAATTGGCCACTGATGGTAAAAAAAAAAAAAAAATAGGGGCGCCTGGGTGGCTCAGTCGGTTGAGCGTCCAACTTCGGCTCAGGTCGTGATATCACAGTCCGTGAGTTCGAGCCCCGCGTCAGGCGCTGTGCTGACAGCTCGGAGCCTGGAGCCGCTTCGGATTCTGTGTCTCCCCCTGTCTCTCCCCTTCCCCACTCATGCTCTGTCTCTGTCTCTCAAAAAGGAATAAACGTTAAAAAATTAAAAAAAAAAAAAGAAAGAAAACAGGAGACGTGTTAAAAAAGGGCATTTTGGGAAAAAAATTATTTATTTATTTTTAATTCTTTTAATGTTTATTTATTTTTGAGAGACAGAGTGTGAGCAGGGGAGGGGCAGAGGGAGAGGGAGACACAAAATCCGAGGCAGGCTCCAGGCTCTGAGCTGTCAGCACAGAGCTTGAGGCGGGGCTTGAACTCACGAACCACAAGAACATGACCTGGGGCGAAGCTGGACGCTCAGTCGAGCCACCCAGGTGCCCCTAGTTTTATTTTTGAGAGAGAGAAAGAAAGGGTGAGTGGGGGGTGGGCAGAGGGAGAGAGAAAGAATCCCGAGCAGGCTCTACAGTCCGTGCAGAGCCTGATGTGGGGCTTCATCCTACAACCCTGGGATCATGACCTGAGCTGAAATCAGGAGGCTCAACCGACTGAACCACCCAAGTGCCCCCAAAAGGCATTTAAATACTGAAAAGAGTAACTTGAAGGAGTGGAAAGAAAACCAGACACGCACACATGGTTCAGAGGCGTCTGTAGGACATGTTCAACTCAGTTCAACTCAGGAAACCCAAGCTGGTGGGAAATCTAAATCGTGGCCATTCAGTTGGATTCCCTTGTAAAGATCCTTCAGGATGTAACGCTATTTGGTAAGTGCATCGGGATCCCCCATGATCCAAGGTTTCCAGTAAATGGGAAATGTTAGAATTGCTATTCATGTAACTACTAACAACCCTGTTCGCAAATTCCATTCTGTCTTTTCTAAGGAAAGTCTTGCCTTTTCCCCCACTTTTTCTCTTTTCAACTCACGGCTCTGCGGGGTGCCTCCTGTGTGCCATTGAACCCAGCCCCCTTCTGATAGCAACGCAGAACTCCTTCACATTAGCATGACATTCATGTTAAAGAGCTCTTCCTGACATGGCTGTCCCTATTTCTCACTAAACAGAATGTATTTGCTTTTTTTTTTCCCCCTCTCTCTTTTTTTCTTGCAGGCACACAGAAGGAAACATGTCTGACTGTGTTGCATGTCATGGGAAGCCTTCGTTTCCATTCCTCCCGGCTCGCAGCACTGTCCCTTCAGTTAGGGAGAGAACAGTTCACAAAGGAAGCAGAATTCCCTTCCAGAGCCTGGAGAAGGGGCTTACGAATGGCTCCCTCAAGCCTCGCCCCGTCTGGCAGGTTCTCCTTTCCTCAGAGGGGGCAGGAAGGTAACATTTGATGTAAGACTTTCTTAAAAATCCTGCGTGAATAAAGCGGTCTGGCGAGAAAGTTCCCGGATATGGATTACCTATAAAAAGAATAAAAGGAATGAACATTGAAGATTTTTCATCGCCGTAAACAAATAATTTGTGATCGCTCCACGCTCGAACCACAAATAGGGCCAAGAATTAGAAGTGCCCCTAGCTGACCGGCATATACATATATCATCGGTCCGGGGTAATGAAGATTACCTGATAAAGATTACAATATGACAGCTTTCCTTTTGCATTGGCGGCTGAACAGCCAGAAACGGTTTTCTGCGGCCGGCCCACTATTGATCTCGCTCCCTCTTGTCAGTGATGCAGTTAATGCGAATTCCACAGGCAAATAAAAGCTACATTTTGTCTTCATTTTCATCTGAAATATGAGCTGGTCCTTTGTACTCTAGACAGTCATTTATTACTCATTTTCCTTTATTGATGTTTATGAGCTGAAGCATAAAATGATTCTCCAATGTAGTTTAATGGAAGAGTCGGTTGACACTGTGACCATAATTACCGATGTTCCATAAGCCGCATGAAGTCCATGAATTAAGGTTTGCTTTCATTGGTCTTGGAGGCAGCACACAGGAGAGAGAGTATCCTGAAAAAGCAACCAGGCTCGAGCTGCGGAAATATGTCAATTTATCTTCATAGGGAGCGGTGGGGGGGGGAGAACGCCCCATCCTGAGCGGCGGCCGCAGCGGGGCAGGGGGTTCCTCGGGCCCTTGACGTCCGAGGGCCGGCTTCCCTCTCTGGGGGCGGGGGCTTCTCCTAAATTCGTGTATTTTTCTAAAACTATCCGGAGCTAAATGGTTATTTTGAAAACGTTCTCGGTGAAATTATGAGCCCTGGAAGGCCCAGGTAGACGCGTTGCCAGAAACAGAATACACAGCCTCACACAGAGACTCGATTCATTCGTAAAATGCTAAGAACAATCAATACCGTGGAGAAGTATTTTTTATATGCAGTTATTAACTCATAAGCTACAGTATATCTCATCTCATTTCGACAGCAGCTGAGGTCCCCACCTCCCCCTGGAGACCCCTGCAGGTCCCATTATGAGAATCATAAATAATATGTCCTAATGAGATATGAATTGATTATGTTGGAAAAGCTGACATTTTCATCCATCATTCTAAATGATGTTTAACAATGGATTACCAGCCAGTAATTCCTCTGATATGAGATTAAATAAAATAGCCGGCTGTTTCAGCAGGCTAGCTCAAGGAGGCGGCAATAAATCTGCTCAATTACCGTATTACCAATCCGTTTTTCACTGCTAAGGATATTATTATTTCATTTAGACTTGTTCATGCATCATAGATTATTTTATTTCAGGCACTCAATGCGAGAAGCCCCAGCGTCTTACTCACTGAGCTGCGGAGTGGCGGGCCCGGCCTCGGACAGTGAGCGCCCCTGCGTGGGCCCCAAACGCACCCAGGAGAGGCCGCCCCGCTGCCCCAGGCCGAGCGGGCGGTTCGAGCCACATCTGAGGAAGACGCATTTTGCTCCCAACCTAATTTTCTTTGCTTATCTGAAAAGTCTCAACCAAAGGCTACCGCCTAAGAAACTGATCGATCGAAACCGGATTATTAGGCCCTCTAAGATGATTTGGCCTTCATCTCAATCCTGTAGCAGATTGAGAATTAGGTCACAGAGACTATTCTGTGGCCCGGCCAATTCGATTAGCGGCCACTGCAATACAAAGGGCAGCGTTTCCCCTCGTGCCGAACGCGCAGGCAACTCGCACGCTTTATTGATGAGAAAACTGGGTGGCAGGAAGCGTTTCCCAGGCCTTCCCGGGACCACTCATCATTTCTAACGGCTGTAATCAAGTTTTGGGCCTGAGCGCGACGATGGGCTATGATAGCAAAATAAAAGCAGGAAGCATTACCTCAAAGTGAAGAATTCGTCCACCCGGCCCGTCATTCCCGTGACCCCCTATGTGTTAACCGACTTAAAGGACGGGTTGCGCACCTGCTCAGGGCCGGCCCCACGCTCGGCCAGGCACGTGCACCAGAGGCCCCGCCGTGATGGGCGCCGCACAGACACCTGCACCGGGACCCGCTCCACGGCTTTACCGCCAAGGCGCGGATGGGCGGGCAGCCCGAGAGGCCCCCGGCTCCTCCGGGGAGGCGAACTCGGACCTGCCCGCACCCACACCGCTCGCCTGGCTGCTTCAGGGCCTCCTTACTGACGCAGAGACTTGAGGAGCCTCCCGGGACCACCAGTGCCCACACGGCCCAGAAGTGCCGGGAGGCTAGTGGTGCAGGTGACAAACCTTTGACAGAGCTGGTGGTCAGGTTCTCTTCTCTTCTTCCCACGACTGCTCAGAGGAGACCCTGTGTGTGTCTCCCCAGGAGCTGGCCCAGCAAGTCTGAATCAGCGGGGAGCACCCCAAGCAGGGGCCAGCCGAGTCACGCACAGTCCTGTGGCCTCTTCCTCCCCCCCTTCTGTCATCACCGTCTTCCCTCCGTCCCGTTGCCCGGGGCTGCAGCGCCCCAAGGGGTAACCAGAGCAAGGAAGCCTTCCATCTGGCTCCGGTTTCTGGCCAGCGCGGGCTGAACCAGGGTGTGAGCCCGGACAGCAGACTCCGCAGGGAGGATCGTGGATCCGGGTTATTCTGCGGTCCAGCGGCGGTGAAGACGTGGCCGCCGCTCATACTCGGTGGTGGTGGGCTCTGGGACGGTGCGGCCCGACCGTTTCTAAAGGTGCTGTTGTGGTGGGTCGGGACGAAGTCCAAAAGGGTGAGCTGTCTATGTGGCAGCTGTGGTTTCTGCCCGGGACGGGTCGCTGATGATTACAGGATCAAGGGCGGTGGGACAGGCTGGTTGGGACTGCTTGGCAGACCACGACAGGTTCCTACCCTGACCTGCTGTGACAGCAGACGCCCCCGTGGCGGCGTCCCCAGGGATCCCGTCTCCGGCAACAGCGGGGGGACGGGGGGTGAGCGTGGGGGCCAGGACCCAGCCAGACTGGTGCCACAGGTGCCCAGGGACACCATGTGCAGACTTTCCAGCTCTTCGTCCAAAGGAGAAGCCAGGGGCCCCAAAAACGGACGCAGGACGGGGACATTCGCGTGGCAGAACTGAGACTCTGCACCCCCAACATCTTCTGACGTCTCTGAGTCAGGAGTAAAGCTCCCCTCCTCCCGTCTGGTGGAGGCTGCCTTCCCTGGCGGGCGATCTCTGCAAGGGCTCACCTGCACAGGCCTGTCACAGAACAGGGTTCCCCGCAGGCTCCGCCCCCACCTCAGCCGCGGCCACTGGCCTCGCGAGGAGGGCGGTCGTGTTTCAGCGCTGTCTGTGCCAGAAGACTCGGCCTCTGTCCAAGGAGGAAGCAGCTCGCGTGCAGAAGGAGCGAGCCCACACGGGGTCCCCTGGCGCAGTCAGGCGTCCCTAAGATGACAGTAATCGGTTTTGTTCCAGTCGGTGCACACGTGGCTAGCGGAGTATTTGTCCTCGTTTTCTACAGAAAAGCAAAGCGAGGCTGCACTTAAAATATTTTAAAAGTGTAAAGATGTAGTTAAATACGATAAATCATATTGCTCCTACCAACTTGGGCGCGTTCACGATAGATACTTTCGTTTTGATCTGACTTATAAGGAAAACAAGGACCGGAAGGGTAAAATATCCTGTCTGAAATCACCAGAATAACACACAGTTTTCCCTTCCTTTTACCCTTTTGAATTATTTAAAATCAGTTTAAGCACCAGACTTTCAAATTCCTCATACAGGCTGTTGTTTCTCTACGAGGACCATGTAATTACACGAAGGTATGCCATAAATAGGAGTTGTGTTAATATCCACTGGCTGAAAAAATATGTGAAAATGACAAAGAGCGACAGCAAAACTGTTAATATTTTTCCAAATTAATATGCATTTATTAATTACAAATGCATCAACGTGTATTTGAAAGGTAGTAATTAGTCAGTATACAAAACATATATTTAGTTGGCAAAAAACTTAATTTTCACTTAACTTTATAAAGGCTTGGATTAGGGTTCTCAGAGAAGTGAAGCCAAAGGATACACACACACACACACACACACACACGGGGGGGGGATTTATTATAAGGAATTACCTCATGCAATCATGGCGGTTAACAAGTGCCATGCTCAGTCCGAAGGCTGGAGACCCAGGGAGCAGACCGTATAGAGTAGCTCTATTCCAAAGGCAGTAGGCTCAAGACCAAGGAAGAGCCAATGTTTCAGTTAGAGTCTAAAGAGAGAAAAAGCAGACGTCTTAGTCTGAAGATAGACAGGAGGAAGTCCCTTTCCCTGGGGGCAAGGGACAGTCTTTTTGCTGTCTTCAGACCTTCAACTGATTAGAGGAGGCCCACCACATGAGGAACAGCATCTGTTCCACTCAGTCTACCAGTTCAAACGTTGATCTTATTCAGAAACATTCTCGCAGATGCACCCAAAAATGCTGTTTGAACAGTTCAGGGCACCCCATGGTCTAGTCAAGTTGACATATAAAATTAGCCATCATAAGATTTTTGCCAGAATTCTGGGAAATCCCAGCATCCCAGAAACTGGGACACAGTAAGTGTACCAAGCAGTTCTCGTGTTTTTTGCTTCTTAAATCTCACCGTGTCGCCAGGAATGGAGGAGTTGCCAGTAGACAGAAGTGGCGGGTGCGGGGACACAGCAGGCACTGTGAATGGATGTGTGCGTGCGTGCGTGGTGTTGGGGAGGTGGATGTGCACGGCGGGCTTGTCAATGGCCTCCGGTCTCCATCCACCCTCCGCTCGGCACCTTCTGAGCCTCTCCCACACAACAGGCAGACTCTGTCTGCATTCCTTGAGTCTGGCCCATTCTGTGGCTTGGTTGACCGTATGTGGAAGCATGGGGCAATGTATGGTACTATTCGTTAATGTAAAATTTTAAAACATAAAATAAAAAACCAACCATAATGCTATCAGGGTATCTATACTTCACAGACAGCCTATAAATGTGGCACAGCTGATGGACCACCGGACACGACGCAGGCACAGAACGCCAGTCGTGTCAGCCTGTGTCACCAACCCACAGCCCTGAGACCACGGCCTCAAATAGCTCAGCGGGTGTCCAAGAGCACAGACCTTCATTGGAGCTGGTAGGAGGTCAATAAATTGGCACCATAACTTCCGTTGTGATAGGAACTTTGAGAAAGAAAATGAGGCAAATAGAGCCTTCGGTGAAGGCATCCCTAAGGTGGTGGCCGTTGGGATGAAAACTTAATGATGAGGAACCAAGACTCAAAGAGAGGAACCTTTTCCCGGCATTGGGAAAACCAAGTGGGAGGACCTTGAAGGGGGAACACAGTTGGCAGCTGGCAGAACTCCCGGACGAGGGCGGGGGCAAATCAGACACAAGTGATAGTTTGGGCAGAGCGGGGGCGTTCCGAGGGACCGTCATTTCTTGTTAACAGGCGAAAGGGGTTCCGTGCAGAAATGACCTTTAGGAGTATTGGCAGAGACAATGGTGAACACTCCAGGATTTTCAGAGCCCAGGGTGAGCGATGGACGGGCGAGGGCAGAGTGGGCTACTGTATGCTCACCCTCCTGGTATCCACCTGTATGTTTAGGCTTATTTATTTATTTTGAGAGAGGGATGGAAAGACAGAGTCCCAAGCAGGCTCCACACTGTCCACACGGAGCCCAATGGCAATCAATGCGGGGCTCGAACTCACAGAGCCTGAGGTCATGACCTGAGCCAGAATCAAGAGTTGGACGCTTAACCGACTGAGCCACCCAGGTGCCCCCGCCCACCTATTTTTGAAATAAAACTTCTTTGGCGAAGGTCTTGGCCTTTGAGACGTGTCAGGATACAGTGCCCGAAATTCCTTCTGCCTGGTTGAGGACTGGAAGGAGGAAGAGGCGTGTCTGAACTTCTGAGTAGGTCGATGTTGGGCACAAAAAGATACACAAAGCTCGAAAAAAGATCAGGCCTTACTGGGGTGCTCTGACATTCTCCGAATGCTGTAATTTAAAAGGAACACTAAAGGATCACTAACAAACTTGACCGTGTGCAAGAACCTCAAAGATCATAGGTTAAAAGGTCAATTTATTGTCAATGAGACCAATATGGGTTCTTGGAGAAAGGCATCCAAAAAAAAAAAAAAAAGGCATCAGAACAGCCTAGGTACTTTTGAGACAGAAAGACTTGCACACCTTTCCAACAGCAGGATTATTTTGAACTGATCGTGGCAGGAGTGGCGGGAGGCGGGCTTCCTTCCTTCCACTGGTCTCACTAAACTCTTCTGAGCCCCAGACGACTCTGGGACAAAGCCCAGTCGCATGATCCGGGGCTCTGGCACGACTCAGGGCGTCCCACTCAGCTCTCAGAAGCACAGCTGGAAAGCCCATCTTTCCCAACCGGCCCCACGCTGCTGCACCCTAACCCTGCTGTCCCCACCTCTTTCCGGTAACAGGGCCGACAGAGGCCTCTCTCCCCAAAATACACACTTCAGCGCAGTGAGCACAACTGTTGTCTTCACCCCCACCCCCCCCGACATGCAGTAATGAGATTTCGTATTACTGGCAAAATGTGTTTAAGGCTCAATGGAAGTAAGAGAAATGACTTTACTTAAATAATCCAAGGGCCGCAACACAGTGTTGGTAAGTGTGGGAAAAAAATTGTATGATTCCACAGCTGTCTTCACGTACAGACGCCTTTATCTTCCTGCCTGGAAGGTTTATGTCATGAAAGGTAAACAAGGGGAAATGGGGAACAGACTTTTGTTACGTGGACTTCCAATCACGTCAGCGTTAGCTTACCTTTATGTAGATATCAAGTTATGGTACACATGAGACGGGATGTTACAGCTTTAGTTTCTATGGAACGGGAATGGGTCATCGCGAGTATCCGTAATTTATAAAGCATTATGGGATCGCTGCATATCTCATTAAAATGAGCAAAAATCCCAATAATCACGGCCTTTTACCCCTTGCAAATGTCAACTTGAGAGACAAATTCATGAATGAAATCTGTAGAAAGTAGCTTGTCCCAGGAGGATGAGAAGGACCCTTTGTCCTAGAGGAAAATCTCACAGGCAAATCCCCAGGGGTGTCTTAAGGTCTGTATATATATAAAAAGCTTTCCTAGTTTCTTATCTGTTGCTCAGCAGTGAGAACGGGTCTAACCCAAGCACGTTTTCTTCCTTCTTGAATCTAACCTAGTGGTGATGGGACATGATTGATAGAAAATTCTGGTTGAAGACAGCCTGTTAGTGCTGGTGAGTGAACGCAGGCTGGGGCATGAGGAGGAGGGAGGGGAGGACTCTGCAGCCAATGCGTAGGGAGGAGTGCCAGGAGAAAGGAGACTGTACCGGACCGAAGTGCCTGACATCCAAACACTGAGTGGGGCTGCCCGATTCTAAAGAGCTGGAGGGAAGCGGAGGTTCACTGAGTGGCCAGGGCCACAACCTTTCGAAATGTTGTCATCTGATGGCGGTGAGTGCGTTGTAGTAAACACAAGCCAAGTGCTAGAATTGTAACAAATAACAAGGAAATCCAGGATGCAATTATGTTCCAACTCAAGGATGTGTTTTCACGAAAGTCCATCAAGGAAAGGCCATGATTTTCTGATCAGCTTTTTTGTAAAGGTCTGTGCTAATTAACCAACTCGCCTTCCGAAAAAAATGAATGCCGGTTTTAAATTTTGTTTAATGTTTACTGAGTTTTGAGAGAGACAGCGATGGAGTGTGAGCAGGGAAGGGGCAGAGAGAGAGGGAGACATAGGATCCGAAGCAGGCTCCAGGCTCTGAGCTGTCAGCACAGAACCCGAGCCGGGGCTCAAACTCATGAACCGCAAGATCATGACCTGAGCCGAGGTCGGACGCTTAAACGACTGAGACACCGAGGCGCCCGGGATGCTTGTTTTTTTTTTTTGAAACCCACAAAACCCACACACTGTATACATGTCTACAAAACATACCTGAGAATGTTGAGACTGATATGAACTGTACGCTCAGACATCATTACCTGTGCCAGCACGGATTGCCAGCACGGATGCAATGGTAATATTTAAAAAAAATTTTTTTTAACGTTTTTATTTATTTTTGAGACAGAGCATGAACGGGGAGGGTCAGAGAGAGGGAGACACAGAATCCGAAACAGGCTCGGGGCTCTGAGCTGTCAGCACAGGGGCCCGATGTGGGGCTCGATCTCACGGACCGCGAGATCGTGACCTGAGCCGAAGTCGGCGCTCAACCGACTGAGCCACCCAGGCGCCCCTGCAATGGTAATATTTTTTATTGCCACAGCACCGACCGGCATCTCAGCTTTCTAATGCAGGAGTAAGACGGTGATAACCATAATAAAATAAATGGATGATATTACTGAATATCATTTAACCTTGTACTGTGAGGTAGCCACTGTTTTTACCCCCATTTTAAAGACAGAAACTGCTGAGGCTCAAGTAACCTTCGTAATCTGAGATCATATATGTACTAAGTGGTGAAGACAAGACTGACATTCCCCTGTTTCTCACTCAAAAGTCTACTGCTTACCAACTAGGGGCTAATAAGCTACTAGATTTGGGAAATCTCTCAGTTTCCACTCAGTCTTAGTCTCTGACTTCATCTTAATTCACCTCGAAATCAAATAGTTCAGATCAAAGGAAACCACAGAGTTCATTTAAATCTTCATGCAGATTGATTGTAAAAATCAATGCAACCAAAGCAATTGAACACTTCCTGTATTTCAGGTACCCCCCATCCCCCACCCAGGTGGTGAAGAAAATGATAGTCAACGCTCAGTGCCCAGACGTGAGGAAATCAGATGGGAGGAAGAGACACTTCTGGGAAGGGACCATCACAACACGTTGTCAAAGGATCTGAGGGATAGAAGAATGTGCCTGTCATCTCATTCTGGTGTGGCGGGAGATGTCTTTCTTACCTCACATCTGTGGGGGGTAGCGAGGTGCAGGACAGAGAGCGGAGGAAGGATATTGTAGACAAAAGGGAAACCATCTATTAAGGAAAAGACGGTATATTGTGGAAACCGTAAATCTAGAAGAAATACAGGTACCTGCCCGTGTTAGCATCATTCCTTTTGCACTGTTTAGATAATGATCCCAACGGAGCAAAGAGAAAAATAAACACTCAATATCTTTGGATTACATAGTCTGTTTTGAGGAACTTTTGTATCAGATAGGGGTTTAGGTCAAGGTTCAGATCTTTGCTTATCGAAATCAAATTGCTTCCATAACATTTATTTAAAGGCTATTCTGCTTTCTTTGAATTGCTTTTTTATATTCATCAAAAATCAGTTGGGCATATTTATATGGTTCTCTTTCTGAGCTCCCAATTCTATTCCATTGATCTATGTGTCTATCTTTGAGCCACACTGTCTTGATTAATTCAGCTATATAGTAAGCCTTAACGTACAGAAGACTTCCTCTCAATTTCTTATTCCTTTGAAAAATTATTTTGCCTTTTTAGGGCCTTTTTCTTTACATATAAATGTTTGAATAATTTTGGACTTTGATAGCAATTGCACTAAACTTATGGATGGATTTTGGGAGAATCTTTGCTGTATAAAAACTTTCAATGTATGACCACAGTATACCTATCCATTTATTTGGGTTTTCTTCTGGTTTCTTAACCATCATTTTGTAATCTTTCATGTGTGAATTCTATCCACGTTTTCACAGATTTGCATTAAGTACTTCATTACTTCATTTCCTCTGGAGTGCTTTTATTTTTTATTTTTTTTTAATTTTTTTTTTCAACGTTTTTTATTTATTTTTGGGACAGAGAGAGACAGAGCATGAACGGGGAAGGGGCAGAGAGAGAGGGAGACACAGAATCGGAAACAGGCTCCAGGCTCCGAGCCATCAACCCAGAGCCTGACGCGGGGCTCGAACTCACGGACCGCGAGATCGTGACCTGGTTGAAGTCGGACGCTTAACCGACTGCGCCACCCAGGCGCCCCTCCTCTGGAGTGCTTTTAAATAGCATCATGCTTTCAACTTTGGTTTCCGCACATTCATTTTTCATATAGGAAAAGGCAATTGATATTTTGTGTTGAACTTGTATTTTAAAGGTCTATTGTAAATTATTAGGTTTGTTGTAAGTTCTTTGGAATTTTCTACCTGAACAATCATGTCTTATGTGGGTAGAGATACTGTTCCTTCTTCCTCTCCAATTTGTAGATCATTTATTTATTTTTCTTGCCTTATTGTACTGGTCCAAATTGCCAGTGCTCTTTTGAATAGAGTGAAACCATTTAGACCTCCACCATTAAGTGTGATATTAGCTATAGTTTCTTTTGTAGATGCTCTTTATCAAGTTGAAGAAGTTCCCCTACATTTCTAGTATGCTGAGATTTTTTTTTTTAAATCATCAATGTGTTTTGAATTTTGCTAAACACTTTATTTGGTGTAACTTTATACAATTATATTATTTTTGTTCTTTACTTTTATGCTAGATTACACTGATGATTTTCAAATATTGAAACAGCCTTCTTGGTATACTTGAAATGATTCCTGTTATTTACGCTGAATTATACTGGATAATTATACTGTACTATTGCTGGATTTAATTAAGTAATATTCTGTTGAGGAATTTTGTATCTAACTTCATGAGATATATTTGTCTCCAGTTTTTTTTTTTTGTACTGCCTACATCTTTTTTTTTTGTATCAAGATGATATTGGCCTCATAAAATGAGTTGGAAAGTATACACTCCTATTCTATTTTTGGAAGCTTGTGTTAAGTTAGTGTTAATTCTTTAAATGCCAGGTAAAGACCTTCACTGGAACAATACGGGCATGGATATTTCTTTACAAGAGGCTTTTAATCTACATACAAATTTCTTTCATGGTTATAAGACCTTTGGTTATCTATTTCTCTGCGTGAGTTCTGGTAATTTGTGGATTACAGAGGATTGATTGTTTTCTTCTAAGTTGTTGACTTTAGGAGCATAAAGTTGCCCGCATAAAGTTGCCCAGAGTAATCTCTTATTACCCTTTTCTTGGCCGCAAGATCTGTAGTGACATCCTTTGTTCCACTCTTCAGTAATTGGTGTTTATTCTTTTATTTATATTCATGAGTCTGATAACGATTAATTTATTTCATTGCTACTTTATTTTTATCAAAGAGCCAGTTTTTTGTTTTAGCAAATTCTCTATTGTTTTTTTTTTTTTTTTTTTAATTTTTTTTTTTTCAACGTTTTTTATTTATTTTTGGGACAGAGAGAGACAGAGCATGAACGGGGGAGGGGCAGAGAGAGAGGGAGACACAGAATCGGAAACAGGCTCCAGGCTCCGAGCCATCGGCCCAGAGCCTGACGCGGGGCTCGAACTCACGGACCGCGAGATCGTGACCTGGCTGAAGTCGGACGCTTAACCGACTGCGCCACCCAGGCGCCCCTATTGTTTGTTTTTAATTTCATTAATTTGCATTGTTATCTTGATCACATTCTGTGATGGCCCTTGATTCTTTTTAAAAAAAATTTTTTTTTACTGTTTATTTTTTATTTTTGAGACAGAGACAGAGCAAGAGCAGGGGAGGGGCAGAGAGACAGAGGGAGACACAGAATCCAAAGTAGGCTCCAGGCTCTGAGCTGTCAGCACAGAGCCCGACTCGGGGATCGAACTCACAAGCTGTGAGATCATGACCTGAGCCGAAGTCGGACGCTTAACTGACTGAGCCACCCAGCCGCCCCTGTGATGGCCCTTGATTCTAACCTTCGTCCATCCCCACTGAACTATTTAGACCATCCAGTGACTTATAGTTTTGATGGTTGTATTTTTCAGTTCAGCAATTTCCAGGTGGGCCTTTTTTTCCCCAAATTGTATTTCTTTGCTATATTTTTAAAACATTTTAAATACGTCCCAAAACAATATATAATTGTGTATTCAAGCCATTTGATGATGAATGCTCTAAAATTCTTATTAGATGATTATAACGTGTTATTCACCTCAGTGTTGTGGACAATTGATTTTCTTATCTCAATGATTTTTATCTCTTGATTCTATTTAAATTTTCTATTTTTGTATGTAGTCTTTTTAGATTTAGCGTGCAGGTCCTGGACGCTTGTGATCTCTAGTCTCAGTGACGATTTCATTTCTGGAGTCCTTTCAATGTTATTTTGGTCTGCTTCACTCTCCTGGCGTCACTGAACCTCCAGGAGTCTTGTCAATGATGCCTGGGCTGCTGCCGCCATCGGGTGTGAGGTTAAAGAAACACCAGGCCTGGGTCCTTTTCTGCCAGTGGAAGGAGGGCCATGAAATGGCGGGGGGTGGTTGGCGTAACAGATGCCAGCGATGAGACTACCGCTACCCTGTGTGGGGGGGGATGGGTCTCCACCTGCACTCTGCTGACCCCGGGGCCGATCGGTCCTCCTTTGCCTGGGGTTTGGGATACCTGATGGGTTCTGCTCACCCTGCCTATAGCCCTGTGCGTGGAGCTGCGAAGGGGAGACACAAGGAAGCCTTGTAGATGCTATGGCCAATTGGGCTGCCAGTGCCTGGTGGGCATAAGAGGATGTCCCCCCCTGGATTCCTGCTGAGATGCCCCTTCCACAAACACCAGCTGCAGAAAGCAGCCTTTCTGTGGTTGTTTGTTTGCTTGTTTGTTTGTTTCTACCCGTGGATGATTCTGGGCGGCAGGCCTGTCCAGCGCCCATGCAGGATGAAAAGAGCATGCGAGACGCCCACTGCTCTATGGTTGTCCGGGTCCTGAGACCACGGTCAGGCTGCTTTCTCCCACCTTTCAGAGTCCTTTCATGATGCTCTGATGACTTTTTCCCGAGGAGTTGGTATTATTTAGAGGAGAGGGCAGGGAAAAGTGAGTCCATGCTATCTTTTCTCAAAACTTAGGCTTTTTACTTTTGAGTTCAGAATACTTTTCCTTCATCTGAAGATATTTTTTTTTGTATCAGAAATCAATGAATCTTTAATACCTTATAAATGGTCCCTAATTTAAAATTTTTTTTAAAACATTTATTTATTTTTGACAGACAGAGACAGAATGTGAGCAGGGGAGGAGCAGAGAGAGAGAGGGATACAGATCTGAAGCAGGCTCCAGGCTCTGAGCTGTCAGCACAGAGCCCGATGCGGGGCTCGAACTTATGAACTGTGAGATCGTGACCTGAACCAAAGTCGGACGCTCAACCGACTGAGTCACCCAGGCGCCCCTCCCCAGTTTTAAAAAGAGAGAGAATGAGTTCAAAATGCTAGTATTCTCAATTCCTGGAGGGTAGAATCGAAGGTCGGTGAAGCCAAAGCAAGGACAGAAGGACAGGTGTACCAACTGGTCCCCGTTCGAGCTGATTGGGAAAGAGTCCCAGAATCCAGCACCGTGACCTCAAAGAGGAAGCAAGGGGTTGGGGAGAGTCAAGGTCCACATCCTGTTCTGTTCTGACACAGGCATATGGTTTTCCTGGGTTGGAGACTTAGCAGTTTTTTCATAATTAAGGGCATTAAAATATCTGCTTTTTAGAGTCCTAAAGGCAGCATATGAAAAAATAATGATACGGAGTAATAAGATTGAAACCATGATGAAGTGGTCACGGCTGGATGCCAAAAATCAACACGTACAAGTAAGTAAAACTAAATCAGTGGCAGCGTTATTGGAGATTAAAATAAAACCAATACTTCTGCAGTGACTTCAACTGGTAATGATGCCTATAAACCATATTTCGATGACAGGACCATTTAGCATTTTCTTCAGGCACTGCGACTGCCCTAACGACAGCTATTTGATTTTTCTGAGATAATTTTTCATGGCAAATTAAGCTTAATCACATCATTTTTACTTTATTTTGATAACCACACAGCTTACCCCAAGACCCATGTGCTGGTGAGTACCTGATGAATGGTGGAGAAGCCATACCCATGGGCAGCAGGGGTAAAGTTCCTCCCTTTCTCTTTCTGAGGTCGAAACGTGGTACCAAGTTTAAGGATCAAGGTGATAGCCTCGTTGCTGGGAAACGGTCAGCTTTAGCTTGAAACCTATAAGAACTTAGCCACGTGTAGTGAGTGTCTTAACAAAAGTAATTCATCCGGCCAGGGACAGACAGCACCCTACTCATATGAGAGAGCTAAAAGGATAAAGCCCAAGGTCACAAACCCTGAAGGCGGTGTTTATTAGCAGTAAATATTGATCAAAAACCAAACGTTTGTCAGATTTGAGAACATGGAAAACTTCAGGGGTATCAGATGCTCCTAATCACAATAATGAAAAGACTAGCTGACCTATTTTAGGCCTAAATCTCAAAGAATACAATTTCTTCTTCATAGTGACATGCTACGGTAGGATGCGTTAAAGCGTTACATTTTCCCGCGGCTTACACTTTCACCAGCTACTCCAACCACGTGAACACGAGCCCACAGGCAGCAAAGGGAAGGGGACCCAAATCACATATGAATAGAAATAAAGAGCGAACGTCAAGTACTGAACACGGGCACCGGAGTTTCAACGAGAATGATTTTTCCACGCGCTTTATTGAGCTGAAAGGCGGCAGCTGGGCGGATTTCATAGTCTTACTTTATTTTTCCTTGTAGTCAGTGTTCAGTTTCTCGAAGTTGTGCGAGTCATCTAATATTCACAGTGATTTCTACGTTCTCAGATTTGGCAAACCAGTGATCGCTTTTACCCTAAACCTGGAAAATATTTTGTCTTCCCAATTCAAGCTGGTGTTAGGGTTACGCGAATGAATCTACACGGACCTTTCGTTCCAATACAGATCGACATCCTACAATGCTCTTTGGGGGCCGAGGCTTTGGGGTAACTAAGGTTTTTGAAAATTTAGACTTCACACAGCATTCAATTCCCCTCCGACAGTGTGGAGGCCAGTACAACTGAGAAAGGAAAACGATCCTGAATTTTGCGTTGCCCTTGGTGAGTCAGTATTCGTTATCCCACCTGGATAATTGAATAGGTGTCTGTCGCCGAATTGCCCTGGCGCTCCGACCCAATTGGGACTGCATATTCCCCTGTCTATAAATTAATTTGGGAGGAACTAGGCAAGTTAAAGGGTTACCAGCTGTAAGACTATGCAGCTAACTACTCCAAGACCAGAACAAAACTGAAAAGAACACACAGGCGTTAGGCAACTTCATCTACCACCTGCGTGGTTCCGGATCGTTCCCGTGTACCGCGAGGGACATCGAACGGGGCAAATGTGAGTTATGGCTAGATGCAAATTTTCTCCTGTGCAACTATGTATAAACACTTGTGAAGAAGGGCTCATTTGAAAACTATGCAGAAGGTGCAGAGAAATCATAAAGGGAGTTAAACTAAATAGTCATAATTGTCCCCAAATCAAAACTGGACTCACTGTCTTAGCAGAAGCAGATAGCAAAGCAACTTGGTTCTCTCCGGTGAAGGTCCGTAACCTCTTTCTGGAATATCTGCAGGACAGCAAAGAATAAAAGCAGGGGTCAAGACACAGGTGCTAGACAAGTGTTTGTTGTTGTACGATAGCTTTCCTTTCTAAAAAATTATACTTCACGGAAACAGGTTTAAAAATAGTAATACAAGGGGGCTTATAGTCTGTAATCTGTGACCTTGCTGAGTTCACTTCTTTGTTCTAGGAATTTTCATTTGTCCTTCTTTATATCCTTGTGTAGACAATCATGCCATCTGCAAATTGGGACAGTTTTCTTTCTTCCTTTCTGATCTGTATGCTCTTTATTTCTTTTCACAACTTCATGTACCGGGCAGAACTTGTAGCGTTGTGTCGAGTAAGACGGTGAGGGCAAACATTCTTGCTTTGTTCCCAGCGTCTCGGAGAAAACATTCAGTCTTACCCTGCCATGTAAAATGTCAGCCGTAGGTTTTTGTGGATATTCTATCAAATTGACAAAGTTCCCATCTATTCCAATTTATTTGAAGAGTTTCATCATGAACAGGTGTTCAGTTATGTCACGTGCTTTTTCTTCGTCAATTGATATCATCGTGTCATTTTTCTTCTTTAACTGGTTAATATGGTGGATTGCACCGATTTGTTTTCAAACATCAAACCTCCTTTGCATCTCTGGAATACACCTCATGAGCTCATGGCGCATAATTGTTTTGGGTGTACTAATAGCTGAATTCTATTTGATAATATTTTGTTATGGATTTTTGCACCCATATTCATGAGTATAGTACTTTTCTTTCTTGGTTTTCTTTTCTTTTCTTTTCTTTTCTTTTCTTTTCTTTTCCTTTCCTTTCCTTTCCTTTCCTTTCCTTTCCTTTCCTTTCCTTTCCTTTCCTTTCCTTTCCTTTCCTTTCCTTTCCACTATCTGTGTTTCAGTATCAGGGTAATACTAGCTTTATTAAAATGGATTTGGCCTTCTCCCAACTCTTCTACTTCTTGGAAGAGACCGTGTAGAACTGGTGTTAAAATTCTCCTGTGACACTCTCTTGGACTGGAGAGTTCTCTTTGGGGAGTTTGTCAATTATAAATTTATTTCCCTTACTAGGTATAGGGCTCCTCGACTGGTCTAGCTCACACTGGGTGAGTTGAGGTTTGTATTCTTGGAGGAATCTGCCAGTGTCATCTCAGGTGTGGTATTTAGGCGTCAGCTGGGGGCGGAAGTCAGGCTCTTGTGTTGCCCTGACCCCGCATGGCCGGGGCTTGTCCCCGCCTGGCAGGGATGTCGGCCGCTGCTCTGTTCTCACCCCCTGCCTCCAACGATACCCTGCAAGGGAGTTGGGCACCTTGGTACAGCCAGAGAGGTGGCCATCCGGGCCTCCCCTCGACCACGTTAGTTATAGCAATAGCTCCAGCCTAAAGAACTTGGAGGTGTGAAGACGTCCCAGCTGCTTGTCTGAGGGCCCGATGATGGCAGACATGTGCTGGGCTATCACGCAGCACCCCTCCCCGGAGCCCATCTGAAATCAGGGTCTCAGGGGGCCAGGTTGCTTTTTTGTTTTCTTTCTGCATGGGTTTTGCGCAGATCCTGGGGATCTTCCTTCCTGCTTAGTCTAGGGAGTGGATTTGCGCTGTATCCGTGTTGTCTTCGTTAAGCGATGCTCCACGTGCATCACTTCCTCTGTCTGTCCCTGGCTTCCTATGGCTTTAACTCCACTTGCCCGGGCTTTGAGCCACCCTCCCTCCCAGCGTGGCACCCTCCCACCTCTGCAGAGTGCGGGTGCTAATTACCTAGGTGCCTACCGTTACAGGAACCGCACTGGAGATTTCTTTTTACTCTATCAAACGAAGCAAATCTTGTCACAACTTTGCCAGTCGTTCCGTATTAAATAATTCCCTTTGTCAGTGAGTATGTCATAGCGGGGTCGTAAACTGCGCTCACGTGACAATTCTGGTTGAAAGTTGGGGATCAGAGGTGGGGGACCAGACAGGCCCTCTCTCTGTCCTTCCATTTCATGGTGTTTCCCTGACCAGTGAGAGTCACTTGGGGTGTTGTTTGAGCCATGCCAACTCTGCTCCCTCCCAGACAGCTAACCTGAAGATCTGGAAGGTGGCATCTGGGCCAAGGATGAAACCCTCTCCATCAACGTAGAGCTTAGAAAAGGAAGTCTACTCCTGCACTCTGCCAATAAATCAGTAGGACGGGCTTATTCCTGGACTTTTGATAGGATTTAATTTAGCATTTCAAAATAATTAAAACAGAACAATATCTTGATTACATGCATCTATAAAAAAGATGATCGAGAACTTGTTTGAGCTTATCATTTCGACTCCATCAGCACAATAATGGGAAAGCAATCATCTTATCTTTCCTGCGGGAAACTCAGCCAGGCCTGTGTTTCATTGTGTCCTGGGTGCTTTTGCGTTAGGTCGGCGGCCCATCCTGAAGGCATCCTTGCCCCTCACAGACTTCTTTGTACAGAAGCAGGGGATTGGAATGGTTGTTGGACAAGGCAGGTCATCAAGCCGGGAAGACACAGGAGAACAGGGAGGTGCTGATATCCACACACATCAGTCCTCCATCTCACCACTTCTGTTCTCTGAGAGAAGATACTAGGGCTGAATTTTGCACGGAGGAAGTATCATCCTTAGCGGAGGTTTCTGTCTTCCAAATCCCACAGGGAGGGCCGGGAAACGGGCGTCAGTAACGCGTCCCAGAAACACTGGAGGTCCTGCCACTGTTTCCTGCAATGTCTGAGCCCCTTGGGGTTGGATTCCTAGTGATTGGCTGGACAGCTTCTCCATCTTGCTGGTTAGGGGTTAAGCATCAGACTCCTTCTGAGAAAATCAAGAACGACGTCTATACGCCGTGTACCATTACCTGTGCCCTCTCATCTCTTTGCCTGACCCGTCTTAGCAAACAAGCGTGGGGGTGAATGGTGACGTCGCACAGATGTCCCTTGCCCACCTCAGCCCCCCACGCTCACCCCAGCTTGCCTCCCGCCTCTTCAGGGGTCACACGTGGGACCGGGACACCTCACGTCCCACAAGGGCGGATGCACAGGCTGGGCAGGTGGGACCTGGGCGGCGGGTCAGAGTGAAGGAGGGAGCGACCACAGGCCCTGTGTGTGTCCACAACCCTGCCCCCTCCATGGGGGACTGTGAGCTGCCTTTGGTCCCCCGCTGGGATTGAGACAGGAACACTAAAGGTTAAAAAGCATCAACAGCTAATGGCAGTGTTGAAATTCTACAACTGTTGGTTATTTGCTTCTTGTACATAATCTGTGAGGTTTCTATCATCAGATTAATATACGGATGATGACTGATATCAGGCTGGGTGTTTCCATTTTAAGTGAAAGATTTAAGATTTGAAAGTGTTAAATCCATCTGCCCTAACATCCTTCTGGAGCTGTTAGGGGACCTTCATTGTTTTTCCCACCGGGGCGGATGGCCTGCGCGTTGGAGCTGGGGAGGCAGGCGGAGGCGAGGGCTCCTTCCCCCCATTGGTGGTGGTGGGAGGTGACAAGAGGCCCACAGATGTCATCTGGGAAGAAGCTCATTGTTTTTCCACCACTTCCTGCGGTTTTAATTAAGACCCAAAACTGTTTGTTCATCTATTTAAACAAAACAAAACAAAAAAAAAAAAAAAAAAAGGAGAAGAAGAAGAAGAAAGAAAGAAAAAAAGAAAATTTGAGCTCCTGATTTTAATACATCTGTCCTTTCTTCCAGGCTACCCGTCGTTCATGTTCACTTTGGAGTCCATTGGAATAAATTAAAATATACGCATTCACACACACACACACACACACACACGCACGCACACACACAGGCTGGAAAACAAAACAAAACTGCGTGCATGATGGCTGAGCCCTTGTTCCGAGTCCCCGCTTCCGTCGGTGACAACACTGTGGCAGCCGAGCACGGCAGCCAAGCGCGTGCTGGATACCCGCTGTAGACTCTTGTCTTCCTTTACAGCTGCTTCTGCAAACACATATGAATAATCGTTCTCTTGTGCCTTAAGCTGAGCGAGCCTCACTTTTCTTGGAGCCTGGCCAGCAGCTAATGGAAGTTCGCTCGCCGTGCAGACCCGGCCTCCGCTCGCCCTCTGCAGGGTCCACCGCCCCACCCAGGGCTGTGCCCTCTGCCTCGGGCAGCCACAGGTGTTCACAGCCGTTTCCTCACGACAGACCAGAATATTCTCATCGGGAAAGTGAGATACAAGAAAAAGCAAGACCCGCAAATACGGCGGCAGCCCGGGCTCCTTTTCTCATTCATCTATTCATTCAGTAATTGTGGAGCACGTACCACGGGCAGAACAATTGCACGGTCTCGGGACGCATGACACTTGCCAGAGCTTATGTTCCAGGGCGTGGGAGGGGAGCAGGAGGCCAATAAGCGACAAACATAATGAGTAAGATTACGCTGCATCCAAGGATGAAAAGTGCCATGGAAAACGGCAAGTGCGGAGTGGGCTAAGTCAGAGCAGCGGTGGGGGCAGGCGGCAGGTGTTTTAATAAAACCGTTGACATTGTTGGGGTAATTTTCCACTTCCTGGCAGATCTGGGAAGGCTCACTTGTGTGCAATTCCTTTCCAAGCCTGGGGCGAGTCCCGGGGGCGAGGCCAGTGTTCTCACTTAACACTGTGGTTGACCCTCCTTATTCCCCCTTACTTCGACTTTATAGAATCAAATGCTACTCCAAAAAAAGAGGCTAATTTAAAGAGCAAATTCACCCTAAAAAATAAAAATCAGTTCCCCTTTTCACAGAGGGAACCCCAGGGAGTTGATACTTACAGATCTTGGGCATTTCTGCACCAGTTTTTGAAATATGTTCGAATGGAAAAAGACGAATTGTTTTCTCTTGGGCATGGATCAGGGTAATTAATACCTAAGTAGCTACAAGTTTGCAGGATGGTTTATCTATTAGGAACCATGCAGAAGTTGCTGGAAAAGCCTCTCACCTGACATGTACCAAGCAGCCCAATGGGTCGCTTGTGCCTTCTGGTGATTTTTTTTTTTCCTTAGGAAACACAAAGAGGGAGAATAGAGAAAGCAACCAACAGTGATGCCTTTTGAAGGACAAAGGTGACTCAGAATTTGCTGTAAACACTCAGAATTGCTTACAGAGATGTACTTCATTCTTGACAAGTTCAGTGGGGGAGAGTCTGAGATGTTTATAGTTTTCTCATACTGCCAGTTCATTTTGCCAACATCTTTTCTTTAACTTTGCTTCTTTCCTTATAAGAATAATGTGCCAACATTCTTTACCGAACTTTACCTATTTTTCCTCTTTGTCGTGGTCCCAACTCAGGCTTTTGTCACTCAATCCTTGAATCCAAGGATCTTCTTGGAGACCTCATCACCGTTAGCCTCTATGTCCACTTTGCACATCGTTGCAAGATAATCCATTAGTTTTAAAAATTCAATACTTTTGCCATATCATTTCCCTTCTTAAATGGGGTTCTGTCCTATCAGTTCTTGCGAAAGACTTGTTCAGTCTTTCCTATTTATTCTACCAATATGTCCTTGAAAATATATGACAACGTAAACATGCACATAAGCCATACCCAAAGCAGGAAGCTAGAGATGAGAGGTAGGAGATTCTATAATGCCCAAATGCTAGTAAGGGTGATTGGGTATATTTGGGGCTAGTTTGACTCCAGCTCCGTGCACGCGTGTGTGTGTGTGTGCTGAAAATTATACTCATTTTGAAATAAAAATTTGTCAGTTGATAAAACTGCTCTGAAACGATTAAAACCTGGGAAGGGGGTTATGGAACAACTATCTTAGCATTTGTCTCCCACAGTATTTGGAGAAGAAGGGACCCCAAGCAGGGCACATTCAGAGTCAGGTCTTTCTGATGGGGAGACCAGGAGTCTCTTGTCTATTTCATGCCGTTTTTAGTGTCTATTTCTTAGTTGTGAGTTTCAAGTAACGTAAATGCTAATCTTTAATGGTTTAAAAATATTTAAATGTTTATTTATTTTTGAGAGAGAGAGATAGAGCGCAAGCAGGGGAGGGACAGAGAGAGAGGGAGACACAGAATCCGAAGCAGGCTCCAGGCTCCGAGCTGTCAGCACAGAGCCTGATGCGGGGCTCGAACTCACAAACCGTGGGACCATGACCTGAGCCAAAGTCAGACGCTCAACCGACTGAGCCTTCCAGGCGCCCCACTTAAATGCTAATCTTTAAGCAACTGTATTTTATATTTTGAGTATTTAGTAGTTTTATAATTATTCAAACATGTTAAAGAAAAACACTGATTTAACAAATATGTCTTAAATTTTGTTTTAATCACCATATTAGCTACCGACAAAGTAGCCGTTTGACCAACTTCATTATCTAAGAAAGAAAACACAGGTGTAAATGAAGACGCACATGGGACTACATACATCTATAAACAGACACAGAAAGAGGATATGGTAACTTTGTATTTCCATGATCACTAATTTGATATTCAAATTATCACTAATTTGATATTCCATGCACTTAAAATATGCTAATTAGCTCACAAGTAACACAGTGACTTGTTAACTAAAGCTCTGAAAATATGTGAATGGGGGCGCCTGGGTGGCTCAGTCAGTTAAGCGTCTGACTTCAGCTCAGGTCGTGATCTCATGGTTGGTGAGTTCAGGCCCTGCATCGAGCTCTGTGCTGACAGCTCAGAGCCTGGAGCCTGCTTTGGATTCTGTGCCTCCCTCTCTCTCTGCCCCTCCCCTGCTCGTTCTCTCTCTCTCTCTCTCTCAAAAACAAATAAACATTAATTTTTTTTGAAAATATGTCAATGAATGGTGTAAATTCTAAAAATATGAATGCCTTTCCAGAAAAATTCTATTTCTAGAAATTTATCTTAAGGACATATATATATACATATGCATATACATATATATATGTAGTGAATCAAATTATTTTAAAAAGTTACTTAAAAAAGTAACAACTCACAATCATCTAAATGTCTAAGTAGGATGTTTTTATTATAATTATGATGAACTATTATGTAACCGTTAAACAATTCATTTGTAGAAAGCTACTGATTGGCCTGTGAAAATGATCCCAGTATATTTCATGTTTAAAAAAGTTTATAGGGGTGCCTGGGTGGCTTAGTCGGTGGAGCTTCTGACTTCGGCTCAGGTCCTGATCTCGCAGTTCGTGAGTTCGTGCCCCGCGTCAGGCTCTGTGCTGACAGCTCAGAGCCTGGAGCCTGCTTCAGATTCTGTGTCTCCCTCTCTGTGCCCCTCCCGCGCTCATGCTCTGTCTCTCTCTGTCTCTCAAAGATGAATAAACGTTAAAAAAAAATAAAAACAAAAATAAAAAAAGATTATAAAATAATATTTACCAGTATCTTTAAAGAAAAATGATGAGTTTTCTGTAATTTTCTATTACCTAAGCAAGCATCACTCAAATTTACAAGTAAAAATCACCTGATCATATTAATCGATGTACAAAAACATTTGGCAAAAACTGACACCTGTTTGTCGGAACCAAGAGTTGAAAACTCAGGGAAATAGGAACAGAGGAACAGCTTAATCAGTTTGGTAGAGTGCCTACAGAAAGCCTCTAACTGACACGGGACTACCTGCGGGTACACGAGTTACTACTTTCCTCCACAGTTGGGAACAATGTTATCCATACAATAAGGATGTTCCTTACAGTGGAAATGTTATCCATACAATAAGGTAATAAAAAGTATGCTGACCATAAAGAAATTAAGAAAACAGTCCCTACTTGCAGATGTCATAATTGTCTATTTAGGAAATTTCAAAGACCCTCAAAAACTTTTAGAACTAATAAGTGAGTTTGGCAAGGTCGCAGGATACAAAGAAAACCCCAAAATCGATTGTATTTCTATATGTGGCAATGAATAGGCATCAAAATTAAAAATGAAATAACATTCACATCAATAAAAAAAGAAATATTGAGGTATAAATCCAAAAAGGCATGTGTAGATTTGTATGGTCTGAACCAAAAATATGTCAGTACTTTCCAAATTGATACACAGGTGTCATAGATTTCCCATTAAAATTCCAGAATGAAAACTTGTCTAGATATAGACAAGTTTATCCTAAAATTTACGTGGAAAGGCAGAAAAAGGAGAATAGCTGGAATAACTTAAAAAAATAATAAGGTGAGAGAATCTATATACCCAATTTCAAGCCTTATTACATAGTTGCATAATCAGGACTGCAGTATATCTGTGAAAAAATAGACCCAAGTATCATTTGAACGGAAGAGAGAACAAAGAAATCGAGGTTCACAAGTCCGCCCAAGTGATTTCCGACAAAGGTGCGGAAAATGAACCTCACCCCACCTTACAGCTCACACAGAAATTAACTCAAAGTGAATAATGTACTCAAGGGTAAAACATGAAACTATAGAACTTTTTAGGAAAAAAAGATAGGAAAACATCTTCGGAATCTAGGGCTCAAGCAAAGGCACAGTCCATAAAAGGAAAAATGGGTTATACTGGACTCAATAAAATTTGTAAAAACTTTTGTTCTGCACAAGAGCCTATTAAAAATCTACATTTAGATTATAATATACATTATTTATCTATATAAATTACATAGATAAAATATAAGTTTAATATATATCCATATATATCCATATATATATATCTCAATATAGGTGTCTGGCAAGGTACCAAGGAGTGAATACATTTATTTGCTACTGATGAGAATTCTAATTTTTACTCGGCAACCATTCTTAAGGGGAATTTGGTAATGCATGTATCCATACTTTAAAGATATTTATTGCATAGAATAATGACCTACTTAAATTGGCTGACGTGAATGGGGTTTGTTGTAACGGTGGGGGTTAATATGTTGAGGCCATGGCTCTAATCATAATAGCAACTAATCCCGGTTGAATACTTACAGCCTCTGCTACTATCTGCACATGCATTTACTCCTTGACTCATAAATTTCAAAAATAACCCGACGGATACTTTACATATTCAAATTTTACGGACTACAGAACAGACACTCGCTCATGTTCACACAGCCCACCCATCTTTCATATACCCAGAAGTAATAATAAGAGACTGCATTTCATTGAATCCTCTTTGAACCCGTTTTTCTATTCCAATAAAGAGCCCTGCAAGTCCTGATTTCTCTGGAAAATGAATAATAATCTTCTGATTTGTTGTTTCCTCAATTAGCCCATGTCTCAGACTCTGGGACGATTGAGAGCTGTTTGAAGGCTTTAGCGAGCAAGCTGGAACCTCCTGTTGATACAACCCGCGTCAATATATTCAATATATATTCAATATGTCTATAAAGAAAGTCAGCCGACTTACTCCAAATCAGCCCCATCTCTGGTTCATTGATTAACGCTGTTCCCTTTCTCCGCTGGGCGCAAACACAGGCAGCGTGTTTGATCCCCCCTCGAATCTCCATCCGCACCCAGCCAGTCGACACATGTATTCATTTCTTCTTTTGTTCATCCCGCCTTCATTCTTTTCCATTTCCAGCCTAGTGGAATCGACTCGGGCTCTCACCAGCTCACACGGTAACATGTACCATAGCCTCCAAGTTGGTACCTCCATTTCCAGACCCCCCATCTCTCATCTGTGAACATAAAACGACAGTTACATTTAGCAAAAATCCTACTTACAGTTCTAACTGCCAAAGAAGTGGGGACAAAATGTGTCAGTTTGTACTCTTGACCTGGCTATGCCAAGTCATTTGGCCTCCAATTTTTCTTCCAATATTTTCCTATCTGAAGTGTCAGTTGAGCCACCTGTAATTTCTCTGAGATCGCCACATGCACCCCCGCCTCTGTTTCTTTGACCGGCGTTCGTTAAAAAGTACCGCTGAGCATCGCGGACTCGGTGTTGACCAGGGGCCACAGATGCAGAAATGAACATGGTCATGGACTTCACAGAGTCTGCACTTCAGTAAGGTCGGACAGATTAAAAACTCGCCATTCAACTAAATATTTATTGCTGTGATTAAACAGTGATGGCCAAGAGAGTTCTCTTTGGGCAGAGACATAAATGCGGCATTGATATGTGAGTGCTTTTTCCCTGAATGAAAAAGCACATCAGAGTCAGGAGATGCATTTAGAGGACTTGGAAGATCATCAGTATACCTTGAACTTGGTGAGCAAAGGTGGATTTGGGGAGACAACGCAAGATAAGCACAGAGAATAAGACTTTCCAGGCTTGAAACTTTGGAGCTTGTCTTAAGCGTAAGGGAAAGCCACCCACGTGTAAGAAGTCAGACTTTAATTTTGCTTTAAGTTTATGTATTTCTTTTGAGAGACAGAGAGAGAGAGAGAGAGAGAGAGAGAGCATGAGCAGGGGAGGGGCAGAGAGAGAGAGAGAGACAGCGACAGAGAGAATCCCAAGCAGGCTCTACACTGTCAGTACAGACCCCAACACAGGGCTTGAACTCACAAACGGTGAGATCTTGACCTGAGCCAAAACCAAGAGTCGGACGCTTAACCGACCGAGCCCCCCAGATTCCCCATACTTTACCACATGTATCGGGAACACTGGCTGGTGTGTCGAATGGGTTGGAGGGAGATAGTCATGGAGCAGGGATCACTTTGGCGACATTATTGCACTAGCTCTGGTGAGATACGGGGTTACAGTCTAATGGGAAATACAATCTCACGGGTAAGCACAATTGTCAAGAGGGTTCCTAGGAACATGTATAGGATCCTATAAAGACATTGCATCAGGTTAATCTAAATTACACTGCAGATTAAGAAAGGGCTTTCCTGCAGAAATGATGTTTAATCTGAGACCTAAGTAATGAGTTAAAATTAGCGAGGCAAAGTGAGAGAGATCGTCACTACGAAGGAGACAAGACTGAAAAAGGTCAGGCCGGAATAAATACCTGGTGAAAACAGAGAGGAGAAAGCCAGGCTATGAGGTGTTACAGTTTAACTGACCAGTACTCAACACCAAGCCCAGAAATTGGGCAACACTGGCCTCTGTGAATGCCTCTGTGTCCCCGTCTCTTCTGTTTTCCTCTCCAACCCCTAAAGAAACCATCAGCCAGAATTTCTTGTGACAGTATTTTGTAATATCATTTTTTTTTTCCACCAAAAATTGCTTAGTTGTTTAACTTGAGGCAAATAGCATCAAACGTAGGTCTTTTTCCCCATGGTTGTCTTTTCTTGTTCACGGTCACACTTGGGAATGATCCATGCGGACGTGTGTGAACTTCCAGTCGTTTTCACCATGTATGGTGTATACGGCATTACATTTTAGGGACTGAAACTGACTTACACGGTGTGCAGTTGAGTATTTTCAGTGTTTACAGAGCTTTTTACTACTACAAAGAGTGCTGCTCTTGGCATGTTCCCTGGTGGCTGTGTGCCCGAGCTTCCCCGGGGTCTGAGGTCAAACGGGACTGTGGGTCCTAGGGCAGGACTGACTTTTAATTTGGTGGAAAATGAGCATCGTTTCCCCCAAGAGTTGGGGTGCGATTTATACTCTGATAGGCAGTGTGTGTTTTCCACTGGCTCTTGTAGATACTTGGTAATTTCAGATACATAAGTTGGGGAAAATAAATGTAATTTCATATTTTTTTCCATTCTTAGTTTATAAAAGGGATCGAGCACCTTTCACGTACTTTATGGCCATTTGTGTTTTCTCTTACGTGAATTGCCTATTTATATTTTTGCCCATTTTTCAGCCAAATTTTTAGATGTTTTCTTAGTGATATATATGAGTTCTGCATAAATTCTGAAATCAAATCTCTTGTCTAGTCTCTATATAACAAATACTCTGCAGTTTGTGGCTTGTTTTTTCTCATTTACTTTGCCGATCCTTTGCTGTCCTTCATTTCGTTCTGTGAAATGTATTATTTTTTTTTTTATGATTTGCATTTCTGTTGGCTTGATTCAAGAACTCCTCCCCAAAAATCAGTCGTAAAGGTTTAACTTGAAAGGTTGAAAGTTTGACTTTCATATTTGCATAGTTAATCCATTTGTAACTGATATTTGCTTTAGGTTTTAAGTAAGAATCGAATTTCATTTTTTTCGTATATCGCCAACCAATTTTCCCTTCATGTTTTACTTACTAGACTACCCTTTTCCTGATGGTATGCAAAGCCTTTTTAAAAATGAATATTTTGAATAGCTTTTGTTTCTTCATTAACACTTACATTTTTGAATTCACATGTCAAGTTTCAATCCTCAAAAGCTAGATTTTTTTATCTGAATTGCATTGATTCTATGCATAAATCTGAGAAAAACTGGACTTTTTAAATAATCTTTTTAAAGTTTATTTATTTTTGGGAGACAGAGAGACTGAGTGGGGGAGGGGCATAGAGAGAGGGAGACAGAGAATCTGAAGCAGGCTCCAGGCTCTGAGCTGTCAGCACAGAGCTCGATGCGGGACTCAAACCCACAAAGTGTGGGATCAGGACCTGGGCTGACGTCAGACACTCAAAGAAGTGAGCCACCCAGGTGCCCCCCAAAACTGGACATTTTCAATCATTTTTTTTAACGTTTATTTATTTTTTGAGAGACAGAGAGAGACAGAGCATGAGTGGGGGAGGGGCACAGAGAGAGGGAGACACAGAATCCAAAACAGGCTCCAGGCTCTGAGCTGTCAGCACAGAGCCCAACACGGGGCTTGAACTCCCAGACTGTGAGATCATGACCTGAGCTGAAGTCGGACGCCCAACTGACTGAGCCACCCGGGGGCCCCTTTTATTTGTCCTTTTAAATGTTTCTCTGTTAAATTGTATAGGTTGCTATATAGGTTACTATTGCAAGTCTTTTATTTTATTTATTCTCAAGTATCATTATTTTATAGCCATTGTATATAGCCATTATATTTTCTATTTCCTTCTGTAATATGGAGATACAATTGACAATTGCATGTAATGTTTGCAATTATTATTAAGCGTCTCATAGATTTTGACACGTAATCCATAGAACCTCTTGATTTTACTGTAGGCAATCATAAATTTATTTATTTTTTAATTATTGTAATGTATTTGTTTTCTTATCCTATTGCATTGGAAAGAGCCCCTGTAAATTTCAAATAAAATTCTTGACATTTGGTTTCATTTTGCTCTAACTATAGAGAGAATAGTTTTAGTAATTCTTTTTTATTGATTGTAAATTTCCTCTATAAGTTTATAAAATTTATCTTATACCTCTAGTTTGCTAAGGTTTTTTTAAAAAAAACATGAATGAATATAAGTTTCATTGACATTTTCTTCTGAATTTCTGACATTCTTATAGAGGTCATTTAGGCTTTTTCTACTGTACTCCATTGATTTAGTGAATGACATTAATACATCTTCTCACATTGAACCAACCTGGCATTTATGGAATAAACTCAACTCTATCATTATGATCTTTTTAATATATTGCACGACTAAATTTTCTAATATATTCCTGAGAATTTTTGTCTCGTGTTTTGAGAAAGATTTGGCCATTTTTCCAGGGGGACACTTAGCTTTTTTATTGTTAATCTTGATTTGTCTTTACTTGGTGTTGATTGCCCTGTTAGTTGTAGTTTCCTAAAAATTAACTTTGGAATGATCCCTCATTTTTTAGTCTTTGAAAGATTGTGTGTGAGCTTGGAATTATCTCCCTGTTAGAACTAACTTGTAAAACTATATCATCCTCAAATCTTGGTGGGAAGAATTTACTGATTCAATGTCTTTAATTGTCATAGGACTAATCAAGCTTTTCACTTTCTTTTGAGAAATTTTCACATAATAGTATAATTTTCACAAATCCTAGATCTTTTTTTAAAAAATCATTTTAATGACTATTTTTAAGAGACAGAGAGACAGAGACAGAGCGTGAGTGGGGGAGGGGCAGAGAAGGAGACACAGAATCTGAAGCAGGCTCCAGGCTCTGAGCTATCGGCACAGATCCCAATGCAGGGCTCGAACTTGTAAACCTTGAGATCATGACCTGAGTCGAAGCCAGACGCTTAACTGACTGAGCCACCCAGGTGCCCCGGCAAATTGTATATCTTGAAGAAATTTCTTTGTTGGCATAAGTTACTGTATCACTAACTTCTGCACTTTATAATTTCACTTTTGCTTCCTTTGGGTTTATGCAGAAATTCTATTACATCTTGTGTTGAATACACATTTTGATAAGTTGCATTTTAATTTTCATGTGGTTATTTGTGCTATCCATTGTCCCCCCCTTATTTCTTTTTTCATCAACAAGTCATTTTAGTGTGTGTGTGTGTGTGTGTGTGTGTGTGAATATTTATACATAAGTTTTCACTTTTCGTATGCATCTTCGTTTTGGTTTTCTCCTGGTAAGTGATTTCCAAGTGTCCTATGTTGGGTTATGTTATGTTACCCATTTGTATTTTATCACTTCTCTACAGCTTGTTGAAATTGACTTGACGGCATGATACTTGAGGAGTTTTCACATGAGTTCCATCTGTGACTAAAAAGAATGTGTAGTCTCTATAATTAGGGACGATATATCCTACATGTAGTCACTATCTCAAGTTTGTTAATCATATAGGTAGCTGCACCTTATTTTTTCTGGTTTATTATGATTATTACTATTATTATTTGCTTCATCTGATCTATCAATTGCTAAGAACAGTTTGATAACATGATCCATTAGAATTACAATCATAGATTTTGCTGTATCATTTCACTTTTTTTTGTTGTTAGGTATATCAGGGTTAAACTTGTTACATTTTAACACAGATTTAGTATTTCATCTTTCAACTACTCAAAGGGACTCCTTCTCGTAATACCTATTATATTAACTTATTTTGGCTGATACTAGTATAGCCACAGTAGAGTTCTTTTATTGGAAAGTTTTTTTTATCTGCTTGCTGTATATTTTTTCCGTGAATATACATGCAACCTTTCAGGAATCTGTAGTTTTATTTGTGTGCATGCGATCATATATTATTGACATTTTTAATCCTTACTGAAAATCTGCGTCTTTAAATCAGATGATTTTGCCCATAATATTATTGTGAGCATGATGTAGTCTTTTGACAGTTAAAAGATGTAGAAAAGCTTTCAGCCTGCTTGCTAACGCATTCCACTAATGAGCAGGATGGGAATAAGTTAACAGGCAAGCTGAAAGTTTCTCTAATTCCTTTCTAATCCCTGGAAAAACTTTCCTGTGCAATGAGACTTGGGATGATAAGTTACTCATCTATATGAAAAACACACTAAAATTATATCCTAAGGGCTCCCACTCAGTTCCCACTGAGAGAACAGTCCCTAAAGCCAGCCCTGAAACACTTGGCCTCTGCCTGTGCTATTGGCCAAGACGGGCCCCAGCCCCGAGATCTCCCATGTGGCTGGGAGGCCGTGAGCTGGCTCACCGTTGTGACAGGTCAACCGAGTGGTCTTTGTCTTTGAGTGGCTGAATGTGTCACACAGACCGAGAGTGAGATGTCATTAGTGGAACTGCAAGGCTGTGTGACATCAGGTCCCCAACATCAGGGATAAGAAGGGGACGTGGGTGAGCCGTGAGGAGCGTGGATGGGTGGCTGGAGAGTCGGGCACCGTGGAGAGGCCCCAGTGGCGAGAATCTATACCTCACGCGGAAGCACTGAATCGTCCTGACTGCAAACTACCCTGTGGCTCCGGAAGGTTCCTCCCACTGTGCCTTCAAAGAGCATGTAGACTCTTCTTAAATTTTCGGGAACTGTCAACACATCAGCTGTCCAGATACCACATGTGCATGCAGAGCATCTCGTGACGACAACGGGGGTCATGACCTAACAGGCTATTGTCGTAACCCTACGATCAGGTATATTGCTTTCACGTAGATCATACATATGACCGTCCCTCCCAGCCTGCTGGCCCTTTAGCTCTACCTGTGATCCTGGCTGGAGGAAAGGAAATAACATTTTTCCCTGCAACAGAGAAAACTTTGTTGATCTGAAATGCTACATTTTGAGCCTGTAGCACCTGAAAATCCATCTTTAGGAATCGGTGTCGCTTGCTTAATTCTTTTCAAAGTCCAAGAGACCTCATCAGGGACATCCCGGAGCTGAGCCCACCACAAAGATACCCCAACAAGGGAGCAAAGAGCTATCAGCTTTACAGCTTTTGTGTTTTTTTTTTTTTTTTACTTGGTAGAAAAAGTGAGCGTAGGCTGCTTGACCTTCTATCTTATTATGAGGCGAGTCTTTCGGGTCCCTGGAGAGAGGAGCATTATCTAATAAAAAAGTGGAACAGAATCCAAGCAGTCCACACGCCCGTCCTCAGACCTGCTGATTCTTGTCGGGCCCCTGGCAAAGCGGGGGTGCCGGTCAAGGCCACGTTGGATCTGGACAAAGTGCGTCGTGAGCTTTACCTCTGCCTCCCCGGGAGGGCGGCCGGCCTGGAGGTCAAGGTCAGGAAGCAGGTCGAGAGCTAGCGGCTCAGTTCCATTGCCCTGCCTTTCAATCTGCTCCATGCCGGATAGAGATCTTCAGCTCCCGGCCCCACCGGCCTCCTCACGACACAATCAACTGACAGGCACAAGCAATTTCCTGCTGTGATCCCTTCAGCGACGTCCTGCAAAGAGAAGAAAAGCAAAAGGGGGAAAACTGCGGCAAACAGGAGGATCCCCGAAGCGCTCTGCCTGGAGAGTGGGGGTTCCAGCTACCACGTGTGCTGTGCTTTCCGCTTCTATTCCCTTCAGCATGGAAACTGTTTATTTCTTCTTCCCAATTCTCCCAAGCATTCTCTCCCCCAAATAGCACACGTGTTTCCCATGACATCTCTCCTGCTTTACTTTTATTGCGCAGAACAAAAGATGGACGGATGTCTTCCCTCTCTACTCAGAGATCTCTAGCCATTTAATATCGACTGACAGATGAATGAGCGAAATGAGATAAATTAGTCAGAGACTGTTCTCTGTAACAGAGCTTTGTGCTTTATGCTGTGCTCCGGGCCACTCTTTCTTTTTCCCATTAAGTACGCGATTGTGCGTTCAGTGGGGGTTTGGGGAGTCCGCCGTCAGAAGAAGCGATTGCCCGCCTCCATTCTCTCTCCTTTCCAGGGCTGACCGTCACCATTCGAAGCGGAGTGGGAAAGAGCCGGCCTCAATATCTTAAGCCGTGGCTCTGTTTAGGAAGGGTGGGCGAGAGAAGAAACATTCTTTCTCCTGCCTCTGATTCTCCCTAACCTGGGGTAATTTGTAAGATGGTACATTCAGGATAATTTCAGGTAGTCACACTCGAGTGCTCGCTGAGTGCTTCCGGTGAAAAGCTTGAAGGACCACCTCTGATTATCCTCCAGGAGCCCAGTGAGTACATACGCTCACCCCTACTTTCCAGATAATTAAGCGGAGGCTGAGGGAGTGTAGGGGAATTGCTCGAGATCACGCTAATTTTCTACTCTCCTGTATCTGCTGCAGACATCTAATTCATGTCTGATCCCATCAAGCTCCAACTCTCCCACGTTGGCAGTGTCCTTGGAAAGTCAATCCCCTGGAAGACTGGCTATTTCAAGGCTATTTCCTGAATATCAAGAGACACTTGATCATCCTGGCCCCAACAACAACAACCACCAAAGAAGTAAAGAAACGGGAAGGCATAGGAATAGATCTGAGATTGGGGGATTTTATGCCATGGGCATGACAAGTGAGGGAGATGCCTGTAAACTGAGACTTCTCGATGATTTACAAGAGAATACCCACTAAATTACCTTTGTAAGGATGTTTCGTGGTTGTTGTTGTTGTTTTCTTTCCTTGCCTGCTGTAGGGTGACTTATGCCTATAGTTTTAAGCCTCTGTAGCCATTATTTACACTCAGAAGTAAACAACCCCCATCACCAAGTATCCCATAGCTACTAGGGTGTCCTAGGTAAAAGAAAGAGTGACAACAAATTGACCCTGAGCCAAAGGAAATGAAAGGAGAGGAGAGGGGCTCTGAACGATGAGAAAAGGATAAAACAAGAGATCAATGTTTCATCTAGAACAGCTGAACTTCTAAAAATATATGTGTAGGGGCACCTGGGTGGCTCAGTCGGTTAAGTGGCCAACTTTGGCTCAGGTCATGATCTCGCAGTCCGTGGGTTCGAGCCCCACGTCGGCTCGACAGCTCAGAGCCTGGAGCCTGTTTCAGATTCTGTGTCTCCCTCTCTCTGACCCTCCCCCGTTCGTGCTCTGTCTCTTTCTGTCTCAAAAATAAATAAACGTTAAAAAAAATTAAAAAAAAATATATGTGTATATTTTAAATTAGGGTCAGTAGGGGAGAGAACAACAACTTTATTAAAATATGTAAAGATTAAGGCTGATAACTTCCAGGATCTCGAAGAAACAAACGTAGGTCATCAAAGAAGGCTCAGACACAGGCGCTTGAGGGATGACAGTGTGTCAGTCAACACAGTGACACGTTATTTTTATACACATATGATCTCATGTTGTGTTTTATAACACAATAAAAAACATGACAAGTTATAATACTATCTAAGAATATATACCTGTCTCAGAGTATTAGGTCATTATTATGCGCCAGTTTCATAATCAAGTTCTCATTTTCTATGTGACTAAGGACCTTGATCAGCAAGACAGAACCCTCCTGCAGCATCAGTGTGCCCTGTGTCCTGAGGCACAGACATCATGGTCACCTGCATAGAAGAAAACGAGAATATAATTATATAAGGTTAGAACAGCTGTTAAAATTCTATTTTGGGTTGCGGAATGCAAAGAAATCTGGATCTGTTTCCACATGGAAGCTGGGCTTTGAATTAGAATATTAAATCCAGTTCAGTCAGTTGATCCCTAAAAATCAAGACGTGGCTGTGGCCTTGGAAGACAACAGCGCCTTTACCCATGTGAGGAGGCTGAAGCCTGGGTCATTTAATTCACCGGCAGGTCAAACCACCAGTCAGTGGAGTTTGGACCTGCGTCCCTGGCTCCCTGGGTAGTAACAGGTACAGAATGTCTGTCCAAGAATTTTAAAAGTGATTGACATGTTGGTTTCCTCAGTGGGACCATTTGGTAGAGACCGAAGTAGCTATTCAGGGGTTGTTTGGGGGCTGAAGAAACACACCCTGACTGCTAACTAGGGTATAGCAGTCTCAGGTACAAATGAACCATACAGAAGGAAAAGTTTGCCTAAGAACTCAGCTCTGAAAATCGAATTAGCGTTTGGTCAGGCAGTAGATTTTGTTTGCCTTGATTTGTTTTGTTTGTTTATCTTTAATAGGTCGGCTGCGTCTCCTGAATCTATCTGTGAGTCTTTTTTTTTTTTTTTTTTTTTTTTTTTTTTTTTTTGGCGTTCATAAACTAATCAACAATCTCCTCTTGTCTCCAACTAAACCGGAATCTTGACTGACAGTCCCTCAAGAACTTGAAAAGTTCTTTTGTTGCGGCCGTGTTGGGGTCTGTGAATATGAATAAAGAAATCGCACATTTCTCAGGAGGATAGGGTGGTATTTCTGCCATGGGCCCCTGATTAGCGGGCTTCATTGTTACACGTTTATTAACTCAGATGAAATCAATATATTCACTGAGACCCGAGGGTTTTCCTGGGTATTGTTCCTTGAAGCACTATTGTGTTTATATCAGGGCAAAGTGGGGCATCTTCTAATGTAACATTCAGCCGTGATGGATCAAATTACCTTTTATTTTAAAAAAAATCAAAATTTCCCTTTTGGACATTTAGTGAATGGCAGGCTTGACCTTTAGCAGTTTGTTTTCTACTTCATTGTACTCGGGAGCCTGCTGGCAATGCAATGTATATTTCCTTTTTGCTCTCGCAACCCAATCTGACCTCTCTACCATAAAACTGAGACAATGCAAGTTCAGAAGGCTTCTTTTGTGAACTCTCAGATGGAGAATCGTCCCTGAAAAATAGTCACATGTATGATACCCAATAAAGAAGTGTCTATTAACTGCACCTGACTTTTTCATTCACATTAAAATCATCATCATGCAAAATTGTCATCCCCCATCATCAAATGTGTTACTACTATAATTTTTAGAGTTAGATAGGATGCCTTCTTGTCTCATTTTGTTCACTGTGTGTTTTTTACCTTAAACCTTCTCTTTTTAAAATAATATCGGCCTCTGGTTTTTAATAATGTCACACATAGGCATGAAAAAATACATACATATATATATAGCACCTCTTGGTCTTAAGTACATTGTTTTTACTGGGACAGGGAATTCAAGTTGCAATTTCCCAGAAGCTTTGCCTCACTTTCCCCACCGACACTCAGCATTTCTTTTCCCACCTAGCTTCCAGCAGGTGTCATTGAGATACCAATTTGTTAGAGCTGTTTCCCCATAGAACACTTTTTGGCTTGATTATAGACAGAGCCTTACCAAAAGCTTCCGACTGAGGAAAAACAAAAGCTGAGGACATTACCATTTTGTGTAAGAATCGGGGATGGTGTGCAATGATGTGTATTTTTAGGCTCAGGATGAGCTGTAATGAACACACTATGCCCCTCCTTTCATCCAGGCCACGTGTGACAGGTTCCTATGGCAATTTGCTGACGCTGTAAATGGTAGATGTCAACAAATCCCAAATATGGTCAGCCAGAGGAGCTAGAAATGCAGCACACATAAATCAAAAGGTAGCTATTGTGAGGTTGTGGATATCGGTGCCGTAAGTGCTCAGAAATACGCACCCACGCTCCAGTCTTTGCCCCCCAAATGGTAGGAGTCAAGATGAGCGTTTCATCTCCCTGATCCATCATAACGAGCTGGACCGGGAGAAGGTACCTAAGGTCACTTAATCCAGCTTCTAATTTTCCAGATGAAGACACACAGATCAAATGGGAGTAGGACTTCACTCGGGCTATGGCTGCCAAGGAGGGGATCTGGGACGAGAACGGGGAATTCTCACTCTGGCATTTGTCCCACTAGCTAACCTACTCTTGGCTCCTTACTATAAAAGGATACAGACACCACTTGTAATACTAACCATTAACATATGGCAGATTTGTTCACGTTTAAATAAGGCGCTATTTGCCTTAATAGGGATGGGATTTGCTTTGCTTCAGTTTCCAAATTGTAGTGTTCTACTCCATCGCAGGGGATGCTGAGGTACATAGGACACAGGGGCGGAAAGACGTAATTTCAAAGGTCTCAAAAAGCAGTAACATGGGACAGACAAAAATCTCCCCGATAGAACAATAGAATTCATTTTTTTAAAATATGTTTGATGAAGCATTTCCTTATGAGGTTCCAAACAGTAAAACATGCTTTCTAGGGTCCTCATAAATTAGTAGAGTCAGACTTCACAGATAGCAAGTTTCCAGTGTCTTTTTTGTCAGGGGCTGGTCAAAACAGTGGTACAGCTCAGCCTGGTTCTCCTGGGACACAGGTTCCAGATACCCAGCCACCATGCTGTGGGGAAGCCCACGCTTGCCCCTCACAGCAAACACTAATTTTTGTTTTGTCGTCGATTGTGTAATGTACCGATATACATCCATTTATGTGTAGAAAACTTGTATAGCGTGGTCCTTAAATTCATCCTTAAATGCTGAATCATTTAACTGTAGGCAGGAATTAGAGTATATCTGGCATCTAAGCCAATCAAGAATTTAGTGGTATGTAACACAATGAGGTAGTTTGAACAATCTAATCAAATTCTGTATTTTTGTGGTCGCACTCTTGAAATGGCTTCTGTGATTTATAAATTCTGTAGAAGGGGTTGTCCTTATCCTGAGATCATCTCGACCCTCCTCAGCTGATTAGTTAATTCTACACGTCTTCTGTAGATCTGGTCTTTCTCTACCCAGAATCCTGGGAGTTTGCTCTCACTCGAGTACAAGCCGTTCGTAGTCTTTGCTTTTTCAAAAAAAAAAAAAAAAAAAAGAAAGTTCTTAAAATGTGCCTGTTTCCTCCTGCTTTTTTTTTTTTTCAACGTTTTTTTATGTATTTTTGGGACAGAGAGAGACAAAGCATGAACGGGGGAGGGGCAGAGAGAGAGGGAGACACAGAACCGGAAGCAGGCTCCAGGCTCCGAGCCATCAGCCCAGAGCCCGACGCGGGGCTCGAACTCACGGACCGCGAGATCGTGACCTGGCTGAAGTCGGACGCTCAACCGACTGAGCCACCCAGATGAAGACATTTTTCTTTTTTTTTTTTTTTTTTTTTTAAATTTTTTTTTCAATGTTTTTTATTTATTTTTGGGACAGAGAGAGACAGACAGAGCATGAACGGGGGAGGGGCAGAGAGAGGGAGACACAGAATCGGAAGCAGGCTCCAGGCTCTGAGCCATCAGCCCAGAGCCCGACGCGGGGCTCGGACTCACGGACCGCGAGATCGTGACCTGAGCCGAAGTCGGCGGCTTCACCGACTGCGCCACCCAGGCGCCCCTCCTCCTGCTTTTAAATATCATCCTCTCCCAAGTAAGGAGCAAGGAGAGCAGGGGGAGAATATGAGGACACCTTGACCGTTGTGCTCTCCAAACCGCGGGCTGAGAAAAGAATAGGGAGAGAGCACGTAGAACCCCGGTGCGAGCTGCTTATGGCCATTTTAATACATCACATGATTGGTAGCTCATTAGAGTTATGCCACTTAGATCACCAACCAAATACGCAACAGATCCACGATCTACATGATACTAAAGAAAATGAGAATTATGCATGTAGAATTCTAAAATTTGTTCATCCATTGGTTTGATCAATAAATATTTATTAAGTACTACCCGCATCAAGCCTGTTTCTCAACATTAAGGGTGGTATCATCATGGATAAGACGCTGAGATTCCTGCTTCCATGGAAACATGTTCCAGTGACATAACGGGGAGGTGATTTAGCCGTCAGAAGTCACGTGCTGTAGAAGGTGCTATGTTCCAGAAGAAATTCTTGAGTTAATCTCATTATCAATTTTCTTCTAATTGACATGTCTTTTCCCCATTGTCTTTGTCATTCCTTCAATTTCTTCATGTAACAGGGTAGTAGGTTTAATAAAAGTTGTTTCTGATGATACAACTTGAGGTTTTTCCATTGTTATTCTGTCGCCTCATTTTGGTATTCCCTATCTTCTAATTTGCATAAGGGTGGGGGGGGTTGGGGTAATAGTTAAACTATTTTAAAATCCGTCTTACAGGGGCGCCTGCGTGGAGAGTTGAGCATCAACTCTTGATTTCTGCTCAGGTCATGATCCCAGGTCATGGGATTGAGTCCTGTGTGGGGCTCCACGCTGAACGTGGAACCTGCTTGGGATTCTCTCTCTCTGCCTGTACCCTGCTCACACTCTCTCTCTCTCTCTCTAAAAAAAAAAAAAAAAATCCATCTTGGGGTGCCTAGGTGGCTCAGCCGGTTAAGCGTCCGACTTTGACTCAGGGCATGATCTCACGGTTCATGAGCTCAAGCCCTGCATCAGGCTCTGTGCTGAAAATCCAGAGCTTGGAGCCTGCTTCGGATTCTGTGTCTCCCTTTCTTTCTGTCCCTCCCTCACTCATCCACTGTCTCTCTTTCTCTCAAAAATAAATAAGACGTTAAAAAAATAAAAATAAATTTAAAAAATCCATCTTATAAGTATGAATAATGAATAACTTTATTCACTTCCCAAATGAACTCATTTATTTAGAAATGAAGGTTTATTTTTTTTTACATTTTAAGTGAGATATCAATTAAATAGTGCACAACACTGGTAAATATTTGAAAATACATGTATTTTTCAATTTACCTAAGAGTCCACATAATTTTTCTTCCAGGTGGCTTATAATTTCCATCATCATTTATGAATTAAGTGATTTATACAAGGTGGTATTTGACTTTTCTTTCAAGTATATACACGTGGTTTAAGCAAGTATATAAAAGTATTACAATGATAACAAATTAAAAAAAAATCTGCCTTGTCATGGAACATTTTTTGAACCCTCGGGAAGCTTTGTATTTAGATAAAACAATATTTCATTCTCTACCAGGGTTCACGTGGGATTTTGAGGCCGCATTTCTCTTGGAAACGTACTTAATTAGAATAGTGGCTGCTTGTGACCAAAAACATGTGTGATCTCCAGGCTGGGGACAGGTGAATGTCAGGACTGTTCCAGCACACCCCCGTACAGGGCTCCCTGAATGTGTCAGCTGGGCAGAAATAGACAATATCGTGGACTATCTGCTTGACTCATTAATCTACCTTTTCATCCCTTGACATTATTTAATACCATTTAAAGTGATCCAGGCCATGATACATTATCGAGGACTATTTTGAAGAAAGATTATGTGCAGAGTGACACTTCAACAACTCATTGCAGAAGATATACTGTCATTTCTCTACCCACATCTTACTCAAGACGGCTTACATCCTTACCCTCTTAAAAGCTTGGGGGAAAGACAGATTCAGATTCACTGGTTGGACACCAGATGAGTGAGTGAGAGAGGGAGGGGGGAGAGAGATGGGAGGGGGGAGAGTGAGGGAGGGAGGTGGGGGCTGTGTTTTATGATCATTTGTAAATTTAGAAAGGAATCAAAATTAGCAGCTGAATTACGATTAAGCGAAGTGTCTGAGCAAGAAAGCGCTGGGATT